>NC_086319.1:164698350-165432100 GCF_036172605.1 Pelobates fuscus
GACACAGACACACAGTGACACAGACACACAGTGACACAGACACACAGTGACACAGACACACAGTGACACAGACACACAGTGACACAGACACACACACACCATGACACACACACACCATGACACAGACAGGCACACACCATGACACAGACAGGCACACACCATGACACAGACAGGCACACACCGTGACACAGACAGGCACACACCGTGACACAGACAGGCACACACCGTGACACAGACAGGCACACACCGTGACACAGACAGGCACACACCGTGACACAGACAGACACACACCGTGACACAGACAGGCACACACCGTGACACAGACAGACACACACCGTGACACAGACAGACACACACCGTGACACAGACAGACACACACCGTGACACAGACAGACACACACCGTGACACAGACAGACACACACCGTGACACAGACAGACACACACCGTGACACAGACAGACACACACCGTGACACAGACAGACACACACCGTGACACAGACAGACACACACCGTGACACAGACAGACACACACCGTGACACAGACAGACACACACCGTGACACAGACAGACACACACCGTGACACAGACAGACACACACCGACACACACACAGACACACACACAGCATGACACACAGACACACACACACAGCATGACACACAGACACACACACACAGCATGACACACAGACACACACACAGCATGACACACAGACACACACACACAGCATGACACACAGACACACACACACAGCATGACACACAGACACACACACACAGCATGACACAGACACACACACACAGCATGACACACACACACACACACAGCATGACACACACACACACACACAGCATGACACACACACACACACACAGCATGACACACAGACACACACACTCCCACTGACATACATACTTGTTGTTACCTGTGTGGGTGGGTGGGCAGACTGATAGGTGCCCCTCCCCTTCTGTGCCCTATTTTGCCCCCTGTCCTCCTGTGTGCTTTTTAGCCCCTTCCCCTCCTGTGCCCTTATGTAGCACCCTCCCTTCCTGTGCCCTCTTTAGCCCCCTCCCGTGCCCTCTTTAGCCACCTCCCCTTCCTGTGACCTCTTAGCCCCCTCCCCTCCTGTGCCCTTTGTTACCCCCCTCCCCTTCCTGTGACCTCTTAGCCCCCTCCCCTCCTGTGCCCTTTGTTACCCCCCCTCCCCTTCCTGTGACCTCTTAGCCCCCTCCCCTCCTGTGCCCTTTGTTACCCCCACCCTCCCCTTCCTGTGACCTTTGTTACCCCCCACCCCCTCCCCTCCCCTGCTCACCGCCCAGCCAGCCTTCCTGAAGCTCTTCTTGCGGCCGCAGGGGAAGCTCTTCTGGCGGCCACTGGGGGAGCAGGCTGTTCGGTCTCTGCTCCCCCTCCCTCGCGCGCAGCTTAATGAGACCGGGGCCGGAATATGACGTCATATTCTGGCGCTGGTCTCTTTCTAGCGCGCGAGGGAGGGGGAGCAGAGACAGAACAGCCTGCTTCCCCTGCGGCCGCAAGGAGAGCTTCCCCTGCGGCCGCCATCCAAGCTCTCCATGCGGCCGCAGGACACCCACTTTTCTCCCCGGCCCCAGGTGCCGACGGCCCACCGGGAAATTTCCCGGTATCCCGGTGGGCCAGTCCGGCCCTGCTGTACATGGACTGGGTATACAAACTAAAACAAGACAAGATAACATAGGCAAAACAAGGAGAAATAACCAAGTACTACATATGAAAATCATGGGGATTTAGTCACACTATATGATCATACATTGCATAAGCCTGCCAACAACGCCAATGTACCCCATATCTGGCAGGTCCTACACTTCCTAATGTATGCTAAAACATCCAAAGAATACATATATAGCACTTACCTGCAAGAAAGGGCAGAGAATTGAAACACTGCTGCAGGTCCAGGCTGAAACCAAAAGGAATGGTTGAAAACAAACGGGTGTGGCAAATAAAACAAACGTTTAAATGAATCCAAGAGACTGGGAAATCCAGGGACGGACTATAGGAATGAACCCAGAAATCCCAGCATAAAGAAAACCAGACATAGAATAAAACAAGAAAAACTAAACAAGAATTGTAAGAAGAGTACTGGATACCAGAAGCCATTGCCAGACATCTCCACAGAACAGAGCAGGACGTGACAGTTATAGGTTTTTTAGCTTCTGACATGGGCCAATAATCGGTTCCGTCCAGGATTAGATTGTGGAATTGCGGGGTGCAGATTGGGTATCTGTTGACAGTTGAATGAAATAGGAAGAATTCATGCAATTTATAAGGTACAGCATCAGTGGCTGAATTGTAACCAGGTACACATTCACAGACAAGGAAATTGGTAGGTGGCTGCCCACCAAGTCAACCCGTGAACTAAATAATGGTCAAGGATGATGACCGACCCATATTATTATTTTGCAAGCTGCCATGTTGTCTGTATAATATTTAACAGCCATACCTGACCAAAGTTTACCCCATGAAAAGGCTCTGCTGCCACTGTGGGGTAAATTTAGAAGAAAGCGGATGTATTCTGAAAGGAGGTAACTCAATTTTTTCTTTAGGCCAGTAATCTATTTTTTTTTTTTTTTTTTTAATTCTTTATTTTTCCTTTTCATAGCACATATAATGAATTCTTACATTCCCGCCTCGCCACAACAGCGATTTCGGGCGTAGTGTGGTACATAGTCATGTAGTTTTATGTTGCGCCATTAGGGGTGTTATTCAACTGAGTTACATTTGTCCTGTCCGAAGACAGATCTTTACATGCAATAACTTATAGCCATCTATAGATGTCATGTAATCTCTTAACCAATGGTTGTTGTAAATTGCAGCGAACCCGGTGTTAGCGGCTGCGTCAATCCAAAAAAAACGGGGATTGGTTGGACACTGAAGGAATAAACATTAAGTTTCCAGTGTGCGAGGAATTCTTGCCAGATGGACAGATCTGACCTAGCAGGTGGATATAGACAAATACTGTCATATGAAAAGCCTGGAAGGAGGCATAGCAGTCTGGATATAAATGATCTACCCTCTGGAATAATACGCATTGCGAAGTTCAAGCATCCCAGTAAGGATTGGAGAACTTTGCACATACAAACTAATACATTTAGGAATTTGTCTAACTATTCGCGAATATTACTGTTTATCCTCAGGAAGACAGGACTGCATTACATTGGAGTCTAGTACGATCCCTAGAAAATGAGTCTAGTAGTAGTGGATCCAATGGTCTTGTTGGGTGAAAGTGGAATGCCAAGTGTAAAAATTTGTGCTGATGTGCATGTTAAGCTTAGAGGTGTTTTACTGCTATCTTCCACCAACAGAAAATCATCCAAATAATGTATCACCGTGCGACACCTGACTATGTTGAGGAGAAGCCAGCATAGAGCCTTGGCAAATATGTTTAAAACTTAATTAATTATTTATTTTTCTCCACTTGATACCATGAATATGCTGTAAGTAGGGATGAATAGGTAGCAACTTAAAAGTGTTGCTGATATCTGTTTTGCGTAATCACGCAGTCTTACCAGCTTTTAAGATTGCCTGTATGACATTATCCATAGTGGCATAGTGTAGAGAAAATTCAGAGGACGGAATGAGTAAATAAGTTGGAGGTGGATGAGGAATGAGGAGCTGATAAGTCTATGCTCATACGTTTTTTGTTAGAGTATTTGCTAATCGCAATGCCAATGGAGTTAGTACGCCAAGATGAAAAAAGGAGGGGAGGAAAATGGACCTATCATAAACCTTGGTGAACTTCTTTGTCCGTGAGGGAGTCAAGCGTGAAAAACTAGAACAAATTACATCCCTATATAGGCCAAAGACTAGGACAAATTTGAGGATGGTACGTTTATTATTAAGACGTGTATCTCTAGCCTTCATTACCAGCACTAAGTCACCGTAATTGTATGTTCTGTTTTCCACTACATCTTGAGAGGCACTTAATAAAGACACAGTGTACAAGGTTCTTGGAACTCAGTAGGGTTACCATGCCTGACAGGGGTGCTAGGCCTAGCGGTAATGCTAGGGAGGGATGACTCTTCGCATAGTTTGGCTTCCTTGGACATAATGCAAAGGAGATACAAGTAAAATCTAACTGATTAACATATCCCCCACATATTTGTAGAACTGGCTTGCTAACAAGTGGCGTGACAGGTGAAAGGCCCTGCTAGTTGCCAAGCAGCAGAAAAGAGGCTCTATCTATGATTTGGGGCTCAAGCCACTGAACGTTGTGGTGGGGTGTTGACCTCTAGATGACCGTAAAAGATTCGAAATGTGTGGCCGTGACAGATGAGGCCCTAGCCTTAAACCCAAAAGGTGGATAATGGCAGACTATTACTATGATATAGGATGATTGGGCTAAACCTCCTAGTTAAGGTGGGGGAGTTGGCCTTGCGTGACCAGCTATTATGAGTTAAACTAAGGCCAGCACCTGATCCTACACAGTTCTCTAACCCTAAATGAGGGCTTGATAAGAAAATGAGGAACAGGGTAAGGTACCTAGCATACCACAAATTGGGAATTCTTGAAAACTAGGTATTAGATGAGACCTAGAAAAGTGAAATAAGCATCTAATTGCTATAGTGTGGAAGAGTTTTTTTTACTTGAGTAGTGCAGACAACTTAACCTATTGCATGACAGATGTCCAAGAACCAAAAGGAAGGATAGAATGACATAACATATATATATATATATATATATATATATATATATATATATATATATATATATATATATATATATATATATACTAGAAACCCACCAAAGTTATAATTGTTATTAATGCATAATGATAGATACCTATCGTAATTACAGGTGGATAGTATCACCAAAAGCAGGAGGAACAAAGGAAAACCTAAACAAAATGAATATAACGTGATTATCCCAGACCAAGAGAATGTGAACCCAGTATACATTTGTATGATGCAAGACTTGCAGATAATTGAGACATGCATGTATTATGATTGATTGTGTAACGCCGTGTCCTAATGAAGCAAGGAAAATAAATCAAGCCCCGTTCCCTAGGACCGTTTTTTTTTTTTTGTTTGTTTGTTTTTTGCACATAATGTGGGCCATAGTGAGGCCAAGTGTAGTATTTGAGATAAACAAACCATGTATAGGTGCTATGAAAGTAATGAATTAAAACAGACAGGAAATATAAGGACTAGAGAGGATAGTTGATTCTTGCAATACCTAAAATGAATGAATAAGACACAGACAATAAAACTATGATTACATAAACCCCTGAAAGTGTTCTATATGGACCTAACATAGGCAGATTTACAAGGAATGACCTAATGCAATTTCTGCTATTTAAAACTCGTTAACCCCTTCCCGACCGGTGACGGAAATTTTCCGTCAACCTTGTCCTTCAGTTAAGGACCGTTGACGGAAAATTTCCGTCATTTACTAAAGTTAACCCCAGATCGCCGCGATCGCGGGGTTAACGGTGCTCCGGTCTGCCTCTGCATTAGAGGCAGAACGGGAGCACCCGATCAGGCTGCCCCAGCACCGGTGCTCGCTCTGACAGCATGTCAGAGCGAGCACATGTGCTCAATGTACTTACCTTCCGCCTCTCTGCACTTCCGGGTTCTGTGTGAAGTGCAGGGAGACGGATCTTCAATTATCCTGCCCCCTAGTGTAAAAAAAATTTAATAATTAAAGTTAAATCCCACCCCCCTTTCCCCTGTTTTAATAAAATTAACCCCTTCCCTGCCAATTGATCACTGACTACAGTGATCAATTGGCAGGGTATACATTTTAATGTCATCTGATTTTTTTTTTTTTTTTTTTTTTACCCCTGAGGGTTAATTATTATTTTATTTAACCCTCAGGGGTTAAATTTATTTTATTAATTAATTTAAATATTTAAAAATTATATATTTAGCTAGCTGGGATGGGTGGAAGTTAGTGGGGAATTGGGGAATTTGGTGTTAGGCTAACTAGGGGTTAATGTAAAAAATGTTTTTAAAATAAGCTTTAAAAAGGTAAAAAAAATTTTTTTTTAACTGTTTTAGTAACGTTTAAGTAAAAAAAAAAATGCCACCCCCCTTTACCCAGTCTAAATAAAAATTAACCCCTTCCCTGCCAGTTGATCGCTGCCTACAGTGATCAACATACAGATCGCAGTATTATACTGTGATCTAATTTTTTTTTAACCCCTGATGATTAACTTTTATTTATATTTTTTTAACCCTCAGGGGTTCAATTTATTTAATTCATTTAAATATTTTATAATTATATATTTTGCTAGCTGGGGTGGGTGGGAGATATGGGGAATTTACTGTTAGTGCTGCTTACTGCTAGTTAGGGGTTAACGGTAAAAAAAAAGTTTAAAAAAACGGGTTTTACAAAGTAAAAAAATGCTCATTACCACTACACTTGGTACAAGCTAGCGGAAAAATGATCCCACGCTAAGGTTCAAAATATGCCTTTTGAATTACCCTGGGATGTCTTCTTTAAGAAATGGTATGCCTTTATGGAGTAATTGGATTATATAGCCTTGTAAAATACTCTAAAATGGGACATGGACACAGCGTAAAAATTCAAAGTTTGAAACAAAACTGGAATGGCTGTGTCTCAAATGTTTTCCTTCAATGTCCACATATACCTGGCAAAGGTACATACGGGGATATTGCTGTACTCAGCCGACATAGCTGAGCAACATATTAAGTATTATACAGTCATAGTACACATAAGGTTTGCAAAATATACTGCGCAAACTCACTTTGTGTGTCAAAAAGGCAGAAAAAATGCTTTTTACCACTACACTTGGAACAAGCTAGCAGAAAAAATATCCCACGCTAAGGTTCAAAATATGCCTTTTGAATTGCCCTGGGATGTCTTCTTTAAGAAATGGTATGCCTTTATAGTGTAGTTGTAATATGTAGCCTGCTCAAGTGCTCCAAAGTGGGACACGGACGCATCAAAACCCTCCATGAAAATTCACACTTAACCCCTTAAGGACCAAACTTCTGGAATAAAAGGGAATCATGACATGTCACATGTCATGTGTCCTTAAGGGGTTAAAAACCTTAACTTGTTATGTCTCTTTTACAGCAGTGTAACTTCACAAAATAGTGTCTAGGTCATACATTGGGCATATTGTTTTACTCAGAAGGCTTAGCTGAGCATAATTTGGGGAGTTTGAACTTAGTGGCACATATGAAATGTACAAAATGCCCAGCAAAAATGTAATCCATATGTAAAAAAATGCCCAAAATTATATTTTACCACATACTTTAGCATATATTGGTGAAAAAATGGGGGCATGTTAAAGCGCAACATGCACCATATGAGATACCCTGAGGTGTCTACTTTTACAAATGGTAGGCCTTTGTGACGTTTTTTTTTGAACAGTCAAACTGCTATAATACCCCAAATGGAAGCATTGGCTCATTAAATCCGCCTCTCAACATTCTACTGTAAATGTTGAAACGGACAGGTCTCCTATATGGCACTGTAGCTTCCAGAAATGGTGCCAAAGACATACAATGGGGGTACCGTTGTACTCAGCAGAAGTAACTGAACACATAATAAAACCTTGTACAGGAATAGCACACACCAACTTTACAAAATACACATGAGAAGTTCTTTGTTACAAGTTTGTGTGCCAAAAACTCAAACTAAATTTTACTCCAATATTTAGCAGAGATTGGCGGTGAAATGGCTACTTAGAAAGTGTCAAAACAACCTTAGGACAATAGCCTGTGATGTCTACTTTATATAAATATATACTTTTGTGTGGCAATTTTGTTTTCTTTTATGGCTATTAAGCTTACAAGACAAACATGCCAAATTCTAAAATCGATCCATATTAAAAGTTAATTTTACTCCTTGTGCTTTGTGACCTGTAACTAGCAAAAAAAACTGAAAATCCCAGACACATTATATATTCTGTAAATCAGAACAACTAAATGAATTTATTTTGAATTACTTTCTTTAACCTGCACACATTATTATTGCAAAAACTGGACAAAAAACAAATTTTTCATTTTTTTTGCATTTTTCTGTATTTTTTTTAATAATAAATACGTGTGTGTGTGTGTGTGTATGTATGTATGTGTGTGTGTGTGTGTGTGTATATATATATATACACATCAAATTAAAGCCCTTTCTGTCCTTTAAAAAACAGTATATAATATGTGTCGGTGCAATAAACGAGAGAGATGCAAATTGAAGTTGAACGCATACAGCAAGAAAATGCAAAAATTGTTTGTGTCATTAAGCGTAAGACAAGCTTCTGAAGCTGTGTCCTTAAGGGGTTAAAGCGTAATTCTATATACATTTACATTGGACCAACTGTTATAATAAATGACATGTAGCCATATAACATATGAAATCAACGTGCTAAACAGAGAAGGGTATGTAACAAAGGGATAGCAAGAGAAAATAGCGCACTTGTAGTTATAAATTGAAAACACCATTTAGTAAGCAAGCCCTTTTGTATATTGAACCTTCCTTATTTTATGCATGAAACAAACGAATGTGGTAGAGTTATACTATGAACAAACTCTTGAATGATACAAGTGCTAGCTAAATTTGAGTGATTTATCGAACACTAAAATCTGCAGAATTGTACTTCAACCAAACCACATAAAAATCCAATGTTCGAACTAATTGAAATGAATGTATAAGGCATTAAGACAAGAAATATTATAATTTAAACTAATTGAAATGTATTTAAGGCATTAATACACAAAAGATTGTTTAAACGAATGTACAAGGCATTAATACTCGAAAGATTAGCCTACGGTGGGATTGCACGAACGCGACCATTCCCGCCTGTTACCTGAATATGTTTTTCAGTTTTGTCGGGTACCATTCTCTACGTTTGGCGGAATTCGTGGGAAAAACCCCGCAAACAAGAACTGCGAGGAGACCCAGAGGAGAGCTAAAATTGGCAGGAGATTTGAATGAAACTGATGAACTGCACGGTAAAGGTAAGCAGGGGTGTGGGTTTTTATATGGGAATGCTAACTCCTTCCACAAATACAGGACTTTGGCCTATAAACATTATAGCGGGAGAGGGAGGGAGAGAGAACGAATGCACACACCGCAATAGAGTTGTGGTGGGGAAAAGAGTGTGCATGAAAATTCCTTCCACCTGAAGTAAGTGGATAGTTAATACATTGCTAAACACAAATACACACCAGTCAAGCCAAAAGACTTGCTTTTCCCACAGATATCTCACTTCAACAGTGCTCTCACTACTGAGGGATTCTATGTAGGCGTATGCAAATGAGCTCAATGTATGAACTATCCACTTACTTCAGGTGGAAGGGATTTTCATACACACTTTTTTCCCCATCACAGCTCTGTTGGTATGTACTTTACAAGTAACGCCAAGCCTCCATTGGAAGCCAGTAACCAACCTCATGCTGATGACTAACTATCATTAACAATGAAACAGCTGTCCATGTGTGGTTCACTGGCTTTGCTTCTCTTCCTGAGTTGTGTTTCAAAGCTGTTGTATACAGCGGACACATACTCCAAGGAATCCATGTATAAAGTGGAATTATGAGGAAACAAAAAGTGTTTTTTTGTTGAGCTCATTTGCATACGCCTACCCAGAATTCATTGCACTACTGAGAGCACTGTTAAAGTGAGATTTCTGTGGGAAAAGCAAGTCTTATGGCTTGACTGGTGTGTGTATTTGTGCTTCGCAATGTATGAACTATATATATATATATATATATATATATATATATCTTTTATGTACACAATGTTCTCTATATGAACATTTTGATCAGTGTTGAATGCTGGGTGTAGTCATCTTTTACAATGCTGTGTTATGTCTGTTTTAGTCTTTGTTGTTCTGTGGGATTCAGACAACGAGCATGAAAGGTGTTGATGACAGAGTGCTTTCATTGTATGACTGTAGAATATTCCATTACTGAACAAGACTGTGCAGGGAAGTAAAATACTACATTTAAGTCAAGGAGAACAAAGGCTGCATTCTCTTTCCCTGTGCTACATGTCATCCTAAAACTTGCTGTAGCAATGTGTAACTGATGATGATACCTACTTAACTTAATTAGATATAGAGATAGCACAGTAGTTAGATCTCCACAATCTCAGAAATACAGGTTCAATTTTCAACAAAGGTCAACAAAGCCTTTCATCTGTCACTTTGAAGGTTTACAAAAAATCTGGTAGTTTACAAAATAGTTAGAGGTTATGCTTTTAAAAGTTGTGACATGCTTCAGTTACCTCAATTTCAGTGCTGACTTCAGACTCTATGTGAGTGTATTCACTCCTTTTACCTGCTTGAGCTTAATTGAGGAATTTTGTACCTGCTTGAGCATAATTGAAAATTTCCAAATGCAATCTAAAGTATGACAGGACCAGTTAGGGCTCCATAACAACTTAATCAAAATTAAGTTATGTTGCCATGAGGTCCCTGGCTCTGGCTTACCTTTAGGGGTTAATGGTTTGTGACGGTAGTCACCATCACCTGGATTTTCATACGAACATTTTATGTGGAACCCTGGACTTCTACTGGTCAGTCACCTTGTGCCTATTATAGCTGCAGGGTGTGTGTAGTGTATTTGTGCATTGTAGGTTGTTTTGTGTTCTCTCTGTCCTGCTGATGCTTGCTACCAACTAGGTGGATTTGGCTATGGAGCTTGTATAGCGCCCTCCGTTAGTAGCAACAGCAATGTCCACTATTTTTTTTTTTTTAAATTCTTTATTTTTGTTGTGCAAGCAGTAAACAAAGTTTTATTCATCATGACATACTTAGTAACAAGAAAAATGTCCTCTGCTCAAACTTTGCCCAAAATTTGACGCATCAAATCAAACGCCTGCATGCTTTCCACAAGAGTCCTCGAAGGCCTCTCACTCCTCTCTGACTCAAGATCACATCGGATGTCTGCCATCTTAATTGACCAGTGAGGGCTGGCTGGCTGTACAGGCCTCTCAGGCTGCTGGATCCCTGGGGCTGATGGAATGGCCTCTGCAGGGTGGACCGGGATGACTCCACTGGTCCAAAGGGGACGACGACGAGGGCATCAACTGTTTTTCCCGCCAGGCGTTAGCACTGGGAAGCTTGAAACTGTTTCGGGCTCGAAGAAGGTAGGTGCTCAGCAACAGATTTGGTGTCTCGATAGTCTCTGGCACCTAATGGCACCTCTGTCCTCTGCTCAAACTTTGCCCAAAATTTGACGCATCAAATCGAACGCCTGCATGCTTTCCACAATAGTCCTCGAAGGCCTCTCACTCTCGAAGGCCTGTATTCTAGTTTCTTTTGGAACTTTGTGTACTCTGTGGATTTTTAGAGATCCCAGTAACAGTCCTCGGACCTGATGACTGGCTGCACGATCCCTCTAGCTCTGGGATAACTCAAGAGAGCTAGGCCTGAGAGCCACAAGTGTCTTTGTAAAGGCAATAGTACTTACATTGCAGGCAGAGGTGGATACCTGCTTGCAAGAAGGGCTGTAGCGGATTAGGCAGAGGGGACGGTATCTACCTGGAAGGAGAGCTGCAGCTTGGTCGGTTGGAAGAGCTTTGGGAGACTGCAGTCAAACTTCGGCAACAGGGGCTGAAGCGTTCCAGGGCTTCTGCAAGTGACTAGGAGGCGGACTGGGCGGAGGTACTCAGTCTGGGTATAGGAGCTCCGTCACATGGTTTAACCACAAAGAACAAACATCTTAACCAGTGCTAGATCTCTCTTCTCCCACGTCCTTCTTAAATCCTAGATAACGGAAGGCTCGGACGGGATGTCGCTGACTGACTTAGAGCGGTCAGATGACACTCTAAGCTAAGCAGTGGTTCCCCATTTATGAATACGGTATGATTTTTTTTTTTTTTTTTTTAATGCGTAACTACTGATTGGCTTAGAGTGTCAACTGACTGCTTAAGCTAATCAGCGGCGCCCCTGACTGAGCCTTCCTTAATCTTGGATTAAAGAAAGCAGGAGTAAAGGGGGGCAGAGGGCTCTGGTACTGGAGCACAGACTTTTGGGTTAAACCATTCATGAACAGTTTAACCCCTTAAGGTAAGCCAGCACCATTGACCTCCTGACACCATAATAACTTAATTTTGTTAAGGTTGTAATGGAACCCAAACAGGTCATTTAAGTATAGCAATCAGCATGGAAACCTGTGCTACCTGCAGGCACTTTGATAAATCCTCCCAAAGTATTTATTGTGTTATCTTTAATGACATGTAGCTCTTAAATTCAGGTGGGTAGTTACAGCTGGCCAGTTAACAAACAAGCAATAAAACAGGCATAATTGTGGGAAACTAAGCAGAAAGGAAGGCTGTATCCATAGAGCATTATATATACTTTGCTCAAAAATGTTTGGCTTTCTGACTTCTGGGAATTTTGGGGACTTTACCTTGATGGTAATCTCTCCAGTGTTTCACCTTTTTGGTCAATCTCTCACAGATGTAATATTTCTATAACAGTCCATAACTTTCATTCACTCTTTATAAGAAGAAACTGCTTTGGTGTATTGATTTAGAAAAAAAATACTGGAAATATCCTAATGTTTATATGACCCGTACATATATTAGAACCAATAATGTTTGGAGATGTTAACCTCAATAACACAAATATTTGCCCAGTACCATATGGAACAGAAAACCATCTGTATTCTTCACCTAAGCACTAACTTGTCCCAGCAGGGTAAGCCCTTGAGAATTTTTGGGCCTATAGAACTTTTGCAGCACAGCACAACTGCTGATTAAAGAGTAGTCAAGGTAAAGGATGATGGTCAGAACAGGTTACTTTGATTCTTATTAAAGAAAACCAAAAGAAAAACCTGGAATTTATATATGTTCACATGAATAGTTATCTAAGGAAAGCAAAGAAAGTACACCCTTTTTGAATTATAAGGTTTTATTTAACCGGACATAATAAGAATCGTTCCTTGGCAGGTCTTCAAATTAGATAAATACAACCTCAGATGAACAACCCATTACATATTACACAGTGTCATGATTTATGTAAAAAGGCCAACCGCCCTCTAAAGGTCCAACCACAGCATTTCAATTGGATTGAGGTCTGGGCTTTGACTGGGCTATTGCAACACTTTGATTATTTTCTTTTTCAGCCATTGTGTTGTAGATCTGCTGGTATGCTTGGGATCATTGTCCTGTTGCAATTTCGGCCAAGCTTTAGCTGTCAGACAGATGGCCTTACATTTGACTCTTGAATACTTTGGTATACAGAGGAGTTAATGGTCAAATCCATGACTGAAAGGTTCCCAGGTCCTGTGGCTGCAAAACAAGCACCCCTTCACCACGGTGCTTGACAGTTGGTATGAGGTATTTGTGCTGATATGGTCAAATCTCCACTTTGGTCTCGCCTGTCCAAAGAACATTGTTACAAAAGTCTTGTGGTTTGTTCAGATACCCCTTTACAAACCTAAGCCATGCTTCCATGTTCTTTTTAGAGAGAAGAGGCTTTCTCCTAGCAACCCTTCCAAACAAACGATACTTGTTGATTCTTTTTCTAATTGTACCGTCATTTAAAATGCTAACTGAGGCCTCTAGAGTCTGAGATGTCACTTTTTTGTTTTTGTTTTTTTGCAATTTCTCTGATTATTGCACGGTCTGGCTTTGGAGTGAATTTGCAGGGATGACCACTCCTGGGAAGATTGTCAACTGTCTTGAATGTTATTATTCTCACTGTATGATAATGGACTTTAAATTGTTTTAAAATAACCTTACAACCCTTCCCAGTTTGATGGACAGCAACAATTGCTTGTCCAAGATTATCACTGATGTCTTTCCTTATTCATCCAATAAACATCCGATAAACATGAGATGAGGACTAAAAGTGGTAAACTTAGTAAGTGTCAAAAGCGAGAATGTTGGTAAATCGCAAAAAACTTTTTTTGCACTTATTATTATTTTATTTATATAGCGCCAACAAATTCCGTAGCGCTGCTCTGGCACTTACAACTACAAAAAGAGAAATCCTGCGCTTAGTCCCATTACTGCTGGGCCAGCCGCAAGGACTACAATACACATCAGCCCCAATATATAGTAAAAACCAAAGAAAAGAAAATGTTACCTGCGCTTTCTCCTTACAACTAGTGACCTCTTTACACGCTCTTTTGAACTACTTAGAGGACTAACAGGCACTTTTCACGTTTACCACATTATAAAGCATTGCTTATTTGACACTTAACCCCTTCAGGACCGGCCTGTTTTTGCGATGTTTGTACGTTAAGGACCAGAGCAGTTTTAACACTTTTGTGGTGTTTGTGTTTAGCTGTAATTTTCCGCTCTCTCATTTACGGTTCCCATACAAGTTATATATTGTTTTTTTCAGGACAAAAGGGGCTTTCTTTACATACCATTATTTGTATTATGTCCAATATTGTATTTAAAAAAAAATAATAAAATATGGTGAAAAATTAAAAAAAAAAACATGTTTTTGGACTTTTACTTGAAAAATCTTTTACTTATCTACAAAAACTAATGAAAAAAACTGCTAAATAGATTCAAAATTTTGTCCCGAGTTTAAAAACACCCAGTGTTTACATGCTTTATTGCTTTTTTTTGCAAGTTATAGGCCTATAAATACAAGTAGGAAATTGCTGTTTCAATATATATATATATATATTTTAAATGTATCAATAGTGACCTTGTAACACCGTTATCTGTCATAAATCCCCGAAACACACCTAACATGTACATATTTTTTTTTAAAGTAGACAACCCAGGGTATTCAAAATTGGGTATGTCCAGTTTTTTTTAGTAGCCACTTAGTCACAAACACTGGCCAAAGTTAGCATTTATATTTGTTTGTGTGTTAAAAATGCAAGAAACGCTAACTTTGGCCGGTGTTTGTGACTAAGTGGCTACTAAAAAAGGCTGAACATACCCCATTTGCAATACCTTGGGTTGTCTTCTTTTGCAAATGGTATGCCATCATGGGGCTAATTCTCATTCCTTGGCTACCATACGCTCTCAAAGGCAACCTAACCAATCCGACAAATTTCAATAAAAAAAGTAAAATCAAGCCTTCTATTTGACCCTGTAACTTTCACAAACACTATAAAACCTCTACATGTGGGGTACTGTTATACTCAGGAGACTTCGCTGAACACAAATATGAGTGTATCAGAACAGTAAAATGTATCACAGCAATAATATCCTCAGTGAAAGTGCTGTTTGTGTGTGAAAAATGCAAAAAAATTCACTTTCACTGACAATATCATCGCTGTGATATGTTTTACTGTTTTGAAACACTAATATTTGTGTTCAGCGAAGTCTCCCGAGTAAAACCGTACCCCCATGTACAGGTTTTAGGGTGTCATAGAAAGTTACAGGGTTAAACACAGTGCTAGCAAATTAAATTATCTGGACTTTCGGCCTGGGTTGGCAGGCAGGTCCCTCAAATTGCAATCATTAAAATTACTTAATTAGGTAAAAATATTACATAAATACACATGTAGAATTTTAATATATATATACATATTTATATATTTGACGTCTACGTGTATATTTATGAAATTATTTATGTAATTATGTATATGGACATATGTATATTTCGTATTGTTTTTATTTATTTATTTATACATAGATATATATATCATTACATTCTAAGTATATTTTGATATAAATATATATATATATATATATATCAAAATACTGTTAGAATAAAATTGCATATATAAATATTTTTTTATAATTAAAAATTATTTTTATTTTTTGTTATTTATTTTTATTAACATATTATTTGTATTTTATAATAATATATATATACCATATATATAGCAATTATATATATATTGTATATATTCGTGTGTAATTTAAATATAAGTGTATTTTTATATTAATATACGTATATATAAATATAAAAATACACTTAATATGACAATATATATATATATATATATATATATATATATATATATATATATATGATACATATACATATATTATATATAGATATAATACATGTATATATATCATATATATATATATACACATATTATTTATTTATTTTTACACTGATTTTACACTGTTTTTTTTTACTTTATTTTTTGGATTTTTTACTTGCAGGGAGACTGCCTGTCAGCACAGACAGTTCCCCTGCAGGCAGATACAAAGACCCCTATTGCGGTCATGTGATCGAGTGATCACATGGCCGTGGGGTCCTGATCTGCCGAGGGGGGACTGCCCGGGCAGACAGGCAGTCCCCCTGGACCGGGTGGAGCACTGATCGCCGCCGTGGGACCGACGGCGATCAGGTAAGTAGCCCCAGACCGTTATGACGGTTCAGGACCGTCAGCGGTCCAAACGCACGTTTTACCGCTGACGGTCCTGAACCGTCAGCGGTCCTGAAGGGGTTAAACATGGAAAACGGTGTTTGAATTTTTTTGGCACTTACATTGTTTACCACTTTTGGTCTTCAAATCAACCATACTGTGTGGTAACTGGTACACATTTTGTCACATACAGATACACATTCAGTTGATGTTTCAGTCCCACTAAGGCACTTTTCCTCAGGACCAATTACTACATGCCCCAAATAACAAGTCTATATATAGTATAAATTAAATGAGAAAATAGTGCAATTCACTTACCCCAGTTCATTCTCAAGTGTATTCGCCGTCCTCTCCTCCATCAGTATCCCTGAATTTGCAACGTGACATGCAAATGAGCATAGACAGGCATCGTGATTCAGACTTCACTCATTTCTGCAATTACCCTTACTAATCGGGAACGCTGGCTTATTGTTTACAGGGAAACTATAGTGCTAGGAAAACAAAGTTGTTTTCCTAACACTATAGCTCTCTATAGTGCCCCACTCCCTCGTGCCCCTCTGGGTTGGGTTCAGGCTACGCCTTTCTCCTCCACTGACGTTAGCCGGTGCAGGGGACTTAATGCGCATGTGTGGTAAGCCCCGTGCTTGCATTAGGACAGTGCTCCCCAACCTTTTTATCGCCGCGGACCGGTAAACATTTGATAATTTTTCCGTGGCCCGCTTGTTTTGATTTAATAAGACAAAAAAAAAAACCAGTCACATATATTAAAAAAACACACAGACACATACATAGTCAGAAAATCACAAACACAGTCACATAAAGACAGACTCAAAATTGTGTGTGTGTGTGTGAGCGGTGCAGTGTGTATGTGAGGGTGGCAGTGTGTGTGAGAGTTGCAGTGTGTGTGTGTTTGGGGCGGTGTGTCTATGGGGGGCAGTGTTTGCGGGGCAGTGTGTGTAGTGTGTGTATGGGGCAGTGTGTGTAGTGTGTGTATGGGGCAGTGTTTGTGGGGCAGTGTGTGTAGTGTGTGTATGGGGGCAGTGTGTGTAGTGTGTGTATGGGGGCAGTGTGTGTAGTGTGTGTATGGGGGCAGTGTGTGTAGTGTGTGTATGGGGGCAGTGTGTGTATGGGGGCAGTGTGTGTATGGGGGAGTGTTTGTGGGGCAGTGTGTGTATGGGGGCAGTGTGTAGTGTGTGTATGGGGGAGTGTTTGTGGGGCAGTGTGTGTAGTGTGTGTGGGGCAGTGTTTGTGGGGCAGTGTGTGTATGGGGGCGGTGTGTCTATGGGGGGCAGTGTTTGCGGGGCAGTGTGTGTAGTGTGTGTATGGGGCAGTGTGTGTAGTGTGTGTATGGGGCAGTGTTTGTGGGGCAGTGTGTGTATGGGGGCGGTGTGTCTATGGGGGGCAGTGTTTGCGGGGCAGTGTGTGTAGTGTGTGTATGGGGCAGTGTGTGTAGTGTGTGTATGGGGCAGTGTTTGTGGGGCAGTGTGTAGCGTGTGTATGGGGGCAGTGTTTGCAGTGTGTGTATGGGGGCAGTGTGTGTAGTGTGTGTATGGGGCAGTGTGTGTAGTGTGTGTATGGGGCAGTGTGTGTATGGGGGAGTGTTTGTGGGGCAGTGTGTGTATGGGGGCAGTGTGTGTAGTGTGTGTATGGGGGAGTGTTTGTGGGGCAGTGTGTGTAGTGTGTGTATGGGGCAGTGTGTGTAGTGTGTGTATGGGGCAGTGTTTGTGGGGCAGTGTGTGTATGGGGGCGGTGTGTCTATGGGGGGCAGTGTTTGCGGGGCAGTGTGTGTAGTGTGTGTATGGGGCAGTGTGTGTAGTGTGTGTATGGGGCAGTGTTTGTGGGGCAGTGTGTGTAGCGTGTGTATGGGGGCAGTGTTTGCAGTGTGTGTATGGGGGCAGTGTGTGTAGTGTGTGTATGGGGCAGTGTGTGTAGTGTGTGTATGGGGCAGTGTGTGTATGGGGGAGTGTTTGTGGGGCAGTGTGTGTATGGGGGCAGTGTGTGTAGTGTGTGTATGGGGGAGTGTTTGTGGGGCAGTGTGTGTAGTGTGTGTGGGGGGCAGTGTGTGTATGGGGCAGTGTGTGTATGGGGCAGTGTGTGTATGGGGCAGTGTGTGTATGGGGCAGTGTGTGTATGGGGGCAGTGTGTGTATGGGGAGTAAGGAGGGTAGGGAGGCTTTTTTTTTATTTATTTAATTAAAAATAATATATTGATGTCCCCCCTCCCTTCTTACCTTTACTGGGAGGAGGGGGGACATTTCTTAGTCCCTGGTGGTCCGGTGGGGATTCCCTGGTGGTCCGGTGGTGGTGAGGTGAACTCTAGCCCAGTTACAGGGCTAGAGTTCACTCTCGCGAGATTTGGAGCGCGGCAACGCTCCAAATCTCGCGAGAGGAGGACCCGGAGGAGCTGCAGGTAAGAGCTCCCGGGTCCTCTCTCACTCCCTCCCCTGCCGGCTGTCAGCACAGTGCCTGCGGACCGGGGAGGGAGATCTCTGATCTCCCCTCCGGTCCGCAGGCACATTGCAGGGCTGGCACTTGGCAATGCCAGCCCTGCATTAGCCGGCAGGCTCGCACACCCCTGGGCGGCCCGGTAACGTTTGATCCACGGACCGGTACCGGTCCGCGGCCCGGGGGTTGGGGAACACTGCATTAGGACATCCCCCCCCCCCATAGAGAAGCATTGTATAATGCTTTCCTTTAGAAAGCGTTAGAACGACCAGCGTCAGTTAGGCTACCAAAAGACATCCACTAGAGATGGAGTTAATCTTGCAATGTAATCATTGCAATTTAACAAAAACAAGAATAATTACAATTGCAGGTTTAATGGGCCTGTGACACCGCACCCAGACCACTTCAATGAGCTGAAGTGGTCTGGGTGCCTATAGTGTCCCTTTAAGCGTTTGTTGATTTTGCAATGCTGTAGTCCTTCAATAACAATCTAACAGTGGTGTTGAATTACATCACATAATAAAGTAGAAGATAAATATATATTTGTGAGATTTCAAAGCATTTATAAAAGGATAATTATTGAATATAAAATTAAACACCAGATTGAAGGACCTCAGACTATTCAAATATAAATAGCTGCACATGTAAAGTTGTTTTTACATGCTGGACACCCTGCAATGTTCAACAGTTGACTTGTTCTGACTGGACCTTCTTTCAAGTTAATGAACAAACTTTGGTAATAATGCTAACCTTTACTGAGAAGGATAACTCTGTGGATGCTCCCACTCAACCCTTACGTAATCCCTGGTGTATTTATTAATGTTGAAATTGTTTACACAGTGACTTATTCAATCTACATAAAGATCTATCCTTTAAATCAACAATGGTGGATTCTAAAGACAGACAACTCTGGTTAAAATGTCCCTCTGGATAGAGAATCTCTTAAATTCATGTGACCCACTCATGCAAGCTCTGGAAGTAGACCTTTTATGTGATAAATGAAGAGTCAACATTAATATGTCTTTCCTGTGATCCTCGTCTCATGATCATTTGACAAGGAACCAGATCTGTACATACCTTTTATTACTTAAGCTGTTACAGAACATAGAATGTGACGGCAGATAAGAACCATTCAGTCCGGGGGCGTGGCCTAACCACTGGAGCGGATAGTCGCATGGCCTCAGAGCTCCGGCAAAACGACGAGAATAAACCCCTAAAAACCGAGACAAAGGACACCCAAAAGACCCTAATATAGCTTTAATGGGCAAGAAGACGAAAAGACTAAAACCCGACAGACCCCAACAGGGGCGAAGTATCGGGGACCTCTGGCTGCAAGCACGTGGCGCCCAGGAGGCCGCAATGGCGTCCCTTCATGGAGGCTGCTCCGACTTCTCCGACGGAGTCTCGGATGAAGAGGACGGAGACCACATACAGGCAACAGTGCGGCAGCCAACAGCGAGGACGGAGCCCCCACACAAGGCACCCGATGCCGCTCCAGTGACACTGGCAGCCATCAGGGAGATCATGGCGGACTTCCAATCAAAAATCTCTGCGGATGTGGCCTTGCTCCGACAAGACCTGCGGGGACTGACAGACCGTCTCGGTGAGATGGAAAATACAACTCAGACCCACACAACACAAATCTCCGAACTGCGGCAGAAAGTTGAAGAGCTCACACAACAGAGCCGCAATCACGAGAAAAAGTTTGATACGCTAGAAGACAAAAGAAGGCAGAAAAACCTGAAAATCAGGGGAGTGGGGATGTCGGTACCGCCAGACGAACTCCCACATTTTGCCAGGCGACTCCTGACGGCCATACTTGTGCCGAAACAAGCCAAAGCGAAACAAATCGAGGGAATATTCCGTCTCCCAATACCTGCCAAAGTACCACCCGCACCACCGGGCGACATAGTGCTACAGTTCCAAAGCATTAAGGACAAAGCAGCCGTGCTGGCGGCCACCAGGGGACATACCCCATACAACTTCGAGGGGATGGCCCTAACCTTCTTCGCGGATTTATCCAGGGGAACCCTCGGTTGGAGGCGGTCTCTCCGACCCCTTACCTCCCAACTACGTGAGAAGAATATCAGCTACCGCTGGAGCCAAGCCCGGTCACTTATAATACCTCACAGGGACACGGTCTTCACCATTCATGACCTGCCAGATGCAGCACATCACCTGCAGGCGTTGGGACTGCCACTGGACTTGTTACGTCCAACGAACCCACACGGCTGGAATCCCGAAGCCACACGGGACTTTGTACCCAGGGTCAAGGCCCACACCTCTCGGGCTGAGGCCACGTCCTGAACACACAGACGACCAACCCGGCAAAACCAGGATGAACCTTACCACCACCTGGCCCCCAGCACAACTGGACCCTGTCCCTCATGTTGGACTCGAACTGACAGCACGCCCACTACCCAGAGCACACGGAGGTATAATACTCAAGCCTCTGCCACTAGAGCCGAGACAACGCTCTGACCCACCATTTACCATGGAACTGCTCTCCCACCACTTGTTGCCCCACTAACGGGAACTTTTGCTTACGGTGTCCGAAACCGGCCAACTCAGCTCACCTATACCCGATACCGGCACCCTAGCCACAGAATACCTACGGACGACTTCCACACGACAAAAAAGGGACTCATATCAAAGTATTGCTTTCCCATTTTATTTTTCTACAGTTACACTACTCCATTAGCTTTTAATTAGTTTACTTTTAGTCGGCTCCATAGTTTACCAGGCATGGGCCACAGGGCTCAAACCACTCTCTAGTATGCTCCAATCGAGCTAATAATACCTAATTTGATTCATAAAAATAACACTTTGTTTTAATTGCATCCACAACTGTATATTTCTTTATTGTGCCAGCGCAGTTTGACTATCTTATTTTATTAAGCCTTGTTAATCCTCCTGAGAATCTAAAAGTAGTTTCAGCTTTATTATCATGAGGCCATACATGGCAACGCAGCCAGTAAACCTCAGATGTCTTGTTTTGTTTATATACACCCACCGCAAGCCCATTACTACAACGGGGTTCTCCATGGCATGTCTCCCCACGTGGTGTCATGTAATCGCTATATTTCAGTATTTACTCTTATGTCTAGTTAGAACTGCCTGTATACCTATTGTGTTTAACGTATATAGATCGCCACCTATTGCCGAATAACGGCTACAACGATAGGCACTGTTTTACTAGTCAATGGGGAATGCTATGGCGCCCCAACCTGCTTAAAATCTTTGGAGGAACTGAAGGCTTACCCGTCCGTACACCTGACAGACTGTACACACATCAGTAGGCGTTTGTCAATTCTCGCATTAATCATAATATCATACACTGCAACCGCTATGTCATAGCAGAGGCTAAGCTACTACTCCACAGGCGGTTTACTACCAGACTTAACCGTATACATATATATAAAAATTGTGCTAGTATTTTCTTGTACCTTGATGTTATAATGTTTGAAATGTGCTAGAGGATTACCTTTGGGGTACCTCACGAGCAATTGTTGTAAACTTACGCACTACAAAAATAAAGAATTAAAAAAAAAATAAAAAAAAGAACCATTCAGCCCATCTAGTGTGCCCAATTTTTTTTAAATACTTTAATTATTCCCTGGCCTTATCTTATAGTTAGGATAGCCTTATGCATATCCCATGCATGTTTAAACTCCTTTACTGTGTTAACCTCTACCACTTCAGCTGGAATTCCATGCATCCACTACCCTCTCAGTAAAGTAATAATACTTCCTGATATTTTTAAACCTTTGCCCCTCTTATTTAAGACTATGTCCTCGTGTTGTGGTGGTTTTTCTTCTTTTAAATATAGTCTCCTCCTTTACTGTGTTGATTCCCTTTATGTATTTAAATGTTTCTATCATATCCCCCCGTCTCGTCTTTACTCCAAGCTATACATGTTAAGTTCCTTTAACCTTTCCTTGTAAGTTTTATCCTGCAATCCATGAATTGGTTTAGTAGCCCTTCTCTGAACTCTCTCCAAAGTATCAATATCCTTCTGGAGAAACGATCTCCAGTACTGCGAATAATACTCCAAGTGAGGTCTCACCAGTGTTCTGTACAATGGTATGAGCACTTCCCTCTTTCTACTGCTAATACCTCTCCCTATACAACCAAGCATTCTGCTAGCATTTCCTGCTGCTCTATGACATTGTCTGCCTACCTTTAAATCATCAGAAATAATCACCCCTAAATCCCTTTCCTCAGATGTTGAGGTTTGGACTCTATCAAATATTTTGTACTCTGCCCTTGGGTTTTTACGTCCATGATGCCTTATCTTGCACTTATCCACATTAAATGTCAGTTGCCACAACTCTGACCATTTTTCTAGTTTACCTAAATCATTTTCCATTTGGCTTATCCCTCCTGGAACATCAACCCTGTTACATATCTTAGTATCATCAGCAAAGAAACATACCTTACCATCAAGACCTTCTGCGATATCACTAATAAAAATATTAAAGAGAACGGGTCCAAGTAGAGATCCACTGGTGACAAGCCCATGCTTCGAATATACTTCATTGACTACAACCCTCTGTTGCCTGTCACCCAGCCACTGCCTTACCCATTCAACAATATTGGAATCGAAACGTAAAGATTGCAGTTTATTGATAAGCCTTCTATGTGCAAGTGTCAAAAACCTTTTACTGAAATCTAAGTAAGCAATGTCTACTGCACCTGATCTATTATTTTAGTTACCCAATCCAAAAAAATCAATAAGATTAGTTTGGCATGATCTCCCTGAAGTAAACCCATGTTGTCTATGATCTTGAAATCCATGTGATTTTAGATGTTCAACAATCCTATCCTTTAACATAGTTTCCATCACTTTCCCCACTACTGAAGTAAGGCTTACTGGCCTATAGTTGCCCGACTCCTCCCTACTACCTTTCTTGTGAATGGGCACAACATTCGCTAACTTCCAATCCTCTGGGACTACTCCTGTTAACAATTATTGGTTAAATAAATCTGTTAATGGTTTTGCTAGTACACCACTAAGCTCTTTTAGTAACTTTGGGTGTATTCCATCAGGTCCCATTGACTTATTTGTCTTTAATTTTGACAGTTGAAATAGAACCATTCCCCTGCTTCTATTATTTAAAGCAGTTGAATGTGACATAGAAGAAGGAACAGGAGGCTAAAGCAATGAAAAAAATTTGGAATAAAAATCACATCCTTTTTAGTGATGGATTACGCACTTTTAGTGCCCCATCACATTGCCCACAACTGTCTTTAACTTCCCATGCTGGGTTATAATGGGGGAGATTCCTGTGACCCCCATCCATCAATGTTCTCAGGTATGGCAATGGAAACAGCTGCAAATCTGGTACGAGGAAAACACTAATGTTACGTAAAATTACAGGAAATCACCCAGATCTTGCCTCTATTGTGTAAATTTACAATCTGCTCCTGATTCACAGCTAGTGAACCTTTAGTTGACCAGGTTTTATG
The DNA here is from genome assembly GCF_036172605.1 of Pelobates fuscus. Lineage (NCBI taxonomy): Eukaryota > Metazoa > Chordata > Amphibia > Anura > Pelobatidae > Pelobates > Pelobates fuscus. The sequence continues at coordinate 164,722,505 of NC_086319.1, forward strand.
ATACTGCATAGAGCTGCTTGTTGTTTTTCCTTTTATAAATTAAACCTTCTTTTGTTGGCTTGTGTAATTACTGCAGCAGGATGTTTATTTATCCAGAAGTAAAAGTAAAAATCGCCTTCCACATGTGAAACGCATAGTTCCATGGAAGAGAATGTGCTGTGTGTGTCAAACAGAAAGGGAAGTTGTGCAAACGGAAATACATAAAGATCTTCACAAGAGCTGAAAGAATATGTAATTTTGATGGAAAATCTTTAGTTTAGAAAAAAACCCTCCTCCCCAACATCCTATCATATACCAAAAATAACATGGCATATCCTGGGTCCTCCAGCAGCCATATATGTAAAAAAAAAAATGACTTAGAAAACTGGGAATTAGAGGTCACTCGCCTTTCAGGTTCTAGTAAATCAAGCCCATTTATTTTTCTATTTCTCCCATTTTCATGAATTGTGATGAAAATTGCAAAGTCATTTAGAAGAAAACAGAACATCAAGTGAAATAGATGAGCAGGGAATTTTCAATTGTTTTATTCAATTACGCAATTTCCAGAGAAGCAATGCTTGGGGAAAAAAAAATAAATCTTAAATATTGAATAACGTTACAAATATGCCTCCTTATGTTCATTTCCATATTTATTGCTATGTAATGTATTTTCTGGAATTATGACTTTTTGGGCTAATTATTTAGAACATGCTGAATTTCTCTGAACTGCATTTGCACATTCAGGATTAATATCCAACTTTGACTGTAAAGTGCCTTTAGTGATTGCTGGAAAATCAAACCCAGAACTAAAAAATACATTAAACTGTAGCCCCTTATATCCTCATGCAGAGTATAGACTTTGAATAGTAGCTTAAAGGACCACTCTAGGCACCCAGACCACTTCAGCTTAATGAAAATCACAGTGAGAGCACGCAAGCGTCCATAGGAAAGCATTGTAAATGCTTTCCTATGCGACCGGCTGAATGCGCGCGCAGCTCTTGCCGCGTGTGCGCATTCAGCCGACGGGGCGGAGAGGAGGAGGAGGAGGAGGAGAGCTCCCCGACCAGCGCTAGAAAAAGGTAAGTTTTACCCCTTTTCCCCTTTCCAGAGCCGGGCGGGAGGGGGACCCTGAGGGTGGGGGCACCCTCAGGGCACTATAGAGCCAGGAAAACGAGTGTGTTTTCCTGGCACTATAGTGGTCCTTTAAACTATTGCTAAAATGTATTTTGACGAGTAAGAACTTGTTAAATTATCCAGTGCTGTTTTTCTTGATTACATGCAGAATGTTTAAACATATTTTATTTTAGTTGTATTGTCAGAAGGGATCATTCTCAACACATACACAAATAATTAAAAACATGCTGGATGATTAATTAAAGGGACACTATAGTCACCAGAACAACCACAGCTTATTGCATTTGTTCTGGTGAGTAGAATAATACCCTTCAGGCTTTTAGCTGTCTTATATATACACACACATAAACGGTACATTCATTTTCAGTAAAACAGGCCTATCTGGCACTAAGAAACCAAATATAAGATTGTTTTTAAAGGTGTCTAGACTTTGGACATGCAGGAAAATTATATAAACCATGTATGTGTATATGTGAATGTGTTGTTTTGTAGGCTATATCATATATATATATATATATATATATATATATATTAAAGGATCCTGCTATCCGCGCAGCGCCGATCCTTGTAGCGTCTCCCGAAATCCAAGCTGAAAAGAGTGAAGTAGTGATTATAGCTCCCAATTCCCCAAACATGAGTCGAGACTTCATGAAGGGGTAAAACGAATGTGCTTATTGATGGCCAAACTCAGCCCTTTTATGAGGGTCTCCCAGCAAGGGAACTCCCACATGGGACCTTGTGGAAGACTGTAACAAAATATGCAGAACCAATCAGTATACAGTACAATTCTTATACACACCCACAGGAAGAGTGTAACCCCTCCTCTGTATCCTGGAGATAATTAACTTACTACTCCTCTCTATCCTGGAGATAATTAACTTAAGTAGTTGCAGAGAACCTAATTATCTCCGGGCAGAGAGAAACATGTGCTTTTTACCTTTTAACAAAACGGTATTAAAATCAATAACTCATGTTTCGCTGAACGAAGTCCCCATGTTCCACACACCCCCAGGTAGCTTGGATCTGAGCGCATATTATAGGCGATAGGGGGTAGGGCAGTTTGTCACATGCAGACCCAGTGACAAAAGCCATTTTGTCACACATCTCCCCTTTTCCAAACGGACTAACAGGGTATCTGACCTCCTGCCGGTCAGTGCCCTTGTTAGCCCAGCAGCCCACCCACAAAACAGAAACAGCAGTACAGCCCTCCCACAATAACTGGTTTCTACACCTGAGTGAGGGAAAAACTTGTCCATGTCCAGGTGCCTCACCACGGCTGTGTGTGGGACTGGTAGGCTGCTTTGGTGGGTGGCTGAGTGGGCAGAGACCAGCGGTACTCTGCCCTGGTACCAGCACTACTACGGGAGTAGTCTGGTTGAAACCTGGTTGCTGGAGACCGACTGTCTCCCCTTTAGCTGCACAACTCTGCTGCTGGAGACCGACGGTCTCCCCTTTGGCTGCACAGCTCTGCTGCTGGAGACCGACGGTCTCTATTCCTAATACAGTGTCCTGCTGCTGGGAAAGGAGACTGGGCTCTCTATTCCCTGCTGGACACACTGCCGCTGGGAAATGGAGACTGGGTTCCCAAATCCCTGCAGGACCGGTGAAGAGACCTTGGTCCCATCTCCACCTGCCGACTGTGGATCCTCCCCGGACCAGTCTGAGGTCCCCTACCTCTGCAGCTGGTAGCGGAGCAGGGTGTACCTCAGCCGGGTCTTGCCAGTGGTAGTGCTGCAGGTTAGGCTGTGAGTGGATCAAGCTGAACAGATGTTGGTAGTCCTGCTCCAGCTCCCACTCCCTTCTGACCAGGAATGTTAGATCTGCTCTCACCCCCCTTTCGGGAGGCCAATCGTGTAGGTCTCTCCTGTAGTCCATAAGGTCCCAGAATCTGGACTCTCCCGTGCTCCCAAAATCCATTTCGTCAAAGGACTCCCATAATAGACCAGGGCCATTGTAATCCTCACCCTCGGGTCTGTGGTAATCCTCCTCCAGGGAGCCTGCCGCACTGTGTCCCACCGTAGTGCCTGGTATGCGTCCTCTAACCAGATCTCCTTCCATACCAGGGTCTCGAGCTCCGACACCCACTCCTTCAGGGGCTGCTCCCCCAGCAGAGGTTTTCGCAGCGCCAATCGCATTCGCAACCACTGCTCCTCGCTGGGGAGACTCTTGCTCCGTTGTCGCTGCATGTCCTCCATGGCCTCGTGCCATACGCCTTTCCGGGCTGCATCCCTGTAATCCGGGTGCTCCTCCTCATGGAACGCTGTCCAGGAACTAGATGATTCCATGCTGCTGTAGCCAGGGGCACTGTACGAATACTAGCGTTGCCCTAATTATAAATCCATGGTACTGGTGTCGCTAGGATGCTATTCACTACTTGATTCGGTTCTGTATATCCATTCGGGAGAAAATCCCGCCGCTTGCCACCAGTGTAAAGGATCCTGCTATCCGTGCAGCGCCGATCCTTGTAGCGTCTCCCGAAATCCAAGCTGAAAAGAGTGAAGTAGTGATTATAGCTCCTAATTCCCCAAACATGAGTCGAGACTTCATGAAGGGGTAAAACGAATGTGTTTATTGATGGCCAAACTCAGCCCTTTTATGAGGGTCTCCCAGCAAGGGAACTCCCACATGGGACCTTGTGGAAGACTGTAACCAAATATGCAGAACCAATCAGTATACAGTACAATTCTTATACACACCCACAGGAAGAGTGTAACCCCTCCTCTGTATCCTGGAGATAATTAACTTACTCCTCCTCTCTATCCTGGAGATAATTAACTTAAGTAGTTGCAGAGAACCTAATTATCTCCGGGCAGAGAGAAACATGTGCTTTTTACCTTTTAACAAAACGGTATTAAAATCAATAACTCCATGTTTCGCTGAACGAAGTCCCCATGTTCCACACACCCCCAGATAGCTTGGATCTGAGCGCATATTATAGGCGAATAGCGCTCAGATCCCACGAACACAGTTCTCAATAACGTCGAGTAAAGTTTAAGTACACCAGCTGTAATGGAAGTTAAACTGCACGAACCCACATACGAGTGTAACAGGGGAAATGTACAATCCAAGCAAGTAAGGCGAATGATGTGATCCAGAGACAGAGGGCTCTGTCCCAAGTGCCTTCAGACCCCATGACTTAACGGGCCAGCATCCCAGGGTAAGAGGCTAGCAATCCGGCTCCTCCAAGCGATAGGGGGTAGGGCAGTTTGTCACATGCAGACCCAGTGACAAAAGCCATTTTGTCACACACACACACAAATATATATATATATATATATATATATATATATATACATTTTATCAAATCATGTGCAGTGCATTGGATAGAGGAAGCCATTTTAATGGTTATTGCTGAGTAGTGGGTAATGAATGTCCGGAGTTATAAAGTTCTAGTCTGTGCACCATGACCATTGCAATGATTTGAAGTGGTTGTGGCTCCTGGAGTCTGTAAGTGTAGTGTTTTGCTATGGAATACTGCATGTACAGAGATTAGCTTCTTACCTGCTAGAGCTGTAAATCCAACATTGGAAAGTATCATTAGCCATCCCAGAACAAAGTTCTGGCCTGACTAATGTCAATTCTGTGTAAAACTGCCATCTGATGCTTGCACACACAACAACATAATGGTGCCAGACATGCAATTACAGCTTGCCCCATCCCTCTGTAAAGGGAAATTATGTTAGCCAAGGAAGATCAGGGTGAGGGGAAAACTTGGACTCTGTGACGGAACGGAATCACGCTTTTTTTAAAACAGAAAAAACAAACTACTTTTAGTTGATTTATTTATTTTAATAAAGTTTAGGGAGGGGCAGACCACCTCAGTAAGGGTTCCTCTAAGTAAAAGCAGGGTTTCATGAAAATGTTTTTTGGTTGGAATACCCTTTATGCTTGAATGTGCAAAGAATTTAAACCTGAATGGGGAAAAATTAAGGCAAAAGTAGCAGTAGTGATTACTTCCTGGTAGTCACATCTTGACTAAAAGATCCTGCCTAAAAAAAAAACTTTTGTGAATATTGCAAGTTCAGTAAAGTATTGTGCAAGCTTGATAGTTTACTGCATTAGATGTAATGTATTCACCCTTTTCTTATGTGATCATATACAGTATTTGCGCCAACTCTGGATTCATGGCAGGTTTGTACTTGTGTATTTTAATGCCTTGTAACATTGTCTTGTTTTGATATTTACATCATGCAAAAACTATGTTTCAATTATACAAAGTTACCAAGGTAATTCACTTACTTCAGAACATGTTCTTACACTTGAATCATATCAGCAGATTAACCCCTTAAGGACACAGCTTCAGACGCTTGTCTTACGCTTAATGACACAAGCAATTTTTGCATTTTCTTGCTGTATGCGTTCAACTGCAATTTGCATCTCTCTCGTTTATTGCACCGACACATATTATATACTGTTTTTTAAAGGACAGAAAGGGCTTTAATTTGATGTTATATATATATATATATATATATATACATATAAATGCTTATTTATTATTAGAAAAAAACTGAAAAATGCAAAAAAAAAGAGATGTGTTTTTTGTACAGTTTTTGCAATAATAATGTGTGCCTAATTAGCGCAGGTTAAAGAAAGTAATTCAAAATAAATTAATTTAGTTGTTCTGATTTACAGAATATATAATGTGTCTGGGATTTTCAGTTTTTTTATTTTGGTAGTTCCAGGTCACAAAGCACAAGGAGTAAAAAACTTTTAATGTGGAGCGATTTTAGAATTTGGTATGTTTGTCTTGTAAGCTTAATAGCCATAAAAGAAAACAAAATTGCCACACAAAAGTATATATTTATATAAAGTAGACACTACAGGCTATTTACCTAAGGTTGTTTTGACACTTTCTAAGTAGCCATTTCACCGCCAATCTCTGCTAAATATTGGAGTAAAATTTAGTTTTTTTGAGTTTTTGGCACACAAACTTGTAACAAAGAACTTCTCATGTGTATTTTGTAAAGTTGGTGTGTGCTATTCCTGTACAAGGTTTTATTTTGTGTTCAGTTACTTCTGCTGAGTACAACGATACCCCCATTGCATGTCTTTGGCACTATTTCGTGAAGTTACAGTGCCATATAGGAGACCTGTCCGTTTCAACATTTACAGTAGAATTTTGAGAGGTGGATTTAATGGGCCTATGCTTCAATTTGGGGTATTATAGCAGTTTGACTGTTCAAAAAACCCCCACAAAGGCCTACCATTTATAAAAGTAGACACTCCAGGGTATCTCATATGGCCAGGGGCGGGCTGGGCCGGGGGGCAGGGAGGCAATTGCCCCCCAGGCCGCCCTAAATTATTTTAAGACCGGCCGCTACAGGGCCGGTCCTAATGCTGCAGCCGCCTGAGCGCTCTGTAAAGAGCCTCAGGCGGCTGCAGCACAGCTTCTTACTCCCTCCCCTCCCCTGTAGCGTGGCCGAGCTGCTCTCCTGTCCGCGGTGCCCGGCCGGAGTTATAGGAAGGTGCACACTCAGTGTGTACTTCCTGTCAGTCCGGCCGGTGTTTCTGTTTCCTGTCACCGGCCGGACTGAGAGGAAGTGCACACTGAGCGTACTGATTACTCCGGCCGGGAACCGCGGACAGGATAGCAGCTCGGCCATGCTACAGAGGAGGGGATAATAAGTGAAGGGGGGGAGGAGAGAGAGTAAGTGGAGGGGGAGGCGAGGGGAAGTAAGTGGAGGGGGAGAGAGTGAGTGAAGGAGGGGGGAGAGAGTGAGTGAAGGAGGGGGGAGAGAGTGAGTGAAGGAATGGGGGAGTGAGTGAGTGAAGGAATGGGGGAGTAACAGAAGGAATGGGGGGAGTAAGAAGAAGGGTATGAAAAACAGGGGGTAAGAAGAACACAAGAAGAGGGGGGAGAGTAAGGATGAGGAGAAGGGGGGGACTGAGAAGAACACAGGGTGGGTGGTGAGGAGAACACCCACCCTGTGAGGAGGACACAGGGAGGAGAAGGGGTAAGAAGAACACAGGGAGGGGGGAGGTGAGGAGAGACCACTAAGGGGCAGGGGAGAGCTCTAAGGGACAACAGCTCTATAGGACAGGGGGCAAGACAGGGAGCTCTTTCACACTACGCGCGCACACACACAATGCATCCCTATACATACACAGAAACACACAATGCAACCCTACATACACAGAAACACAACATGCTTCCTTTACACACAGAGAAACACACAATGCACCCATTACACACACACAATGCAACCCTTACACACAAAGACAATGCATCCTTTGCACACATACACAGAAACACACAATGCAAACCCTTACACACACATGCAAACACACACTGCTTTTCTTACATACACACAGAAACACAATGCATCTCTTACACACACTCAATGCACACACATACAGACACACACCTTGCATCCCTTATGCATACAAACACAGATTCACGCAATGCATCCCTTACACACAACCAGAAACACACAATACATCCCTTATACACAAATACACACTGCTTCCACTACACACAAACACACTGCATCACCTGCACAAACTGGTATCCCTATACACTACATACCATAAGCACACATATTAGATCCTCTACAATAACACATAACACATCACCTACACACTCCACTCCCTGTGAGCGAACTCATGGGTGGGTGGAACATATAAGTGGACTTATGAGTGGGCCTTATGGGCATACTCACCGTCAGGCCCTGGGGCCCAGACCTTGAGCTGTGTAAGGGGCCCCCAAAAAATGGAGCTGCTTCCAATTCTCCCAGAACATTGAATTTTGTGACCACAGTTGCAAACAGCCTCCAGAGATCCTGTTCTACACCAGACCAGTGGAGCCAAACTGCAGCACATCATCATCCTCAGCTGGTTGTAAGTAGGCAATCTAGTATATTATAAGTGACACTAATCTATAATTTACCTCACATTAAAGGGACACTATAGTCCCCAGAACCACTTCAGCTTAATGAAATGGTTCTGGTGTCTATAGCCGGTCCCTGCAGGCTTTTTAATGTAAACATACACTGTGTGCAGCATTGGCGTTAGTTCGTATGGCAGATCATATGGGTGGGGCATTGTGATGTCATATGGGGGGGCGGCAAATTCAGCTGTTCCCCATGCAGCCACAGGTGCCACTGTGCTGGGAGATTGTGATTACTCTTCACTTCCTCCCAGCCTACAGAGCAGCGCATGGGTGAGAGAGATTTAATCTTACAACAAATCCAGTAAGCAAATCTTTATAATTTTTTTTGGGGGGGGGGGGGGGATCAGCTCTGTTTCCACAGTTTGTTGGTGTTTACTCTGATGTCTGTATTAATATTGAGGGATTTCTAAGTAGTAAGATCAGTGTGTGTCAGCAGGGCCAGCCGTTGGGGTGTGCAAGCTGTGTGGTCACGCAGGTGCCATGACAACAGAGGCGCCCGGCGGACAACACAGCTCACAAGTTGGGGACACCAGCATATTCAATTTAAACAATTCGCTGGTGGTCCACTGGTGCGCACCAGCAGTAGGTGCAGTCAGATTATATCCTCTCCCTCGTGGTTCCGGTCCTCAGTTAGAGTCAGAGCACAGGCTCAGAGATTCTCAGCCTGCGCTCTGACAACATTGAAAGTCAGAGCAGTGAAGGAGCGGGTATGGCAAAGAGCTACTGATTAGCATAACATCAATATCCGTTATAAAACCAGGAAAAGGTGGGCATGGATGGTGAACTGATTTGGTGGTGCAATGGGCCACTTGACTGGTTTTGCCCCCCAGGCCTAAGGCTGCCAGCCCTCCCCTGCATATGGTGCATATTGTGCCTTAACATGCCCCCATTTTTTCACCAATATATGCCAAAGTATGTGGTAAAAAGTATGTGCCACTACGTTCAAACCCCCCAAATTATGCTCAGCTAAGTCTTCTGAGTAAAAAAATATGCCCAAATGTATGACCTAGACACTATTTTGTGAAGTTACACTGCTGTAAAAGAGACATAACAAGTTAAGGTTTTTAACCCCTTAAGGACACATGACATGTGACATGTCATGATTCCCTTTTATTCCAGAAGTTTGGTCCTTAAGGGGTTAAGTGTGAATTTTCATGGAGGGTTTTGATGCGTCCGTGTCCCACTTTGGAGCACTTGAGCAGGCTACATATTACAGCTACACCATAAAGGCATACCATTTCTTAAAGAACACATCCCAGGGTATTTCAAAAGGCATATTTTGAACCTTAGCGTGGGATAATTTTTCCGCAAGCTTGTACCAAGTGTAATGGTAATAAGCTTTTTTTTTTTTCCCTTTTTGACACACAAAGTAAATTTGCACAGTATATTTTGCAAATCGTATGTGTGCTACGACTGTATAATACTTAATATGTTGCTCAGCTATGTCAGTTGAGTACAGAAATACCCCCGTATGTACCTTTGCCAGGTATATGTGGACATTGAAGGGGCACATTTGAGACACAGCCATTCCAGTTTTTTTCAAACTTTGAATTTTTACGCTGTGTCCATGTCCCATTTTAGAGTATTTTACAAGGCTATTACACCATAAAGGCATACCATTTCTTAAAGAAGACATCCCAGGGTAATTCAAAAGGCATATTTTGAACCTTAGCGTGGGATCATTTTTCCGCTAGCTTGTACCAAGTGTAGTGGTAATGAGCATTTTTAAATGTATTTTTTTACTTTGTAAAACCAGTTTAAACTTTTTTTTACTTATTAAATGTTTTACATTTTCTTAACTTTTTTTACAGTTGTAAATTTTTTTCTAAACTTTTCTTTTACTGTTAACCCCTAACTAGCAGTAAACAGCACTAACAGTAAATTCCCCATTTTCCCCATAACTCCCACCCACCCCAGCTAGCAAAATATTTAATTATAAAATATTTAAATTAATTAATTAAATAAATTAAACCCCTGAGGGTTAAAAATAAATAAATAAAAGTTAATCCTCAGGGGTTAAAAAAAATAGATCACGGTATAATACTGTGATCTGTATTTTGATCACTGTAGGCAGTGATCAACTGGCAGGGAAGGGGTTCATTTTTATTTAGACTGGGTAAAGGGGGGTGTTATTTTATTTTTGTTACTTAAACGTTACTAAAACATTTAAAAAAAAAAAAAATTTTTTTACCTTTTTAAAGCTTATTTTAAAACTTTTTTTAATGTTAACCCCTAGTTAGCTTAACACTAACCCCCCCAATTCCCCACTAACTTCCACCCATCCCAGCTAGCTAAAAATATAATTTTTAAATATTTAAATTAATTAATAAAATAAATGTAACCCCTGAGGGTTAAAAAAAATAATTAACCCTCGGGTTAAAAAAAAAAAAAGCAGATGACATTAAAATGTATACCCTGCCAATTGATCACTGTAGTCAGTGATCAATTGGCAGGGAAGGGGTTAATTTTATTAAAACAGGGGAAAGGGGGGATGGGATTTAACTTAATGTTTTTTTTTTTTTTTTGCACAGGATGAAGAGTATCATCACTGATCCGTCTCCCAGCACTTCACACAGAACCCGGAAGTGCAGGGAGGCGGAAGGTAATTACGTTGAGCACATGTCCTCGCTCTGACATGCTGTCAGAGCGAGCACCGGTGCTGGGGCAGCCCGATCGGGTGCTCCCGGTCTGCCTCTAATACAGAGGCAGACCGGAGCACCGTTAACCCTGCGATCGCGGTGATCTGGGGTTAACTTTAGTAAATGACGGGAATTTTCCGTCAACGGTCCTTAACTGAAGGACAAGGTTGACGGAAAATTTCCGTCCGCGGTCTGGAAGGGGTTAATAGATATTACCTTCACCCAGCTTTATGATATACATTTTTTTACCTTGAGTGTCTGAGTTCTAGGGCAATCTTTAACAGAACATTCAGAGTGTTATAACCACTTCATTACTTAGCCAATAGAGAGAGCATGTTTTATTATAACATGGTAAGGGTTAATTTGGCTGCCATTGACAAATATCTAAGAAATGATATAGCAATTAACCCCTAAGGACTGAGCCAAATGTACACGTTGTGAACAAAACAAAACGTAAACAAAACCTGGCATTTGCGCTACATGTCTGTCCAACCGTAATTCACCTCTTTCATATTAAATGCACCCCATTATTATATATAATTTTATTCAGGGGAACCAGGACTTTCATTTAATATCAAATATTTAGCTATGAAACATAATTTAATATGAGAAAAATGGGAGAAAATAAGAAATGTTATTTTTTTAGTTCTACACAACATTTTAACTGTCAATGTCATAATACTGTTTGCTTTTACTGCAATAAAATACACATATTTGTATTCAGCAAAGTCTCACGTGTAAAACAGTACACCCTATGTACAGTTTTATGGTGTTTTGGGAAGTTACAGGGTCAAATATAGCATGTTACATTTGGAATTGAAATTCGCCAGATTGGTTACTTTGCCTTTGGGACTGTATAGTAGCCCAGGAATAAAATTTACACCCATAATGGCATACCATTTGCAATAGTAGACAACCCAAGGTATTGCAAATGGGGTATGTCCAGTCTTTTTTAGTAGCCATTTGGTCACAAACACTGGCCAAAGTTAGCGTTAGTATTTGTTTGTGTGTGAAAAATGCAAAAAACGCCAATTTTGGCCAGTGTTTGTGACTAAGTGGCTACTAAAAATGACTGGACATACCCCGTTTGCAATACCTTGGGTTGTCTACTATTGCAAATGGTATCCATCATAGGGGTAATTTTCATTCTTGGGCTACCATAGGGTCTCAAAGGCAATGTAACCAATCTGGCGAATTTTAATGTGAAAAAAATGAAACACAAACCTTATATTTGACGCTGTAACTTTTGAAAACCCCCAAAAAACTGTACATGGGGGGTACTGTTGTACTCAGGAGACTTCGCTGAACACAAATATTTGTGTTTCAAAACAGTAAAAAGTATTGCAGCAATAATATCGTCCGTGTAAGTGCTGTTTGTGCATGAAAAATGCAAAAAACGTCACTTTTACTGGCGATATCATCGTTGAAATACATTTTACTGTTTTGAAACACTAATATTTGTGTTCAGCGAAGTCTCCCGAGTAGAACAGTACCCCCCATGTACAGGTTTTATGGTGTCTTGGAATTTTTTTTATTTTTTTTTATTCTTTATTTTTGTTGTGCATGGATGGTACATGTCAGCATTTAGTACTGTTAAGCGACAGAAATTGTTATCAACATCTTGTGAGAGAACAACACAGTAGAGCTTAGTCTGCACATTTCATATTAATATTAAATGTAGAATTATATATATATATATATATATATAGGTGTGTGTGTGTGTGTATATATATATATATATATATATATATATATATATATATATACACGTGTGTGTGTGTGTATATATATATATATATATATATATATATATATATATACACATGTGTGTGTGTATATATATATATATATATATATATATATATATATATATAAAAAATTTATTTTAATATTTTTATTTATATATAGGTATATATATAGTGATATATACGTATATATTTATGTATATAGATATATATATTTCGTTCTACGTGTATTTTGATATAAATATATATATATAAATATCACAATACAGTTAGAACGAAATAACACACATCTATATATTTAATTATTTAAAAAAATATATTTAATTTTATTTTTTAACATATTTACATATATTTTATATTATATCTAAATATATATATATATAACAATACTTATATATATTTAATCAGTATCAGTTTACGTGTAATTTGATATTAATATATATATAAAATTAATAAAATCTGTCAACATTGAAGTTGCTGTTTAGTAGATAGGAGAGTGCGCTGGATCTTGTGTATTTATTGTATAATATGGCCCCCAGCAGCACCCCATTTAAGCATGTTTAGGTGAGTGCAACCATCCCCCCATGTTTCCTATATATATTTGGGAGTCTAGCCAACTCCTTGGTTCTGCACCCCTCCCTGTTACAGGTGCCTCATCTCAGGTCCCTATTTAGCCTTGTACTGCAGAGAGCCTCAGATGGAATTTTTTCCCAAGTAAGTGGTTAATCTCATAAGAGCAGACATTAGACTGTGAGAGTAGGACCTGCCAAAGATGGGGTACATTGACGTTGTGGCAGGCTTATGCAATGTATGATCATATAATGTAACTAAATCCCCATTTTTTTTGCCTAGATTAGGTGTTTTTAAAAAAAACTTTTACAAACTAATAAAATCTGTCAACATTGAAGTTGCTGTTTAGTAGATAGGAGAGTGCGCTGGATCTTGTGTATTTATTATATATATATATATATATATATATATATACACACACACACACACACATATACATTCACAAACATACACTGTCTAGGTGTATTTTACTATATACTGTATATATATATATATATATATATATATATAGTAAAATACACCTAGACAGTGTATGTTTGTGAATGTATATGTGTGTGTGTGTGTGTGTGTGTGTATATATATATATATATATATATGATCTAAGTATATTATTATTTTTTTTTACACTTATTTTAATACATTTTATTTTATTTCCAGCCAGCAGGGGGACCAACTGTTATTAGGGGACTAACTGTTATTACAGTTAGTCCCCCTGCTGGCAATGCCTGAGCCAGCTAACCCGGCCATGTGATTGTGAGGTCCTTGCAAGGAGGAAGGACGTGCCGCGGGGGGCTCCCTGGGAGTCCCCCCAACCCCGATCGCCGGCATGGGATCGCCGGCGACCGGGTAACAAAAAAACCGGAGGGCGTACTATTACGCCCGGCTGCGTTTAGAGCCGCTTAAAGTAGGGCGTAATAGTACGCCGTCCGGTCTTAAAGGGTTAAGTTATGTCATATCTTCCTGTTTGTAAACAAAACAATGTAAATAAGTTTTAGATAAAACAAACTAACCAAGTGGCCAAAGAACCCACCAAGTGTGCATTGTGGTTCACTAATGGTATATTTCACACTTACCCCTAAAAAAGAGGGAAATTTAGGGGTAAGTGTGCATTTTACACTGGGGGCTCCACCGTACTCACTTCTCTGGGTCATTTGGCCACTCTGATTGTTTTGTATACATGTTTCATGTGTTATGAAGGGGAATACTTACACAGGTGATAGTCTGTATATATGTTTTGTCACTATATTTGCCGAAGAGCCCTTTTCTCACAGAACTGACACCTTTTACATAAATTAATGTTAGGACTGTGTCTGAAACCCTGTAATATCTTTTACTACTGGAGTCTTATCAGATAGGCTGTCAGAGTTAAGACAAAACACAACACTTGCCATGTATAAGGGTCATTTATTTAAATGATTTGGATGGATTTTAGATGTAATTTTTATTTTGTAGGAGAATGCATTAAATAAATGTTATGCTTGAGCTTCCATTTGTTTAAATGTGCTTAGGCATTTAGGTCAGAGCGCAGGTAACATTCTTTTTGTTTTTACTATGTATTTTAAGCTGTTGCATACTAAGCTACTGCTGCTATAAGCGCGGTGCTTTATCTTTGTATTTGTATAAAATGTTATGCTTGGTCTAAACTTATTGTCTGTATTCACATAAATGCTCTGATGTTGTTAAAAGGAGATCAGAAGTATCTGCACATAAGGATATAGCATTGTACATTTTCACATTTTCAGCCAAGTTTTGATAATAGGAAACTGTAATTCCTATACCTCTGCAATCTCCCCTCTCCAATCAGAAAAGTGAATGTGGCAAACTTGCCCTCGCTACAAGCTCCTGGAGGAGCCAGCTTGCTAGCCTCCTGTCTCAGGACTATGGGCCATGCTAAAAGGCGATTGAAAGACTGGGCTCATGGGATACCTGCACAGTAACTTCGAACTGACAGGACACAGCTTGGAGCAGGAAGCTGCCAGGTTAGCTGGATGTTTGTGGGTTTGCTTCCTGACTAACTCAGGTACCGACAGGAGGTCTAGTACCTGGTTAGTCTTACCTTGGGGGGGAGATATGTGGCAAACTTTCCCTCGCCAAGATTCCTGGAGGAGCCTGCTTACTAGCCTCCTGCCTCAGGACTATGGGCCATGCTAAAAGGCTATTGAAAGATTGGATTCATTTGATTCCCTTGGACTGTTCGGGAACTGAACCAACCCGCAAACTGTGTAACACCTCTGAGCTTATTGACCCCTGTTAACCTCTCCTGACAGTTTTATCAGTGTGGGTTCTAATTGTGCGGCTGGGTGGCCGTCGTTCGTATGCACGAATGCGTGGGAACTGTGTGGTGACCATCTTGTTCGTGAGAATGCAGGCAGTGATGTTTGGGCGTCAATCGCGTGGAACTAAAATCGGACACTGAAACTCCCGAACACCGCTGAACTTGGATGAACACACACGTCAGGAGAACGTCATTTGGTGGCTTTGTTCATATGGTTCATAAGAAAAAATGCTGCCAAGAAGCCAAAGTGTGCGTTCGGTATTTCTTTCACATGGAACTCCCGAAGTTGACAGGCTAAAAGCACAAAACGCCCTGGAACTGTTTTGGGCATAGGACCATGTGTGTGACCAGTCAGAACTTCCACACTGTGGCATTTTGGTTCGGTTCGTGGGATCTGAGCACTTTTTGGATAGGTTGGGTGCTCAGATCCAGGCTATCTGGGAATGTATAGACTGTGGGGGTTCCTATGTGGAAAATATGTGTTTTATGGTTTTTCATATTTGTTCCTGTTTTTGCTGAGTAACAATGACAATGCATTTTGTGGGTGTGTTTATGTGCGTGTTTTGGGGATTGTCTACTGTACCAGATTCTGTATACATGTGGGCCATTTAGCTGGGAATAAACAGATCCACTTCACCCTTCACTCAGTCTCGACTAGTGTTTGGGAGATACCGCGGTTACCCTTCGGCAGTAACATAATCCCTACTCAGCAGCTAATCACTGGAGCTGATCACAACTGGAAGGGGCAACCACAGCAGCATTAACCCATCTTCAGGAGGGTATACACATCTGTTGGAAGCAGTGGGATGGTCCCTTTCCTTGAATCCAGAGTGGAGCAGCATTCGGGAGAATGGAACAGGCTAGCCCTTGGGCAGCGCTCCCATTCAAGGAGTAGAGTGACCAGAAGGAACGCTGGTACGAAGCCTTGGAGGGGGCCAAGCTTCGGCGGGAGGAGATTCTTCCTGGTATAGTGCACCGCTGGCAGGAAAAAGTGGCATTTCTTGGGGAACAAGCCGGGCATTTCTTGGGGAACAAGCCGGGACGGAGCAGGTAAGGCACCTTGAGTCCCTGGTCGACAGGTAACTGATATTGGACGTGTCGTACCGGGCACTATGGTGGTACGCAGTCCAGCGGGACATTTGGATGGCCGAGGGCGTTCAGTCGGAGGGGAAGAACTATAGTGACCCTGGCCTGTTGTGGAAGGCCTTTATGGAGGATGTCGACCTTGGCATTCCTGCCGAGTCACGGTTTTGGGCTATCTATGGTTACCGGGAAGCGATGCTACAGTGCCCGCCTGGGAGTTGGAACAAGACTACCTAGAACTGATAGACTCAATTCAACAACAGGACATTGACATGGAGCTGATAGACTGTACAACGCCAGGAGAGTTGAGTTTCATTTTTCCTCCCCAGCAGCAGTGCGCATCACTAGGAGACAGGACACCTGGCGGGGAGGGTACCGATGGGACCGTGGCCTCTGTACCTGGAGAGCAGGGAGGCTGGTTGGCTGACTCAGACTTGCTACACCCCGGGTGGGAAGGATGGGATACTGTGCCCACTGCTGCACACCTGGCTCCTGAAGCAGGAGACCTGATTGACTTGTCAGCTGGCCGGTAGAGATGGGACCGAGGTCCCTAAGCCAACCCTACAGGAATGTGGAGCAGTTTTCACAGATCTCTAGCAGCAAGGTAAGCTCCAGGGAGAGGAGACAACCGGTCCCTCTTCCCATCCACAGTTGGAGATACCGGGAGTATGGGCAGTCGGTCCTACTCCCCAGCGGCAGCACACCTTGCAGGGAGAGGAGACAACTGGTCTCTCTCCCCAGCGCGAGCCGGAGATACTGGGAAAGGAGACAGCTGGTCCCTTTCCCCAACCACAGTGGGAGCTCATCGGAGGGGGGGGACGGCCGAATGGTGCTGATGGGACCGAGTTCTCTGCACCAGACCTACAGAAATGCTAGGCAGACGTCCCAGTTGCCCAACAGCCGGATGCAGGTGGTCCTTTTCCACAACAGCCTGGTGAGAGCCTCTGAGAAGAGGGTCTAGTCCCTCCCCAACCACAGCGGGAATACCAGGGGGGAGAAGGGGTTGATCCCTCTTCCCATCAACAGAGTCCCAACCGTGGAGGGGACGGCGATCTCCACTGGCCCCCTACCAGCGGAAGAGCTGGCATCCGGACAGCGTGCAGCTGGCCTCTGCCCTACCTGTCCCGTTGTTCCGGGGCCTGACTACCCACAGGCCACCCCAACAGAAGCACTGGTCTCCGGGCAGAGCGCAGTTGGCCTCTGCCCTCCCCTTTACCTTTTGTCCAGGGCCTCACTACCCACAGGCCACCCCAGCAGAAGCGCTGGCTACGAGGCAGAGCGCCTCTGGACTCTGCCCACCAAGCACTAACCACTCCATGACTGGGAGCCAGGAAGAGACCGGGGGTGATGGGCACTACCTGCACAGTAACTTGAAACTGACAGGACAGAGCCTGGAGCAGGAAGCTGCCAGGTGAGCTGGATGTTTGTGGGTGGGCTTCCCGCCTAACTCAGGTACCAACCAACAGGAGGTCTGGTACCTGGTTAGTCTTACCTTGGGGGAGAGATATGTGGCGAACTTGCCCTTGCCAAGAGCTCCTGGAAGGGCCATGCTAAAAGGCTATTAAAGGCTGATTTTGTTGGATTCCCTTGGACTGTTCGGTAACTGAACCAACCCATGAACTGCAGACCACCTCTGAACTTATTGACCCTTTTTAACCTTTTTTAAAAGCACAAAACGCCCTGGAACTGTTTTGGACCATGTGTGCGGCCGGACAGAACTTCCAAACGGTGACGTTTCGTCTGTGTTCGTGGGATCTGAGCGCTTTTCGGATATGTCGGATGCTCAGATCCAGGCTAATCATGGATGTATGGACTGTGGGGGTTCCTATAGGGGAAATGTTTTTATATATTTATATAGTTACATAGCTGAAAAGAGACATCAAGTTCAGCCTTCCTCACATTTATTTTTTGTGGTTGATCCAAAAGAAGGCGAAAAAAAAAAAGTTTGAAGCACTTCCAATTTTGCAACAAACTAGGAAAAAAAATCCTTATTGACCCCAGAATGGCTGTCAGATTTATCCTTGGATCAAGTAGCTATTACCCTACATGGAAAAATTATATCCTTGAATATTCTGTTTTTGCAAGTATGCATCTAGTTGCTGTTTGAACATCTGTATGGACTCTGATAAAAACCACTTCTTCAGGCAGAGAATTCCACATCCTTATTGTTCTTACAGTAAAAAAAACCTTTCCTTTTTCTTTCTTTCCAGTCTAAACGAATTACCTCGTGTTCTATGTAAAGTCCGGTTTGTGAATAGATTTCCACACAATTATTTGTATTGGCCCAGAATATATTTGTATAATGTTATCATATTCCCTCTCAGGCAATGTTTTTTTAAACTAAAGAGGTTTAAATGTGTTAACCTTTTATTCATAGCTGATATGTTCATTCCTTTGATTAATTTTGTAGCCCACTTCTGCACTTTTTCTAGTGCCATAACATCCTTCTTTAGAACAGGTGCCCAAAACTGCACAGCATATTCAATATGTGGTCTTACCAGTGATTTAAAAAAAAGAGGCAAAATTATATTCTCATCCCGAGAATGAATGCCCTTTTTCATGCATGACAATACCTTACTGGCCTTAGCCACTGCTGATGGACATTGCACATTGTTGCATAGTTTGTTGTCTATAACAATTCCGAAGTCCTTTTCGTGTGTTTATTATCCCTAATTCGCTTCCATTAAGGGTATGCGTTGCTTGTGCATTCTTTACGTCGAAGTGCATAACTTTGCATTTTTCAACATTACATTTCATCTGCCATTTAAGTGCCCAGTCCCCCAGTCTATCTAAATCTCTCTGCAGCAAAGTAAAATCTTGCTCACATTGTATTACTTTACAGAGTTTTGTGTCATCTGCAAACACTGAAACATGACTTTCAATGTTTTTTTTCAAGATCATTTATAAATATGTTAAATAGAAGGGGTCCCAAAACAGAACCCTGAGGGACACCACTTGCGACCTCTGTCCAGCTTGAAAATTTACCATTAATGACAACTCTCTGTACTCTATTTTTAAGCCATTGTTCTACCCATGAACAAGCATTTTCATCTAGACCGATTTCCTTGAGTTTGAACACTAATCTATTGTGTGGAACTGTATCAAATGCCTTGGCAAAATCCAAATAGATCACATCCACTGCAACACCCCGATCTATACTTCTACCTACTTCTTCGTAGAACGCAATCAAGTTAGTTTGACATGACCTGTGCTTCATAAAACCGTGCTGATCTTTGCTGATAACCATGTTCTTCTCAAGGAATTCTTGAATATTATCCCTTAATAACCTTTCAAATATTTTCCCAGCCACAGAAGTTAAGCTCACTGGTCTATAATTTCCAGGCAAGGATTTTGAACCCTTTTTGAATATAGGAACCACATCTGCCTTCCTCCATTCCTCCGGATCACTTCCTGAAAGAAAAGAATCTTGAAAGATTAAAAACTGAGTTTCACTTATTTCTACACTTAATTCCTTAAGTACTCATGGATGAATACCGTCAGGCCCTGCAGCTTTATTTATATTAACTTTCTTTAGTTGCTGCAGCACCTTGTCTTGAGTTAACCAATTACAATTATTCTGCTGTAATCATTTGCACATCTATTGCCATGGGTTCTTCCTTAATATTACGGAGGAGAAATAGTAATTTAAAGTTCCTGCCTTTTCCTTGTCTTCATTAACTAAAACCCCCATTCCAGTTTTTAGTGTACCTACACTTTCATTTTTTGTTTTTTTTAGAATGTATGTACTTAATGCTTTGGGGTTGGTTTTGCTCTCTTTGGCTATCATTTTTTCATTTTGAAGTTTTAGCAAATCTAATTGCCTTTTTGCATGCATTATTGGCTTCCTTATATCTTTTATAGGATGCATCTGATTTGTCTGGTTTAAGAAATGTACATTTCTAATATTTGTTGGAAGATGTTCCATTTATCCTCAGTGTAATTTTCACTGAATGAGTTTATGCCAGTCAATATATTGTAAAGCTGCCCTTAAGTTATAGAAATTGTCCTTTTTAAAATATGTTTTAGTATACACCATGGGCTTTTGTTTTTTTTATGAGTTTATTTCAAAGGACACTATATTGTGATCACTATTTCCCAAGTGCTCACCGACTTGAATGTTGGTCAAAAGATCAACGTTGTTTGTTTGTCAGGATCGGGACAGGGATCCAACACGCAGAGTACAAACAGGTGGTAGGTACGTATACCGGACCTTAGAATGGCCGGACTTAACGTAAGGAGTAAGTAGAGAATAGTCAGGGACAAGCCGAGGTCGAGGGAACGAGAGGACAGGTAAGCGAGAGACAAGCAGAGTCAAAGGGTATCAGAGATAAACAGGGTAGTACAAACAAGCCGGGTCAGAACCAAAGAGACAACTAGAATACAAGAGCACTGAGTGACTAGACAGGCTAGAACCACGACAGGGCAATGAGCAGATGCCGAAAGCCTTACTTTATACCTTGATTCTAGAGGGTAATCACGCCCCCGACGAGTCCTGATTAGTGCTCGGGACTTGAGTGACAGGTCGACCCGAGTTGGCGTCATGACGCCGACTACTGAGCATCGCGTCATATAAGGAAGTGGATCCCTCGCGGTCGGCTTGTAAATGGCCGAGAGGACCACGAGGAACGGAAGAAACAACCCCTCTGGGAGGATAAACGTCTAAGTCTCTCACCTCCTCTGAGGTAGAGACTACAGGTACCCTGACAGTACCCCCCCTCTCAGAAACGCCCACCGGGCGGAAGGAACCGAGACGAGATGGAAAACGGGAGTGAAAAGCCCTGCGGAGGCGAGGAGCATGTACATCCTCCTGAGGTACCCAAGTCCTCTCCTCAGGACCATATCCCTTCCAGTCAATAAGATATTGTAACTTTCCCCCGGGAGATTCGAGAATCGATGATGGAGTTGATTTCATACTCCTCCTGACCCTCAACCTGAACAGAGCGAGGAGAGGATATAGTGGAGGAAAATCTGTTACAGACTAACGGTTTCAGTAAGGAAACATGAAAGGAGTTAGGAATGCGTAAGGCAGCTGGAAGAGCTAGGCGATACGCAACTGGGTTAATTCGAGTCAGAACCCTGTAAGGGCCAATGTAACGAGGAGCGAATTTCATAGAAGGGACCTTTAAACGAATGTTTCTTGTACTCAACCATACCCTATCACCTGGAACAAAAACCGGAGCCGCCCTTCTGTGCTTATCAGCGTGTTTCTTTTTTTTTTAATTCTTTCTTTTTCTTGTGCATAAGAAAACATACAATCTTGCAGAGCCACGACAGCAGATGCAAGCATTTCAACAATCTTTATGTACGTGACAGAAAACCAGCACATTTTATAAATGTATATACATTGAGAATAACAAGCTTTGATGCTTTGGTAAAACATGGTGTTAATGCCTAGTTACACAATCGTATGACAAATTAGTTTATGCTTAAATTTTTAGGTGTGTGGCATAGCAGATATAGTTTAAGATTTTGATATGTTTTATAATATAAACAGGCTGGGTCATTTAACGCAGTATAAAAACTACATAATGTGTATTATTAAGCTGCAAACAGGCTAGGTCCAGACGTCGATCTGGTAATAACATGAGATATACAGGCTTACATAGCTAGGTACCGACGCAGGCTATGTTTATAGTATTGATATGTGCGGGGCCCTGAGGTGGCCCTCCGAAGCCAGACACCCATCACCGAGCCCACATAAAAATCAACTTATATCTTAGCAGCTAAACTACAGGGCAACCGGCCTGAGTGTGAAAAAGCTAATCTGTTAAATGATTAGTAATATGGCTTAACAGTGTGCGAGAAGTCAAGTGACTAGGTGTTGCACATGCGGAAACCAGGGAGGAATCGGACTAAGATGGTAAACCATCCCAGTGGGGGGTGTCTAAATCTTTCAGACCATCCCCAACTAGAATAGCCGGACAGGTTTAGCGATGGCCCCAGTGCTTGCGCGCCCGTGGATATTAACTGGTCAATAGAAGCAGGCTCAACATAACTGTTGACCACAGAACAGCTTTTTTTTGCAGATAGGATATGAACATGGGGGGTGTACAGTGGATATTATGGGGTACAGGCTTTTCTATGAGTATGTGACATTGGTACATGTAGCAGATCAATAGGCTATATGCTAGGTAGCCCAATATTTCCAGATGAGCAAGCTAATTGGTAGGTTAATGCTTGCTGGGTCATTTCCTATGGTGGTACTGCTCTCTTGTCCCAAGTGTGTTAGGGGGGGAGATAAACAGGAATATATCTTACGCTTTATGTAGGGAGAGGGAGGGTGGGGGGGCTGTTATTAGTAGCTTGAAGACAAAAGGTAAAACGTATATTAAGGCCAAACGAATATTGAACATAATCATGTCTTTGGTTAATATGGCATACACCGGAATCCGGCAGACCTGGTTGCACTAGCATGACCTGTGCAGCAGGAGGTAAGTCCGCGATCTGCCCGCTCTCAACTACGGGATCTGCAAAGACCCTGGGGGATGATATCCGGCCAGTGTGCCAGGCGGTTGGTGCTGATGTGGTTTGGTATGTCCCCTCCAGAGTTGTGCAAGGGCCGATTGTGTCTTTCGCGGGGCTTCTTCTGTGTCTTTTCAAGCGGGAGGAAAAAGAAAAATTAGTCAATACACTGTAAGTCCACAGGAACGTAGAGGCAGTCCCGTCTTTTCGTTCAGCTCTGTGAGGTTAAGCCAAATAGACTTTAGATCCAGTGTTCATCTGGTGTCGACTGCTGCAGTTCAAAAGGGTAATTGGAGGCTGTGATAAGTTAGGTAGAAAAAGGGAAAAAAAAAAAAGTCCCCAACGGTATATATCCATTGAATTGAGGACTGAGTATTCTGCGGCTATGGTAACTGTATTATAATAATTGGGAAGGACGGCGTCTCTTCATGCTGTCTGAGGTGTTTCAGGTGGTATTTGTTGTTTGGAGTTCTCTCCTTAGTTCTCGTGGTATAAATGGAGGGGCATTAGCTGGGTTCCAGCTGTGAGTGGTTGTAGTTGGCACACCGTTAGCCATAGAGTCCCCTGGGAGCCCCAGCGCTGGCAGTAGCCCTTTTGCTCCCTGTATGTCGTGAACTGGGTGAGTGGCGTCTCCATGTTGTACCTGCAGTGTGCGGGGAGATCTCCATCTATAGGGGATGCTGTTCGCTCGTAGGAGGGCCGTGAAGGGTTGGAGAGAGCGGCGCCATGCAAGTGTGTTCCCCGATAGGTCAGTGTAGAAGGAGAGCGCCATGCTTTCGAAGGAATATGGAGAGTGGTTGCGTACTGCGTTGAGGACTGCCATTTTGTCTCTGTTCTTTTGGAACCGGACGATCAGGTCTCGAGGTGCCCCGGCCAGGGCCTTAGCCGGTTTGGGTAGGCGAAACATCCCTTCAATTTCCACAGCTTTCGCTTGTTTGGGCGGTAAGAGCGCTTGGAGCAATCTGCGTACCAGGTGAGGTAGCTCTGCCTCCGTTGTAGCCTCAGGAATCCCCCTGACTTTGAGATTTAGGCTTCTCCTGTGGTCCTCTGCCGCCGAGAGCCTCAGCTCCGTTTTTGCCTGTTGCTGCATTAGCTCATATACCGTTTGTTGTAGCTACGATATCTGCATCTTGTTTTGGGTAGTGTCCTGTTCCAGTGTGGCCATGCGGCTTGTTAGGCCTCTCAGGTCCTGTCGTACTTGGGCAACATCGGCCTGTAACGTAAGTTGTAGGCCTGCTAGCAGGTCTTTCAGGACCGCCGTTGTGACTGGGGCCGAGTCTGGTGGTGCAAGAGGTGGCTTGGGGGCCGGTATCGGTAGTACCTGTTCCTCCGCTGCACCATCCGACATGTCGGAGTTGAAGTCCGCAAAGGCGGCCATCTTGGCCTCTCCCGCTCTTTGGGCCTGGCGCCAGAGGTCCCCTATGTTTCTGCTTATGCTGGGCTTGTCAGGCTTAGATTTCTTGGTCTTTCGACCCATTGTGTCTTTACCCTGCAGATGCTCCGTTTTAGGTTTGTGTCTGAGGGTTGTACAGCTCGTTTTCGACGTTTTAGTGGCTTGTAAGTGCAGAGCTGTTCCGACATGCGGCCATTCAGTTCAGCTGCCTGGCTCCGCCCCCCATCAGCGTGTTTCTTGAACAACATGGAATTATGTAGGAGAATTTGTCGAGTCTGATCCCACAACTTCCTCAAATTGGCAACATGAACATCAACCGACGGTACCCCTTGGGAAGGAGAAACCAAGGGAAGAATGGAAGGATGAAAGCCATAATTCATGAAGAAGGGACTGGAACGAGTAGAATCACAAACGAGATTATTGTGTGCAAACTCCGCCCAAGGAATCAAACCGACCCAATCGTCCTGGTGTTCAGAAACAAAACAACGCAAATATTGTTCAATCTTTTGATTGGTATGTTCAGCAGCTCCGTTAGACTGAGGATGATAGGCAGAAGAAAAATTCAATTTGATGCCAAGTTGAGAACAGAAGGATCTCCAAAAACGTGAAACAAATTGGGAACCTCTATCGGAAACAATCTCGGAAGGTATCCCATGTAAGCGAAAAATCTCTCTCGCGAATATCTCCGCCAATTCAGGAGAAGTCGGGAGTTTAGTTAAGGGCACGAAATGAGCCATCTTAGTAAACCTATCAACCACCGTGAGGATCACAGTCTGTTTTTTAGAAACAGGCAAATCTACAATGAAGTCCATAGCCAAACAGGACCATGGTCTCTCTGGAATGTTCAAGGGATGTAACAAACCACATGGAAGCGTATGAGGTTGCTTAGTCTTCATACAGACCTCACATGCTCCGATGAAATCCCTAATATCCTTCCGTAAAGAAGGCCACCAGAAATCTTTAGAGATCAAGGAACATGTCTTGCGAATACCCGGATGCCCAGCCGCCTTACTGTTGTGAAAACACTGTAAGAGTTCCAGTTGGAGTTCAGGAGGAACGAAATGCCTTGCCCCAGGAGTCTGTCTAGGCGCCAGATGTTGCAACTTCATGATCTGACCAAGCAACGGAGAGTGAATCTTAAGACTCGTGTTGGCGATATTACCCCTGGGTACTATAGAAGACAAAACCGGCTCAGATATCGCAGAAGGTTCATATTGGCGAGACAAAGCATCGGCTTTAGAATTCTTAGAACCAGGTCTATAAGTGAGTACGTAATTGAAATGCGTGAGGAATAAAGACCAACGAGCTTGCCTGGAGGACAAGCGCTTGGCCTCCCCAATATAGGACAAGTTCTTGTGGTCTGTCAAAATAGTAACAGGATGTAAGGTGCCCTCCAATAAATGTCTCCACTCCTTTAAAGCCATGATAACTGCTAGTAGTTCCCTGTCACCAATGTCATATCTGCTCTCAGGACCTGATAGTTTCTTGGAAAAAAAACCACATGGATGTAAGGGCTTATCCACACCTAACCTTTGGGACAGGATAGCACCTATACCTGTCTCTGAGGCGTCTACCTCGAGTAGGAAAGGCAGTATCAGGGTGAACTAAAATTGGTGCAGAAGCAAACAGTTCCTTGAGTGTTTTGAAGGCAAGAAGGGCTTCAGTAGACCAGTTCTTAGTGTCAGCCCCCTGTCTGGTCATATTGGTAATAGGAGTTATAATTGAAGAGTAACCCTTAATGAAGCGCCTATAATAGTTGGAGAATCCAATAAACCTCTGAATGGCCTTGAGGCCCCTGGGTAAAGGCCAATCCAAAATGGACTGGAGCTTATCCGGGTCCATCTTAAACCCTTCCCCAGAAATCACATAGCCAAGAAAGTTTATCTGGGATTGGTCAAAGCTGCATTTCTCCAATTTGCAGTACAGGCCATGTTGAAGGAGCTTGCGCAATACCCTTCTGACTTGTCTGTGGTGAGTCTCAATCTCTCTAGAGTGTATAAGTATATCATCCAGATATACAATAACGCAGTCATGTTGAAATTCCCTAAGAACTTCATTGATCAGGTCCTGAAATACTGCCGGTGCATTACAGAGACCAAAAGGCATTACTGTGTATTCATAGTGCCCATAACGGGTATTGAACGCCGTCATCCACTCGTGTCCCTGCTGAATTCTCACCAAGTTATACGCCCCTCTGAGATCTAACTTGGTGAAAATCTTGGAGCCTTTTAGACGATCAAAGAGCTCGGTAATCAAAGGAATTGGGTAGGCATTTCTAATGGTTATTTTGTTCAAACCTCGATAATCAATGCAAGGTCTTAGTGTACCATCCTTCTTCTTAACAAAAAAAAAACCCAGCCCCGGCAGGGGAGGAGGATCTCCTAATGAATCCTTTTTCAAGGTTCTCACGAATATACTCCTCTAAGACTAAGTTCTCTTTAGTGGACAAAGGATATACATTACCCCTGGGGGGCATAGTACCAGGTAGTAGATTAATCTTACAATCAAAAGACCTGTGAGGAGGTAAAGTATCAGCATTCTTTTTGTCAAATACTGCCTTTACTCTACAGAGGTACAAATACCGCCTCTGTACCTGGATTTAGGTAGAATTAATCGGTGTGTTAACTGCGCAAAGCGGTGACACTGTCCGTAGGCACTTGTCCTGACAACCCTGACCCCATGAGACTATCTCCCCTAATTCCCAATCAATAATAGGTTATGTTTTTTTAACCAAGGATACCCCAGGACTATGGGAACAGATGGAGATGAAATAAGCAATAAAGATATGTCTTCCTCGTGTAAGATACCAACAGTTAATTTAACGGGTATGGTTTCACGAAAAATCACAGGCTCAACTAAAGGTCTACCATCTATGGCCTCAACGGCCAAGGGTGTCTCCCTTAACTGGGATGGGATAGCGTGTTTAGTAACAAAAACGTGGTCGATAAAGTTCTCAGCAGCTCCGGAATCTATCAATGCCATAGTTTCTAGTACTCCCTTCTCCCAAGTTAAAGAAACGGGTAGCAGAAGCCTGTGATCTTTATAATTATGATTGGAGGACAAAATAGAAACACCCAAGGCCTGTCCTCTAGAGAAACTTAGGTGCGAGCGTTTCCCGAGCGACTAGGACAATTTAGGCGTAAATGACCTCTGACTCCACAGTACATACACAACCCCTCTGTAGCGGTACTTACCCTCTCCAGGGGCCGGCCGGGGTCCTCTCTTCTCGCCGCGCGCGGTCCTGCTCCTGCACGAGCCGCGCGCGGCTCAGCCAACGATAAGATCAGTCAGGCAGGCAGTGACCGCGAGAAGCGGTCACGTGTCCCGCCCGACACTAAGAGCACGCCGCGCATCTCGGGCGCGCTCTTAAAGGGACAGTGGGAGACTAAATTAGAATCAGTCTCCCATTGGCCCCTGTCATGCCACGTTCCCCATACACTCACGTTTTGGGGGCGTGGATATGACAGGGGCCAATCAAAGTGAACTTAAGGGTATTTATACTCACCTGTTTCCCTTGCTCCTTGCCCTATCGTGGTTTCTGTCCAGTTCCCTTTAGTGCTTGTATCGTTCAGTTGGTTTTTTGGTGCTTGACCTTGGCTTTGTTCCTGACTCCGCTTTCTCCTTATCCTTGCTTGCTTATCCGCTGTTTTGTCCTCTGTGTACCAGTCCTCGGCTTGTTCTACGTTACGCTGTCTCTCAGTTCCCTTGACCCCGGCTTGTTCTAGACTCTGTCTTTCTTACTCGTCCTAGTCCGGCCATTCTAAGGTCCGGTAAGACGAACCCTGGTTTCTTGTCTCTTGACTATTGAACTATTCCTGCGTGTTGGGGTATATTACCGTGACATTACGATAGGGCCATGGACCCCGCAGGTTTAGGACAACAGATGGCCACTCATGAGGCTAGATTCGCAGAACAGGATCACCGTATGGATCAAATGGCTCAAGCCATCCGGACACTGTTATCCAGATCAGCTCCGGTACCTGTACCTGCGCCTCCTGTAAACCCTATACCAGACACAGCTAATATGCCTAATGCTTCAGCACATCTAACCCCGCCACCTAGGTATGGAGGGGACGCTAAGACATGTAGGGGATTCCTTAATCAAGTGGAGTTCCACTTTGAAATGTACCCACGTTCATTTCCCACTGACAGATCTAAGGTGGGTTTTCTTATGCACCAGCTTACGGATAAGGCACTAGAATGGGCAAATCCTATTTGGGAGGCTAATGGGCCTATGGTACACGACTTCACTAGCTTCCTCACAGCGTTTCGTAGAACATTTGACACGACTAAAAGGTCAAAAAATGCCGCCAGGGCATTAATGAGAATAAAGCAAGGATCTAAATCTGTAGCCGATTATGCTATTCAGTTCCGTACCCTTGCCTCACAGGTAGATTGGACTAATAATGGGCTTACTACTGCGTTTATGGAAGGTCTGTCTGAAACTATGTTGGATGAGGTAGCAGCTAAGGACCTCCCTGTACCCCTGGAGGACCTGATTGACTATCTTATCGATATAGATAACAGGATCCGTGACAGGTTATATACCAGGTCTAGAAATAGACGCTTTGTTCCCGTTAACTCACCTAGAGCTGAGACTCCCGAGGGATCTAAAGGTTCTGAGGAGGAACCTATGCAGTTAGGGGTTGCCAAACTTACTGACGCTGAAAAGCTTTATAGGAGAAAGGAGGGGCTTTGTCTTTATTGTGGTAGGAGGGGTCATATGAGACAAGAATGTCCCGTGCGTCCGGGAAACTATCGCACCTAAGACCGTATAGAGGACTGGCCTTGGGTGTGACATCACAGTCCTCACATTTGCCTCTTAATAAATTACTTCTCCCTGTTTCCCTGCACCTTGGTAGTAACTGCATAGCAGGGAATATACTAGCCCTGGTTGATTCCGGAGCGGCCGAAAACTTTATTGATTTCAGTTTTGTCAAGGAGAATAACATACCCACCAGAGAGAAGGAGACACCCTTGGCCGTTGAGGCCATAGATGGTAGACCATTATGCTCTCCAGTTATCACACATGAAACTGTTCCACTACATATGTCTACAGGGGTGTTACACTCTGAGACCATTCGGTTTCAGATCATTACTTCTCCTTCCTCTCACCTCGTGTTAGGGTATCCTTGGTTACGTACTCATAATCCCACCATTGATTGGGAGTCAGGACAAATAGTTTCTTGGAGTGATTCTTGCCAAGAGTCTTGTATTGTTAAAATCACCCCTTTGAATTCTACTAATATTCCTCCCGTACCTACGGTCATACCCCCTCAGTACCTGTCTCTTAAATCTGTTTTTGATAAAAGGGAGGCTGAAAAATTGCCACCTCACAGGCCTTACGATTGTGCTATTAATTTATTACCTGGTACGATGCCTCCCAAAGGGAGAATATATCCTTTATCTCCTCAGGAGAATCTGGTTATGGAGGAATATATTAAGGAATCTCTAGAGAAGGGATTTATAAGAAGATCCTCTTCCCCGGCAGGGGCGGGTTTCTTCTTTGTATCTAAGAAAGATGGCGAATTAAGGCCTTGTATTGACTATAGGGGCCTAAATAAAATCACCGTCAAAAATGCGTACCCCATACCTTTGATCACAGAACTATTTGATAGGCTTAAACAGGCCACAGTTTTTACTAAATTGGACCTTAGGGGTGCTTACAATCTCATACGTATCAAAAAGGATCACGAGTGGAAGACCGCATTCAATACCAGGAGTGGCCACTACGAATATACTGTGATGCCCTTTGGTCTTTGTAACGCCCCAGCAGTTTTTCAAGAATTTATTAATGATGTCCTACGTCAATATATACATACATTCGTTATAGTATACTTGGACGACATATTAATTTATTCTACTGATTTACAGACTCATCACATGCATGTTAAATTAGTGTTGAGAACTCTTCTGGTTAACGGTCTCTATTGCAAACTCGAAAAATGTTCATTTGATCAATCTGAAGTCCAATTCTTGGGTTATATAATCTCTGCCAAGGGTTTTCGTATGGATCCCAAGAAACTGTCTGCCATTATGGAATGGCCTCTACCTCAGGGTTTGAAAGCCATTCAGCGTTTTCTGGGGTTCTCTAATTATTATAGGCGTTTTATTAAAGGGTTTTCTGCCATTGTAGCGCCTATAACCAGAATGACCAAGAAGGATGGTAATACTCATGTCTGGAAACCAGAAGCACTCGAGGCCTTTGAATTCCTGAAGGCTTCATTTGCCTCTGCTCCTATTTTACAGCATCCTGTCCCTTCACTGCCCTTTATTCTTGAAGTTGATGCTTCTGAGATAGGGGTAGGTGCTATCTTGTCTCAAAGAGATTCACCTGAAAAGCCGTTACACCCTTGTGGCTTCTTTTCCAGACAGATGTCCAAAGCAGAGAAGAATTATGATGTAGGCAATCGTGAACTCCTTGCTATCATTTTGGCGCTCAAGGAATGGAGACATCTGCTAGAGGGTACTAGGGATCCCATCCTCATTTTAACGGATCACAAAAACCTCTCCTACCTTAGTGAAGCAAAAAGATTGTCTTCTAGGCAGGCCAGGTGGTCTCTGTTTTTGTCTCGTTTTAATTACATAATCACATACAGACCGGGTGATCGTAATACTAAAGCTGACGCTCTGTCCAGACAATTCGAGACTACTGACAAACTCAAGGTCGATGTTACCCCTGTCATTCCGCCTGACAGAATAATAGCTACTACTGTTCTTTCTATTTCGTCTTCTCTCTTACAAGCTATTCAGGCTAAACAAAACTTGGCTCCTGGGGAGAGACCTGCTGATAAGCTATTCGTTGATATACCGGAGAGACGAGACATCTTGTCATTATATCATGACACTAGAACTGCTGGACACCCTGGTATTTCTAAGACATTCTCAGCAGTTTCTAGATATTTCTGGTGGGCTTCCTTGCGCAAGGACGTCACCGATTACGTTAATGCCTGTAGCACTTGTGCCAGTATGAAGTCCTCCCACAGAGTTCCTTGTGGGTTGTTGCATCCGTTGCCCATACCCGAGAGACCGTGGTCCAATATATCCATGGATTTTATTGTTGAATTACCTCCCTCTAATGGTAAAACTGTCATCCTGATGATTGTGGATCGTTTTTCTAAGATGGCTCATTTTGTGTCTCTTGTCAAATTGCCATCATCCAGGGAACTTGCCTCTATCTTTGCCAGGGAGGTGTTTCGGTTGCATGGTATTCCCACTTCGATCGTGTCCGATAGGGGTAGCCAGTTTATCTCCAGATTCTGGAGAACGTTTTGTACAGAGATGGGTATCTCCCTCTCGTTTTCTTCCGCCTACCACCCCCAGTCTAATGGAGCTGCTGAACGTGCCAACCAATCTCTAGAGCAGTATCTTCGTTGTTTCGTGTCCCACCATCAGAACAATTGGGCTGACCTTCTTCCTTGGGCTGAGTTTGCTCGTAATAATGCTGCTCATGAATCCTCCGGTAACAGCCCTTTTTACGTTGTTTATGGCCGGCATCCCGTGGTTCTTCCGGCTGCATTCTCCTTACAGGGCATGCCAGCTCTGGACGAACATTTGGCTAGTCTACGTAATACTTGGGAGCAGGTTCAGTGTTCTTTGGTGGCTTCAGCTGCTCGCCAGAAGGTTCAGGCAGACAAGCATCGCAGGGCGGCTCCATCCTATGCTGTGGGAGACCGGGTTTGGCTTTCTACTCGCAATATTCGTCTTCGTGTGCCTTCTATGAAGTTGGCCCCTCGTTTTATTGGTCCTTTTCGTATCTTGCATGTGGTTAATCCTGTCTCGTATGCATTGGATCTTCCTAAAAATCTACGCATTCCTAACGTGTTTCATACCTCCTTGTTAAAACCCCTCCTGTGCAACCGTTATACTCGGCATGTCCCTCCTCCTCCTCCGGTTTCTGTGGAGGGCCATGAGGAGTTTGAAGTGGCGGCTGTAATTGACTCTCGTTTGCTTCGGGGTCGCCTCCAATATCTGGTACATTGGAAGGGCTATGGGTCTGAGGAACGCAGTTGGATTTCCGCTGACGCTGTTCACGCTCCTCGCCTTGTGCGTTCTTTCCACGCTCGTTTTCCTGCCAGGCCTGCTCCTCCCCGCCCGGTGGGCGTGTCTTCAGGGGGGGGTACTGTAGCGGTACTTACCCTCTCCAGGGGCCGGCCGGGGTCCTCTCTTCTCGCCGCGCGCGGTCCTGCTCCTGCACGAGCCGCGCGCGGCTCAGCCAACGATAAGATCAGTCAGGCGGGCAGTGACCGCGAGAAGCGGTCACGTGTCCCGCCCGACACGAAGAGCGCGCCGCGCATCTCGGGCGCGCTCTTAAAGGGACAGTGGGAGACTAAATTAGAATCAGTCTCCCATTGGCCCCTGTCATGCCACGTTCCCCATACACTCACGTTTTGGGGGCGTGGATATGACAGGGGCCAATCAAAGTGAACTTTAGGGTATTTATACTCACCTGTTTCCCTTGCTCCTTGCCCTATCGTGGTTTCTGTCCAGTTCCCTTTAGTGCTTGTATCGTTCAGTTGGTTTTTTGGTGCTTGACCTTGGCTTTGTTCCTGACTCCGCTTTCTCCTTATCCTTGCTTGCTTATCCGCTGTTTTGTCCTCTGTGTACCAGTCCTCGGCTTGTTCTACGTTACGCTGTCTCTCAGTTCCCTTGACCCCGGCTTGTTCTAGACTCTGTCTTTCTTACTCGTCCTAGTCCGGCCATTCTAAGGTCCGGTAAGACGAACCCTGGTTTCTTGTCTCTTGACTATTGAACTATTCCTGCGTGTTGGGGTATATTACCGTGACACCCTCCCTTCTCCTGTACTGTCTCTCCTCTTCTGAGAGGCGAGTATTGCCTATCTGCATAGGTTCTGGAAGAAGTGAGGTTGTGGATTCAGAACTTTGAAATGAAGGAGCTAGTTTAAAGGAAGGTCTACGGTTTCTCTTTCGAGTGTTCTGCCTCTCTCTTAAACGTTCATCAATGCGAGAAATAAAAGAAATTAAATCCTCCAAATTTTCAGGAAGCTCTCTAGTAGCAACCTCGTCAAGGATTATGTCTGATAGCCCGTTTAAAAATACATCTATATAAGCCTGTTCATTCCACTTAACTTCTGCCGCCAAGGACCTGAACTCTAGTGCATAATCCACAAGTGTTCGGTTTTCTTGTCTAAGGCGCAACAGTAATCTAGCTGCATTGACCTTTCTACCTGGAGGGTCAAAAGTTCTTCTGAAAGCAGCTACAAAGGCATTATAATTGTATACTAACGGACTATCATTTTCCCACAATGGATTGGCCCATCTCAAAGCCTTCTCGACAAGTAATGTGATAATAAATCCAACCTTCGCCCTATCTGTAGGATAGGAGCGGGGTTGTAATTCGAAATGGATACCTATTTGGTTTAAGAAACCACGACACTTCTCTGGAGAACCACCATAACGTACAGGTGGAGTGATACGGGAAGAAGCACCTACAGTGGCTACCTCTAGACCTGAACTCACAGGAGAGAGAGAAGTATTACGCATCTCCTCTGGTTGATTACTAGAACGAGATAGTAACGCCTGTAGTGCTAAAGCCATCTGGTCCATTCTGTGATCCATGGCGTCGAACCTAGAGTCAGAAGGACCAACCTGAGTGTTTGTACCTGCAGGATCCATTGGCCCTGTCGTAATGTCAGGATCGGGACAGGGATCCAACACGCAGAGTACAAACAGGTGGTAGGTACGTATACTGGACCTTAGAATGGCCGGACTTAACGTAAGGAGTAAGAGAATAGTCAGGGACAAGCCGAGGTCGAGGGAACGAGAGGACAGGTAAGCGAGAGACAAGCCGAGTCAAAGGGTATCAGAGATAAACAGGGTAGTACAAACAAGCCGGGTCAGAACCAAAGAGACAACTAGAATACAAGAGCGCTGAGTGACTAGAGGCTAGAACCACGACAGGGCAATGAGCAGATGCCGAAAGCCTTACTTTATACCTTGATTCTAGAGGGTAATCACGCCCCCGACGAGTCCTGATTAGTGCTCGGGACTTGAGTGACAGGTCGACCCGAGTTGGCGTCATGACGTCGACTACTGAGCGTCGCGTCATATAAGGAAGTGGATCCCTCGCGGTCAGCTTGTAAATGGCCGAGAGGACCGCGAGGAATGGAAGAAACAACCCCTCTGGGAGGATAAACGTCTAAGTCTCTCACCTCCTCTGAGGTAGAGACTACAGGTACCCTGACATTGTTAAAACCAGGTCCAGACAAGCGTCCTTTCTACTTTGTGCTTGTACAAGTTGTGACATGAAGGTGTCATTCAACAAGGTCAAAAACCTAATTCCCTTTGCTGTCCCAATTTATGTCCGGGTAATTCAAATCTCCAATAATTAAAGTGTTACCTAGATTTGCAACGTTCTCAATTTGTTCAAACAGCTGTTGTTCCTGGTCAATATTAACATTAGGTGGTTTATAACATATCCCATCCAATAGTTTCCCTTCTTTTCCCCCAAGCAGATATTTACCCATAAAGCTTCCACATTTTACATTTGGCTTTAACTCATGGTTGACATACAAACATACCCCACCACCCTTCTTGTTTTTCTATCCTTCCTAAATAACATGTACCCATTTAAGTTAACTGCCCAGTCATGTGTCTCATCCCACCATGTTTCAGTTATGCCTATTATGTCATATTGTTTAGTGCATGGGTTGTCAACCTGGTCCCTACCGCCCACTAGTGGGCGTTTCAGGATTCCAGGTGGGCGGTAGGGATTTGCAGGTTGATCGGGCGGGCGGGTGCGAGCCATCGGTACCCGTGTGACTGGGTACCGGTGTGACCATTTGCGGCACCGGCCCACGCGGTAAACTGCCGGGGCCGCCTTCCAAAGTGTCCATCGGGTGGCCCATGCTGTCAGGGCCACCAGATGGATGCGGATTGTAAGGGGGTCCGGTCAGCGCTGGGTGCTTTAACAGCGTGACTGGGCCCCCTGTGATGACATCACAGAGCTGGGAGGAAGTGATTCCCCGGTCACTCCTCCCAGCTAAAACTGAGAGCCACGCGGGAGGAAGCAGAGGGAGTCAGAATGGGAACTCTGACTCCCATCCACCTGAGCCACCACTGGACCCCAGGAAAAGTCACCCTCCTGCACCTTAAAGGTAGGAAACAGGAGGGTTACTTAAATATAAAGTGTGTTTGTTTGTGTGTGTGTGTGTCTTTGTAGGTATGTCTTGTGTGTGTGTGTCTTTGTATGTCTTGTGTGTGTGTGTATGTGTCTGTCTGTATATGTGTGTGTGTGTGTGTGTGTGTGTGTGTGTGTATGTGTCTGTCTGTATGTATGTGTGTCTTGTCTTTGTGTGTATGTGTCATTGTATGTGTGTCTTGTGTGTCTGCATGTGTGTGTGTCTTTGTATGTCTTATGTGTGTGTCTGCATGTGTGTGTGCATGTCTGTGTGTGTCTGTTTGTATGTGTGCCTGTCTGTTTGTATGTATGTGTCTTGTGTGTGTCTGTGTGCCTGTCTGTGTCTTTGTGTGTGTCGTATGTGTGTTGTGTGTGTGTCTGTGTGTGTGCCTGTCTGTTATAGTGGACTATAGTAAGTGGGCTACCTAGCTCAGCCTTCCTACTGGGCATTGCTATAAGGAAGGTTAAAAAATAGAAAAAAGGGAAAAAAAGGTGGGGAGGGGAATTGAGGAGGGAGAGGAGATGAGCTGACGCACAAATGAGAAATCATATTATGCGCAAACAGAGAAGTCGTCTGAATATCACTGAAAGAGACCTTCGTTTGTTCCTTACGAAAATCGAACCAGATATCAAATATTTAGTCTCGCAGCATCAAACTCAAGGATCTCATTAATCACTGGTAAAGGTAATTTCAATTTACTTTGTTTTCTCATTAAACTTTATAAAGTTAAAAACCTTATAAACCTGCATTAAGTAGAAATAAAAAGATAAATGTACGTACATTTATTTTTTTTAAAACACCCTCCTTTCTAAAAAATATTCTGCATTTGCGCGAAAACTGGTGGGCGGTAAGGAAATGTTTTCAACCAAAAAGATGCATTAGTGGGCGGTAGGTAGAAAAAGGTTGACTACCACTGGTTTAGTGTATGCTATAGCCTCTAGTTCCCCCATTTTGTTATTTAGGTTCCTTGCATTAGTAAGCATACATTTAATATCATGAGTAACTTGTACTTTTTGTCAACATTATCAACATTACATACCTTCTCTGTTCTGAGCTTGCCCCTCCCCACATCTCCACCCCCTTATACTGAGCTAAAGCCCATCTCCTTTCTTTCCTATCTCTATTTTGTAGATTGCTATGACCCTCCCCCCCCTACTACTAGTTTAAAATCTCCTCCAACCTTCTAGCACACCCTCTCCTGTTTAGGTGCTATAAAGGTTGTATCCAAGCGCAAAGTCAGCCCAGTGCTCTAAAGACCCAAAACCCTCCTTCCTGCACCAAGACTTCAGCCACCTCTCTAACCTCCCGCTGCCTTTCCACTGTAGTGCATGGCACAGGTAATATCTCAGAGAATACCACCATGGAGGTCCTTTTCTTAAATTTGCTACCTAATTCTCTGAAATCATTCTTTAGGACCTACCATCTTCCACTTACTTTGTCATTGGTACCAACATGGACCATGACCGCTGGGTCATCCCCAGCCCCTCCCAATAATCCATCCACTCTGTCAGCAACATACCGGACCCGAGCACCCGGGAGACCACATCCGGTTGAGCCGATCACAGCGGCAGATTGCCCTATCTAATCTCCTAATGATAGAATTCATTATGGTTCATATTTTTTACTGTTTTTGCTCAGTCATGATGAGAATGCATTTTGTGGACATTTTGTCGGTGTGTTAATGGGTGTGTTTTGGGGATTGTCTACTGTACCAGATTCTGTATAAATGTGAGCCATTTAGCTGGGAATAAAAAGATCTAGAACATTCTTCACTCAGTCTCGACTAGTGTTACCCTTAGGCAGTAACTATAATCACTACTCAGCAGCTATAATCACTCAGGAGCTGATCACAACTGGAAGGGGCGACCACAGGCGGTATTAACCCATCTTCAGGAGGGTATACCACCACAGTGAATATAACACTTGATGAAACCTAAATCATTTTCTAAGCCATTTTGAGAGCAAAATTAAATATTTTTTTTTTGTCGCTTTCCAGTTTTCTATCCAATAGATGTTGGTATCTTATTGTTAAAGTTAGTATTATGTTTTTTTTTTTGTATTTGTATGCACTGTGACTATTTTGTTCATAACAAATGTTCTTTTTATTACATTCTGTTATGTTGTAGTATAGTACTGTGATTTATTTTATAGGTATTTTGGCTATAAAGTTTTTTTTTAGGGTTTTTAATCAAGTTTGTGCCGTGCCGTGCCGTGCCGTGTATAAATTGCCTCGGTGTAGGCAGCCTTTTTTATTTTTTGATGGCATTAAGAGGGATCTTTTTATTTTTTTAAATCTTTATTTTTGTTGTGCATGGAATAACAGTAGGCTTGCTCAGCTGTAAACAGCAGTCGCAGGCAGAATGTTAAAAGGCATTATAAGTATGGCATGGCATATGAATAGACAGCATAATTTTTTTTTTAGTTTATAGTAACAGGAGGGGTAGACAGTGGAGAGACATAACATATTATAAGATACAAGCTGTTCTGTCTGTGATGGTAGTGTAGGTTAGAGTTCGACGCTTATAGTACATGCTAGGCAAATTAAAGTTTAATGTTTATAAATGAAAAAGCTTAGACATAGTTTAACGCAGGCAGGGTCATTTCTTGAGATGGTACTGCACTATTGTTTAAAATGTATTAATGAAACTTTTTATGCAGGGTATGTCAATGACAGTGTGTTACATGTTCTGGTACTTGAGATTTAAGGGGTCGAGCTTTGAAAGAGTGGCAGCAATGCTTTGGGATGAGTTGAGCTTAATGGCAGACATGTTAACTAGAGCAATGTAAAAGACAAAGTTATAATGGTAGTTTAGTCCAAATATACATATCTAGTACTCTGTAAAGTAAAGTAGAGCAATTTACCATAAGATTGCCTATGAATGCCAGAAGGACACCATATTATGTAGTTGAATGAATGTTGTGAACGGCCCTGTGGGCTGCTTAGCCGATGCCCCGCGATGGGAGGCTGCATAGATGTAATTGCCAGAGTCCAGCTAGCTTTATGTGGACCAGTCCCGGGTTCTCGATGGCAGGTCCGCACTCCCATTACAACGGAGGTCAACGAGTGGAGTACGGGATAGTGCTGCAACAATTGAAGTCCGCTGGATTTTCTGTGGCGTTGTCTGTGTCCAGCGCAAGGGAGGGCATCGTGCTTTCCGCGGCTGCTTGGCATGACCTGGTTGGTTGCTGGGTGTGTGGAGGGTTTGCAGCACTCTGCGTCTTGGCTCTGGTGCGTGGTTCCATCTCGTGCGTTTGCTTGTAGAAGTGTGCTTATTTCTCGTGTGCTTCAGTACAGGCTTTGGACATGAGTTGATCATGCGTGAGTTTGGCGGTGAGTTGCGGTGGAGGAGAACAGTTTTCTGATGGGTCTCTGCGTCTGCAGTGAAGGCCGGCGTATGTGTGAGAGAGGTATGTGTCGTGCCCCCTGTCCGCGTGCTTTCTGACCAGTCCCATCTAGGGTGCATGTTTTCCACAAGAGCACTAGGTTGTCGTGTCCGTGAGCTTGTTCGTGTGAAAGATGTGTAGGCGAATACCATAGGTAACGTAGTAGAGAAGTGAAAAGAGTTAGAAGGATATGGAGTATTCCCATTAATTCAGCATGAGTAGTGGGAGCTCCGCCGACATGCGACTGCTCAGCTAGCTGGTCCTGAGAGGGATCTTTTATCATTATTTTCGTACAGCAAATGATTTTACACTTTTACTAATTGAAGAAAGTCACATGCCTGCATAAATTTTGGGGGGTTTGTGTCGCTTATGTATTTTGATGCACCAGCGTAACTCCGTTCTCAGCCGTCCAAGAATTTTTGTATCATTCTTTGGGGTCCTCACTAATTTTGATGCACTGACATCAATTTCTCAGCAATCTCTCCAATTTTTAGGCATAGCCTGCGTCATTCTGGCCTTAATCCGAAAATGGCACAAGCAATTGCTGGTATGAATTGATATGGATAAGAAAGAGTGTAATCTCTGCCATATCTCCAGTGGGAGTAACAATGTGAGAGGCCAGTGACCCTCATTCAGTATTAAACTGTTCTAAAGTGGTTTAACACTTAATGAAGGGGCAGTACCACTGGACTTTAGGCACTATAACTATAACCGATTCAACTCTACACTACACCACAGTAGAACATTTATGCTTAGCTTTGGCATGGAAATGTTTATTTGCTAATCTATCAAACACAGATGTCGTTTTCTGAATCAAAGGTTGTAATGACTGGGTAACCACATATAAAAGTTAAAGAAAATCTAGACCCCTAAAATACGATTTTCAAATGTCTTGGTTTTTTTTTTAACTTCCTATAGCATGCAAAGGTTGAATTTTTTCCTACCTGTGCTGCATTAATATCTGATATTATGGGAGAAGCCAATGCCTCTTATGTATTTTGGTTTATATAGTGTTTGTCTAGAACCCCTGTCTGGGCTGCCATCAAAAATTTTGGAGCCCCTTGCACAGGTCAAGGTGTGAGCCCCCGGGTACACCCATAGGACCCATCCTGAATCCGCCCACAAGGATGTAATCTGTGTAGAGTGGATGCGGGGTGTATGTGTAGTGGATACAGTGTGTTTATAGTGCATGTGGTTTGCTTGTATAATGGATACGGTGAGCGTGTATAGTGGATGCGGTGTGTGTAAAGTGGGTGCAGTGGATTCAGATTGTGTGTTTGTATAGTGGAATGTAGATTGTATGTTTGTATAGAGGATGTAGTGTTTGTGTGTAATAGATGTAGTGTGTAGTGGATGCAGTTTGTATAGTGCATACAGAGTGTGTGTTGCCTAGTTGATGTAATGAGTTTTTGGGTAGTGGATGCAGTGTGTGTGCAGGGATGTTGTGTGTGTAAATATGTTGTGTAACATAGGGGCTGCATTCTGTGAGAACAAAAAAAAAAGTGTTTTTTTTATTTATTTATTTCAATACATTTATTCTCCCCTTCCTCATACCTGTGGCCTGGCAGGTGGGAGATTACATTCATTGGTTGACTGGTGGCAACGTGCTGACTGTCAGGCCCTGCATACTGCAGACGTGGCACAGCCAATGTCATCTTCATTTTACAGCTGCTCCTATATGTGTGCCGTACGGAGCACTGCCATGGTAACCAGTGGCACCGCTCTGACGGCCAAGGGACTCACGTGTGAGTTGGAGAAAGGGTCGGCTGTAAAGGGAAGATGGTGTATGCTGGGGCCCTCCTGCAGTATACAGGTAGCCAAGGGCCTGATAATCGCTATATATATATGCATGCACGTTCTGACTGTTGGACCCTGGGTCCCATACAGCCATATCTACCAGGGCCCAAGTGTCCACAAGCAGTCCGGGTCCACCAGGACTGCTGGGCCCCTAGCCACCATTTGTCATCCCCTGATGACAGCTCTGTTCTTGAAGATATTCCAAATTACAATATCAGTTGTGAGTTGAAAGGCCTGAACACCCAAATATAGCTCTGATACTGTTATGATTTAAATAAATAAATCTGGTGAAGAAGTTAGGTAATTTTAACACAATCAGGGTTATTTACTAAAATGAGAATTCTAAGTGATTTTTAATAGAAAGCCATAATAGCTGAACAGGAAGCATAGCAGACTTTTTACATTTTGGCTATTATTATCTTAAATGTAAAATGTAGTTTGTATTCACTTTGAATTCTCACTTTAGCGAAGAATCCTGAGTGAAAAGATTAGGGTGTATAATTACATTTATTATTTATTATAATAAAATGGAGTATAATTCAATTATACAGTCTGGAAGGATTATGTCTAAGCACTTAGCACTGAGACATCCAATTAAATTTCAAATTAAATGTTGGTAAATGTTTATCTAATATAGAAATGTGTAGGCAAGGCTTTTCATTTTTTTTCACGTTTATTTATATGCAGAAAGGGAGAGGTATTGTTGGAAAAACATGACAAAGAAAGGGAACAATGCAAAAAGGTGTACTAACATCAAAATGAGATCTTTATAAACAAAAAGCTGCTGAAAAACAATGAATGGAGGAAGGAAGCTTAAATTTGATATGAGTTTTCTAGTTTGCAGACATGATAAGTGCAGACATGTAAGGGCATACTTGCTTGGCACAATTATCAAATCGGTGCTTTGGCATTTGATTTACCAAACATAAAGTAATTTATTTCCATGAACTACAGTCTCAGGCATCAATGTTTTAGTTTTGACAACTAGTAACACCAGGAGAAATCTGACTGCCAGTTTGGTGAAATAGTTCTTCAAATCATAGTGAATGACAATTTGCGGTACCGGTGCTGTAGATTGTTTCGGATGAGTTCTGAAAATCAGTGATTTCCTCATCCGAAATAAGAATTGGTCGGACTGCCAGAATTCTGACTACATTTGGCTTTCGTAAATATGAGAATTGCAAATGCAGTCAGAATTCAGACCACGCAGACCACAAAGGATGATGGCTCATGACATCACTGCTCTTTGCAGGGAGTAAGCAGAAGACTAACATTCGGAGTTCACTCCGAATGAAGGTGTTTAAATATAGCAGAGGGATCTGGTGTTGTGTGAAAGTAGGGGCAAGATTTTAAATATACGTTGTTTTAAAAAAAAAATATATATATATATTGTAGCAGATGGAATGCAGAACTGTATTCCTAACGCCAT
Source organism: Pelobates fuscus (assembly GCF_036172605.1). Classification (NCBI taxonomy): domain Eukaryota; kingdom Metazoa; phylum Chordata; class Amphibia; order Anura; family Pelobatidae; genus Pelobates; species Pelobates fuscus. The sequence goes on from NC_086319.1 coordinate 164,764,424, forward strand.
TGTGTCCCTTTCCCTTTAATGTCCCTTAACCGCCACCGCCCACACTAAAAAATGGGTTAAAAACCATTTGAGCACTTACCTTATTCCAGCTCCAAGTTTCATCGATCTCCTCCAGCGACCTCATGCTGATGAGGGGACCTAATGCGTGACAAGTACGCATTAGGCCTTCCCCATAGGAAAGCATTGCAAAGCATGAGGACATCAAATGTCGTTTCACAGAGTTAAACAACGTGAGAAGCCAGGAATTGACTCTAGTCTAAAAGACAGCCACTAGAGGTTGCCTTAACATTTCAGATTCTCTGAAAGTGCAGTGTTTTTCATTGCAGGGTTAAAGGGACAGGGGCACTGCCCACAGATCTCTTCAATGAGATAGTATCCCTTTAGTTCTAATATACCACTTGCCAATTGAGTGGGAAGTGAAGCTTCTTTCCTAAAGGTGAGAGTCTTCTGTCACTGTACAAAATAAAAACACTTCTTCTTTTCAGTGTTGCACAATATAATGCTGAAATAATGTACCTTAAAAAGAAAAACACAAGTTAAACTTGACAAATTAGAATTTATTTCTTTAACACCGGAACAGTCTGTCCACCCCTTTACTGAGGGAGACGCTTTCACTACTAAATATTATGACATTGTGACAGACAGCAATGTATACAGTTATTTCCTTAGCTATTCATGCATTAAAGCTATTTTATGTGCAATATTAACCATGAAGTAGCTTAAGGTTTTCAGTTTTATTTTTTTTATAATATTTTTTTTTTTTTTTTTTTTTTTGGAATTAATCAATTAAAGACGAAGGTAATTGTACAAGTTCTGAACCAAAACCAAAATGGAAATTTGAGCTATATGTCGTGTTACCATAACCATAATTGACCTCTTTCATATTAAGTGCACCCACCGTAATATATAATTTTATTCAAGAGAAATATTTATTTGACATAACCTGTTTATATATTAACATAATTAAATATTAATAAAATCTTTAAAAGTGTGAGAAATTTAGTGATTGTGTTCTTTTCCAAGTTCTGCGTGGTATTTTAACTGTGAATGTCATAATACTGTTAGCTTTTACTGCAATAAAATATAACAATAACATATTTGTATGCTATGATGTCCTATGCGTGCAAGTTTGATGGTGTTTTGGTAAGTTATAAGGTCAACTATAGGGCTTACCATTTCAGTTTTACACATTGAAATGTTCAAAATGTTTTGCTGGGCTGCTTGTTGACTTTGAGAACCTATGGCAACCCTAACCTACACCGACTCCAACTCTACCATATTCTTACCTGAGAACTTTGCTACTACATTGCCAGAGTTTCCAGTTATGCTTTCTTTTACAGATGAGTTGCAAATTGTTTTTGACTGTTTCTCTGCTGGTTTGCAAACAAATCTTTTATTCTTAATCCTATGTACTATATTATTTATAAAATAATTTTACCAAGAAGGATACATTGAGATTTCTCTCATTTTCAAGCATTTCCTAGTTAAAACAAGTCATTTTCTGCCAGGAAGCAGGGACGTTAATGATAACAAAACCTCATATGATTACAAATTCTATTTACTTGTCACGCTCTCCATTTGTGTCTTTCCAAAATAGACCTTGGTGGATCCAAATAAATATTTATGGAAAATGCTGCTTCATTATGTGTCACTGTGGGGGCTGTCCTCCCCCCCCCCCCCCCCCCTCTCCACCCCTCCCCAATCCCCCCACACCTTCTTTTTCTTCCCTGTATTAAGTCACTGCAACCTTCTGTTTATTTCAAATTTAGGAATACGCCAGCAGGACCACATTTGGACAATCAAGACATGGACGCTTCCTGGGCTTCTGAATTGGATGGCAACATTGTGACATTAGCCTTACTCATTGGGTTCCTGAGTCTTCTATATTGGTAAGTGCTTTCTTCAATGTTGACCATGTACTGCAACTTATATTGTTTATACACTACAACTCCTAGGGTCCACAGCCATCTAAAAGGAAACGTAGATCAGCCAGTGCTATTCATGTGGTGATCTCTTAAAGCGATTCAATCCGTTGAACTTCACAGGCATCCTGATAACGCCAAAATGTTAAAGGTGCAATGTCATAAAAATCACGATCAAGTGTAGATCAGTATTCCACACAGCTTTTTAAACCAGTTTTTCCACTGACTTTGTCAGTTCACAACATCTGCAGAATGCAAGCAAGATAAACAAAAAAACAAGTATAGTTTATACGTGATATATAGATATATATATATACATGACCGGCACCACATGTAAATCATATTAACCTCTGCAGTGCCATATAAAGTACACATAATCATGTATAGCACAGCTGAAGAATTGCGGAAAGCGTGGGCTCTTATTACATTGCTCTGTAGATGCCAAAGGTCTCCTGGTGTGGCAAACTCTCCTAGAATACAGAAATACTGCAGATAAAACTTCTTCAATAGCTTTTGCTGGGGTATTGTCACGCACAGTGCTGCTTGATAGGTCATGTTTTTTAAATAACTTTATTTTAAATAATTTTTCATATCAAGGAAAAAGAAAAAACATATATACTTGTTCTGGATAAGTATTCTTTTTCTGGTGTGATTTGTTTGTTTTTTAAATTAGAACTTATTCCGGTCTCCAAGGTAAAATTAACAAATTGCTTCCATCTGATTCCTCCATATTTATTTAAATGTCACATAACATAAAAAAGAGAATAAGACATTTTTGTCCAATAATCATCACCTTGCTCTCTTAAGTAAAAAATTATACTACCACTTTTTTTTTTTTATTGAGATGGTTGCAAACAGAGATTGCGATAAGAACTTATACCTGTCATATAGTAAAAGAAAAAAAAAAACTTCAGGGTAAGCGACACTCTAAAACTGCTGGGATTAGTTGCATCAAATGAAGAAGCTCATATATGAAAGACTGACTGCAATAAGGGAAAATGGAAGCTCAGGGCCTAGAAATTGGGCCTGCAGGTAGTTGAGGCGAGACTTATTTCCACAGATTTGATGACTTACAGAGTCCAAGTCCTTCCTTCCAGGGAGACTTTGCAACAACAAAAAGTGTTGTCTTGAAGGTTGCAGTCGATTTTGCCTGATGGCCCTATGCAGATGTAAATGGTATACTGGGGTTAGACTCAGAAGGGGGCTCTCAGCCCGGGTAGGCCTGGTAATATAGAGGTAAATGCTGCAGAGGTACTCCTGAAGTCAGATATGCCCGATTTGGTCTTCCCAAGCCTCTCTCCGCAATGCCGCTTATCCCCCTCCACCAGTAAAAGATCTGGTTTTGCCATACTCAAGAGTTTACACAGTTTTGCCTAGAATTGCTCACATATTTACTTATAAAATATTTTACCAGGAATGATACATTGAGATTTCTCTTGTTTTCAAGTATGTCCCGTGCCCAAACATATGGTTTCAAATGTAAACCAAAACGTTTTTGTCTGGGAGCAAATAATCACAGAGTTCCATCGCCATGTTGTCACTTGGTAGCAACCTAAACACATCTGTTCAGCTTCACAGTAGTGGGCAACTTCCCCAGTGAGGACCACATTTTAAATTTTCTTTGAATTCTCCCCTTAATAAATATGCTAACAGTTTCCACAGTGTTTGTTGGTTGAAGTATCCATGATGCTGTGGGCAGTTAATTCCTATTAATGTATAATAATACATAATACAAGCTAAATTCTACAAGTCTTCTACACAGGACTTCCTCCACTAAACCGATGAGGTAAACCACTAAAGTTGAGGTAAGTTCCAATAAATAATAAAAAAAAAAAAATTAGACCAAAAAAAAACAAACAATGAAAAGATTCAAACTAAATTTCAGAATTACAAATCAACTTTAACCCCTTCATGACCAATGATGGTTCAGGACCGTCATCGAAAAAAATCCCCTCGAGGACCGGTGACTGTCCTGAACCGTCATAACGGTAATATGTACTTAACCGATCGCCATCGTTCCCCCGGCGGCGATCGGCGTTGCTCCCAGTGTGGGGAGACGGCCTGACAGCCCAGGCAGTCTCCCCGCGGCAAATTAGGACCCCGCAGCCATGTGATCGCTCAACAGAGCCGTCACATGGCCACAATAGGTGTCCAAGTGTCTGCCTGCAGGGGGACTGTCTGTGCTGACAGGCAGTCTCTCTGGAAGTGTAAAAAATAAATAAAAAAATTTTATGTTAATTAAAAAATATAATTTTTATATATATATATATATATATATATATATATATATATATATATGACATATTATATCTATATAATATATAAACACAAAGATAGAGCAGTAGCTTAGAATCCAACAGTTTAAAATACATAGTAAAAACAAAGCGAACGTGGGGATTTAGGCCAGAGCGCAGGTAACTTTGTCTTTGTTTTTACTCTATATAATATATGTCTATATATATCATATATATAATGTCATACTAAGTGTATTTTTATATTTTTTTTATCTAAATATAAAAATACACTTATAATTAAATTACACACGTATATATAATAACTATATATATTGTATATATAATTATAAAATACAAGTAAGTAAATTAAAATAAATTAAAAACGTAAAAATAATAATAAAAATGTAAAGAAATTATATATGAAATTTTATTCTAACTGGATTTTGATATTAATATATCATATATATATATCATATATATATATATATATATATATATATATATCTATATCAAAATACACTTAGAATGAAATTGTGTATATATATATATATTTATATATAAATAAAAATACGAAATATACATATGTCCATATACAAAATTACATAATTATATAAATATACACGTAGACTTCAAATATATAAATATGCATATATATTTAAATTCTATGTGCGTATTTATGTAATATTTTTACATAATTAAGTCATTTTATTAATTGCAATTTGAGGGACCTGCCTGACAAACCAGGCCGAAAGTCCAGAGAATGTAATTTGCTAGCACTCTATTTAACCCTGTAACTTTCTATGACACCCTAAAACCTGTACATGGTGGGTACTGTTTTACTCGGGAGACTTCGCTGAACACAAATATTAGGGATTCAAAACAGTAAAATGTATTACAACGATGATATTGTCAGTGAAAGTGACTTTTTTCATTTTTCACACACAAACTGCACTTTTACGGATGATATAATTGTTGTGATACATTTTACTGTTTTGAAACACTGATATTTGTGTTCATCAAAGTCACCTGAGTATAACAGTACCCCCCATGTACACGTTTTATAGCGTTTTTGAAAGTTACAGGGTCAAATATAAGGGTCAAATATTTTTACATTGAAAATTGACAGGTTGGTTATGTTGCCTTTGAGAGCGTATGGTACAGTGGCGTACTAAGGGGGAGCGGAGGGGGCGGTCCGCCCCGGGTGCCACTGGGTGGGGGGTGCCATGACCCTGGTGTGGGGGCTGTGTGAGCTGTGGCCGCACAGTGCCCCATGGTAGTTAGGGTGCTGTGCGGCCAGAACAGCTCACACACGCAAGGAGCAGCTGAACTGGCTGCACAGAGGTAAAATGGGTGTGGGGCTAAGCAGAATCGGGGGCGGAGCCAAATTGGCTGCGTGGGTGGGGCTTAATACAGCCCTTACCCGCTGCTGTTACTGCTGCACATGGAGATGCAGGCTGCAGCAAGAAGGAATCCCTGCCTCTCCACCTAACAGGTTTCAGGAGGACTCCAGTGAATCCACTCCTCCTCCAGCTCCTGTCTGTAAGTAATAGTGTGTGTGCGCGAGACTGTCTGTAAAACTGTCTTCCTGTAACTGTGAGTGTGTGTGTCTGTCTGCCTGTAACTGTGTATGTGTGTGTGTGTGACTGCATGCCTGTAACCGTGTGTGTCTGTCTGCCTGTAACTGTGTGTGTGACTGCATGCCTGTAACTGTGTGTATATGTGTATGTGTGTAACTGTGTGTGTGTGTGTGACTGCATGCCTGTAACAGTGTGTGTGTATGCATGCCTGTAACTGTGTATGTGTGTGTGTGTCTGTGTGTGTGTGACTGCATGCCTGTAACTGTGTGTGTGTGTGTGTGTGTTTGTGACTGCATGCCTGTAACTGTGTGTTTGTGACTGCATGCCTGTAACTGTGTGTTTGTGACTGCATGCCTGTAACTGTGTGTTTGTGACTGCATGCCTGTAACTGTGTGTTTGTGACTGCCTGCCTGTAACTGTGTGTGTGTGCCTGCCTGCCTGTAACTGTGTGTGTGACTGCCTGCCTGTAACTGTGTGTGTGTGACTGCCTGCCTGTAACTGTGTGTGTGTGACTGCCTGCCTGTAACTGTGTGTGTGTGACTGCCTGCCTGTAACTGTGTGTGTGTGACTGCCTGCCTGTAACTGTGTGTGTGTGACTGCCTGCCTGTAACTGTGTGTGTGTGACTGCCTGCCTGTAACTGTGTGTGTGTGACTGCCTGCCTGTAACTGTGTGTGTGTGACTGCCTGCCTGTAACTGTGTGTGTGTGACTGCCTGCCTGTAACTGTGTGTGTGTGACTGCCTGCCTGTAACTGTGTGTGTGTGACTGCCTGCCTGTAACTGTGTGTGTGTGACTGCCTGCCTGTAACTGTGTGTGTGTGTGTGTGTGACTGCATGCCTGTAACGGTGTTTGTGTGTGTGACAATAACTGTGTGTGTGACTGCCTGGCTATGACTCTGTGTGACTACCTGTAAGCTTATAACTCTGTGTGTGACTGCATGTGACTATGTATTCGTGACTGTCTGTGACTGTGTGCACGTGACTGTCTGATGCTGCCTTTTACTGTCTGTGTGTGACTGTCTGCCTGTGTGTGTGTGTGTGTGTGAGAATGTATATGTGATTGTCTGCCTGTAACTGTGTGCATGACTGTCTCTGACTGTATGTGTGACTGTCTGCCTGTAACTGTGTGTGTGTGACTGTCTGCCTGTGAAAATGTGTTTGGGGCTGCAGGGATTTTGTAGAAGGGGGCAGGGGTTTTGTGTTGGGACAGGAGTCTTTATAAGGGGATTTGTAGCTGGGGGTTGCAGGGGTTTTGTAGACGGGGGCAGTACAGGATTTGTAGACTGGGCAGGACAGGGGTTTTGAAGGAGGGGGTGGGGCACACAAGGGTTTTGTAGAAGGGGGCTGACAGCGGTTTTGCAAAGTTTCCAAATTTGTTCAATACATTTAAAAAAAAAAAAAGGAAAACATTTAAAAAATGTTAGTTTTTTTTGGGGGGAGGGGTGGATGAGGGGGTGCCAAGCCCAGGATCCGCCCTGGGTGCCAAATGCTCTAGGTACGCCCCTGGTATGGTAACCCAGGAATGAGAATTAACCCCATGATGGCATACCATTTGCAAAAGAAGACAACCCATGGTATTGCAAATGAGGTATGTCCAGTATTTTTTTTTTTTTTTTTTTTTTAATTCTTTATTTTTGTAGTGCGTATTTTAGTTACAGGCATACACATGGTACCCCAACGGCATTCCATATGTAGGTTACATTACATTAGTTACAGTATGGGGTCGATAAGCGATGCACATTTTTTTTTCGTGTACAAATAATAATAAACGTAGTATTTGAATCAAGATTGTATAAACATGCTTGCAATACATATCTAGGCTATGCTGCTGACTTCAGTTTGCAAAAGGGAACGACCTAGACATATATACAAACAGGCTGAGTTGAATATTTAAATAATTAAAGCAGGTCTAACGAATCTGGCACAAGTTACGCTATCTTAGCTGGGTCGCTGCTTGACAGGAAAGCTAGGCATAAGTAACAGGCCAATATAAAGGCTATGTGCTTGTTTATGCTATATATTGCTACGATGTGGGCTATATTTACCGATGGACAGCCTTGATATATTTAACTAAAGATTACTGAGGCTTAACATATTATCAAGGTGGGTTTAAATGATTAATGTCACCCTGGCTGGTCTAACTTGCACGGGTTGGTTTAGGCCCTGGGGATTGTCCGTGAGGCTGGTAGGTTGCTTCTCCGGTATGCGCCGCTTCATGCTCAATCGATGTCTGGCTTGACTTGGTAGTGTTGTTGGGTATAATTAACCACCAGAGTGGGGGTTCGGGCAAAGTCCAGTAGTTGGAATCCTGCGGGTCATCTGGATCGGGCATCAGCTTGGCAGAGTCCGCTGGGGTAAATAATAAGTCGCTTAAAGACTGTCGCTTGGTGTCGTTAGTATCCTCTCGCTTGAGCTGCCGCTTTGCAGAGCTTGTGGTCAGCGGGTAATCCTATAGGTGGTTTGCGGGAGCATGCCGTCGTGTGCAGTAGTCCCTGGTCCTCAAGGTGAGTAAGTGCAGTCAGCGGCTTGGACAAGCTATTTGCTCTGCTTACTCTTAGTGGTTCTCGGTGGTGGGCTAGTGTAGACCTCTCTCGATGGTCTGTAGTGCGAGGAATGAGGGTCGCAGGCTGCTCCTCCTCCCCAAGGCTCTGTCCGGAGGTCCCGAGCATTGCTGGGGGCTCGTTATAGTGGTAGCTCGTCTCTCGCCGCGACGCACATGGCGTCCGCCATTTTGTGTAGTGCGCCCGGGTAGTCATGCGAAGCGGTAGTGTCCCTGGGCCTAGCTCGCCGAGCCGTTGGGTAGGACCGGGATCACCCCCCCGGTCCATAGGGGGGGGGGAAACGGGGCCGGATCCGCCCGGGGTTCGGTCTCCGGCCGGGTGCTGTCAGGCAGGATAGTGGGGCAGCGGCCGTCCGCCCCACTCACCGCCGGCGAAGGCCTCGACCGGTCTGGCGGCGACCTTCCCTCCAGGGGACTGAAACTTGGGAAGCCGGCCTCTCCCTGGATCCAGCACCTCCTCGGCACTGGTTACCGTTGCTGTTGGTCCATAATTATTATTTTTCGTCGAATATTGGCTTTTATGGCCTATGATTAGCAGGAGCTGCTCTCTCATGCGACTTTCCCGCTCGGCGGTCCGGCCCCGCCCCCCATGTCCAGTATTTTTTAGTAGCCACTTAGTCACAAACACTGGCCAAAATTAGCGTTCAATTTAGTTTTTTTACTTTTTTTCACACACAAATATGAACGCTAACTTTGGCCAGTGTTTGTGACTAAGTATCAACTGAAAAAGACTGGACATACCCCAAATTGAATACCCTGGGTTGTGTACTTTAAAAAAAAATATGTACATGTGGGGTGTGATTCAGAGATTTACGACAGATAATAGTGTTACAATGTCACTATTGATATATTTTAAAAATATATATTTTGAAACAGCAATTTCCTATTTGTACTTATAGCCCTATAACTTGCGGAAAAAAAAAAAAACAAGTAAACACTGGGTGTTTTTAAATTTAGGACAATTTTGAATCTATTTAGCATTTTTTTTCATTAGCTTTCGTAGGTAAGTAAAAGATTTTTCAAGCAAAAGTGAAAAAAAATTGTTCTTCAATTTTTCACCATATTTTATTATTATTTTTTTTAAAGTCAATTATATGACATGATACATATAATGGTGTATAACGAAAACCCTTTTTGTGCTGAAATAAACAATATATAACTTGTATGGGAACAGTAAATGAGAGAGAGGAAAATTTAATCTAAACACAAACACCACAAAAGTGTTAAAAGAGCCCTGATCCTTAACCTACAACATGGCCAAAACAGGCCGGTCCTGAAGGGGTTAATCATTTGGATATGGGTTTTTTTCTTACTTTTTTTTCTTCCAGCAGCTATTTTGGTTGCAAATTTCAGTATGCACTTATTTGCCTTTACCAAAGAACCACCTACTCCATTTGTCACCTCAGATTTCTCCATAGGTACATTTTGCAAGCCAGTTGTCAATTCACCACAACTCACTGTTTAGGGAATAGATCCTTTATATTTTTCTTTGCACACCACACTAGATTCTTCACATGTAAATGGGGGACATGCAAAGCACTGTGGGACATTGGCCACATGCTGGCAGTGCTGCAAGATGATTGTAATTCGGTTAGACAACTGTGAAAATCGTCCCGCTGTGTCTGTGTTAGAGTGCTGTTACAAGAGCTGTGCTCTCCAGGAGATATTCGAGAATGTGGGGTGTTAGTGATGTCCAGAACAGCCAGCAAGACACCTGTCTCTTTCACTCACCCGTCAAACTCAATATCCAAAAAGTGTAAAATAACAACTTTCAGCTGTTATTTTATACATATATTCAAACTCTTTAAACTGCCCGTTTATAGAGCATTGAGTCATCCTATATTTAACATAGATATATATATATATATATTTTTTTACAAATTTACATCTAATAAGGGAGCAATAGGTGTTGCATTATAATGATCATATTGGCAACTGTTAGTGCAGTTTGTAACACATTTAGAAAGAACAAAAATGCTTATTTGCAGAAACAAAGAAATAAAAACCATCTATGGCCGTTTAAACCGCACTATTAGGTTTATCTCTGGGATATACCCATGCACAGTACATATTACTGTGTGTTATTGTATTGCTAGGGAGCTCTGTGATACATTCATACACAAACCACATTGCCATGAGTTTTATTTCTATGGAGCATTCATATATCAAAGACACTAAGTCTAATTGTTGTGGAGCTCTGTGATACTAATACACACAGCACATTTACATCGATTTTACTGTTCAGGGACACATTCACATTTTGCACATGATTGTGAGCTTTTCTTGCTGTGGAGCTTTGTGATATACTTACGCATGCAACCCTACCTGATCGCCATAAACTTACAATGTTCAAGGGTAGAAAAGGTTTCTTTGGGGGTTGACCATCTCTTACAAAGTGAAATTTGGTAGGTGACCGCACTAGTGGTGCTGTGTTTGTCTGCTGAATAATGCTCAATATCCATCTTTAACAGAGCTCCAGCCAATTTCCTATACCCTTTCCCTTAAACAAAAAAATGGTTGTATGTAAAGATGTGATTTTATAATTCCTATAGTTTTATGTAGATATTTATCTATCATGTTTGTTTATTTTTTCCTGCACATCTAAATAACTGTTTATAAGTTGGATAAGGATAATGGAAGTTGTTGTCCAGTCAAAGCCCATTCTTGCTGAAAACAATGCAATAAAAGAAGTTTGAAATCCAAATGCTGTAATGGCCCCTGTTTGCTGTGTCTGTGTGCTTTGCTTATTGTCTATATTTTCCATTTTGCCCTGCAGGTATTCACGGTCTGCTTTCTCACAGCTGGAAAGAATGGGTATTAAGCACCCAAAACCACTTCCTTTCATCGGAAATGTGATGTTGTTCCACACGGTATTGTGCCCACAATTGTATTACTTTTTATTTAAAAAATGGATATAGTGGGAATTAAATTGCAATCAGAGACATTCTTATCCTCTTCCAGAATTTACTTATAATAGAGAAACTTAGATATCATATAGCAGAGAAGAAACTGACAATCCAGAAAAATTGTTGAGCTTATTTTGGATACATATGTAAATAGGTTGGATTTTTACTCTAAATTAGGACAAGAGAAGAGTTTAATAAGGGTTACATAGTCAGAGTTCTGGTTTGGGGATCCCGACCTTCTTTTTGCAAACATGCATGATGTTTTATGGGACACTATAGTCATCAGGACCACTATAGCATAATGTAGTGGTGCTGATGTCAATAGCATGTTCCCGCAGGTAAAAGGCAGTGTTTGCATTACTGCCTAGGGACACCGCTAGTGACAGTCACTCACACGGCCACTAGGGGTGCTTCGTGGGTCAGTGCTGCACAGTGTGCGACACTGACGTTCAGTGTCTCAATGCTCTGCATAGAGACACTTAGCGTTCCCCATAGAGATGCGTTGATTCAATACAACTCTACGAGGAGATTCTGATTGGCACAGCGTCGAAACGTTGCTTTTTGGTTCCTTGTTCCAATAAAAATTGCCTCTATTTTGGAATTCGCTGGAGTGCCTGAATTATTTTCTATATTAAAATACTTTGCTGCACACAGTGAAAATTTTGAGGACGTTTGTGTTCATTGTAAAAGTAGTTTGTTTTTTCACATTGATTGAATTAAAGTTGTTTGAAAGTGAGAATAGGGCTCTGATTGAGCCTTTGTCAGGACATTATCAAGAGAGTTATACTAACTGCATTTAGTGCTAAGAACATGTAGCAGTTATAAAAAAAACAGATGATGAAAATAACGAAACCATTTTTTTTCCCCAGGGTTTTTTGGAGGGAGCTAAACACATTCTACAGTCATGTGGGCCGATTTCTGGGTAAGGCAGCTATTTTGGATTTAATTTTCATTACGCTGTAACAAAAGCACTTTACAAAATACACACATACAAAATAAGCAATATTGCAAATCGGTTTCAATGTTTGGGACTGTTTCTAAGACACACTCTGGAATCAGGCAACACTATAAAATCTATTTTATGTTTGTGACATCTAATAAAACCAGAGAATATTTAACCGAAACTAGCTTCTGGGCTTGCTGTATCGCTCGTGTAGATGGAACTTACTGGCATTTCAGGTCTGGACTGCCATTGTGGGTGGAATGATATGGGTGGGTCTGATATGCAAATGGTGCAGGTTCTCTCTAATGGCGCAAGTGAGCAAAAATATTTTGATACCTGAGCTGGTATTTATTGAAGGGCAAGTTATTGAGTTTTTCTGAGCTGTTGCCCATCCTCAGATTTCTCATATTCTCTATTTTTGTCACTATGCATCTTTTGTTAGTTTTGTCTTGTTTGAACTGCGTTATGGTGTCACTTGCTCAATCATTAATATAAATCTAAAAGAAAATGGATCATGTCATGAACAAAAAAAGTTAATGAAAGTGATAGGTGTTATTTAATGTTTTATCCATTGGTGTAAATTCCCGACAAGTGACAGATCCCCTTTAAATACAGAAATAGCACTTGTTATTGGATCAAGTATTACCAGGAAATAAATGTTAACTTGATGTTTGTGGCAGATCATCTCTGTATCACTGCCAAAAATTCAGTTTCCCGTAGTGTTATAGCTCCTTCCAATGAAAGTAGTGTTTATAGCTGGTATAGCTTTCCCCCCATACATTAGCCAAAACTTAATGTTGGGAGTTGATCTGATTTTATTGGCACAAGCACGGTCATTTATACATGGACTCCTAGCATGGGGTCCCTATTCAACAGTATAATGATCCTGCCGTGGGTGCCTCTGTGTCTGGGAGATAATTGAGTTTCTGCTCGCTAAACTAATAATCTCCCAGATACAGAGCACACAGCATAAAACTCCAAAAACATAGTAGAATCAACAGGAACCCCCGACACATTATATATATCCCTGGATAGCTTTGATCCGAGTGCCCATGTTGGCAAAATGGTACAGAAAAAGTGTGAATGGGCAGTGAGATCCATCCACAAACGATGCAACCACTCCAAGTAATTATATATTAAATAACAGGAAAATTAAAAAGTCCTGTATAATAAGTGAGGTTAAATTCCAGGCAGGACCTTTCCCAAACATAGACAATACTTCATAGAATAAAGTTATGGTCCGGGATAAATTCCTGAAATCCACAGAAAAAAAATATATATTTCTATGCAAAAATTCACATTTATTGATAATTAGTGCAAAAACGAAAAATGGCAGAAAATGTATCATGGCAGTCCTCATACATGATGAATATCAACGTATGCATGGTATTATGCAATGAATTGAAATGTTAATCATACTCCAAGTATCCAGGCAAAAATGAAACAGATTTGCAAAAAATAGGAATATTGGATAAGATGAAAAAGTGTCGAAATGATAGCAATACCTGCTGCTGCCAGATGAGAGAGAGACCACCTACACCGCTACCCAACAAATGAGATGAGGTGAGTAACTTGGACGCGTTTCAAATCCCCCTTGTGCTTTCTCAACATAAACAAACATAGAAAACTCTTGAGATATATAGGAGGAGTCCACTGAAAGTGAGATTCCTGATAGATCAGACCACATACACCTGTGTAGGATAAAGAATGTATGGACTTAGAACCCTTTGTATGCCAGAAAGTACTTCATTAAGGCAAGTTCTTTCTTAGGTAAGAAGTAGAGGTATAGTTTTAAAGATCTTTGTTACAAAAAAGGGATAAGTTAAGGCTCTTACATACATCTGTGTATAGTAAGGAATGTGTGGACTTAACATGCCAGTAAAACATGCCTTTGTTAAAGGTATAGTCTTAAAGATCTGTATTGCCAAAAGGGGATAAGCTCTAAATCTAATTTATATTTATTGTTTTGTGAACAATAACAATCAGTTACAGATAACCTCACCAATAGAAAAATATTTATATTTAGTGATTACCATTAAATTTTTTAAAGGGAAACTCCAGTGCCAGGAAAACGATCCGTTTTCCTGGCACTGGAGGGTCCCTCTCCCTCCCACCCACCAATCCCCGGTTACTGAAGGGGTGAAAACCCCTTCAGTCACTTACCTGAGGCAGTGGCGATGTCCCTTGCCGCTGTCTCCTCCTCCACGACGCTCCTCCCTGTTCTTCCGTCGGACGGTGGGCGAGACTGATCCCGCAATGCCGCGCATGCGCTTTACGTCTCCCCATAGGAAAGCATTGAAAATGAATTTCAATGCTTTCCTATGGGGATTTGAGCGACGCTGGAGGTCCTCACACAGCGTGATGACGTCCAGCGACGCTCTAGCACAGGTTTCCTGTGCTATAGAGCAGGAAGTTCCCTCTAGTGGCTGTCTAATAGACAGCCACTAGAGGTGGAGTTAACCCTGCAAGGTAATTATTGCAGTTTATAAAAAAACTGCAATAATTACACTTGCAGGGTTAGGAGTAGTGGGAGTTGGCAGAAGTGGTCTGGGTCCCTGGAGTGTCCCTTTAAGTATTAGGTAATCATTATTGGTAACACAATATGTTGGAATCTCGGAATAGACCACTATAATATAGGAGAAATACAGAGGAAAATAATAGTCTCAATCTGACAACTATCACCTAAAGTTAAATGATTATGTTAAAGGGATAGTGCGTTTCAATAAGTATACCCACAAAGAATTCTATAAAAATGAGATCTCTGATTTAATGGAAATAGTGTATAAGTGTATTGTACATGTTGAACATCTCCCAATAAATACACTGCTCAAAAAAAATAAATGGAACACAAAAATAACACATCCTAGATCTGAATTAATTAAATATTATTCTGAAATACTTTGTTCTTTACATAGTTGAATGGGCTGACAACAAAATTATACAAAAATAAAAAAATGGAAATCAAATTTTTCAACCCATGGTGGTCTGGATTTGGAGTCACACTCAAAATTAAAGTGGAAAAACACACTACAGGCTGATCCAACTTTGATGTAATGTCCTTAAAACAAGTCAAAATGAGGCTCAGTAGTGTGTGTGGCCTCCACGTGCCTGTATGACTTCCTTACAACGCCTGTGCATGCTCCTGATGAGGTGGCGGATGGTCTCCTGAGGGATCTCCTCCCAGACCTGGACTAAAGCATCTGCCAACTCCTGGACAGTCTGTGGTGCAACGTGACGTTGGTGGATGGAGAGAGACATGATGTCCCAGATGTGCTCAATTGGATTCAGGTCTTGGGAACGGGCAGGCCAGTCCATAGTATCAATGCCTTCGTCTTGCAGGAACTGCTGACACACTCCAGCCACATGAGGTCTAGCATTGTCTTGCATTAGGAGGAACCCAGGACCAACTGCACCAGCATATCGTCTCACAAGGGGTCTGAGGATCTCATCTCGGTACCTAATGGCAGTCAGGCTACCTCTGGTGAGCACATGGAGGGCTGTGCGGCCCCCTACAAGTACTCTGCTCACAGACAAACACATACACATACACTTACAGACACACACACTCACAGACAAACACACTCACACATACACTAACAGGCACACACACATACACACTCACACATACACTTACAGACACACACACTCACAGATATACACACACACTCACAGACAAACACACACACTCACACAGACACACATACACTTACAGACACACATACACTTACAGACACACATACACTTACAGACACACAAATGATTAATATTAAATGTCCACCCAGCCTCCCTACCTGGAGAACTGGTGTGGATCTGTCCCTGGGGTCCAATGGGGCTTCACTTCGGCGGGCGGCAGAGTTCTAATCTGAGGCGGCGAGGGAGCTCTAACCTCTGTGCTCCCTCGCGGGCTGTCCACTGATGTCATATGCCGTCTCCCGTGGCATCAGCAAACATCACGCGAGGGAGCAGAACAGAGAGGTTTGAGCTCCCTTGCCGCCTCAGATTAGAACTCTGCTGCGCCGGGGGATCCAGAAGGTGGCCTGGCAGGAGGGAGCGCTTCCCTCCTGCCGGTCACTGAAATCTTGCGCCCCCAAGCCGCTCGCGCCCGCCCACTCTAAAAAGGAGAAATCCTCTCAAAAAGAGGATTTAGCTGCCGAAATCCCTACCGCCCACCTGGAATCATAAAAAGCCCACTAGTGGGCGGTAGGGACCAGGTTGACTACCCATGGTCTAAATTATTGACATGAAGAATAAGAAATGGGGAAAATTATTCTATCTAGTGCCTAAAGATGTAATTCGTATCCCATTCCACATTGAGACCAAGTGGGAATTTTGTTTGTAAAGTAAATATCCAAAACATATATCTTTTTTTTTTTTTTTTTAAAGGGACATTTCAGTGCCAGGAAAACAATCCGTTTTCCTGGCACTGCAGGTCCCCTCTCCCTCCCACCCCCCCATCCCATGTTGCTGAAGGGGTGAAAACTAGAGTTGAGTGGACACCTGGATGTTCGGGTCCGGCGGGTTCGGCCGAACTTTGAAAAAAAGTCCGGGTTCGTGCTCGTACTTGACCCCGAACCCCATTGAAGTCAATAGGGACCCGAACTTTTGGCCACAAAAATGCCTCTAAAAACTCCTGGAAAGGGCTAGAGAGCTGCAAAAGGAAGTAAAATGGGGGTAAGAGTAGGACAAGTGCCCTGCAAACAAATGTGGATAGGGAAATCACTTAAAATAACATAAAAATTAAAAATACAGCTGAGCCATAAATTAGCACTAGATGGAATCTTTGATTTTAGCTTTGGAAGAACATAAAGCAAAATCTAAAGCATGGCTGTCAGGAGGATCACCAGAATTATCCATTTAAGAGAGGGTTGGAGTGCAGGGTATTCTCTTTCATTGTTCAAACTGAGCTCAACTCCTGATGCATGGAGAAAAGGCCTAATGTGTACCTAGTTTATACTAAGTGACCCATAGGTTGAGGAGGCGGTGACCGTGGCGGTGTCGGTGGAAGCAGCGGTGGAGGAGGAGGAGGTGGTAGCCAACACTGTTTTTTTTTTTTTTTTTTTTTTTTTTAATTGGGGTAGCCCCCAAAATTTTGGGACATATAAAAAAATAAAAAACAATTTGCGGCTTGCGGTGCATTTCTTGCAGTCCTGATGCATGGAGAAATGCTCATCTCCTGATGCATGGAGAAAAGGCCTTCACAAGCCTCTGCTAATGTGTACCTAGTGACCCATAGGTTAAGGAGGCGGTGACCGTGGCGGTGTAGGTGGAAGCAGTGGTGGAGGAGGAGGAGGTGGTAGCCAACACATTTTTTTTTATTTTTTTTTAAATTGGGGTAGCCCCCAAAATATTGGGACATATAAAAAAAGAAAACAAAGAATAAGTGCACATGAGTATAACAATTGCTGGGTGAGGCCTGTATAAATGTCTATTCTGCACAAGGTACAGACAAGTCTGGTGGGATCCATGCCTGGTTCATTTTAATAAATGTGAGCTTGTCCACGTTGGCTGTGGACAGGCGGCTGCGCTTGTCTGTGATAACGCCCCCTGCCATGCTAAACACACGTTCAGACAATACACTGGCTGCAGGGCAGGCCAGCACCTCCAAGGCATAAAGGGCAAGCTCAGGCCATGTGACCCAGAAGTTGAATGGGGCAGACCCATCAGTCAGTACGTGTAGGCGTGTGCACATGTACTGTTCCACCATGTTGCTGAAATGCTGCCTCCTGCTAAGACGTTAAATATCAGATGGTGGTGCTGATTGTTGTTGTTGTGCTGACAAAGCTTTTCCACATTTCGACCATACTAACCCTGCCTTCTGAGGTTCTGGCGGTGCCCCAGCTGCGTTGGCAACCTCTTCCTCCTCCTTTGCCTTTGCCTTGTGCTTCCACTGAGCCCCCGGTGTCAGTTGGGAATCCCCTCAGCAGCGCGTCTATCAGCGTGCGCTTGTAGTCGCGCATCTTCCGATCACACTATTAGACACTTCTATTTGACTCTCAGATATGAAGTGCACGCCCCAAAATGTACTATTTAGCAGATTAGCACCCAGAAAATAAGAATGTTTACCACTGTGCTGTAAGCACACTATTAGACGCTTCTATTTGACTCTCAGATATGAAGTGCACCCCACTAAAATACTATTTAGCAGTTTAGGACCTAAAAAAAATTACGTTTTAAAACTGCAATGTGACAGCAGTATTCTGTTTGACTCTCAGATATGAAGTGCACCCCACTAATTTACTTTTTAAAACTCTAATGTAACCGCAGTATTTGAAGCTTCTATTTGACTCTCAGATATGAAGTGCACCCCACCCCACTAATGTACTAGTTTGCAGAATTATTTCCTAAGCTGTCCCTATCAGCGGCAGCATCCTCTCCCTACGCGACTCCAGCTTATATATAGAGGCTGGGTCACATGCTGCACTGGCCAATCACAGCCATGCCATTAGTAGGCATGGCTGTGATGGCTTCGAAGGGCACACGAGTCAAACGCTTGTTGATTGGCTGCCCTGCAGCCTTTGAAAACGCGCCATTAAATCGCCGAACACCGAACTCCAACCCGAACATACAGTGATATGTCCGTGCTCGGGTCCGGGGTCCAAAAAAACCCAATGTTCGGTATGAACCCGAACTTTACAGTTAGGGTTCGCTCAACTCTGGTGAAAACCCCTTCAGTGACTTACCTGAGACCACCATCGATGTCCTTCGGCGGTGGTTTAGGGTTTGCCCACGCTCCTCCCCCGCCGGCGGGGGAGACCAACTGCGCATGTGCAGCTGCCGGCGGGGGAGACCTAATGTGCATGCAAATGCTTTCAATGCTTTCCTATAGGGATTTTAGCGAAGTTGGAGGTCCTCACATAGCGTGAGGACGTCCAGCGACGCTATAGCACAAAAAACCTGTGCTATGAACCAGAAAGTGCCCTCTAGTGGCTGTCTTATAGACAGCCACTAGAGGAGGAGTTAACTCCAATGGGCAGAAGTGGTCTGGGTGCCTGGAGTGTCCCTTTAAGTAAGTGTTTTTCTATACTGACCCTTCTTGGGCCTAGAAGACATTTCTGTATTCCCTGAAATGAGAACTTTGACATATGATCCCCGGTACATGTTTTAAAATGTCTCGATACTGATGTTTGTTTAATTGTATCATGTTTAATACTCTGGATATTTTATGCTATTCTAATCTTAAGCTTTCGTTTAGTTTGCCCTACATACTGTTTATTGCAGTTTTTGCAAATGTTCAGGTATATCACTCCTTCCGTAAAACAATTGATGAAATCCCTGATTTCATATTCAGTTTTAGTGACAGAGGAGATGAAGTGTGTGGTTTTATTAGTTAAAACACAATAGTTACATCTCTTTTGACTACATTTAAACATACCTTTGCAAGTTAGCCAGGTTTCTGTTTTATGATGGACATAAATAGAAAAAGTCTTGGAACTAATAAAGATTTACGAATTGGCTCAGCTCTTCTAGCTGAGCTTTGAAACTTTGTATCACAGAGCTTTCTATAAAATGGATCTGATCTTAAAACAGGTAAATGTTTGTGTGTGTGATGCAGGTAATAGATTTAAATTGATTACTACATTCTGTACAAAAATAGGGAAGATTTCCCGTATTCTCAGAAGGAGGAAACATTGATCTAGGAGTATTATTAGATTTGTGTTTTAAAAGTGAACTATGTTCTCTGGCTAATGCTAACTTCCAGGCTTTTAAAATTTGTCGGTTTGTGTATCCTCTCACACGTAACCGCTCCCTGAGGTCATCTGCTTGAGATAGAAATGTATATTTAGATGAATAGTTTCTACAAAGCCTAAGGAATTCCCCTAAGAGGAATGCATCAAACGTATGGGATGGATGGCAAATATCGGACCCTAAGTATAGTATTACCAGCTGTTTGCTT
Organism: Pelobates fuscus; assembly: GCF_036172605.1. Lineage (NCBI taxonomy): Eukaryota > Metazoa > Chordata > Amphibia > Anura > Pelobatidae > Pelobates > Pelobates fuscus. The sequence continues at coordinate 164,784,458 of NC_086319.1, forward strand.
TTTGAAACCTGAAGTTATAATTGTTTTATTGATAATATTACCTTCTAAACTAAGTTCAAGAAAATCAACTAAGTTGTTGAATATTGGAAGTAAAATAAAGGTTTCACTCTGGACTATTTAAACTGAGGGCAAACTGGGTACATGAGTACTTTTTCACCTCCCAAATGAAAAGGAGGTCGTCAATGTACCTTCCATACCAAACAATATTGGATCGAAAGGTGTTATTCTCCCCAAAGACGTGGCAAAGCTCCCATATAATCATGTATGCGTTGGCATATGAAGGGGCAAATTTTGCCCCCATGGCATTGCCACGTCTTTGGAGAACAAAGGCTCCATCGAACATAAAGTAATTATGAGTAAGGGCATAGGAAAGACCATCTAAGACAAATTCCCTGAGATCATCTCTAAATGTTGAAAATTTGGTTAGAAATTCAGCAAAAGTCCCTTCTGGTGCGGTATGGACGAATATAAAGAATTTTACCACATGACAGGAGGCTTCATATTTGCATATCTTTCTTTACTGAAAACTCCAGCAGCATAGAAACAGTAACAACCAATCAGAAAAAAAGATATGGTGCCCATAAAAGGCCCTGTCTATGACATCACTTCCTCTTTCTTTGCTGCTCCAGCCATCAACAGGTCAGAGTATTATTACCTCTCTAATAGACCTATAAGATTGTACTTTATTTCCATTACTGTACTTATTACTTATATTTCCCTTGTACTTAGTATTCCCCTGGCTGCCTATCCTGCCTCCCTGTCCCCCCATTCTTAGTGTGCCTCCTGCATTTGTTTTTGTATTGTTTTACCTTTAATCCCTTTCTGCACCTGGCGGTCCGCGGGCGTTGCGGCTGCCCGTGCCGCGCTCACCGCGAGGACCTGCCCTGCTGTCACTACTGGGGACTGTGTGGGGACGGGTGGAGGGTAGCCGGGGCTATTTGCTGTTTTCGCCGCGGTCCTTTTCTCTCGCGGCCGCGAGCGAATCCTCACTGCTCACGCGGCCGGCGGCCATCTTGGATCTCGCGGCAATCGCGAGGTCCGCGACGGCCGCCTTTCCCGCTCACACGGCGGATCGGGAATCACCCGATCGCCGCACCCTCCGTCACCATTAACCCTTCAGGGGTTTTTTCCCCCTCTAAGCATGCTCATCCATCTATAAAGTAGTCCTTTTCGTTTTGCTGTACACTGTCACATATATATATATTGCTCTCATCGTGCCCTGCACTACCTGTTACATCCTGTACGGTATGCACTCCCTACAAGGGGAAGATAACCTGCTTACCTGCACTGTATATCTGCCTCAGGAAGGCAAGATAATTGCATGCTCAGATTATATATATATTTGAAGGCTATTAAATACCAAACTTCATTGTCCCTTGTCTTGTACAGGACATATACATTTATACTTACCCCTCAGGGGATTTGGTATTACTACACCCTTAAAGGGGTATGTCATATTAGTTACCCTACACAGGGTCATATTTCATTACTGCACCTAAGGGTGCAAATTTATGTGGGTGTCCTCTGGGTATTTTTTCATGGCACACCACCTGGGGTGACCCCCCAGATATGCATGCAAGGGCGATACGGCCCACCTTTTTTCAGTTGATGTGGGTGTCCTCTGGCTACCACGGCACACCACCCGGGGTGAACCCCGATGATATGCACGAGGGCCGGCTGTACCAATTCTACAGCTTCACATAACCCTAATTTCTATATTACGTGCATAACGCCTTCTATAAAGAAAATATATATATATATATATATACACCCCTACGCCGGGCAATCCCCGGTTGTAAAGGGAACCGCCCCTATTGTATATTACAAATTATGGAGGATACCCAAAATAACCAAGAGTTTCAAACCATGATCGATGCCGCCGTGGCGGCTTAATTTTCCTGGCACACCACCTGGGGTGACCCCCAGATATGCATGCAATACTTGCAAGGTACCAATAACTATAATATGGGTGTCCTCTGGGTTACCATGGCACACCACCTGGGATGAACCCAACCGAATAGACGTGGGTCCTGCGGTTACATTAACCTGACCAAACACCACTACCAGTCAGTCGCAACTGCACCGTGGCTCTCAGTAGCCAGATTAAACTAATAGAGGTGACCCCTCTACACTTGGCACAGGTATTCATACTCTCAGACAAACTAAGCAGGCAATTCAAACCATTTTACCCGGGTGATCCCCAGTTCTACCAGGAGTCTAGCACCCCTATGTGCTGATCCTCAAACACTACTCCCACTGACTACCACATTCTCCCAACAGGACGGGAACGAGTCATGGACACTCTCAACCTTCCCAAGACTTCTAGGCAATGACAAACGCCCTAGTAGCGGCCTCAGTGGAGAAGTTTCTGTTATGGGCTCTGCCCCACACCGCTTGATGGAGGCCTCAGACCCACAGACCTTAAAGTCAAAACGGCAAGGGTAGGGCTCCAGCCCCCCTGCCACTAAGGTCAAGGGCGAGACGCCCATCAAACAGACCGAATAAGCGGAGCACCGGGAACCCAAACCCCGTCCGCCACAATCTTCCGACAAAGAAGACTATTACCCACCACGTACTTTGGACATGACAGATGAGCGACACGAAGATAGCTCACCGTCTGCGGAAGTGGAATGGCAAGACCTACCCCACACTTCCTCGAAGTACGTTAGGGAAACCTTACTCTGTGACGGCGGCTGAGGCAGAGACAGCAGTAGCGGCACTAAACCAGAGTAGCCGGAGATGGACCGTTCCTGGACGAACACTATTGGCTGCGCAACCCTCTGGGGATAGAAGTATGCGCACGCCTCAAAGCCAATTACCCCAGACCACTGCTACCAGACAAAGTGGCAGTTGCGCCCGAGCTCAACAACACTGTGGTAGTCTTCATTGCACGTTCGGGACGAAACCCCGCAATGGTGGGGAGTAAGACCTGAGGTCGACACGCGACAAAGTACTTGATTTACCAGGCCTGATTGCAAGGTGCTCTACTTCGCGGATCTGGCACTCAACCTGGGTACACAACTCAACCCTACCACCTCCAGGGAATTGGCTCAATGCTCGATATGCCTCCTGGGCGACGCAAATGATGCACTATGCGCCGACAGACGCATTTCTGTTCTGGTGCGCATCAACAACACACTATTGGACTTAGGAACGACAAGAATTCGGCCCAAAAGCACAAGGCCTACTATTTGACGTAGTGTTCATCGCAGAACTCAAGAAACACGTTAATATATTCAAGTCTTCCAGAAAGATGTTTTGGGAGGACTGGTCGGTAGCGGAACCGAGCCACCAGCCACTTCTGGGCGACAGGTTCCAGATCGTATACACAGTCACCTACATAACTAACTGTTTCCGATTTTATGACCGACAGCCTGTCTCTGTTTTACAGAATTGGGAGACGATTACCAAAGTCACATGGGTTTTCTCCAGACAGTACAAGGCTATGTCATAGAGTTTTTTATCACAGCCGTTCGGGTCGCCCCTTCGCCTCCATTACGCATGCTGGCGGAACAGGAACGCCTCGTGGACAAAGAAATCCGCACCCTCTTCAAGAAGGACACAATTCAATATGCACCGGAGGGGAAGGCTTCCTCAGCTAATGTTTTCCTGGTCAAGCAGAAGCCAGGAGACTACATCAATGGAACTCCTACGTGGTATACAAACACTTCAAGATGGAGGAAATTCATCTTCTACAAGACATCCTAAGCGATAACGACTGGTTTACACATTTGGACCTCAAGGACGCACGCTTGTCGGTACCCGTTGCCCTGGACTGCCGAAGTTTCCTCCGATTCCAAGGGTGAGGACAAACATGGCAGTTTACGACTCCGTGGTGCTCACAAAGCTACTGAAACCAGTGAGGGCACACATCCGTAAAGGTGGGCGTGCGATGCCTCGTATACTTTGAAGACTTGCTGACCCTTTACGAATCCAGGCTACGATTGCAGACACATTTGTAGTTCGCTTTCTGGACTCCATGGGTTTTTTGATAATACACAATCAAAGATCGCTCCTCCATCTGAGTTGGGCCAGTTCCTCGGTTTCGACATCGGCTTGGAGAACTACGTTCTGCGTCGGTCTAGGGCAAAGATCACCTCTGTAAGGATAGATGTCAGATACACTCTAAGGTTAGATACGTTTCCTCTCAGGATACTCGCCGGATTGCGGGAGTCCTCTCCTCCTCTCCCCCTCCATACAAGCCATATTCCCTGGCCTACTACGCTACAGGGCCATGCAACAACTGATGGCGAGATACGTACGCACCGGTCACTCTTACGACCACTGGACCCCACTGTCAGCAGAAGTGAGGACGGAATTTCGATGGCGATTACTTCACATACAAACTTGAATTGGCAAAACGATCCTTGACTCTTCCTCCGGATGCGAAGCGGTGGATGAACCCTACAAACGTGACCCAGCTGTTCTCCACAATAGCAAGGGTGCTTCGATACACACGTACCCACAAGATATCGCTCCTGCTCATGACACCCCTTCGGGCAGATCAACCGTGATTCCCGGAAAGCCTGGAGATGTCTCGCGAAGACCCTCTACTACTCCCTACCTTCCCTCTACTTCCGATGGGGGAAGCTCACTCTCTTCTCAGGGAAGGACAACTAGCACTAGTGGCCTGGATGGTTTCAGGGGCTCCTGGTCAGTCCACGACCTATTGCATCAACTAAGACCTTCTATGGGACCCATAGGCTCCCGGCACCAGGAAATGCTATATTTCTGCCTGGAGTGACTGGTGGGTGGAAAGGGATTCCGACCCCTTTACCGCACCTGTCCCACTGATCCTTACTATCTGTCACAACTGGTCTCGTTGGGTCGGTCATATCGATCCCTCAACGTGATCTGATCCACATATCGGCGGCGCATGTTCCGGTACAGGGCAGTCCAGTAGGTCAATATACACTGGTTTGTCGACTACTACGGGGTGCCGAATTATCGAGACCCCTGGCACCCAAGTATTCACGCCTCTGACAGGTGTATGTGGTGCTGAGATTCCTTAGGGAATGGCCGGACAATCCTTGTTTGTCACTGAAAAACCATTTCCCAGTATGGTTTGAGTACTGAGCATCCCCACCAAGTGTGTAGCATAGTGCCTCTAGCCGAGTTGCATCTCCAGCACTTATCTGTCACTGTGCTGTCCATGTGAGCCAGCTTAACTGGCACTAAGTGCCATCTGGACATAATCTTCCTGATTAGTTCAAGATGAGAGATACCGTATGTGTTCTTTTTATGAATTTTGAATGACAATGCCCACTTTTCCAGAGGTATTGTGTGGCCTACATCTTTTTCCCATTCTCTAGTATAGTTTGGTAGTGGGTTGGTTATGTCAAATGTCATGGTGTTGTAACAGAGATCAGTTTATTTTTCGGTACCACACTAGCACAATTTCTTTCAGTAAGGGACATACCTGTATTCAGGGCTATGGGCAAGTGCACCTGTTTGAGGCTGTGTAGTGTGGATTGCAGTTGGAGGTATGATAGAAACATGGAAGAGGGTATGTCATGATCAGATTTCAACTCTTGATATCGGGTAAGTCTTTTTCCCTTCCATATCTGGTTTAGGTTCGTTGGTCCCCTGCCCTCCCATCCCCTTCTGTCAAATGTGGGAATCAGATGCTTAAAGCTGTCTATTGGGGTAGCCAGGGATATCGGAGACCAGGTGTAGAATTTGTATTTATGGTTGTCCCAGGAGTGGAGCATAGCTCTCATTGTGGGCAACATAAGCGGTGTGAGCAGCCTGGATACCTTCAGCAGCCAAAGTAGTGAGTGGATTCCCTTCTCTATCGTCCATTGTGATTCTATATGGACCCATTGGGGGGCATTTTGTGTATCATGGGAGCATATTGCTTGCCCTATCATTGCGGCGTGATAGTACAGCCTGATGTCTGGGCTTCCCACCCCGCCTTCAGGGATCTTTCTCATCGATGTGCTTTTGGAGATACAGGATCTTTGTTTGCCTGTGATGAATCTGTTTATGTCCTTCTGTAGGGCTGACAAATATAAGGGCGGAATTGTGATGGGGAGAGATCTAAACAGGAATTGCAATTTCGTGAGTTGCATCATTTTAGTAGCGGCGATACGACCCATCCAGGACATAAATTTACCCCTCCACCCATTAATGGTGGAGCGGAGCTCCCCTGCTAGTTTAATAAAATTTGCCTTGAAAAGGTCAGTAAGATTTTTTTTGTTTTTGTAATTCTAATCCTCACTTACACCAGGAAGTCCTCCCTCCAGTCAGACGGGAACTGTTCTTTTAGGGCATGGATGGGCTCGGTTTATAAAAGTATAGGCATTGCTCGCGTTTTGGTCTCATTAAGTTAGTAATAGGAGAACTTACCGTACTCCGGTAGGATTGCAGTCACCCCCGGCAGGGAAAGTTTAGGGTTTGTAAGTGTGAGGAGGACATCATCCGCAAAATGCGCATCTTGTGTGTGGTAGTTCCTATCTGGACCTCGCGAATATTTACGCTGTTTCTGATTGAAAAGGCAGGAGGTTCTAAGGCCAGTATATATAGAAGGGGCGAGAGTGGGCACCTTGCTTTTTTCCGTTCGTAATATTAAAGGGGTTTGACTGGAACCCTCCATAGGTTATTTTCGCTGTCGGCATGCTATAAAGGGCCTTTACCGCTGAGAGAAACCTCTGTGGTAAATTACATTTCCTTATGACCGCTTCTAGGAAATTCCAGCTGAGGTGGTCAAAGGCCTTCTCTGCGTCGAGAGATAACATGAGCCCTCCTGTCTTGGCTCTGGCCATCGAGTGTACAATACATACAAAAGCAAGTAGAATACAGGCGCTAGTAATAAATGTCTACAAACAATGAATATAAATATGAATGCCAAGAAATATTACCTTAAGAGAAGCTGCACCAAAAGGAGTGTAAAGCTCCAAAAACACTCATTAAATATAGAATCTCAAAATGAAGGTGCGCTGTGTCTTTAAGAACAAATTTTTAAAAATGCCACAAGTGCAAAATATAAGAAAAGTACAAGGCTTGTCACACACAGGACAAGCCTGCAATACTTGGACATATGCTAGTAAGGAAGGAGGATTATCTATTGATGCTGAGTTGTGCAGTAAATTTGTGGAGTGGGTCGCTTTCGTCCGCAAAGTTATTATCCCAAGAGGGAATATTTTGAAGAGGCTGATATAGTTAGAGCAGGCTTTCTCTGATCTATCTTTGTGAGTGTACACTTTATTTTATATTATTTAAATTAGTCTTTTATACGGATTTACACTATTGTTGTTTTTTTTGTTTGTGTCTCTCCCCTCTATATGGTTATGATATTTGGAGAGGACGCTCATATGTATGTTTAATCATTTTCTTATGTGGTATTCTCACTATACACAGAGTGCACTTTATATCACTTTGCACTTTTCTTATATTTTGCACTTGTGGCATTTTTAGAAATTTGTTCTTAAAGACATAGCGCACCTTAATTTTGAGATTCTATATTTCATTGAGTGTACAATGTCTATGACTTTCCTTGTATTATCAGTTCCCTGTCTGCCTTTTACAAATCCCGCTTGGTCCAGATGAATTAATACTGAAAGAATTTTGGCAAATAATTTGGCATCTGAATTTAATGAGATGGGCCTAAAAAACCTTGCAGCACATGGGGGCTTCTTTGGTTTGGGGAGGGTCAACACAGTGGCCGCTGGCATTTCTTGGGGCAATTTAGACTGGCTAATTGTCTCGTTAAAAAGTCTGAGTAAGTATGGGGTAAGCGTTGTTTCGGGTGATTTATAGTAGACATTGGTGAGGCTATCGGGGCCTGGAGATTTGTTAGGGGGTAAGCTATCAATTGCGGAGGTAAGTTCTGCCGCCGTAAGGGGGGCCTCTAGGCCTTCCATTTGGGATTGTGAAAGTGTGGGAGTCTCTATGGAGGCTAGATACTCGGTGGATTCGGCAATGGATGCATGATTAAGATTTCCATCTTTGGGGGCGGAGCCGAGCAAGCGAGCTGACTGGTCGCACTTCACAGGGGCTCCAGCTACATGGGCCCAAATCCATTAATAAATCAAGACCCAGTGACCCGATCGGCGAATAACCAGGCCCACTGGACCGACACAACGAGTGTGCATCCAGCGACACCTATATCGACACCCGGCATGCCTGGGAAATACTGTGGCCGGCTTGGGCCTACCGGAGGAGGGGATGGGGAAGGACGGCCGCCTTTCCGCCCGACTCTAAGGCCTTCAAGCGCACAGAAGCCGCTTTCCCCCCCCCCCCCCCCCCTATGGACCGGTGGGGGACATCCCGGTCCCCGCCTACAGGGAAGTCCCGCACGCCACACCAAACGGCTGTTCCCGCAAGCTCCACAAGCAAAGTGGTGGCGAGGGCCTCCAAAATGGCGGCACTGACAGACTCAGAAACTCGAGACCTAAGACAACCAGATCTCACCCCAGGTACCTGTGACCATACCGGCGACCCCATCAACGCATTATTTGACCGCTTCTGGGCTAAGTGGATGAAACGACTGCAAGCAATGACAGTCTACCCCACGCCGCCCTCGCAGACAAGAGTCTATGGCGGGAAAGGACTGGGGCCTCCACCTCATGGAACAAAGAAGACACACACTGGGGCTCTCCCAGATAAAGGCACTCCCGGGCTGGGAGCAACCAGGGGCATGCTGCGCAAGCGCCGACCACGCAAGAGGAAATATGCTAAACGTAGACCTACACAAATCAACACGACTCACCTCCTCATCCCGACAAGGACGACCGTGGGCCACACCGGACTCCAGGTCATCAGTAGGAGGGCGCTAGCCCCAGCGCAACCCCGGGGTGGAGGAGTCCACTCATCACCGCAACGCCATATGATCCCCGGCAAGCACCTGGAGGGGGGGCGCCTGATAACAGGGTCAGAGGGCCTACTACAACGACGAATGCGCATAAACAGAGCGTTGGCCCCACAACAAGGAGGGAGCACCACTGCCGCTCCAAACTGCCCCACTGCCCCAAACCCACACACACTGAAGAGAAGTGCCCAGTCCAGACAAGGTATCGGCTGACTCTGCAGGGTACGAGCATTAACGCAAGGCAAGAGACCCAATGCCAACCGCCTCCAATATGACTCCAGTGAACACTAGCAACCAATTTACTTTACTTTACAAGATGACTTTTGATTTCTCTTCAACACGTTATGTTATCATATTGGTTTACACAATAGATCACTGGGGGGTCTCACTCACTCATGGTTCACTTTGTTTAATGTGTTAAAGCTTTGTTTCTGAATAACCCAGTAGCCGTACAACTCAATAATATTCCATCTAGCAATAATCATTCTCATGTTATCCTGCTATCGTCTAGCCTCCTCTCTGCCTTTCAAAACGCACCTCTTATCCTATAGAGCCCAGCATACTCAGACAATACCTCTTAGTCTTAGTTATAAGTACAGTGCTATACATGTCTACTTAACTCTTGCCAAATGCAGATAGCATAGCACATAGCCAGTATGTACGGATATAAGCAACTTGCCTAGGTTAATTATTTACTGCGTGTCATGCCATATTTGTACCTCCTGACTACTAAATATAAAACTGGGCAATGCTACCAATGCCATACTGATGTCTTTCTATGTATACCGTTCAGTTTAAACTTAGGTTAAGCCATTAAAACAGGGCACTCTAGCTAGCTAAGCAATGTTTAACAATTATTAATTATTAGTATATACTCTCTGTATGTTTGCAGTCTTAAGCCTGATGATCGTAATGTGAACCGCTACAACAGACATACAAAGTTAACGTGTATTAAGCTTATTTACACATCATAAAAATTGTGCCTTTTTCCAAATGCCATGCAACTGTTAACATATACCTGTTTTTAAATCGCCTGTACTTGTTATCGTGGCATTGTAAACTTCTTTCTGTTAATCCGTGCACAACCAAAATAAAGAATTGAAAAAAAAAAAAAAAAAAAATTTCCATCTTTGGATAGATTGTAGAGTTCACTATAGTGACATTTTTTATTTTCTTATATTGAAGCTTGTGCGTTTTAGATTGGCTTCAGAGATTTTTGCTTGAATTTGTAGGATTTCGTCTTCAGTTTGTTTAGTTGGCGTGATTTGATTTGTACTATTTAATTCCTGCAATCGCAGGGTCCATTCCAGCATCTGGTTTTGGGATTGTTTTTTTAGGTGGGATGCTTGCCTAATACAGAGACCTCTCGCCACCGCTTTGTGTGTCTGTCATAGGGGGTCAGTGGAGATGTCTGTGGTGTCGTTGTCTATGAAATACTGTGTGAGGCTTTCATTCAAAGATTTAGCAAAATCCTTGTTTTGTAAGAGCGACTCATTTAGTCGCCACGCGGGTTTTCCCTTAAAATTGAAACAGTCTGCTATTGAGATGATCACCGGTGCATGATAAGACCACCCAAAAACCCCAATTGTGCAATCTTCTATCTCTGGTAAGTGGGGTCTCAGGACGTAACACCTGTCAATTATAGTGTAGCAATAATGGACGGGGGAGAAGAATGTGCATGCCCTATCAGTTGGGTGTAACTCCCTCCAGGTATCATAAAGATTACGCGAGTTAAAAAGAGCACTTAAATGCTATCATTTATTAGACAGAACCTTGTCCCTCAGAGGAGTTTTAGGGTTCCAGGTATCAAACTTGGGATCTAGAGCGCAGTTGAAGTTGTCACGTAGTATTAAAAAACCCTGTTGTATGCGGTCTAGCTTCACAAGCACTTTCCCTAAGAATTCTTTCTGGCGGTCGTTAGGTAATTATATTGGCAATAGTGATTACAACATCATTGACTTTAGCTACCATGAAGATGTATCTACAGTCCTGGTCAGTCTGTTTCTTGATAAGAGAAAACATTAATTGTTGCTGACCAAAATGGATACCCCTCTAGCTTTATTATTTGAGGTAGCATGGTACTGGTGCGGAAACTGTTTAATTTGAAACCTACATGGGTCATCCTTCCTGAAGTGTGTCTCCTGGAGGAATATAATGGCATCTTCAGTTCCTTAATTTCCATGTACACCACATGGCATTTAAATGGGGCATTCAGCCCCTTGATGTTATGGGAGTCTAATCTCATGATTAGCGTGAGAAATGGTGTCATATATCTGAGTCAACATAAATTTGCCCCACAATACCTGCATTGCAAGTTCCCGTCCCACCTTCAAGGAAAAGGTGGAGAATGTAAAAGTAGGAAAGAAGAAAAGAGCAGAAAATAATACAAAATAGCAATTCTGATATCCAGTCCTTAAAGGACTAGAGTTGGTTCCCTCCGGCGAACCAAATTGGGATTCGGATGTGCTGAGTGAACCGACTCTGCGCCACATGTGCCCACTCTGCACAGACGGATCGACCATGTATTGTAATAAACTTTTATCTTCATTTGGTGTGGGCATGTCCTGTATAGGAATGTCACAACCCAACTGTGACTGTAAAGTGAAATTTCAATAGTAAAATATACACATATGACAACATGATATAGTATCCCTTATATTTACAAGGTATTCTTCACTCGAGGCACTTGCATCCTTACCAGTTTAACGCTCAGTTGTCGCCCCATCTGGGTCAACCAGCCGTGAAATATAGCACAATAAAGCATGCTCACATAGATGTTCTTTCTCTACTACAGAGGGGGAGTGAGCCGTCCTCCGTCAGGGACCCGGGTCCACAAGTGTTGAGGCCGCAGGCGGGAGTCCCTGACCCTGCACATGCAGGGGTGGTACGAAACAATCTGAATTCCTCTCGTATAAGAGAGAATGAAAAATTGCACTGTCACAATGCTAGATAAAGATGTCGCATTCTATTTATCTCCAAATCAGCATTTTCCTGAAGATTTGTTGAGGCCTCCTCCTGAGCAACCCACACAGGGTCTGGATAGATCCGAGCTGTAGCACTTTTGAAAGTCGCAGGGGAGGGGGGCTGTGGGGTTCAAATAGGTAGTGTTCGTGGAGTGTCAGCAATCCAACCAAGTGACATATAATGTGAGATCACTGTAATAAAAAAATTGCACTACCACAGTGCCTTAGAAATAACAGTAATAAGTCCTCATGCTTCCTAGGAACCGACCATTCATTCTGCTGATGGTCGGGATCTCTTTGTCAGCTGGCGAAGGTGTGAGGCCACATCGTTCATCATCTAGGTGAGGAGCAGCGCGACCGTTACTTCTTCATACGCTTCCATTCGGGAGCCAGAGATCTTGGAGCAGTGGTGTCCCGTGAAGTGTCCTCGAACGGTACGTCCCTTTTGCATAGTAGGCCAAAGCCCTCTTCCAGGGACTGGATGGAGATAGTTTGACCATTGCAAACCACCAGTAGTCTTGTGGGGAAGCCCCACCTGTTGGGCACTTGTTTGTTGTGCAGAGTGGTGGTGATGGGGCCGAGGCTGCTTCTCTGGGACAGCGTCGTGGGGGAGATGTCCGCAAATATCTGGATGGATGTGTATTTGGCAGGCAGGTCTTTTGCGGTCATGCTGGTTTTTAAAATTATCTCTTTTTAATGTGGTGGTAGTGGGCCATAAGCAGCACTTCTCAAGGCGCCGCGGCCGGTGCAGCTCTGGCCTTCGCCACTCTGTGGATCCTGTCCAGCAGAAACATCTCTGATGGGATGTCTGGACAGAGTGCGCGGAACATGGTGGTAGCATACGTTACCAGGTCCCCCATAGCTATGGACTCTGGTATACTGCGTAGTCGCAGATTGTTTGTTCCTGCGCGAGCGGTCCTCTAAGTTGGTGAGTTTCATCTCATGCTTGGCCAGTTTCTCTTCTATTTGTTGCAGCGAGTCGGTCAGGGAGTTGTGCGCTGTCCATTTTGGACTCAAGGTGGGTCGTGCAGCCTCCAAGTTCTTGGAGTTCTTGTTGCACTTCTTTAATGGTGGACTGGAACTTTGCGATAAGTTGTGCAGATTGTATGTCCAGCATTTTCTGCAGGATTGCCGGGGTAAGTGTATTTCAGGCTTGTCTTGCCTTTGTGGGCTGTAGTCTCGACTGTCTCCTGAGTCCCGGTCGCCATCTTGCAGGTCTTCCTGGGACAGTTGCAGTTTAGACTGCCATTTTGCAGCAAAAAAGGAGGATTTGTCCTATTGTCTCTTGCCTTTATGGTGGGACATATTGTCTGAGCTCAGCACTCACGCGGCTGTATTCTTCAGCATTGGCCGAAAGTTTTCATTTCTTTAAGATTCAACTTTTCAAGTTGTTTTTGTAATGTTATCATTGAACTATCAATTTTTGGGTTACTGTCTCTTAGTAATTCCTCTTGAAACAAGGTTTCAATCTTTTGTTGTCTCATTTGCGTAAAATCAAAATGGGTAGCAGAGTTTTACAGGTCTCCCCCTTCTGACATAATAAGGATTTGCTTTTGTCTTCAATATGATTGGTTATTACAGATTGTTACATGCTCACTTATGTGCAGTAATCAAATCATGGTGGGATAATGTTCTTTCCAATTATTAATGATGACAAAAATAATAAATGCTGTTAGTTGTCTTGCTTTAATGCATTAGAAGCAGAAATCAGATCATGATTGTAGAACATTCTTTGCTATAATTCTTGTACATTCTGTAAGATACAAAAAAATAATCACTCTTGGAATAAAAATAAAAACTGAGATTTTCATATTGCGATATTTAGGTGAAAATCCCTCTTTGAAAAAAACCTTTTAATAAGGATTTACTTTTGTATTTAATTTAATTGGATACAACAGATTGTCTTACTAAAGTGCAATACTCAAATAATGACACTCTTTCCAAATTGTCTTGTTTTAGTGCCTTAGATGCAGAAAGCAAATTGTGATCGTATGACACTCTTTGCTATAATTGTTGTACGTTCTGTAGGATCCAAAAACTCATCACTTATTGAAAAAAAATGTGAAAAACTAAGATTTTCATCTTGGTCTTTATCTCTCATCTGGCAGCAGCAGGTATTGCTATAATTTCAACACTATTTCATCTTATCCAATATTCCTACTTTTTGCAAATCTGTTTAATTTTTGCCTGGATACTTGAAGTATGATTAATGTAACGGATCGCCTGGCACCCTGACTGGGTACCTCCATTGACGGATGCTCCTAGTGCTTCCCGAGGGTTCCAAGCACTCCACTAGACACCATAACCACCGCAGACCTCACGAACCGCCGCAGCTTGGTTGGGGTCTTGCCGTCTTCCACCCATTCTGGACCCAAGAACAGGATCCAGCTTCCAGTAGGTAGACTTATCTTAGTCCAGAGAGCAAAAACAGGAATAGCTCTTACAAGAGCTAGTGATTATACTCTGGGGAGTATAGTGATTATAGCAATCCCCAGCGTGTAGGTAGTTCTCCAGTCCCCCAAACATGAGCCAAGACTTCATGAAGGGTAGAACAAGTCTGAGGCTTTATTGGTACAGGCTTGCTTATATACAATTCCTCAGGCCAGAGGCACACCCCCTGGACCTGATTGAACACAGGCACACAAAGGACACAAACCAATCAGAACAATACAACAGTGTCCGACACTCCCACTTACAGCACACAATCCCTCCCCTCTGCCTGTGATACAATTAACAAAGACAATGGGCTAACTCAATTAACTCTAAACAGAAAAAATACATTTTTACAAACCCCAAAAAGTACCCCGATCTGGGTGAACAACATATCCAAAAATCACCCAGATTGGTTCAGGGGTTCAGGAATTTCCTTGAAGTCTTATTTTTGCCCCACCGTGCACATGGTCCCATGCCCAAAACAGTTCTATACACGCGACGACAAAACACCGCTGGACAATTTAAGATGGCCGCCGCCACATGTTTTAATCTGTTCCAGTTAAAGGGACACTACAGTCACTAGAACAACTACAGCTTATTGAATTTGTTCTGGTGAGTAGAATCAGTACCTTCACGCTTTTTGCTGTAAACACGGTCTTTTCATAGAAAATGCAGTGTTTACATTACAGCCTAGTGATAACTTCACTGGCCACTTCTCAGATGGCCATGTTAGAGATCCTTCCTGGGTCATGGCTGCCTAAAATGCATCCAAACATTCAGTGTCTCCTCCCTCTGCATGCAGACACCGAACTTTTCTCATAGAGATTAATTGATTAAATTCATCTCTATGAGGAGATGCTGATTGGCCTGGGCTGTGTTTGAATCATGCTGGCTCTGCCCCTGATCTGCCTCTTTGTCAGTCTCAGCCAATCCACTTCTGATGATGTCAGCAGACTGCTTTTTTTTTTTTGAGGTAAACAGCATGCAGATCTACAGTTTCTGACTTGAATACAGTAAGATGTTGCTATATTTATGGAGGCATGAGGGGCCCAAGGGGGCTAGATGGTGGTTTAACACTACATGGGTCATGTTTGACCCTATAGTGATCCTTTAAAAGTCCAAGGGGCAGAAACAGTACTTTTGAACACACAGACCCCTCCAAAAACCAGTGGCGCAGTGGATTTCGTCACAATTAACATTTCAATTCATTGCATGCTGTTTGCATAATACCATGCCTGCCTTGATATTCATCATGTATGAGGACTGCCATGATCCATTTTCTGCCATATTTCATTTTGTACACTAATAATAAATGTGAATTTTTGCAACATATTTATTCCCTCAATTATTTGCATAGACATCATTTTTTTCTGCACACCATAACCTGGTCCATGAAGAATTAACAAATTGCCACCGTGGTAAAGTTTTGACTGGCCACTTACAGAGTCCATGCACAAAAAAGTTCTAGGAGAAATGGGGCTTTGGCCGAAATAGGGAGTGCTCCCCCTGGCTCTCAAGGAGCGATTGTTCCACATAGTTTGGAACAATCCTTGCAAAAAGCACTCTTTTAGCTGTTCGGTAAGTGAGGGGAAGTTGACCGGCAGATAAAGTTAGCTGCAGCTGTACCGGAGTACCAGAGAAGTTGTGGATAAGTCCTTGCAGCTTTCTGAACTCCGGTTACGGCCAGAGGAAGGGGTTCCGCTCCCGGTTGATTGGACTTGAGGGAAAGGTGATGAGAGCCAGGGACAGAATAGTCTTTTGGGAGAAAGATGTAGGAAAACCGCCGGGCTACGGATGGTGACTAGGTGATCTGTCTCAATGTTGAAATAGAGGAATATAAACAATTCTAAAGTAATGTATGGAAAAAGAAAATCTCAATGCAATCAATACATAACTGTTCCAAGTTGGGGATGGTTAATTTACCCAGACAAAATCTAAACTGCTCACCGTATTACAGCAAGTGATCCATGTGCTTTTATTTCCAATAATAAAATTTTAAATGGATTATGTCTCTCTATATATTTATTTTTTTCATATCCTGTTTCTACCTGTTGTGTAAGAGCAGGGTCTTTCTAAAGGCTAATGCCCAATTATAATCTTCTAACATTATGGATTTTTTTGTTTTACTTTACAACTAAATGTGTGAAACCTTTACTGGTGATGATTCCCAATATCAATTAGCTTACAGAGTAAGGGAATCCACTTAACATTCTGATTGTGTAGCTTTGAAGTACAGTCAATGGTTTCATATACTCCTTAAATTTCCACAACTGTGAAGGGCGGAGCTAGCGAGAGACCAGAGCGGACGCACTGCACCGAGCTCTGTGCCCAAATAGGCATAAATAGTGATTTACCGGTGGAATTCCGCCCACAAACACCACCTATTACCCGCACAAAAGGGGGGAATGGGCAGAAAATAAAAAAAACACGGACCTGAAAGAGGACCCACGAGCAGAGATAGCGGGGATCTGCTGCAGAGTTCCCAACAGTCCGCATGGTCCAAGATGGCGCTGGGAGACGAACTGTCCTCATACTCTTCGGAGGAAGCACTTACTGAGCCTCGTTTTCCCTGTCAAAAGAGTGCAACCCCAACCCTTCGAGTACCGGGGACCCGGTCACAGCGGATCTGCTCCAAAGTATGTTGGCAAACCTGCGAAAGAATATAGCAGCCGATATTGCCTACTACAAAACTGCCCTGGACGGCGCCACGACCAAGCTCACCCTGCTTGAAGTCTCCTCTAGCACCCACAACACTAGGCTAATGGCAGTTGAACAAAAGGTGGCCGACCTGCAGAGACAACAACTCACCACCACGGAGAGAATTGATGCTTTACAGGATTAGCGACGAAGATACCTTAAGGTGAGGGGGGTCGCGGAGTCAGTGGGCCTCACCGACCTACCCTACTTTATCCGCCGCCTGTTTGCCGCCCTGCTACTACCGAAACAGGTGAAGGCTCTCAGATTGGATGGGATGTTCCGTTGCCAAAACCAGCGCACGCCCCAACCAGCTTCCAATCCCTTCAAGACAAGGCCTTGCTATTAACTGCTCTCCAGGGAAAGACCCCAATGCCCTTTGAAGGCGCCACTATAATGATCTTCCAAGACCTCACGAAGGGTATACTCACCTGGCGAAGAAGCCCTCCGGAAGGCGAACATTCACTACAAATGGGGGAAACCACGGGTGCTCCTCTTTACCCATGATGGATCCACTTATAGAGCTCGGAGTTCACTAGATCTGGAGGCACACCTGCGTACCCTACACCTCCTGGAGATCCCTGCACCGGAGAAGGCGGGCATGTCAAGGCTAGACCCCGCTGTAATATCCCGGAGTTCATCCAACGTGCGTTCCGGCGTTCAGGATCTGCTACTGATTACTGATTATACACGACCGTACGTTCTACACTGGTCCCGCTCAGACCTGAACCGTCTTGTACACTCCCCTACCTCCCACCTCCCCCTCTCTCCCCGGTACCACTGTCTCGAATGATGCAAACTCAACATCCCATAGCTGTAAGGTGGGGAGTGACTCCCTTGACGGGCACTGCACTATAACACATGCTAGCTAGACCCTACTTACATGCCCACATAGGGAGCTATCACTAAGTTATTGCATCTGTGCCAATTGTTTTATTATTCTTTAAAAAAAAAAAAAAAAACTGCCTAACAGTGTTAAGATAATACACCATCATGCATAAAATGCCAATGTCTGTTAACCTTGATATGATACCGTGTGTATATGTGATACTAAAAGCACTACAAAAATAAAGAATTAAAAAAAAAAATTCCACAGCTGTAACATTAAAATGAAAGATCTTTAGAAAAAAATAAAACAGTGTCATTGATATCATGTTTTTGATGCCCTGTTAAGTACATTTCAACCTATAAGTACAATTGCCCACCTGCATAATCTTCTATCTTTCTGCATACAGGTATTACATGGGGCGCCGTCCTATTGTCCTCTTGTCTGATCCAGAAGCTATTAAACAGGTTCTGCAGAAGGATTTCAGTAACTTCACAAATAGGATGGTGAGTTGTGTTCTCCAATGGTAACAAAAAATGTGCAAAGACCCTACAATAAATAGTCTGGTCTGTCCTCTTACAAAGAGAGATTAACTAGGATCAAAGTATGGTCAAAATGAGAATATGAATACATCATTTGGAATGCATTCATTATCTCGTATAAAAAGGTAATTTAAAAAAAAAATCCCTGCTTGTTTTGGTGTGAATTTTGAAAGTCATTTGTTAAGTTACTACAACCTCACATTTTAATGGTCATTGCCCATATGATCCTTTGTGCAATAATCAACCTAGTAGTTAAGAAAAGTATCTCTGGGGTTCACTTTCTAGAGCCTTAGTATTGCTGAAAATCATGCTCCTCTTATCAGGTAAGTCAGTAGTACAAGCAGGTAGCTGTCCTGCTGTAGGTCCACATCTGGATCGATACTGTTGGCCAACTGTAAAGAAGGTAAATCTGTATGCATAGCTCTGTATTGTTTGTAGCTGTAGCAAAACTGATTTGCCTTCCTGAATTGTGTACTCTTTGATGCCTCTCTGCAGAAGTTGAACTTGGTGACTAAGCCAATGAGTGACAGTCTGTTGTGTCTACGCGATGAGAAGTGGAAGCGCGTTCGCAGTGTGCTTACACCATCGTTCAGTGCAGTACGCATGAAAGAGGTGAGTCCACCATGCAGCAGTACACAAGACTTTTACATTGTATTGGTAGCCAACTAGTGTCTTTTCTACCTGTGCTGTAGTACGATGCTCAGACCTCCCAAGAGTTGTAGTCCATTGGAGAGAGCTTGAGATCTTTTGGTCAGGACTTGTTGAAGATAATATTAAAGAATACACACATTCTTAACTTATTGTTCACTCACTTATACTTCTTGTTACGAACGCTGGTATAGTATATACCCTGTTCGCCTATTCCTCCCGAACTGCTGAGCCTGAGTGATTATAGGGTGTAGATTCAAATAGTTCCAGACGAATGTAGCATCCAAGTAGTTTCTCCCCAGCAAGTAGACCGTTACCTTGGCTCTTATTAAACTTGACTTTGATAGGCATTAGGGGACACTCAAGTATCATAACGTTTCCTCATCTATTCTGTTGGAAGAGGTTCACACTCACTGTACTTAATATTGGTGCTAAAGGAGATCAATACTAATAAGAATAATGACATGTCTAACTCTGTCTTCCAGTTGAAAATTCTGCTTTCCTCTCTATCTCTTTCTGTCGTTTTTTCAATCTCTCCCTCCCTCCCTCCCTCCCCTCCCTCTTGCTCGCTCTCCTCATCACTCTTGCTAAGGAATACCCTTATATCATAGATGTGCCCTCTTATAAACCAAGGCTGTGATGTGTTGGTGACCAACCTTCAGAAATATGCAGAGACTGGAGAGCCTTGTCCTGTCCAAAGGTAAGCGCTTTACACTGTGTTGGCCACAACTGGTTTCAGTATCCTGCATTGTCAATATAAGGTATAATGCATGCCTTTAAGCTTTACAGTCTTAAATTACATTAAATATTCTCCACAATTCATTCAGTTTTTATTTGTATTAATTGATTTCAGCATGACCACCTTTGAATTTTATATTATGTTAATAGTTACAGCAATCCAGTAGGCACAGTTTATCTTTTAGGTGTCAAACTGGTTTTAATGGAGCTAAAGATAATTTACAAATGCCACCACCCCTTGTTTGCATCTAAGCAAGGGACTATTTTGTGGTAGCCGATATATGATTCAATGAAGTGCTTAGACTAAGCAGAAGTAGAAATAGAATTTAACAGACTGCTGAAAAGTATGTTAGACCATCTGCTCCATTACTTTAAATAAGTACATAAGTAATGGTCGAATGTTCCCACTGTTTATGCAGATCTGCTTAAATTCATGTATGGAATTTGTTCAAGTACTGTGTTGAAAACAATTTGATGATAATGGGAAATATTCATTAATGAGTAAAAGTTTGTGGACCATTCAATAGTTTGTGGACCACTGCTCGGCAATGGACACCCTCATATTTTATTTAAGCGTTTGCTGGTGTATTAGGGAATTCATTTGTTTATTTTTAATGATTGAAAAATGCTCAAATTGTGGTGCTCAATGGTTGGAATGTAGTTATTTTATAGGAATTGTTTTGGGGTTTTCTTTTCAAACATGTTTTTTTCATTTATGTCAAAATTAAAATTTTTGGCTCATATTTTCAAACTATAATTTTCAAGTTACCACATTGATCATCCATGTAGTTTACGTTACTATGCAACATTTTTTATATTCAAATAAAGCAACTGTAGAGACACTAAATGTATACCAAAACATAAACTAAACATAAGCCAGAAATAGAACATGAACACATCTGCTACTTTATTTCCAGTAATGCATAAAGGAGTGTGGGATTGAGGGAGCTTCCGGCAAGAATTTGGGATATAATTTAAAGGCATACATTCAATATACATTTGTCTATAGCAAATGTGTTTTTGGCGACCAGTGACTTCATTATTATCCTCCAGGGGAGGTCTGGCAACCTTTGGCCTGTGGCACAAGTACAAATTAATGGTGTATTTGTTTTGTGAAGCTCACAGATCTCAGTGAGTGTGGATGGTCCTACTAATGTATGTGTGTGACTCATGCAATATATATAGATTTGACATATGGCAGGTGTGCCGTCATATATAACCTCTATCAGCATGCCCTGCACAGTATGAATGAACTTTTACAGAGATCTGTGTATGCTGAGAGACACAGACTATGTTTCTCACCATTGATTCCACTGTGTTACACTGTCTTGATCACAATCTAATCTAACACTACTGTCACTGGCAAATACCTCCAGGAACATCATCCAGACACATGTATATTCATTTTAGTCTGGCAGCCTGGTCATTCTCTGATACTGCAGTCTACTGTCTGCAGTCTGTAATATATTCCAGGGCATTCTAATCAAGCTAGAGTATAGACTAGAGCAGGGCTTCCCAAACTTTTATGGTCCGAGACCCACTTTTCAAAACGGTAATTTTTCGAGACCCACTTGCTTTTAATTCATATTTTAAAAAGTGAACACCATAGCAATCCGCTTTAGATGCACATAATTGGCACATCATGACAATTACTTTTAGAGGCATAAAACTGGCACACCATGGCAAACCGCTTTAGAGGCATACAATTGGCACACTATAGCAATCCGCTTTAGAGGCATACAATTGGCACACCGTGGCAATCAGCTTTACAGGCATTCAATTGGAACATTATGTCAGCTTTAGATGCATAAAATTGGCACACTATAGCAATCAGTTTTAGATGCATAAACTTGGCATATCATGGCAATCAGTTTTAGGTGCATACAATTGGCACACCATGGCAATCATTTTTAGAGGCTTACAAGCGGCACACCATGGCAACCAGCTTTAGAGGCATAAATTCGGAACATCATGGCAGCTTTAAATACATAAACTTGGCACAGCATGGCAATAAGCTTTAGGTGCATAACATTGGAACATCATGGTAATCATGGGGTGAAGGGGTTACATTGGGGGGAGGGCAGGGAGTGAAGGGGTTACAATGGGGGAGGGCAGGGAGTGATGGGGTTACAATGGGGGAGGGCAGGGAGTATCGGGGTTACAATGGGGGAGGGCAGGGAGTGATGGGGTTACAGTTTGTGGGGAGGGGTGCAGGGAGTGAAGGGGTTACATTGGGGGAGGGCAGGGAGTGAAGGGGTTACATTGGGGGAGGGCAGGGAGTGAAGGGGTTACATTGGGGGAGGGCAGGGAGTGAAGGGGTTACATTGGGGGAGGGCAGGGAGTGAAGGGGTTACATTAGGGAGGGCAGGGAGTGAAGGGGTTACAATGGGGGAGGGCAGGGAGTGAAGGGGTTACAATGGGGGAGGGCAGGGAGTAACGGGGTTACAATGGGGGAGGACAGGGAGTAACGGGGTTACAATGGGGGAGGACAGGGAGTAACGGGGTTACAATGGGGGAGGGCAGGGAGTGAAGGGGTTACAGTTTGTGGGGAGGGGGGCAGGGAGTGAAGGGGTGACATGGGGGAAGGCAGGGAGTGAAGGGGTTACATTGAGGGAGGGCAGGGCGTGAAGGGGTTACATGGGGAGGGCAGGGGGTGAAGGGGTTACATGGGGGGGCATGGAGTGAAGGGGTTTCATGAGGGGGAGGGCAGGGGGTGAAGGGGTTACATGGGGGGGCATGGAGTGAAGGGGTTTCATGAGGGGGAGGGCAGGGGGTGAAGGGGTTACATGGGGGCATGGAGTGAAGGGGTTTCATGGGGGGAGGGCAGGGGGTGAAGGGGTTACATGGGGGGCATGGAGTGAAGGGGTTTCATGGGGGGGCAGGGAGTGAAGGGGTTACATGGGGGGCAGGGAGTGAAGGGGTTACTTGGTGGAGGACAGGGGGTGAAGGGGTTACTTGGTGGAGGACAGGGGGTGAAGGGGTTACATGGGGGGCAGGGGGAGAAGGGGTTACTTGGGGGAGGACAGGGGGTGAAGGGGATACATGGGGCAGGGTGTGAAGGGGTTACTTGGGGGAGGACAGGGGGTGAAGGGGTTACATGGGGGCAGGGTGTGAAGGGCTTACATGGGGGCAGGGTGTGAAGGGGTTACATGGGGGCAGGGAGTGAAGGGGTTACATGGGGGGGCAGGGAGTGAAGGGGTTACATGGGGGAGGACAGGGGGTGAATGGGTTACTTGGGGGAGGACAGGGGGTGAAGGGGTTACATGGGGGGCAGGGAGTGAAGGGGTTACATGGGGGGGCAGGGAGTGAAGGGGTTACTTGGGGGAGGACAGGGGGTGAAGGGGTTACTTGGGGGAGGACAGGGGGTGAAGGGGTTACATGGGGGGCAGGGAGTGAAGGGGTTACATGGGGGGCAGGGAGTGAAGGGGTTACATGGGGGAGGGCAGGGGGTGAAGGGGTTACATGGGGGGGCATGGAGTGAAGGGATTTAATGGGGGGGCAGGGAGTGAAGGGGTTACATGGGGGGCAGGGAGTGAAGGGGTTACATTGGGGGGCAGGGAGTGAAGGGGTTGCATGGGGGGCAGGGAGTGAAGGGGTTACTTGGGGGAGGACAGGGGGTGAAGGGGTTACTTGGGGGAGGACAGGGGGTGAATGGGTTACTTGGGGGAGGACAGGGGGTGAAGGGGTTACATGGGGGGCAGGGAGTGAAGGGGTTACATGGGGGGGCAGGGAGTGAAGGGGTTACTTGGGGGAGGACAGGGGGTGAAGGGGTTACATGGGGGGCAGGGAGTGAAGGGGTTACATGGGGGGCAGGGAGTGAAGGGGTTACATGGGGGGCAGGGAGTGAAGGGGTTACATGGGGGGCAGGGAGTGAAGGGGTTACATGGGGGGCAGGGAGTGAAGGGGTTACATGGGGGGAGGGCAGGGGGTGAAGGGGTTACATGGGGGGGCATGGAGTGAAGGGATTTAATGGGGGGGCAGGGAGTGAAGGGGTTACATGGGGGGCAGGGAGTGAAGGGGTTACATTGGGGGGGCAGGGAGTGAAGGGGTTGCATGGGGGGCAGGGAGTGAAGGGGTTACTTGGGGGAGGACAGGGGGTGAAGGGGTTACTTGGGGGAGGACAGGGGGTGAATGGGTTACTTGGGGGAGGACAGGGGGTGAAGGGGTTACATGGGGGAGGGCAGGGGGTGAAGGGGTTACATGGGGGAGGGCAGGGGGTGAAGGGGTTACATGGGGGAGGGCAGGGGGTGAAGGGGTTGCATGGGGGGCAGGGAGTGAAGGGGTTGCATGGGGGGCAGGGAGTGAAGGGGTTGCATGGGGGGCAGGGAGTGAAGGGGTTGCATGGGGGGCAGGGAGTGAAGGGGTTGCATGGGGGGCAGGGATTGAAGGGGTTACTTGGGGAAGGACAGGGGGTGAAGGGGTTACTTGGGGAAGGACAGGGGGTGAAGGGGTTACATGGGGGAGGGCAGGGGGTGAAGGGGTTACATGGGGGAGGGCAGGGGGTGAAGGGGTTACATGGGGGGGAGGGCAGGGGGTGAAGGGGTTTCATGGGGGGCAGGGAGTGAAGGGGTTATATGGGGGGGCAGGGGGTGAAGGGGTTACATGGGGGGGTGGGGGTTGTCTGTGGGCTGTGTCCTACCTTCCCTGGTGGTCCAGTGTCTCCATGGTGGTCCAGTGGGGTAACTCTCCGGTCTGAGCTCCGCCGGGTGCAGAGCTGCAGACAGTGTAATAAAAGTCTCGCGAGCTCCCAGAGTGTTGCCATGGTAATGCTCTGGGTGCTCGCGAGACACCTATCACACGGTCTGCAGCTCTGCACCCGGCGGAGCTGCTGACTGGAGGGAGCCCGGCGGCATACAGGGCAAGCCGGCGGGCTCCCTCCTGGTGTCAGTCTGCCTGACTAGCCGGCGGCCCTGGATGTGTGGGTCAGCGCGACCCACTGGGAATCGCCCTGCGACCCACCAGTGGGTCGCGACCCACACTTTGGGAACCGCTGGACTAGAGTATACTGTTTTCTGCAGTAGTTTAGCTTTAACCCCTTAAGGACACATGACATGTGTGGCATGTCATGATTCCCTTTTATTCCATAAGTTTGGTCCTTAAGGGGTTAAGTATATTTTTCTGTTATACAGTTACTTACTCAACTTGTTTCATGTAAATGACCTACATGGTGGAAAACAGAGTAATACCCGCTAACCTAATTTGACATTAGGTTAATTTTTTTTTTATATTGTCCCTAGAAGGAAAGTACTTGGATATTTAAAGGAGAACTTTGACATCCCTGGATTTTTAATACTAGGGTTGCTTATATGCTATATTTAAAGAAACCACTATAGGATCAGGAACACAAACAAGTATTCCTGATCCTATAGTGTTAAACTAACAATGTAGCCCCCCTGGCTCCCCCTTAGCAACCTAAATATAGTAAAACATATCTCTATGAGGAAAGTTCAGTGTCTCTATGCAGAGGGTGGAGACACTGAATGTCAGTGCTGCACACTGTGCAGCACTTCCCCAGGAAGCACCTATAGTGGCCATCTTAGGAGTGACCAGTGGAGGTATCACTAGGCTGTAATGTAAACACTGCATTTTCTCTGAATAGACCATGTTTAGTGCAAAAAGCCTGAAGGGAATTATTATACTCACCAGAACAAATGCAATAGGCTGTAGTTGTTCTGGTGACTATAATGTCCCCTTAAAGGAGCACTATAGGCACTGTAACAATTTCATCTAATTAAATTGGTTATAGTGCCTGGAGTCCCCTGGCACTATCTCCCCATTCAGTGTTAAACAATTTTTGAGCAGTTGAACACTGAATAAGGGTCCCTGGACACCCACAGCCCAGCCCATACTTGGAGGTATGTCTATAGCAGAGATGACATGTTTCCTTCTAGCCATATCAGCAATGCATGCTGTGATAGGCTGAAAGTCATCAGCTGACACTCTCAGTTAATCACAGCCACCCAATGCTGCTCAGACTAATGCTTCCTCATTAGATCAAACAGCACAGAGGGGATGAGCTGCTTTATACTCTTGTTTGGCATTAAAACGTTTTAATGCTGACTGGGAAAGCCCTAAAGGGACACTGTATGCATTGTAACTGCCTCATATCATTGAAGTAGTTATAGTGTCTGGAGTTCCCTGGCAACAAGTGAGTATTTGTGAGGTCTGAAAAATGAAAATTTAATATATAAAAAAGCAAACCGGGTGCAAGAGAATACAATCATTTTGGGCAAGTTAGTGAAGTATAGCTGATACCCCTATAGGCACTGTGAGCAAGGGGTCCATGTCTGATTTGCCTTTTTAAACTTTGGTAGAGAAAAAAACAGATTAAATACTGAGAACGAACAGCAGCCCAAGTAGCTTGCCCTTTGATTAGTTTCCACTAAGATCTTTAGCTCATCTAGTGCCATTACAAAGAGACCCTAATCCATTTGGATATCAGACTAATCCCAGCCAAAATGGCGGTCCAGATCACAAGAGATGCACCAAACCCACAATCAATCCACATTTGTCTCCTGCAACTGGACTTCTACATCTTAGCTTCCTCTCAAAGCATACAGAAAAGAGGAGACTTAAAACAATGTAGAAGATTTAGCAAAGTGTTCCATTAAAAATGTTTGTTTTTTTAAATGGTGTAAAGTACTAATAGTGGAACAGCCACCATGGAAGCCAGTTGAGCCAACGGGTACATTCCATTGTTAACTCCTCCGCGTTTACATTTATCTTTTTTTTTTTAAAGAACACTTTGATAAATTTCCGACAATATTTTAATTTCTCCTCCTCATTTGTAATGTGTGCCCTAGCTGTGCCTAGACTAAATTTGATTGTAATATAATTTGTTCAGTCTTTAAAATAAATGTAAAAATAAATTGAATATGACAGGAAGCAAAAAAAAAAAAAAAAAAAGATTAACTCCAATTATAGATGATTTTATAAAGTTTTTTAATGATGCTTTTTCCATACAAGTTACATTCTAGTTTAAATACGCAAATATATTCTTTGCCATATTTTAGCTTGTAAGTTGTGAGGGCAAAGTACTTCTTGTCTAGTTGGCGATTATATCTTACTAATATGTAGTAGTGATTATCACTGTTTTTAACCTTTCAGGAATTACGCATGTTTCACAATGGATATCGTTGCCAGTGTGGCATTTGGTACTAAAGTTGATTCTCAGAAAGACCCTGATCATCCTCTGGTGCAAAACAGCAAGAAGTTCATGGAGCTTTTCACCCCATTCAAACCTCTAGTGCTACTGTCATGTAAGACTTGGTATTGGGGGATACTTGAAATTCTGGCAGTAGGTCAAATCTCTGTTTGCTTTCAGAGCATTTATAATGAATTGTATCCGAAAGAGATGTTTCTATAAAATGTTTAAATAATCTGTTCACTAAACAGTAAGTTGTAGATTGCTAACAGTTATTTATCAATAAGTAGGCTAACTTGGAAATGATCTTCGTGTCGATTGAGTTGGAAAATTTGTTCATCAATTTTGATCCAAATTTGTGATGTTGATCGTCAAATTCCTGCTGAGAGAATAAATCCCGTTGAGTACAAAGTGGCAAAAATTGGACTTTCGTTACCTTTTTAATGCTGATGTGATCTTTTCCAGACAGGATTACTTAGACAGAATATACACAAAATCCCAGTGTGTAACAATAATACAGCACCCTCACAACATCTGTGTGATATCCTCTCAACCCACACCAATAGAAAAAACAAAACACAAAGATTGGTATAATCTGCAGTAGGAAAAAGAACAGAAGAGACAAAATCCTAGTGCAATATCGTCTACACATATAGCTGTGGTATATACCCGGTACTTTTACAGTTATGTACTTACAAAACGAGAGCCAATCATATCAGGCTCAATATGTAGGCTTGGTGGGATATTTGTAAGGATCCCACTCCCTTTTCTGTACGCTGAGTGACTTCTCCTTTGCTTTCCAGTACAAATTCACTGGATGGCAATTGCAGTAAAAGCAATACTTTATTGGTTAAAAAAAAGAAAAAAAAAGAAATATAAGGTAAAATAAAGTCCTTACAGTACAAAACGCATTTCGCTTCTCCTGGAGGCTTCTTCAGTTGTGTATAAGATTTCCAGAATCGCTTATCCCTTTTAAATGCTGTTAATTGTTTACACCCGGTGTCTCGTAGGGTGTCCGCGTCTTCAGTGTGACGTCATTCTAATGCGCTGTCATCGCTGCGATTACCTAACAGCCTTGCATGTCCTGGCTGGAACACATCGCTGTGTTCCATCCCTGTTGTTCTTTTGTTGTCCATCGCAATGCTGCATCCACTCTTTTCATATAAAACTTTTCCGAGACATCCCTTTATGTATAGCAGTCCATTAATACTCATCTCCGAAAGTTCATGACCAACAATTAACCCAGGATAATAAGAGCAAAAACAGAAACATAAGCACAAATATATCAAATAATAAAATGGATTTGAATACATTATGTAAAAAGGAATCTATATGTTTAGAAGGAGAAGAATTTAATTTCGTCCTTGCCTATTTTTTTTATGTAATTCCCTCCTCTCCAATCTATCTTTACTGCTTTTAAAACGCAAAAAAAGGCCCTCTGGATTTTGACTATGTGCCACTTTAAAGTGTTGTGAGACAATGTGGGTATCTAGACCTTTCTTGATATTTCGTATATGTTCTGCGATCCTCACGTTTAGTTGTCTAATGGATCGGCCTATATATAGGAGATTACATGGGCATTTTAAGGCGTAAATTACGCCTTTGGAATGGCATGTTAAATGATCTTTAATTTTAAATTGCTTATTTAGAATATGACTTAAGTCTACCAAATTTCTTTTATTGCTTTTTTTTTCTCTACATGGGAGACAGTTTCCACACCCAAAAAAGCTCAAAACGTCATTTTAAAAATGTGTAGGTTTTCTGGTTTCTAAACAACCTTTTACTAAAATATTTGTAAAACTCTTTGTTCCCCTATAGATAATTTTCTGTTTGGGGGGTAGACTTTTTTTTAAAATTGGGTCATCTGTCAAAATGTGTCAGTGTTTTTGAATAGCTTGATAAACTCTCCTATTGTTTCCGTTGTAATTACAGATGAAATGGGCCTCGTTCTTCCTCAGGGGATTCATGTTTTCTTTATATTTGGGGGGGTTCTCTTCTTGGTAGAATCCCACTCCTTCTAGAGCTTTACTGAGGTCGATTTCCTCATAACCTTTTTCTAAAAATTGTATTTTCAAGTGGTTGACTTGTTCTGCATAGTCAGAGATTGACTTATTTTTCTTAGATAACCATCTGCGAATTAATTTCCACTTTTCTTCCTCCTTCCTAGTGGCATTTCCGTCAATCATGATCCCCATCGCCCGCCGGATTCCAAATAAAAAGCGTGACCAGATAAACAGCTTCTTCCTCAAGGTCATTCGAGACATTATTGCACAAAGAGATGACCAGCCTGCTAATGAGGTATGGAGCATTTCTTTCTCTCTGTACAGTGTTCACGCTGCTTTCCAAATACAATGATTTGGTTAATTAGCTGTATTAGTGTATAATGAGCAGTGCGTAAATGGCATTTCACAGTCTTAAAATAGATGTTTTAAATGACATTGCTGTTTGTTTTGCAAGCTGGGATAAGCAATTCGTCTTACTCAGAAAATTAATTTCTGAGCCAGTGGCTGATAAAAATGACTTGGAATTACTTCAACAGCAGCCGGTTGCCCATTTATACAGATAATTTATTACAAAGGCATATGGAGTGTCATTCCCATCATGCTTAATTGTTTTTTACACTGTAGAAATATTACTAATACATGTGATGTGTGTAATGGATGCATGAAATGGTCACGTAATAGCGGTAGTAAGTCACTGCAATGGAAGGGTCAATTTGGCTACTACAGGATATGTGCAATCTATCAGATCACAAGACCAGGTATGCAGAATGGATCACTCTCCTTTGAGGCCAGGCATCTAGCTGTGTCCCTCTGGCCAGGTGTGAAATCCACAGAACATTTTATGTGTACTTTTCCAAAACTTACTGGCTGCAGGCTCTATGTATTTTGGTAGTTTCTGCTTAATAGACTATGGGCCCTTTTGATATGCTAATTGACCATTAGCAGTCATGAGCCAGGCTGTCTGCTAAGAGTCATATTGAAAAACCATTAACAATATAACTGAGATAAATAATCTTGCCTCCTGTTATACACATTCAGAATGATGATGGTATTCCCTACAGAAGAAGTCCAAACATGACTAGCACCTTTAGCTATTTGGGGGAATGTTAGCTTTTATAAGTTGGAGATGGGTTTTGTAAGGTGTCTTTGGACACATACATTTTGAAAATTCCATTGATTTATTCCATCCAAGATTTATTTCTGTCCCAGGTGTACAGCAATATATATGAACATTGTTCTAAACTCTTATATACAAATTGGTGTTTAAATCAGCAAAAGGTGAGATGGGAGGTGTAATCAGCCTAGAATGTCTAGAGTCGAGCCTATCATACGCCTTGTACCTCCTTTGGGGCCGACTTGGAAACTCTATATGGAGCAAAGGGTATGAACTACATGGCATGTTAATGAGCTGGGTGCTTTTTAGGGGCCAAGACCCAATTTTGAGTAAGTTGCCATTTTCCTTGCTGGAGAACCCCGGAACAGAAGATACAATTGAGCAACTAAGATTTTGTATTTTATTTTTTATTGAATTTTTAACTGTTTGTTGGTATAAATAATTTTCTTATCTGTTTATTCTCATGTATACACTGTGACTATTTTTCTCATAATAAGTGTTCCTTTATTTCTGCCTTTGTATAAACATTCAGTTTCCTAAAGAGACATATTGAATAATATTTTTGATTCCATAGATATTTTTAAAAGTTGTGTTGTGTGGATTTTGAAATCTTGTTTGGTGGGGTAACCTAAGGCATCTCATTTATGAATTACCTTGGTAGTAGCAATTTTTAATACAAGAGTTAAAGAGACATTCCACTGTTCAAATACACCAATGAAAACACACATGCATTTAATTACGCATTTTTTCATTGGTGTTATATTTAAAAAACGCTTGCAAAATCTGCTGTTCTGTTGTCTGCTGCTTTTGCAAACCCTCCTCTTTTAACCCAACCCATACATTTTGAGTGTGTCAAATCACAGACTTCCCAATGCAGCTTAATGAGAAGTCTTTGCAAGGCATGTGCTCTGAGCAATTTCTACCTCTTGAGTTTATCTCCACTGAGCTAACCAAACCAGGAAGTAACATTACCTGTTGTCTGCTTGAAAGCCTGGGGGTGTAACCAGGTAATTTATAAAAGTGTCAATTTGTATTGAAATCTGCACTATTTGCTATATTAAGAAAATAGGATTCATTCTTCACACATAAATCTTTCCAGCAAGCTAAAATGTTTTGGTTGTCTGGAATGTCCCTTTAAATTCCAATGTGTCTTGTTTTTTGGGCTAGAATGCTAAATTTACTTTGAATTGACATTTTAGTGAATAAGACAATTTGTTTCTAGGTTGTGTAACTAATACTCTTATTAATGCCATTAGTAAAGTTGTCTCTCTTGCTCATCCCCCAGAGGCGCCGTGATTTCCTTCAACTCATGCTGGATGCACGTGATACATTCAGCAACGTCACTGTGGAGCATTTTGACATAGTCAACCAAGCTGACCTTTCTGCCCCAAGAGTGGATCACCGTATGGCAAATATAGATTCCCCTAAAAAGACAACCAAAACTCTGAATGAGGAGGAGATACTGGGCCAAGCTTTCCTGTTCCTCATCGCTGGATATGAGACCACATGCAGTCTGCTGTCATTTGCCACTTATTTACTAGCCATTCACCCAGAGTGCCAGGACAAAGTGCTGAGAGAGGTGGACGAATTTTCTGAAAAGCATGTAAGTCTAGAAGTCACAGCCGCTAACTTTTTCACAGCTAAACAGGTTCAGATTTACTGGAGATATAGCCTTGTTGTGAGGACTAAGCCCAGCAGTCTTTGTGATAGTTGTGTAGCTCCCTTATCTGAATGCAATACTAGACTTGCCTGAAAAGTTTATATTACTTGATATTGTAGAGTTGTGTTTATATTACAGGTGCTTAAATCAAATGAAATTGTATATGCGGTTTGCTACAACATCTACAACACTTGTCTCGGTACTGCCACTAACACCTGACCTTAAACACTTGCACAACACATACAATACATTGTATTGAAAAGACCAAAGTATGTGAGCAGAGAACCCATGTTACTATAAACGTAACCCCTTAACGACGCTGGACGGAAATTTTCCGTCAAGGCAGACCTACCCTTAAGGACGCTTGACGGAAAATTTCCGTCATTTACTAAAGTTAACGCCAGATCGCGGCGATCGTGGGGTTAACGCTGTTGCTGGGTGCCTCGGCGTTTGAGGAAGCCCAGCATCAGCCAATAGCGCTGTCCCAGCACATGTGATCGCTGTGACAGCCAGTCACAGCGATCACAGTGCTGCTGGGATTTCCTGATCCTCCTCCCTCCACCTCTGTGTGTGTTTAGAAGTGGAGAGAGACGGATCGGTTGAAATTTTGTGTCCCTGACAGACACAAAGTATTTTAAAGTTAAAAAAATCCCTTTACTTCCTTTCCCTGTAAAAATTAACAAGGGTTTAACCCTTTGATCACTGGCAGCAGTGATCACAATACTGATCACAGTACTTTACTGAGATCAGTTTTTTTTTTTTTAACCCTCAGGGGTTAACTTTATTTTATTTTAAACCCTCAGGGGTTAAATATATTTAATTTATTTTTTGTACTATTATTTTCAGTTAATTAGTTAGCTGGGGTGGATTGAAGCTAGGGTGAATTGGGGAATCTAGCATTAGTGTAGCTAGGAAGCTGAAAAGTTTTAGAAAGTTATTAAAAGTTATTAAAAGTTATTAAAAGTTTGTAAAAGTTTATAAAATCATAAAAAAAAGTGAAAAAAGGAAAAAAGAGGGGAAAAAAAGTAGTTTATTTCAAGTCAAAGCATTTCTGCTTTGCTAGGTGTAAGCACTGTGTTTAGCGGTGATCTGATTTCTGTTTTTACCCACAGGGGTTAATTTTTTTTTAAGTTTTTAGAAGTTTTTAAGAGTTTTAAAAAAGTTAAAAAAAAGTATTAAAAAAGTTCAGAAAACAAAAAAAAGTATTAAAAAAAGTAAAAAAATAAACAAAAAAAAATACGTTATTTAGTTAAAGTTAATTTTAAGCTTTGACCATGCTTAGAAGGTTTAGTGCCGAGGAGGCATATAATATATTAGCAGCCGACTCAGAGGCAACCGACACTGCCTCAGAGAGTGTAGAGGGTGACTATGTGCCAGACACAGATGAAGAGAGTGAAGATACCCCTGGCACTGCTCCTGGCGCTGATATTTGGGTGCCCCCTAACAATTTTGTCCCCGACATCCCTCTGTTCACTGCGACTCCTGGTATTCAGGGAGACGTGACCAGCTATAACTCCCAGGATTTTATGGAGCTGTTCCTTGGGGATGATTTTTTAGGGCAGATAGTTACACAAACAAATATTTATGCAGCGCAGTATCTGGCACAAAATGCAACAAGTCACCTTGCCACAAAAGGGAGCTGGTACCCCACTAGTGTGCCAGAGTTAAAACAGTTCTGGGCACTAACCATGCTGATGGGAATTATAAAAAAGCCCAGCATCCGAATGTACTGGTCCAAAAACCCAGTATGCAATACTCCCATTTTCTCTCAGACCATGAGTAGGCCCAGATATGAATCAGTACTGCGCTTTCTGCACTTCAATGACAATTTGAAGTGCCACCCCAAAGATCATCCGCAGTATGACAAACTCTATAAAATCCGCCCCCTAATTAACCATTTTAATAAAGAATTTGGCCTAATTTATACTCCCCAAAAGAATATATGTATTGACGAGTCCATAATGAAATACAAGGGTAGACTGGGGTTTAAGCAATACATACCAGCCAAAAGATCCCGGTATGGCATCAAGCTATACAAGTTATGTGAAAGTAGCAGTGGGTATGTTTATACCTTCAGAGTATATGAAGGTAAAGATAGCCACCGGGATCCCCCAGGTTGCCCTGATGTAGTTGGGACTAGCGGAAAAATAGTTTGGGATCTAATGAACCCGCTACTGAACAAGGGGTACCACCTCTACCTTGATAATTACTACAATAGCATACCCCTTCAAAAAATGCTATATTGTTTTGAGACTGTGGTCTGCGGCACTATCCGCAAGACACGCACTGGCTTCCCCAAGGCTCTGGCAGCGAAAAAAATTAAAAAGGGGGAAACTGCTGCTCTATGCCAGGACGAACTGCTGGCTCTGAAATACAGAGACAAAAAGGAGGTGTTCATACTGACTACCATGCACAGTGAACACACACGCAGGGTCGCAGTCCGTGGCAGACAGGAAACAAGACGGCTGCCTGTCTGCATTAAGCAATACAACAAACACATGGGGGGAGTTGACCTGTCTGATCAACTGCTACAGCCATATCTGATAATGAGAAAGACCAGGGCCTGGTATAAGAAAGTGGGCATTTATTTAATGCAAATGGCTACTCATAACGCATTCATCCTTTTAAAAAAGGCAAATCCTCAGCTGAAATGTACTTTTCTTACATTTCAGTTCCAGCTAATTTCGGTGCTGCTCACTGAGTGCCACAGTGGGGAGCCATCAGCAGGGCCTAGCAGCAGAAATATTCAGACAGGTCACTTCTGCTTTCGGATACCACCAACCCCCAAAAAAAAGACCCCCCAGAAAAGGTGCAGGCTGTGTTACCAGAGAGGCATTCGAACGGAGACCAGTTTCTACTGCCCTGATTGTCCCTCTCAGCCTGGCCTTTGTATTGGGAACTGTTTTAAATTATTTCATACTCAGGGCCAATAGTATGTTGTAGTTCTTCTGTTATTTAACCACTGACTATATATATATTATTTTATTTTTACCTTTTATTTAGTTAATTGGGGTGGATGATAGTTCCTGGGAAATTGGGGAGTTTAGTGCGTATGCTAGGGGTAAAAATACAAAAAAAAAAAAAAAACAACAAAAAAATAAAATAACATTATTATAAAATTGTTTTGTTAAAGTTCTTGTGTAAAAAGTTCAAAATGCTTAGGAAGTACAGTTAGAGAATTCTGACAGCGGATTGAGATGTGACAGACAGTGCCTCAGAGTTTGACCCAAAATGGGACATGGACCCAGCATGCAAATTCAAAGTTTGAAACAAACCTGAAATGACTGAGTCTCAAATGTGCCCCTTCAACATCCACATATACCTGAGAAAGGTACACACGGGGGTATTGCTGTACTCAGACGACATAGCTGAGTGACATATTAAGCATTATACTGCCGTAGCACACCTAAGGATTGTAAACTATGCATTAAAATCTCAAAGTGTGTGCCAAAAAGGCAGAGAAAATGCTTACTACTACTAGACTTGGTACTCACTAGCGAAAAAATTATTCCACCCTAAGGTTCAAAATGGGCCTTTTGAAATACCCTGGGGTGTCTTCTATAAAAAATGGTAGGCCTTTGTTGGGGAAGTTTGAATTCTCAACCTGT
Source organism: Pelobates fuscus (assembly GCF_036172605.1). Classification (NCBI taxonomy): domain Eukaryota; kingdom Metazoa; phylum Chordata; class Amphibia; order Anura; family Pelobatidae; genus Pelobates; species Pelobates fuscus. The sequence continues at coordinate 164,819,640 of NC_086319.1, forward strand.
TAAATGCCCAAAATGGGACATGGACCCAGCGTAAAAATTCAAAGTTTGAAACAGACCTCAAATTGCCGAGTCTCAAAGTTGCCCCTCCAACATCCACATATACCTGGGAAAGGTACACACGAGGGTATTGCTGTACTCAGACGACATAGCTGAGTGACATATGAAGCGTTATACTGCCGTAGCACACCTAAGGATTGTAAACTATGCAGTAAAATCTCAAAGTGTGTGCCAAAAAGGCAGAGAAAATGCTTACTACTACTAGACTTGATACTCACTAGCGAAAAAATGATTCCACCCTAAGGTTCAAAATGGGCCTTTTGAAATACCCTGGGGTGTCTACTTTAAAAAACGGTAGGCCTTTGTGGGGAAAGTTTGAATAAGCAACCTGTTATTAGAACCCAAAATGAGTCATAAACCTATAAAATTCTGTGAAAACTGAAATGGTCAGGTCTCCTATATGGCAGTGTAGCGTCAGGTATTCCGACTAAAGGCCTACATTGGGGGTATCGTTTTACTCATAGGAGATAGCTCAGCATAATTTAGGTTGTTTGATCATATTGGAACATCTCAAATATACAAAATGCCCAGCACAAATGTAATGCTTAAGGAAAAAATGCGAAAAATATTTTTTTACCACAAACTTTGACATATAATGGCGAAAAAATGGGACATGTTAAGGCACAATATATGCCATATGAGATACCCTGGAGTGTCTACTTTCACAAATGGTAGGCCTTTTTGCGGTTTTTGAAACAGTCAAACTGCTATAATGGCCCAAATTGAAACATAAGCGCTGCAAATCCGTCTCTCAAAATTCTACTCTAAAAACTGAAATGGTCAGGTCTCCTTTATGGCACTGTAACGTCACCAAATAGTGTCAAAGGCATACATTGGGGGTATTGTTTTACTCAGAAGACTTAGCTGAGCATAATTAGGGGTGTTTTATCATAGTGGAACATATCAAATATACAAAATGCCCAGCACAAATGTAATGCTTAAGGAAAAAATGCGAAAAATATTTTTTTACCACAAACTTTGACATATAATGGCGAAAAAATGGCGACATGTTAAGGCACAATATATGCCATATGAGATACCCTGGAGTGTCTACTTTCACAAATGGTAGGCCTTTTTGCCGTCATTTGAACAACCAAACTACTATAATGCCCCAAAATAAGACATAGGTCCATTAAATCCATCTTTGAATTTTCTAACTGTAGAAACTGAAATAGTCTGGCCTCTTATATTTCATTATAGCTTCCCAAAATAGTGGCAAAGGCATACAAGGGGGGTATTGTTGTACTCAGCAGATGTTGCTGAACACAAAATGGGATTTTGACCAGGAATAGCACACAGCAGCTTTACAAAATACACATTTAAAAAACCTTGTTATATGTGTGTATTTCTAAAAACAGAAAAAACACAATTTTACTGCAATATGTAGCAGAGATTGGTGGGAAAATGGCTATGTAAAAAGTGTCAAAATACCCTTAAATAAATAGCCTGTGATGTCTTCTTTATATAAATATATACTTTCGTGTAGCAATTTTGTTTTCTGTGACAGCTGTCAAACTTACAAGTCAAACATACCAACTTCTAAAAGATTTTCACATTTAAATTTTATATTACTCCTTGTATTTTGTGACCTGTAACTTTTAAAATAAGCTGAAATCCTTTACATATTATGCACTTTGAAAAACAAGACACCTAAATGAATTTATTTTTAATTACTTTTCCTAAACTGGACATATTATACACACACTATTATTGCCAAAACTGTGAAAAATATATCTATTTTTTTTCATTTTTTTTCATTTTTTTATGTTTTTTAATAATAAATTAGATTTTATATATGTAGAAGTCACATCAAAGTAAAGCCCATCTTGTCCTTTAAAAAAACGATATATAATATGTGTTGGTTCAATAAATGAGAGCGATGCAAATTGCAGTTGAACACAAACAGCAGAAAATGCAAAAATAGCTTGAGTCCTTAAGGGTATGTCCAGCTTCTGAAGCTGCGTCCTTAAGGGGTTAATGACACATTCTTACTCCAAAAGTGCGTTATAACTCTTAAAAACACATAAAGAAAAATTATACATGTAGTATAGTATTTTCCAGCAAGTGTAATAATGTAACACTAAGCTAACGCTTTCGAGTCTCAGCCAATGAATGACCAGCAGATTCGGCATTTGACTTCTGCAGCTCAGCAGAAGACGGAACGCGTGTCACATGATTTAGGGGATGCTCTGCGTCCATCTGGACCCAAGTAAGAAGGCAAACCATTGCAAAGCGGTTAGCACTATTAGCGTGGAATAGCACTAGGATTCTAATTGCATCATGACCACTACACTGGGCTGAAGTGGGTATAATGCTTGGAGTAACAATTTAACTGGATTTTGGCCTCCATGCTGTTATAGTGAAGTTACTAGGAGACAGTTTGTATTTCTTGCTCTACTAGTATGAAAGGAAGCTATCTGTAAAGTTGGATGACCACATGATCCATACATTTTGGTGATCACATGAAACTGTGTGTGACTTGAATGCCGCATCCCTCTAGTCACTGGTGTTAATTATATAGTCCTACATCAAAAGCTATCTTAGTATCATAAAGCACCAAAGGTTTTGTTAGCACTCAAAACACAATCAGGTGAGATATTCTCAGACAAGAATCACCAACGCATTTCACAGTGCCCCTGCAGCAATGTTCTTTGTGAATGAGTCCTTTATAGCTATATTCAGGCACAGTGGCTTCTCGGATTAGCTGCTGAACCCTGGAAATTGTGTAGGGAAATAATAAAATGCTAATTCTTGTTTTTTTTTTCTGCAGGTTTTGGCAGATTATAATACCGTTAATGAATTGCCTTACCTTGATATGGTGATCTCTGAGACATTACGCATGTATCCTCCTGCATTCAGGTAACAGTGATATAAATCCAAGGAATGTGTCTTGTTATTCCATTAATATATGTATAGTATTTTAACAGGGAACTATCACTTACCAGTATTTTTAATCTTATCTTTACTTATTCCCTTAGTTTGTGAGTTATGTTAGTGAGGTCTGAAAAAAGAAAATTAAATGTAGAAATTCATACCGCTGCAACAGCTTGGTTGACAATATGTTAAAATCTATATCATCGTACCTATAAGAGCTTCCAAATCACACACAGAAGAGAAAATAGCACAGTCAGTAAAAAAGGGGGACAAAACCTTTTTTAGATACATAAATGAGAAAAGAAAAGTAAAACAAGGATTAGTTAGATTAAAAACAAAAGAAGGAAGGTATGTAGATGAGGATAAAGGTCTAGCTGACTGCCTCAATGAATATTTTTGTTCGGTATTTACAGATGAAAATGAAGGAAAGGGACCTCAGTTAAGAAAAAGGATAAATGAGTCATTTATTACACGTGAGTTTACAGAGGAAGAGGTTCTATTTCAACTGTCAAAAGTAAAGACAAATAAGTCAATGGGACCTGATGGAATACACCCAAAGCTATTAAAAGAGCTTAGTGGTGTACTAGCAAAACCATTAACAGATTTATTTAACCAATCATTGATAACAGGAGTAGTCCCAGAAGATTGGAAGTTAGCGAATGTTGTGCCCATTCACAAGAAAGGTAATAGGGAGGAGTCGGGCAACTATAGGCCAGTAAGCCTAACTTCAGTAGTGGGGAAAGTGATGGAAACCATGTTAAAGGATAGGATTGTTGAACATCTAAAAACACATGGATTTCAAGATCAGAGACAACATGGGTTTACTTCAGGGAGATCATGCCAAACTAATCTTATTGATTTTTTTGATTGGGTAACTAAAATTATAGATCAGGGTGGTGCAGTAGACATGGCTTACCTCGATTTCAGTAAGGCTTTTGACACTGTTGCACATAGAAGGCTTATCAACAAACTACAATCTTTGAGTTTGGATTCCAATATTGTTGAATGGGTAAGGCAGTGGCTGAGTGACAGGCAACAGAGGGTTGTAGTCAATGGAGTATATTCGAAGCTTGGGCTTGTCACCAGTGGGGTACCTCAGGGATCTGTACTTGGACCCATTCTCTTTAATATTTTTATTAGTGATATTGCAGAAGGTCTTGATGGTAAGGTGTGTCTTTTTGCGGATGATACTAAGATATGTAACAGGGTTGATGTTCCAGGAGGGATAAGCCAAATGGAAAATGATTTAGGTAGACTAGAAAAATGGTCAGAGTTGTGGCAACTGACATTTAATGTGGATAAGTGCAAGATAATGCATCTTGGACGTAAAAACCCAAGGACAGAGTACAGAATATTTGATAGAGTCCTAACCTCAATATCTGAGGAAAGGGATTTAGGGGTGATTATTTCTGATGACTTAAAGGTAGGCAGACAATGTAATAGAGCAGCAGGAAATGCTAGCAGAATGCTTGGTTGTATAGGGAGAGGTATTAGCAGTAGAAAGAGGGAAGTGCTCATGCCATTGTACAGAACACTGGTGAGACCTCACTTGGAGTACTGTACACAGTACTGGAGACCCTATCTTCAGAAGGATATTGATACCTTAGAGAGAGTTCAAAGAAGGGCTACTAAACTGGTTCATGGATTGCAGGATAAAACTTACCAGGAAAGGTTAAAGGATCTTAACATGTATAGCATGGAGGAAAGACGAGACAGGGGGGATATGATAGAAACATTTAAATACATAAAGGGAATCAACACAGTAAAGGAGGAGACTATATTTAAAAGAAGAAAAACTACCACAACAAGAGGACATAGTCTTAAATTAGAGGGACAAAGGTTTAAAAATAATATCAGGAAGTATTACTTTACTGAGAGGGTAGTGGATGCATGGAATAGCCTTCCAGCTGAAGTGGTAGAGGTTAACACAGTAAAGGAGTTTAAGCATGCGTGGGATAGGCATAAGGCTATCCTAACTATAAGATAAGGCCAGGGACTAATGAAAGTATTTAGAAAACTGGGCAGACTAGATGGGCCGAATGGTTCTTATCTGCCGTCACATTCTATGTTTCTATGTTTCTATGTATTTACTCATTAAGCATAAATTCTTGTTTGATGACCAGGTTTGCCCGGGAAGCTTCTCGTGACTGCACAGTGATGGGTTATAAGATCCCTGCAGGAACTGTTTTGGAAGTCCCTATTGGATGTCTGCATAATGACCCCAAATTTTGGTCAGAGCCAGAGAAATTCCAGCCTGAGAGGTAAATGATACAATTAATTTAAGCACCTTACTCTCACCCCTTCATTCCATAAGCCTCATAGACACTGTAGGTATTTAATAAAATAATCAATTTGAAACATTCACTTGCGCTAATAAAATAGACAATTTATAAAAGCAGAGGTCATTCAGCTAATTGATATTTGTCTTTTCAGTGTTCTCTTACACTCTGTTTTGACTTACCATAATAATGGTATGCTGGAAATAATGGCCACAATTCAAAATATAATTCATATAATAAACATTAGATTGAATGGATCATAGCTGAATGCAATGTATAATGTAAAATGATTTGATAAATCTTATTGTCAAACAATTGTGCAGAACCCAGCTTTGAATACTTTGACTGAGAAATTATCTGATGGCAGGTTCACAGTGGAAGAAAAACAGAAGCGCAATCCATTCGTATATTTGCCATTTGGAGCAGGGCCTAGGAGCTGCATTGGGATGAGACTCGCTATCCTAGAAACTAAGATTACACTATTCCGTGTGCTTCAGAAGTTTCGTTTTGATACGTGTCCTCTAACTCAGGTAAAACTGCAATATAAAAGTATGTTTATAGACAAGACCGCCCTAAGATTGTAATGCTCAAACTTTTTTTGTTTGAAAATCATAGTGGTAAAACTCAATTCCATGGGAACTAGAGCACGGTGCTGTGCTATTTACTGTTTTATTAAAGAAAAAGTGTAAAACATGAATCCGCAAATATATGCTTGTTCTGAGCCAGTACAGTGTTAATCATTATTGTCTCAATACCCTGTTTTTTGTTGCACCATTTTACATAATTGTCTAGGTTGAAAAAAGTCCATTAAGTCCAAATGTGAAGCCCATTATTTTATGTTGTCGATCTAAAAGTAGGCAATCCCCTGTCCTCTCCCCCCCAAAAAAAACAATTGTAGCAGTTTCCAATTACACCACAAAAAGGGGAAAAAATATTTTTTGTCTCAATAATGACAATCAGGGGGGCGTGGTCTGACCGTCGATGAGACTAGACGTGTCTCACTAGAGCTCCGTCCTGAGGGCGCCCTCAAAGCCTATTTAAGCAGCCTTTTCTAGTGCATTTATATCCCCTGTGCCCCTTACTATGGAGAGGAAGATCTCCAAGAAACAGCCCAGGAAGATAACGGAGTCCGGAGGCTCCGTTCTGGACCTGCTAACGGCACAACGGCATGGCAAGGCCGGGAGCCAAGATGGCGACGGTGGATCCCCGCACGCGTCCCCTAGCGCTGCCAAAGGGGCCTCCGCCACAGATCAGGAGGCAGTACTGACTAAACTGGCTGAGGTAAAGGCGTTTCTCGCCAGCGAAATTGCTAAATCGACTGCCGTCCTGCAGGCAGATATTGGAGCCCTGGGTGAGCGCACAGCTCAGCTCGAAGACCGCATGGAAACTACCACACAGGCCCATAACGAGGCGGTGGACAGAGTCAACAAAATGACGGCCCATATCGTGGACATGGATTTGGCCATAGAAGACCTGGCCAATCGGTCCCGGAGGAACAACCTCCGCTTGAGGGGACTGCCCGAGGAACCCGATGAAGATCTACAGGGGCTGGTGCTCTCTATATTGCAGCCTCTCCTTCCGACCATCCCGGAGGAGCAATGGCGCTTGGAGAGAGTGCATCGGGCACTGCGTGCACAGCGGGCCGAAACGAATACCCCCAGGGATGTGGTTCTCTGTTTTATTCATTTCCGCACTAAGGAGGCCCTAATGAAGAGGAGCCGAGAGGGACCGATCCAGCATGAGGGGACCGTGATCTCCCTTTACCAGGATCTGGCCCCTTCGACTCTGCAGCGGCGGAGGGACTGGCGGCCGATTACTGGAGCGCTGCGGGGAGCAGGCCTTAAATATGCCTGGGGATTCCCCTTCAAATTGATGGTGTTTCGGGAGGGGAGAGCGCATGTTCTCGTACCTGGCGGAGATCCGAAGCGCTTCTTCCTGGGTCTCGGAATCCAGCCGCCTCCTGACCTGCCGACGGTGGCGATGTATCCGGGTGAGCTTCCACAACTGCCGGGAGACTGGCGTGAAGTGGACTCGCGAAGCCGCCGATGACGACAACTCGTGGGTATCGTATTCCACGGCCTTCACTCTGGGGTCTTTTTTCTCCTTTTTGCAGGGGGGGTCCCGCCATTGTGTTGGGTGGGCTCGGGTTTTTAATGCTGTTTTCGCTCATGTGTGAGCCACGTTATTCCTGGCCATCCCCCCACTGAGGTCCGGAGGGTTTTTTTTTTTTTTTTTTTTTTTTTTTTTCTCAATGTTCGGGGTCTGGGGGCTCGTTTTTTCCTTGGGCAGGTGGGCCTTTTTTGGGATCTGGGGATCGGGAACTGGGTCGGTCCGGTTTTTTACGTGTTTCCCTCCCTGCCCCCACCACACGCCATTAAAGGGAAAAATGTAAAAAAAAAAGAATAAATAAATACATTAAACGAGGGCATATTTGCATGTTTTGTTTAAAGAAATCGAGTGGACAACGTTCTATGATTTCCTCTTAATATCCTGGACTTCCTGACCATTTTGGCTGTGGTTATGTGGTGTGGTGGCTGGAGCTTTCAAATGGGGACTGTTTTTTCTTTTTTTTTCGTTTGCTATATGTGGTTCCTATCTATGCTTTGCACCGAAGCTGGTGCCACTGCCGGGCGCATGCCCCACCTCTCGGGAGCTACCTATTGATGGCGAAATGGGACTCTGCTGGCAGCGGCCTCTATGTGGACTTGGCTAATGCTCTTAGCCGGTGGTTGTACGGGGGCGGCGGGCGGGAGTTGTGGGGCTGGGGGTTTGCACCCCTCCTTCCCTCCCTTTTTTTTTTTTTTTCCGGGGGGGCGGGCGGGGAGCGGACCTCCGGTTCCCCGACGCGTACATGCTGCAATTTGATGTCTGTGCCCTAATGTCCTCCCCCCTTGTGGGGGTGCGGGGAGCGGCGGAGTTGTGCTATGTGTCCCCCCCTGCCTTCCCCTCTCCCCCCTTCCCTGCCCCTCTCCTTCCCCCCCTCCCTGCCCCTCTCCTTCCCCCCCTCCCTGCCCCTCTCCTTCCCCCCCCTCCCTGCCCCTCTCCTCCCCCCCCTCCCTGCCCCTCTCCTCCCCCCCCTCCCTGCCCCTCTCCTCCCCCTTCTCCTCCCCCCCCCTTCCCTAAGATTCCCTCCCGTGCTGTTGAGGGGCGGGGGGGTGGGGGTGTGGGGGGAGGCACTGCCATGGTGTGACTTTAATTTTCCCTGTGGTGTCGCTGCCGCTGAGTGCGACACTCCCGTCTGGGCCCTCGCGCCCCGCGACACGGGACGCCATGCATAGTTCCTAATGTACATTGTACACTGTAAATTGCGAATTGTAGTTTGTATATCCTGACTTCAGTTAATATGTTTGTCACTCAGGGATATGCCGCTTCTATCTGATGTCTCTTTTGTACAAAGGGGTTGGGGGGCGGGGAGGGGGGTGGGGTGACGGGGAATACCACGATAACTCATAGACCTATGCAGGCCGTCTCTTCCCGACGCCTGAAACCTTTAATACCGAGGGCTTGGCCGTCCCAGAGGGGAGGCTCGATTCTCACATGCCAATTGGTCAAGGTCACCGCTGGGACAGGGGACCCTTTAAGGACGCTGAACAGGGGGACGGCTTCTTACTGAAGCGGGTATAGCTATGAGAGGGCGCCTATGGTTAGGGGCTCAATATCCCATTGTTCCTCCCTACGTTGACCGTGGCTGGAAGGTGGGAACACGTTCCCATAACACTCTGGCGTTTGGTAAGACCAGAGTTCCTTGGTGTCAGACTGAGTCTGGACGCTGCCTTCTCTCTCTCTTCTCTTCTTCTCTCTGCTCCTTCCCCTCTTTCTCTCATCTTTTTTCCGGGAGGGGGTCTGATAGGGGCTCGGCGGAGGGATGCGTTTGATGACTTGACGGGGACCATAGGGATGACAGACAGGGTGCATGTAGCCGGCGCTACGATTCCTCGAGATGACGGTTAGGGTACACTCCCTGAACGTAAAAGGTCTTAATGCGCCTCGCAAGCGCCGAATGATGTTCAAAGAGTTGAATAGGTTGAAGTCCGATATAGTTTTTGTGCAGGAGACGCACTTGCCCAAACAGGCTCAATTTCGGTTGAGAGACCACACCTTCGCAGGGTCATATGAAGCCAGGTCCCATCGCAAGCGCAGTGGGGTGGCGATCCTCGTCCGGCGCAGCTGCCCGCTAAATGTTAGCTCACTTGATGCAGACCCAGAGGGTCGTTTCGTCATCGTCTCGGGTTCCTTATACTCCCATGTAATCCACCTGATAAACATATATGCACCAAATCAACCGGAGCCTGCCTTCTGGTCCACGCTTCGGGACAAATTCCTGGCCCTCCCTCATGGCCTAGTGTACATGGGTGGAGACTTTAATGCCGCCCCGTGCCCGGCTGCGGACAGGAGCTCGCGCACTGGCGTCCCTAGGTCTCAGGGCAGGGGCGGTCAGGACAGGTTGCTCAGGGACTTCATAGCCGATTTAGGACTGGTAGACGTGTGGCGGGCTCACCACCCAGGAGATAAGGCGTACTCCTTCTATTCGGCCCCCCATGGCACGTATTCACGTATCGACCTGTTCCTTGCAAATGCATCGGGCATGTCCAGGATCGCGGACTCCACAATCGGTAACATCTCGTGGTCCGATCACGCGGATGTGTCTATCACTCTGGGCAACCTATGCGTGGCCTCACCATGGACGTGGAGGCTGAACGCGTCCTTGCTGCGAGATGAAGAGATACGGGAACAAATCCGTAAGGGGATTGTGGAGTATTTCGAATTGAACGCCACCCCAGATATTCACGCAAGCACGCTGTGGGCAGCTCACAAGGCTGTCATAAGGGGGACCTTAATTAAACTGGCCACCAGGAAAAAGAAATTGAAATTTCAGACACTGGATAAGCTCCTGAGACAATTGAGATCCCTAGAACAGAAACACCAGACAGCGCCGGAAGAGAGAGTATATAGGCAGTTGGAAGCAGTCCGGAGAGACATTCGTACGCTATTACTAGACGACGCGGCTAGGTCCATGGTATGGTCCAAGCGAACTTATTATGAAAGCGCCAACAAAATGGACACACTTCTCGCCAGGACTCTTCGACCTAGACAGGATAGGGCCCATATTACGGCTATTAGGCATCCAGATGGCACGACGAAACTAACACCCACAGAGATAGCGAAGGTCTTTGAGGACTTCTATAAGATTTTATACAATCACTCGCCCGGCGGTGCTCGTCCTGGAGGGAGAGAGGAGGATCGGATCCTCCAATATCTGGATGGCTTGGGGTTACCCAAATTGGGCGATGATGCTGCAGGAGCGCTGGCTGCTGAGATTACGGAAGATGAGGTCGACAAAGCTATATCGCACCTGAAAGGGAATAAGGCGCCTGGACCGGACGGCTTCGATGGCACTTATTATAAAACCTTTCGGGACGAACTTGTACCTCAATTGACCCGACTCTTCACACATCTACGTCAGGGGGGACGGTTGGATCCTGATATGTCTTTGGCCACCATTGTCCTGTTGCCCAAACCGGGAAAGGATTCGCTCCTCCCAGAAAATTATAGGCCCATATCTTTAATTAATCATGATCTGAAGATCCTAGCAAAGATCCAAGCGGACAGGTTGAACCCCCTGTTGACCACTCTAATACACGCTGATCAGGTCGGGTTTATTCAAGGAAGGCAGCTGTTCGAAAATACCAGGAGGAATATCGACTTGATATGGAAACAGAAGACCACCGGCACTCCCACCCTGACGGTATCTATTGACGCCGAAAAAGCCTTTGATAGGGTGCGTTGGCAATTCCTCTTCCCGGTACTGAAGACTATGGGCTTTCCAGACGAATATGTCACGGTGACGAGAGCGATGTATCAGGATGTGCGAGCGCAGATCCAAATAACGGGCGCACCTAAGACTCCGTTTCGGCTGTATAATGGAACTAGGCAGGGTTGCCCCCTCTCCCCCCTCCTATTTGTGCTTGCCTTGGAACCGCTACTACAGGCCATCCGACGAAACCCGGATATTACAGGTGTCAAGGCGGGAGCCGATGAATACAAAGTGTCAGCCTACGCAGACGACGTCCTCCTGACTGTTACGAACCCTATTGATTCCATGTTGGCACTGCAGAGGGTCATGGCGGAGTACGGCGAGCTATCGGGCTATAAAGCGAATATCCAGAAATCTAGTGCACTGCCGGTCTGCCTTACGGACGCGGAGATCACGCGGATCAAGGACACGTATCAACTCAAGATAGAGGCGTATTCCGTTAAGTACCTCGGAATCCACCTGACCGCCGACCCTGATCGCCTATACATCGCTAACTACGCCCCGATGATGAGAACCCTAATGGGGGACCTTGAAAAGTGGACAGATAGACCCATCTCGTGGATAGGCCGCATCCATTCTGTCAAGATGAACATTCTGCCACGTATACTGTTCTTATTTCAGGCTCTTCCCATCCGTATCACTAAAACCCAACTGGTCCCTTTGCAACGATCGATTGGGGACTTTATCTGGCAGAATAAGAGGCATAGAATCTCCCGCCAAGTTCTGTATAGAAGAAAGGATAGAGGGGGTTTGGGCCTACCTAATCTATACTTCTATTATCTTGCGGCACAGCTTACGCAGATAGCCATGTGGCACTCCCCGCCAGGGGAGAGAAGATGGGCGGACGTGGAATCCATGATGGCAGGGGTCGATGCTCCCGAGTTCGCAATGTGGATCCCCAAAGAGCATAGACCCATTATACGGAGTACGTGTCCGTCCATCCTCAATTCTATCCGAATTTGGGACGCATGTCATCTCAAATATCGATTGGCGACGTCTCCCTCCCCGATGACCCCGATCCTCAGGAATGGGGATTTTCCCCCTGGCATGGCACCCAGAGATTTCCGTAACATTGACCGAACGGGGCTCCAGCGTCTACATCAGCTTTACCGTAACGGTGCGGTGGTCCAATTTACTGAGCTACAACAGAGTGCCCATCTCACTCCTGCAGATTTTTTCCGCTACGTCCAGATCCGCGACTTTGCTAACAAACCCCGCATTAAGAAGGCTGCTTTGGGCCCATTGACCTTTTATGAAAAGCTTTGCTCCACTGGGACCACCCCCAAGGGTATGATTACGCTTCTGTACGCACACTTAAGCACGGAAACCGATGAATGGGGTAACCTAAATTATACTGAGCGATGGGAAACGGATCTGGGCGAGGTATTGGAGGGTTTGGAGTGGAGGGAGATCTGGGAGGCGAATGCCACCGTCTCGATTTGTGTCACACTCCAAGAACAGGCGTGGAAGACCATGCTGCGGTGGTATACCACGCCTGTTCAACTGTATCGCATGCGCAAGTTGGTCAATGATGACTGCTGGCGGGGTTGCGGTTACCGGGGCACCTATATCCATATGTGGTGGGAATGTCCAAAACTCACCGACTTCTGGAGGTCGGTAGAGGACCTCCTGAGGCAGACGTTCAACAGACCCATGCGTATGGACCCTTGGGTGTACTTGCTGAATAGGTCTCTGGAGGGCTGGACCAGGAGGGAACAAACATTGGCGCACAAGATAACCCTGAGCGCACGCCGGGCTATAGCGACCGCGTGGCTTTCCCCGGAAGGCCCCGATTTTTACGGAGTGACGTCTAGAATTAGAGAGTGTAGAATCATGGACGACTTGACTGCAAGAGTACGAGGAACAGTAGGTTCGTTTCAAAAGATTTGGGAGCCATGGGACAGTAGTCCAATGGGCTCGGGTTGAGCTTGACGGCATCTTCTCTAGTGTCAGTAGGCGGGATCTCGCGCAGGAAGCCCCCCTCTTCCTTTTTCCTTCCTTTTCTTCTCTTTGTCTCCCTCCCCCTCCCTCTCCCTACATCTAACTTGCTCTCTATCTTTTAGACAGCTGCTCTACTTCTAATTTCTCTCTCTCACATCACTATATCTTTCCACCTTTCTTAGTCTCGTCTTTTTCTTTGTGTTGAGTTTCTTATCTTTCTTGTTTCTTGCACCCCTCCCCTTGGACTCTCCATGGGAGGTGGAGTTAATGTTACACCTGTATCAGATCCGGAGACGCGGTTGGACGAGCAATGTAATCTATACGTTAGTTGGGCATTGATGGAGACTGGTAACTCGGCATGACTGCCGCGCCGGTCGCACTATATACCACCTCACTGTCAGCAGCGGTCACCTTGGACAATGGCAACTGATAGGCGCATGATGACGAGTTACATGTATATTGTATAGGCGGAAACTCTGACTGTATAGTATCACAATCTACCCTGACGAGGTTCCGAGCCTTTCCTAGGGTCTAGTAGCCTCTTCTTAAGTCTTAAGTAAAAGTTTAACATTGGAGGTGAGAAAGCCTATACCTGACATAAAGGACTTTGGTCCTGGCCATGCATGGAAAGCTACATGCTATCCAACTCAACATTGACGGACTGAGTCGTATTCCTTTATTGTTCCTTCCTTTCTTTGTTATAAACCAAAAATGTGCTGTGTCCACCTGTTGTTCTGTTGAATATTGTAATTTGCACTCAGAAGCTGGTGTAGCTTTGAGTAAATGATGGAGATACATGCACGACAAAAATAAAGAATTTAAAAAAAAAAAAAATAATGACAATCAGATTTCTCCTTGGATCAACAACCTGTTTACATACATATCAATGTATGAAATGTTAAAAGAACTAAACTGTCTGTCACTGGAATCCACAAGCACCCTTCATCTTTCCAGCCTTGTGTTTAAAAACTTTTCTGGGAAGCAGTTTCTCTAGCCTCTCCTCATAACCAATGTTTACCTATCCGCTTTACTAGTTTTGTAGCTTGCCTCTGTACTTTTTCGAGTGCTGCATTATCCTTCATTAAAACTTGTGCCCAAAATTGCACTGCTTATTCAAGGTGGGGTCTTACCATTGATTTATAAAGAGGCAAAATTATATTTGAATTAGGTGAATCAATACCTATTTTTATACACAAAACCACCATGCTAGCTTGTGCAGACCAGCATTGCATACTGTTGCCCAGTTTGTGATCTATAATTGTTCCCAAGTGCTTTTCATTTAATGTTATTCCTAACTCTACCCCGTTTAATGTATAAGTTGCTTGTGAGTTTCTTATTCAAAAATACATGACTTTGAAGTTATCTGTATTGAATCTCATCTGCCTGTTGCCTCCCCAGTCCCCTAATTTATCCAAATCCCTCCCTTTGAAGTTATATCATGTTCAAATAGTTTTTTCTTACCTAGTTTTGTGTTATCTGCAAACACAACAAATGACTTTCAAGTCCACTTCAGGATCATTTAATAAGAGATTAAAGAAAGGTTGATCTAGCACAGAACCCGAGGCACTCCATTTACCACTTTTGTCCAATTTGAACATTTCCCATTTACAATTACTTTCTGCACGCTATCAATAACCCAGTGTTTTATCCAAGAACACAAATTTACATTTCAACTAACTGATTTCAGTTTTACTAGTAACCTTTTGTGTGGAACTGTATCAAATGCTTTAGCAAAATCCAAGTAGATCACATCTACTGGAACATCCTGATCTATATTTCTTCTAACTTCCTCATATAATGAAATAAGGTTATTCTGGTATGACCTGTGTTTCATAAAACCATGTTGATTCCTGCTAATTATATTTTTGTTCAAAATAAATTATTGAATATTATCTCTTAACAGCCATTCAAATAATTTCCCAACCACAGATGTTAAGCTCACTTGTTTGTAGTTTTTGTGTTGAGCTTTTGAACCCTTTTTAAATATAGACACATCATCTGCTCTTCTGCAATCCCCTGGTACAGTTACTGAAAGAAACGAATTCTGAAAAATTAAAAACAGTGGTATCATATTTCTACACTAAGCTCCCTAAGCACACATGGGTGAATACTATCTGGCCCCAGAGCATTGTTGACATTAACTTTATTTCATTTCTGAAGCACTTTATCATGTGTTAAACAGCGGACTGTTTGTTGTAAATTTTGTAACCGGAATTTTCAAGTCTGCAGCCATTGATTCTTCTCTATATGCTGAATTTAAAAATGATTTTGAATTTCTGTCTTGTCATGATCCTCCTTGATTAACTCACCCATCTCAATTTCCAATGGACCAACACTTTCACTCTTAACCTTTTTGGCGTTGGCATACTTAAAAATCTTTTTGAAGGAGTTTCCAAAAAACAATCCCTAGCCTCAGTGATATTGACAAGGTGGAAGTGTAGTTTCCATATTATCAAGTATGAATCTTTCTAGGAAATCAACAATAGGCTTAGGAGTTTTGAATTTGCCAAACTTTAATAACAATGCCCTTCATTTTTCTATTGTAAATAAATAGCTATATTCTGATATTACATCTACCACCTTAAAAAAGTATAAAAATTTCTTGCGTAGATGGATACATTGAAGTGGTTGCATTTCATGCAATTTTTTTTAACTCTATAATAACCTTAAGTTTTAGGAAAATACAGCATTTATGTTTCATCATTTTTTTCCACTCTCTCTTTTCTTCAGATTCCTCTCCAGATAAGCACCCTATCTACTCTACGACCAAAAGATGGCGTGTATGTAAAGTTGGTTGCTCGCTAGCTCCTACTACAATCAAACAGGCTCCAGTTTGCATCTCCTCATGAATCAACATAACTGTGTACTATGTGTGTGCTTTAAATTAGGCTGCTGGGAAAACTACCTCCATCAAGGTTGCCTATCCTTGTCTTAGTAAATTAAACACACACTGCTAATCTCTGTTTTTCAGTTTGGAGTCACTTACAGATCTTTCAGCCTGACAGAGATGCATAGGTGTCTTTGTTACTCAATGGCTTGTTGACATCAAACATCTTCCTTATGACTCTAGATTTGCCTGTGCATTCTAAAAGCTTTACACACTATGCACACAGCATACATATTACATGCAAATTGGCAATGGCACAGTATGCAGCAGGACTGCTAGGAAACTGAAGTTTACACATTGATAATCAATACATGTCTATGTAAAGGACATTCTAGGCACCTTAAATCAACACTATATGCACCCAGACCACTTCATCTCATTGAAGTGGTCTGGGTGCAGTGTCCATGTCATTTTAGCCCTGGAATGTAAACATTGCAGTTGCAGAGAAACTTCAGTGAAACATAGAAACATAGAATGTGACGGCAGATAAGAACCATTCGGCCCATCTAGTCTGCCCAGTTTTCTAAATACTTTCATTAGTCCCTGGCCTTATCTTATAGTTAGGATAGCCTTATGCCTATCCCACGCATGCTTAAACTCCTTTACTGTGTTAACCTCTACCACTTCAGCTGGAAGGCTATTCCATGCATCCACTACCCTCTCAGTAAAGTAATACTTCCTGATATTATTTTTAAACCTTTGTCCCTCTAATTTAAGACTATGTCCTCTTGTTGTGGTAGTTTTTCTTCTTTTAAATATAGTCTCCTCCTTTACTGTGTTGATTCCCTTTATGTATTTAAATGTTTCTATCATATCCCCCCTGTCTCGTCTTTCCTCCATGCTATACATGTTAAGATCCTTTAACCTTTCCTGGTAAGTTTTATCCTGCAATCCATGAACCAGTTTAGTAGCCCTTCTTTGAACTCTCTCTAAGGTATCAATATCCTTCTGAAGATAGGGTCTCCAGTACTGTGTACAGTACTCCAAGTGAGGTCTCACCAGTGTTCTGTACAATGGCATGAGCACTTCCCTCTTTCTACTGCTAATACCTCTCCCTATACAACCAAGCATTCTGCTAGCATTTCCTGCTGCTCTATTACATTGTCTGCCTACCTTTAAGTCATCAGAAATAATCACCCCTAAATCCCTTTCCTCAGATGTTGAGGTTAGGACTCTATCAAATATTCTGTACTCTGCCCTTGGGTTTTTACGTCCAAGATGCATTATCTTGCACTTCTCCACATTAAATGTCAGTTGCCACAACTCTGACCATTTTTCTAGTCTACCTAAATCATTTTCCATTTGGCTTATCCCTCCTGGAACATCAACCCTGTTACATATCTTAGTATCATCCGCAAAAAGACACACCTTACCATCAAGACCTTCTGCAATATCACTAATAAAAATATTAAAGAGAATGGGTCCAAGTACAGATCCCTGAGGTACCCCACTGGTGACAAGCCCAAGCTTCGAATATACTCCATTGACTACAACCCTCTGTTGCCTGTCACTCAGCCACTGCCTTACCCATTCAACAATATTGGAATCCAAACTCAAAGATTGTAGTTTGTTGATAAGCCTTCTATGTGCAACAGTGTCAAAAGCCTTACTGAAATCGAGGTAAGCAATGTCTACTGCACCACCCTGATCTATAATTTTAGTTACCCAATCAAAAAAATCAATAAGATTAGTTTGGCATGATCTCCCTGAAGTAAACCCATGTTGTCTCTGATCTTGAAATCCATGTGTTTTTAGATGTTCAGCAATCCTATCCTTTAACATGGTTTCCATCACTTTCCCCACTACTGAAGTTAGGCTTACTGGCCTATAGTTGCCCGACTCCTCCCTATTACCAGTGTTTACATTCCAGGGTTAAAGGACCACTCTAGGCACCCAGACCACTTCAGCTTAATGAAGTGGTCTGGGTGCCAGGTCCAGCTAGGGTTAACCCATTTTTTCATAAACATAGCAGTTTCAGAGAAACTGCTATGTTTATTAATGGGTTAAGCCTTCCCCCAAATCCTCTAGTGGCTGTCTCATTGACAGCCGCTAGAGGCTTTTGCGTGATTCTCACTTTGAAAATCACAGTGAGAGCACGCAAGCGTCCATAGGAAAGTATTGTAAATGCTTTCCTATGCGACTGGCTGAATGCGCGCGCAGCTCTTGCCGCGCGTGCGCATTCAGCCGACGGGGCGGAACGAAGGAGGATCGGAGGCAGAGATCTCCCCGCCCAGCGCTGGAAAAAGGTAAGTTTTACCCCTTTTCCCCTTTCCAGAACCGGGCAGGAGGGGGACCCTGAGGGTGGGGGCACCCTCAGGGCACTATAGTGCCAGGAAAACGAGTATGTTTTCCTGGCACTATAGTGGTCCTTTAAGCCTACCTCTAGTGGCTATTTCTAGAGTCGCTTCCTGGCCTTTCATGGAGTTTGACTTTGTAGAACTGCAATGGACATCCTCACGCTTTTTAAGTTTTTTAGGTTAGTTGTGTATGTGTTTAAATCCTTTTAAGCTCGTTTGATCAAGGCCTTCTTCAACTCTTGTCTCTGTTAATATTCTCTATGCCAAATATCTCCATTCTATAATTGTGAAGCACTGCAGGATTTGTTTACGTTATATATATATATATGCAACTAAAAATAGGTGAGGCAATTAAACCATGTAGGTGGTATGATTATATAGTAATGTATAGACCTCTAATGGCTTTGAATGAAGTTACTTGCAATAGTTTATAAATTAAGCTATTTGTACAGAGGTCAGGTAAGTGCTGTACAGCACCTGATAAAAAGCCGAGTGCAAAATACGTTTTTAATGCAATGAGAGCAACACTCCCTCTGAAAAACAGGAACAGGATTGGTTAAGAAATCCATTTCTTGCTATCTGCAGAAGGAGGAAATCCAGGGAATTTTCTTCAAACAAGGTACAATCAACAGTGGTTTACTGATATATAGTGACTGTTAGCAAAGACATACCATGTGTATGATCTTGTGTGCATAAAGAGCTGGCCCCAGGTATTGCTACTTCAGAAAATGAATTTTATTTGCCGTTAAAAGCTTCATGAGCTTTAAATATTTAATAATATATGAATTTGGGTATTTGTAGTTTCTTCAAATTCAGCTGTTCTATATGATATTTATATCTATATTACTTTAATATGTGCTGATGAGCCATTAATGGCGTTGAACGAATTACAGTTGCAAGAACAAGCTCTTACCATTATCGGTTAGTTAATGAAAGACATTATGACTTGTGTCTCAGGTTTAGGTGTTTACTCCTTCTGAAGACGGGTTATCAGGATTTTAATGGTATCATTGAACTCTAAAAGTTGAGAATGCATTTCCAACAATGAGAGCGGCATTGTCACCATCTGGGAACCTTGCATAATTTGCAAATACCCCCAACAGTGATATTGACGTTGGGGGTCCAGTGAGTTTCTCCGCCGGGTCCTCTTCAACATGTGGACCGGTGATGGCAGTGGGGATTGACACGTCTAGACAGTGGTAGCTCCGCCCAGTTGTCTAGAAGTGTGAGGCATTGAAAATATTCAGTGAAATTCCAACACAGTCAAAATCTATCTTTATGTTTCGGGGTGTAGGGGTGACAGTGCCACTGTAAGCAATACCTGAAAAATACTTCTAACTGTTAGTGCATGAGCAGAAAGAACACCACAGATCTCTAGTCTGACCTAATGGTGTGCACAAGCAAGATTAATGATGCTTCATTCATCAATTAGACAAACTAAAGGACAAAGAAGCACTTTAAGTGAAGTAAAACAGCAAAATTGACAAGATAACCGATTCACATATGCAGAACACCTGAAACACACTGCAATGTCCATGTAAGACATATGTTAATTATATACTTGTCCTCTATTAGCATTATCATTGCACTTGACTGTCCGTTACTTTTCAGTCTGTCGTGTAATGGAAAAGTCTGTGAAGGAGCCATTTTTTTTTCTGTTGACTTGTGTGCATACCAAGCTCACCATTGTGATGGTAACAACTACATCACAAGTTAGACCTGAATTTAAGACTTTTTCTTTTACCGGCAGTAAAATGGTGTGTGAAATTTGGATTGCATCTAAACTGTTGCTCAATACCAGCCGCAAACCATAAAACTTTGTTTATCAGTTACTGACGCTCGACTGTTATAGAGAGTAATGAAGAGTTTTTTTCTGCTTGTCTCTTTCTGCCTAAATTATGCAGTTCATCAGTCAATTTACCACAATCAACTGTTTTAGGAATAAGCCTTTAAAAAAGCACCTTATGCCTTGGTATTCAGGAATAAGAAATTTTGTTTACACGTTGTTCTAGCCAAACTGGCTTTCCTTTCTAGACACTGAACGTTCCCCATACAGATGCATTGATTCAATGCATTTCTATGAGGAGATGCATGGCGTTTTGCTGTAATGGAAAATCGTTGGATTGGCTGAGATCATCAAGAGTGATGATGTCAGCCATAGAGGTGGAGCTAGGCAAGGCAGGACCAACGTGGCAGTGGAGAAAAGGTAATTCAAATCACATTTTTACAATACAGAAAGGAGGCTGTGCTTCCTGTCCCTAACAACTCCATTTAGAATGCATAGTTTATATACTGTATAAAGTGGAGTTTATCAACCAAATAAGCATTCTTACTGCTGTGTAAAAAGCCTTAACTTGTTTTGTTGTTCTTATTAGAAAGCCTAAACAACCAATTCAGCACTATAGTGTTGGGAATTCATGTTTGTTAGTGTTCCTTTAAGTGTTTGTAAATATGTCATTGGCCTATCTTTCAAGACTTTTTATAATCCATAAGTTTTTATACACTCTGCACTGCCCATAAGTTACACAGAAGCACACTAGATTTAGTAGGGTGCTTCTTCAGTGTGAGCAGTGTGACTTCACATGCACAATGTAAACCTGAAGCTGATCTTGTTCCTCACTCTACGTTCTCTTAAAATAGTATTCCGTAGATGTAAGCATGTTACTGTCATATGCCATTATAAGCACTGCAAAAAAATTCAAAAAAATTAGTGCTATAAATGAAAATATTTGCAACATTTCATGCAACAATTTAACCATATTCACTGCTTGTGTATATATACAGTACATTTTTTACATCTGAGAAAATATATGTATATTTTTTTGCTTGAAAACTTTTATCTGGCACATGCGCCTTAAAAGTGATTGCAATAAATATATTTTGTAATAAAACAAAATGGAAACTATACTTCTGAATTCTTTAGTTTCTTCTTTTTTTTTTTCTTTGCTCTACATGCAAAGATTGAATACACCCCTAGCTCCAAAATCCTTACTGTGTAATGTCTTATATGTTGCATAATGGCCTCATATAAAAAATGTATCATATTTTATATTGTAGCTAAACAAAGTATGTCAGATTGTGTTTGTTATTTCCAGAAAATTGTATATGATTTGCACCCCCCTCACTCCCCCAACAAAAATAAATAAAAATTAAACAGGGGCCTGGTAACTCTTTAAGTGCCAACCGGGCTTTGTAATAACAGCCAACTGGGAGGAAGTGACAGAGCTGCCTGGGGGGAAGAGGCAGGGGCTGTACAGGGATCATGGAGGCAGAGGAGAGGCATGCTCACGCCTATCATCCGCAGCCAGGACCAGAACCCCAACCAAGCCACCGTCCTGGACACAAAGGTAAGCTAACAGGAAGGTGGCTGCAAATATATAAAGTGTGATGTGTGTGTCAGATTGTGTATGTCAGTATATGTATGTGACAGTAAGTGTCAATGTATGTGTCAATGTGTGTGTATCTGAGTTTTTTGTCAATGTATGTATCTGTGTGTCAGTGTGTATCTGGCTGTATGTGTCAGTGTGTGTATCTAGGTGTATGGCACAGTAGCTGGTGAAACCACCTCCCCGAAAAGCATTTTTGCATGTTGGGATGTCTGAAGATATAAAACACTAGTGCTCGCATACATTAATGTTCATGAAGAAAAGCAGATGGGCGAATTTTATAGTAATCAAAAAGCTTTATGTAGCATATCTATCAAGTGCCCACTTTATGGACCGTGTCTCTTTCACTCCCTCATTTCCCAGGATCCTGAAGTTCAGTGTAAACCAAGCATGTGAAACTCAGAGTAACACGGGCCAAATAAAGTTTGTTTATGTGGGCCTAAAAAAAACCCCTAAACTTCAGTTTTCATAGAAACATAGGTTTATTTTGAAAAGTACAGTATAAAAAAAGTCACCTGACTTCCTCACGCTCGTAGGGCTTCAAAGTAAATTAAAAAGTGAATTTATAAGGAGATTGCATATAACCAATGTTTCAGTCCAACTACCTTGACATATTAAAGGACCACTATAGGCACCCAGACCACTTCAGCTCAATGAAGTGGTCTGGGTGCCAGGTCCCTCTAGTTTTAACCCTGCAGCTAAACCATAGCAGTTTCAGAGAAACTGCCATGTTTCACTGAGGGTTAATCCAGCCTCTAGTGGCTGTCTCACTGACAGCCGCTAGAGGCGCTTCCGCGATTCTCACTGTGAAAATCACAGTGAGATGACGCTGGACGTCCATAGGAAAGCATTAAGCAATGCTTTCCTATGGGCTGTATAAATGCGCGCACAGGGGGTGGAGAGTTCCCCAACACAGAGGGAGCCTGGCTCTGGAGGAAGGTAAAGGGCTGAAGGGTTTTCAGCCCTGCCCTGGGGGTGGGGGGACCTAATGACCCTATAGTGCCAGGAAAACAAGTTTGTTTTCCTGGCACTATAGTGCTTTTTTTTTTTTTTTTTAATTCTTTATTTGTATACGACATGGGTGCTGAATATACGGTCATCCAGGGTTACAAACCTGGTATGTTACAAATCACAGATTGTATACATATGCAAAGAAAAACTGTTTTGGTAACAAACAACATGGTGCTATTGGTCGTCCGTGCCTGTAAAGTCAGCTGAGCGAACAGTTCTAACTATCGGTGGTTCCCCTGTTCGTTTGTTTGCCTTGTGTGCTGTTCCCAGTGATTCGCTCCCTCTGTGGGGGCTGTGCGGGTGTTGTTTCTTAGTGGTTTCGTGTGGTGAGTGTCTTGATAACCCTGGGAGATCGTCCTATAAGTGGACCAAGTGGACTTCCTTGATCCGCCTTATCACCCCGGCCCTGGGCGGGATGGTTGGTTTGAGCCAACCGGAGGCTACCGTTCTCCTAGCTGCCAGGGCGATTCTGTGGATCAACTTCTGCTCGTGTCTCGACCAGCCGTCTATGGTTCTGCTTAATAGGAAGTCAAGGTCTGGAGCTCTAGAGAAAATCTGGGTGACTAGGTCTTGTATCTGCTTCCAGAATGGGCCTATCAGCGGGCATTCCCACCACATGTGGATGTACGTTCCCCTCTGGCCGCATCCCCTCCAGCACGTGTCTGTTGGGTTTTTTTGCATTTGATTCAGCTTAACCGGTGTGGTGTACCAGCGCAGCATTGTTTTTAATGGATTGTTCCTGGAGGGTAACACACACCGATGAGGAGTGGTTAGCCTCCCATATCTCTTGCCATTCTACCCCTTCCAGGGTTTCGCCCAGGTCTCGTTCCCATTGATCCGTGTAAGTTAATTTACCCCAGTCCCTGGCTTCGGAACAGAGGTGGGCGTACAGGAGCGTGATCATGCCTTTGGGTATGGTTTCTTGCAGGCAAATGCGCTCGTAGAAGGTCTTTTTTTGTTGGGCCGCTATTTGTATGGTTGGTGTTTTTGCGAAATCTTTGATTTGGAGATATCTGAAGAAATCGGCGGGGGTTAGGTGGCCTAGCTGTCTCAATGTGTCAAATGGGATAATTTCTGTCCCCTCATATAAATGGCAGATGCGTTGTAGGCCTATCCTCTCTAGGTTTCTGAAGTCTCTAGCTGCCATTCCGGGGGTGAAGGCCTTGTTGCGCAAGTATGGGGTGAGGGGGGACGGGTCGGAAGCTAAATGGAATTTTAATTTGAAGGTGTCCCATATCTTCAGAGAGTTTAACCCCTTAACGACACATGACGTGTGGCATGTCATGATTCCCTTTTATTCCAGACGTTTGGTCCTTAAGGGGTTAATATGGTCGGGCATGTGATCCTAATAGGTGGCCTATGTTCCCTGGGGACCCACATTAGTAGCTGCGGAAGGTCAGCTCCTGTCATTAAGGATTCTATGTCTGCCCATTTTCTTTCGCCGGGGGGAGAGTGCCACATCGCTATTTGTGCTACTTGAGTAGCTACATAATAATAGTAGATGTTCGGCAGGCCCAAACCCCCTCTCGTCTTTGAACGGTACAGGATAAATCTAGAAATTCTGTGTCTTTTGTTTTGCCAAACAAAGGTTTCCATAGCCCTTTGTAGAGGCTGTAGGGAGGATCTGGAGACGCGGATGGCAGCGCCTGAAACAGGAACAGAATTCTTGGCAAGATATTCATTTTAACAGCGTGTATTCTCCCTATCCAGGAAATAGGTCTGTCCACCCACGCCTCCATCTCCCCAATCAGTTGTTTTATCATTGGGGCGTAGTTCTGCTCAAATAGGTTTTCTGGTTTTGTTGTTAGGCGGATACCCAGGTACTTGAGTGTTTGGTGTTCTATTCTCATCTTATGTGCGTCCTGCATTTGATTCATTGCCATTGTCGGTACTCCCAATGGGAGAACACTGGACTTCGTCATGTTTACCCTGTATCCGGAAAAGGTCCCAAATTCATTTAAGACTTCCCTTAGGGCCCCCATTGAGTTTACCGGGTCGGTGAGCGCCAGGAGGACATCATCCGCATAGGCTGATGCTAGGAAATCTCTGCCCCCCACTTTGATACCCTGTATCCTTGGGTGCTTCCTCAGGGCGTGCAGTAGAGGCTCTAACGATAGGGCGAAAAGGAGTGGGGAGAGAGGACACCCCTGTCTGGTTCCGTTAGAAAGCTGGAAAGGATGGAGCGGGGCTCCTGCTATCTTCACCTGTGCTCGGACATTGCTGTACATGGCTCTTAATAGGGTCATAAACTGTTTGGGAAACCCTAACTGGGTCAGTAGCGTAAACAAGTAGGGCCACTTCACTCTGTCAAACGCTTTTTCAGCGTCGAGCAATACGAGCATCGTTGGGGTCTTTGTGGCCACCTGGCGCCAGATTAGGTCAATGTTTCATCGGGCGTTTTCGAATAACTGCCTGTTAGGTATGAAACCTACTTGGTCGGCATCTATCAGATGATTTAGGAATGGGTTCAGTCGTTCTGTCTGGATTTTCGCTTTCATGTCATGGTTAATAAGGGATATTGGTCTATAGTTACCTGGAGCGAGGGGGTCCCTATCTGGCTTTGGCAATAGTACGATGGTGGCTAATGACATATCCGGATTCGGGGTGCCTCCCGTCCGGAACCTGTTGAAAACTGTCGTTAAGTGTGGTACTCACTCGCGGTTCCTCGCGGAAGGCCTTATAATAACTACCGTCGTACCCGTCGGGTCCTGGGGCTTTATTCCCTTTTAAAGTCGTTATCGCTCGATCTACTTCGTCGGGGGTAATATCTGCAGCTAGTACCGCCACTGCCTCCCTGGGGAGCTTCGGGAGTTCCAAGTCCTTAAGGAACCTAAGGGTGGCGTCTTCGTCCTTTTTCGTCATCGTCTCCGTGGTTGGTGAGTGGTTATATAGGGATTTATAGTATTCCGTAAATACCTCGGCTATGTCTTTAGGTGAGGTTTTAATGGAGTTATCTGGGTGTCGAATGGATGCTATATGTCCGCGCCTCATTCTCGGTTTTAGGACTCTAGCTAAGAGGGTATGCATTTTATTGGCCCGTTCATAGAACGTGCGTTTAGTCCAGGTCATTGCTCTGGCAGTATCATCTAGCATTAGGGTGCGTATGGCCAGTCTAGTCTCTTCTAGTCGTCGGAATGAGGCGTCGTCAGGTCGTCTCTTGTGTGTCTGTTCTTGTGTCCGTAGTTTAGTCAGTAAATTCGTTAAGTTTTGGGTTCTAGCTTTCTTTCTCGTGGTCGCTAATTTAATGAGCGTCCCTCTTATAACTGTTTTATGTGCTGCCCATGTTGTCTCTGGCTGCACGTCTGGGGTGATGTTGGAGTCGAAATATTCCACTATGTCCTTGCGGACCTGTTCTACGATCTCTGGGTCGTTTAGTAGTGAGGCGTTTAGTCTCCATGTCCACGGGGAGCTACTGCATAAGTTGCCAATGGTGAGGTGGATGTCGGCGTGGTCAGACCACGATATGGAACCTATCTCAGATCCCGTGACTCTGTCTAAAGATCTGTCGTTAATGAGGAACATATCTATTCTTGAGTAGATACCATGTGGGGCCGAGTAGAACGTGTAGTCTCTCGTGCTAGGATGATGTGCTCTCTATACGTCCACCAACCTGGCATCTGTGATGAACCCATGGAGCAATTTGTCCTGCCCTCCCCTACCCTGCAATCTGGGGCCTTCCCCTAGCGAACTCTGATCGACTACGGGGTTTGCTACTGCATTTAGGTCTCCTCCTAATATTATGAGGCCGTGTCCTAATGCCTGAAGTTTGGCCTTTAATTCATCCCAGAAGTCTGGGTCGGGTTGGTTTGGGGCATATATGTTGAGAAGGTGTAGCTTGTGGGACTGTAAGGCGCCTGAGGCTATAATGTACCTTCCTTTGGGGTCTGCATCTATGGTGTCTATGTGAAGTGGGCAGTTGTTGCGGATAAGTATGGCCACTCTGTTGTGTTTGGTAAGGGCCCTGGCCTCGTAGGTGGTGCGGAATGTGTGATCTTTTAACTGGAACGAGGCTTGTTTCGGTAGGCGGGTCTCCTGTACAAAGGCTATATCAGATTGCATTCTCTTTAGTTCCCTGAACAGGAGACGTCGTTTGGTCGGCGTATTGAGCCCTTTAACATTTAAGGAAGATAATTTCAGTGACATGTGGTAGGATATGGATGATGCCTTCTATACGCCCACCTCTGTTTACCTCCACCACACAGCATCCTATAGTGTAGGTCACAACCCCCAGGGTGGGAGGTAGGAGGGGAAACTGGGAGCAGGTGAGACTGGGTGGAAAGAATAAGGGGGAGTAAGAGTGAAAAAGAGAACAGAAAGTGAGCACGTAGAGTGCTCGGTTGTGGACGTCTGGACTTATCTGTTGCCAGACTGGTGTGGGGTGTACATTTCTCCATCTCGTCTGCGCACCGCGCTCGAGCGAGGTGGGTATGTATGGCTTACTGACCAAATTGCGCTGTTTGCGACATGGTTCTAAAATGAACGCTTTTGTAACACAGAATATGAACTCTTACGTATTTAAGAAAGGTATAAAAACAAATAAGGACAACTGTTCCTGTCCGGCTTGTGTGTCTAGCGTGGTGCAAGTGGGTCGCCTGGTTATGTTGTTTGGAAGGCAGACAGCATGACCCCTTGCGTGTTCCTGTATAATATGCACAATGCCGGCAGCTAGCTCCTGCCTGGAGTTTTGTAACTTTATAACTAGGTAGTCGGGGAGGGGGGTCCTTCACTACGCTGAAACGTCACGGAGTGGGTCTGAATCTCTCGGCGTGGGGAGGGGGGGGAGTAACCCCAGGATGGGGGGGGGGGGGTATGTTGCTGTTCAATGGTTAAAGTTTGTTTTCTTTTGTTGTTTTTTTGTTGTTTTTTGTTATAATTTTTTTTCTTTTTGGGTGGGGGGGGGGGGGGGGGGTGTTCAAGCTCCCGCGTTTGTCCCCCTGCTGCAACCTTCTTTCAAGTTCCCCTGAATATAAATATGATTCTATCTCCGAGGTGTTATACTGCAGGGCTATGTGTCACTGTTGTTTCCCGCCATCAGGAGTCACCCTCCTCGTTCTCTACATTTGCAAGCTAAATCCCCCCTACAGTGCTATCGTCTGCCTCCCGCCTCTGTCACCTACCCCTCTTGTTCCCCGCCTAGAGTCCCGTCGGCCGGTGTGGCAATCAGGTCCACGGCCCCTTGCTAGGCCCTCTCCGGGTCCGGAGGTTCCCCCGGCTCTCTGTCCCTTAGCGGTGGTGTGTCCTGTGGTGCAGAGCCTCCGGCCATATATGCCCGTCTTGTCCAGATCCCTGTCCAAGCTCGAGCCCCCAGGAGCATACCCCCCGGTCCCCCCTCCCAAATGGCCACAACCCCATTCCCCGGGGCCCACAGAAGGGAGGGGGGGGGAAACCCATGCGCTGGACACCATGGCCGCCAGCTGGACCCTTACCCCCGGCCCCAAAGATGTGGTGAAATCTCCCCTCCTCTGAGCTCAGGACCCCCTTCTCTTCGTAACACCTTGAATTACTGTACCCGGTCCGGTCGTGAGCGTCTCTGTCCTCCGGCGTCCTGCCACTCCGTCGGCAGGGGGATGAGCTCCTCTCCGGTCCCCGCACCCAGCGATAGTTGCGCCGGTATCTGCACTCCCAGGCCTCTGAGGAACTTCTCCGGGTCTCCGCCAGGCAACAGCACTTGGGCCCCACCATCCCGGAAAGCCAACAGCTTGAACGGGAAGCCCCAGGCGTACCGGACTCCCGCTTTTCTTAGGGCCTCGGTCACTGGCCTCCATTCCCTCCTCCTTTGCAGAGTGCTGGGGGCCAGGTCCTGGTAGAGCTGGAGGGTGGCTCCCCCGTGCCGTATCTCCTCTTCTCTGCTTCTCCGCATTAGTGCCTCCTTTGTCTGTAAGTGGATCAAACGGATGATCACATCTCTTGGTGAGTTGGTATCTTGTTTTCGGGCTCGGAGTGCCCTATGTGCTCTCTCCATGCACCACTGCTCTTCCGGCAAAGTTGGCAACAGCGGTCGGAAGATTGAGAGGAGCACCTCCTGTAGTGGGCCTTCATTCTCCCGCTCCGGTAATCCCCGCAGCCGGATGTTATTCCTTCGGGAGCGATTAGCTGTGTCCTCGAGCGCCAGCTCCATCTCGGCCACTTGGGCCTCGAGTTTTTTAACGTGCGCCACCACTGTGTTATGGGCCCGGGTCGTGTTCTCCATGCGATCCTCCAATTGAGAGGTCCTGGTGCCCAGCGCCGAGATTTCGGCGCGCAGGACGGACGTGGACCGGTCTATTTCTCCTGCCAGGTACGTCTGCACTTCTGCCAGCTTGGTTAGGATTTGTGCAGAGTCTCCCGTCGTGAGGCCAGAAGTCCCTGCTGCTCGTGGTGAAGAGGACCTTGAGGCATGGCCTGCTCCGGCGCCATCTTGGCTCCCTGCCGGCCCCGATTTTTGGACCGTGAGCATGTCTAGCACCGATGTCCCAGTGTCTGGTCCCTTCTAAGGGTGTTTTTTAGTGTTCTTTTTGTCCATATTGCGTGTTTTTGCGTGCGAAATTAGCTTATGTGGGCTATATATAGCGCTAGGATGCCGGAGCTCTACTCCCGAGCGTCCAGCTTGTTCCCTGGTCAGGCCACGCCCCATATAGTGCTCCTTTAAGAAAAGTTTGGTAATGGGACTGAAATGGTGAATGTATGCTGATGCACAGCTGTAAAAAAAAAAAACAAATGAAGTTGTCTTGTTGATTTTGAAGTACTATGAGTGTGTTCTTCACTTGGCTGAGAGCATTAAACTTAGGAAAGTGTTGGGAGGCTATTGTGCAAGTGTGGCAAAAAGAATCAGCATCTCCATGGGGACCATTCAGCGCCTCCATGCAGACCCAATCTATTACACTGCCCACAAATCCAATACATTTCCCCAAATCCAATCTAATACACTGCCCCTTAATCTAATACACTGCCCCTCCTCTCTAATTGAATACACCGCCCCCACTTCCGCCACTCTAATTTAATACATTGCCCTCCTCCCACCACTCTAATACACAGCCCCACTCCCTCCCGAAATGAATACACTGCCCCCTCACTCAAATGTATACACTGCTCCCACATTCCGAACGTAATACACTGGCACCCTCCCACCCCCCATTTAACACACTGCCCCACTCCTTCCCCAAATTAATGCACTGCAACCCCCTAATTCAAAGAGACAATATAGTCACCAGAACAACTACATCTTAATCTAGTTTTTCTGGTGACTATAATAGCTCCCTTCAGGCATTTTTGAGCAAACACTGCCTTTTCAGAGAAAAGGCAATGTTTACATTGCCCCTAGGAACACCTCCAAGTGACCACTGGAGGGGCTTCCTGGCTCAGGGCTGCACAGTAAGCTGCCCTGTCATTCAGCGTCCCCACGCTCTGAATTGGGGTGTTGAATTTTCCTCATAGAGAAGCATTGATTCAATGCATCTCTATGAGGAGGTGCTGATTGGCCAAAACAGTATTTGACCCCGCCCCCTTGCTGATTTTATCCAATCTGGATTGTCTAATAATCAGCAATTTTGATGTCACCAAGGGGGCTGGAAATAAGCTGAGTTTTAACCCATTCTGACTCGGCTGAGGGGAGGGCAAACCACCCAAATGGTGGGTTTTCACTATAGGGTCAGGAATACATGTTTGTGTTCCTGACCCTATAGTGATCCTTTAACACACTGCCCCCACCACTCTAATTCACACCCCCACTCCCTCCCCCAATTTAATACACTGGCACCCTCCCTCCCCAAATAAATACACTGCTCCCTCACTCAAATTAATACACTTGCTCCCCTCCCAAATTGAATACACAGGCACGCTCTCTCCCCCCAAATTAATACAGTGCCCCCCTCCCTCTCCAAATTAATACAGTGCCCACTTCCTCCCCCAATTTAATACACTGACCACCCCACCCTTCCCAAATTAATATACTGCCCCCTCTCTCCATCCCCCAAATTATTACACTGCAACCCCATCCCAATTTAAAACACTACACGGGAAGGTCCCCCAAGACTCTCTTCCCCTACTTTAAGATGAGCTGCCTGCCTCCAGTTCCAGCTCTGCTCTTCTCTGCTCAAGTGCTCTGCAGACAGACAGCCATTCTGTTCTTTTGTGGCCATGGGAGGGAAGGCAAGAATCAGATAGGAAATATCTTCCCTGTCTTGCAGCTGGTCGCAGCCACAGCACAAAGCAGCCCCAGGGAAGGCGGGCCGCAAATATATTAATTTTGGACTACTATGCTTAGTGTAAACTGTGGTAAATGTTTGTGAAAATGGGGTTGTGAATATAAAATATTATTTTTGTTCTATATTTGTTAATTAGTAGGTCTTCATAAATGTCTAGAATGATTCAACTCGGCTATATTATTGGCCACTGCCTCCTAGGCCATTTAAGATATTGTGATGAGCCAAGCTTCCTTGTTAAAATTAAATCATGCAGGGTTCATTCAATAAAATAAAGGTCATCATATTAATTGAAATATACACTGCCTGGCCCAAAAAAAAGTCACACACTCGAATATTTCGTTGGACCGCCTTTAGCTGATTACGGCATGCATTTGCTGTGGCATTGTTTAGGTAAGTTTCTGCAATGTCACACAATTTATTTCCGTCCAGTATTGCATTAATTTTTCACCAAGATCTTCTATTGATGATGGGAGAGTCGGACCACTGCGCAAAGCCTTCACCAGCACATCCCAAAGATTCTCAATGGGGTTAAGGTCTGGACTCTGTGGTGACCAATCCATGTGTGAAAATTATGTCTCATGCTCCCTGAACCATTCATTCACAATTTGAGCCCGATGAATCCTGGCATTGTCATCTTAGAATATTCCCGTACCATCAGGGAAGAAAAAATCCATTAATGGAATAACCTGGTCATTCAGTATATTCAGATAGTCAGCTGACCTCATTCTTTGGGAACATAATGTTGCTGAACCTAGACCTGACCAAGCACCAACCCAAGATCATAGCACTGCCCCCACATGCTTGAACAGTAGGCACTAGGCATGATGGGTGCATCACTTCATCTGCTTCTCTTCTTACCCTGATGCGCCCATCACTCTGGAACAGGGTAAATCTGGACTCATCAGACCATGTGACATTCTTCCATTGCTCCAGAGTCCAATTTTTTTGCACCCTATCAAATTGAAGCCTTTTTTTATGATTAGTGGTTTTCTTAAGGCTACACCACTGTTCAGTCCTAATCCCTTGAGTTCCCTTTGCATTGTGCGTGTGGAAATGCTCTTACTTTCACTATTAAACATAGCCCTGAGTTCTGAGCTCAGCCCAGACAGTCCCCCCTCTCCAATTTAGGGCCCCCAGGGGCCATGTGACCGCTCTAAAAGAGAGATCACATGGCTGCCATAGGTGTCCACAGTGCTGCCAGCAGGGGGACTGCCTGAACTGATAGGCAGTCCCCCTGCTGGTTACAAAAATTTAAAAAGGTTTGGTAAAAGTAAAAAAAAAAATAGTGATATAGTTAATAAATTTAAAATAAATACATATATGTATATATGATATATATACATATATATAAATCATATATAACGTCATACTAAGTGTATTTTTTGTATTAATATATATATATAAATATAAAAAAACACTTAAAATAAAATTATGCACGTGTATATATAATAACTATATTGTGTGTGAGTATATATATATATATATATATATGTGTAGAAAGGCCATTAGGCCTGAATTTGTGGGAGGAGTAAGTCCCCTACTTAAACTCCCAGCCCCTACTCACCTCTGCCGTTCAGCTGATTGTCTATCCCCATAGCAACCAGCACTTCCGGTCCGAGCTTCCCGCCAGAACTGTTCCTGTTTCCAGCAGTCAGACGTCCTGTACAATCCGCCGTCCGTTTGAGGTCCTTCCACTCGGTTTTTTCCCGGTCGAGGTACCTGGCTTCCGGTCACGAGACCGGCACGTTCACGTAAGCTAGCCGAGGGAAATAGCGTTCGGCTATTTCCCTCCGTTCGGGCCTAAAAACGTAGGGGTAGGCTCCCTCTATCTTATCCACACGAATACATGCTCTTTTTAAACGTATTCTGCGTTCGCGCCAAACGGACGAACGCCCGGCACATTTTCGCTTTGTTAAACATATTCGTACTGAAACTACCGAATATATATAAAGTATAACGCTCATATTATTATTTGTATTCCCTTATTGCCGTTCGGTCACGCAGTACCGACCTATTTCGTACGGTTAAAAAACGAACACCATGTACTAATCCATATTCGGTTACATCTTATTTAAACATGCTAAAGTAATGCACTAATTTAATTTTACACGAATTCTACTATATTAATGTATATTCCCTGTTCGGTCAGTTAACTACTGATACCTACACGTCAATATGTGCTTATACTAATCTGGTCTGACTACCATCCTTTTCTTTTTCTATCTATGTTGACCGGTTTAAATTATTTTACTACATTAAAAAATCTCTACTACTTTTATAAACATACGGTTTTCCATACACAGAATTAAATATTAACTTCATCCTTTTAACCATGGTCCATACTTCATACATCACTAATACAATTTTTTCTAATCATTCACCAGACATAGTTTAAACTCGACATACAGATATTACGTAATTAAACACTACGTGCTACAATATCCGTTACATCAACATCTGTACTATTCCTTTTCCATATAATCACGCTTTCACATATTTTGGCTTTACAGATTGCTTCGGTTTATCGCTTTTCTGTGCTAAAGTTGTTATTTCAAGGTCTTTATTACAGGAACAGGTTTTTATCTTTTTATTTTATCACTTTGAGTCATCAAGGTTTAGGCCTCAAATTTAATTAAACTATTGGGTTTTATTACATACCATCACATCTGTTATTAACTATGGAATTTTTTCTTTGGTTAACACTTAGCTCCAGTATTAATCTAGGCTTCCACCGGTGCAACACAGTTAAACTGTTACGCTTAACGTAATTTCTGTACGTCAAACTAAGGTATAGTTCACTACTCCTTTTTACAACATTCCATACAAGACCTCACGCGGTCTCATTTTCATTACTACTTTCCCACAGGCTTACGCCCACGGTACGCTAATTCTTTACTATTTTTTCTACCCAGACATACGGTCATACGGTCATACGGCCATCAGGCTCTGAAAACACCAAAACCTGACCCGGTACTTTGATACCTTCAGGTACTTACGTCCTTACCCAAGTACGACCATTCGCCACCCCAAGGCCTCATTCAGCCTTCTCACAAAATATCTAAATCATCCCATTCACACACCTAAAACTTTCATGATCCCTCAATGCAGGATCTCACGCCCCTAACGATCTCACGCCCCTAACGATCTCACGCCCCTAACAAACTAACGCCCCTAACAAACTAACGCCCCTAACAAACCAACTCCCAATACAAACCATACGCCACCACGATACGCATAAATACATCAACATCTGTCTTAAATCCCCATGATTCTTCCTCAAGGACAGCAACAAGACAAGACTCACCACACTTATTACTACCAGAAGGTTCCAGATACCATTTGCAACCAGTCAAGGTTAGTATCCACACACCACTCCAGTCCTCTCACTTTACCCTTAAGTATACTATCGAACTGGCTACAGGGTCTAGGCTAATGCCTTAGCTCACCCTATCAGGAAAACCGATCCCGCGAGGCCTTCCACCCCCACCCCACCCCACCTCAACACGGAGGTACGGCCCCACGCCCAAATCATAGTTATAAGCCTCGCATGCCCTGCTACAGGTCTCTAGTCTGGGCCTCACCTGTCACGGCCACTCGTTTTGATTGCTCTTTACTGTCACCGAGAGGCCAACATCCCGCCACCACGTCTGTGGCAAGTACGTCATAAGCCAAATCATAGGTAGAGCCTCTCACTGCCACTCTGCATTAGCAGGGCCTCACCTACCCAAACATTCAACAGTTAAGTTTTTCGCTTCGGCATCTAGCATTACAGTCCAGTTCTTCCATACACACCACCCCCCATACCCCTCCAACTTACCTTACTCCCCTTCTAATATATCTTTCACATAATCACTCCTTTTTAGAATGTCCCAAGAACCAATTCCAACCGAAGAATTGACAGAAGAGACACCATTCACGCCAATCAGACCCGAGTCTCCAGGCGAATCACTCACTCTTTCAACCCCCACGTCCTTGAGAGCATGGACTATTCCCAAAATTACGGCCGAGCTTAGGCTCAGGGGAATCCCCTTTCCGGCCACAGCTAGAAAGGCAGAACTTTATAGGCTGCTTACCCACCAAGCCCCCGAGCCTAGGCCAGGCACTAGTTCTCAAGGACAACCACCAAGCAACAGCACGGCCACCCAGGATACCCTGGCAGCTATCTTGGCCAATCTACAGACCGCCAATAGCAGGCTATCTAAGGTGGAGAGCGCCATCTCCTCTCCAGGTACTACCACGGAAGTCCCAGTCTCTACCACGGCTGTACCCGCTATACCAACATGCCCTCCTATACTCCCCCCTCCAACACCAGGCACAGCCATTACACCCTTTGAGTCACCAGCACACTCCGTCCCAGACTCTATCAGAAAAGATATCCTAGACGGGAAGGACTAACCGACATAAACATCGACAACCTGTTTTTTTTATCTAAGGTCTCACCCTAGCAGGCACTTGGTGGAATATCTCACCACAGGGTTCACACAAGGGTTTCTCACGGGTATAGTAGCCATTCCCCCAGGTACACTAGAATGTCCTAATCTCCAGTCAGCACGTTTAGACCCAGTCTCCATAGACACTCTCATTTCCTCTGAAATCACCAACGGTTTCATGATCGGGCCCTTCACCTCATCACCATTTTCCTCCTGGCGCACAAACCCCATTGGTATTGCTATTCACAAATATTCTAATAAAAAAACGTCTAATTATTGATTTATCGGCACCGCACTCCTCTTTTGTTCCAAGCATAAACGCACTCATTCCAGCAGACGAATTCTCACTTCAGTACGTAACCATCGACGACGCCATACAGTCCATCATATCCTCTGGTAATCGACCCTGGCTCAGCAAAACAGACATCACAAACGCGTTTAAATTACTACCCATGAACCCCTAACTCTGGCACTTACACGGTGTTAAATGGCGAGGGAAATATTACTTCTCAACACGACTCACTTTCGGTTCTTGAAGCAGCCCCAAACTGTTCGACATTTTCGCAGAGTCACTATACTGGCTGCTTCTGAACGTCATCAGGTGTCACTCCGTTATTCACTACCTAGACGACTTTCTACTGATAGAGCCAGGGTCACCAACACCCACTGCACTATTTTCCACACTTGGAGTCCCTTTGTCCCCAGCCAAAACTATAGGCCCCACAACTAAATTGACCTTTCTGGGGATAGAGCGTGACTCTGTTAACCTCAGAGCTAGCCTTCCCCACGACAAACTGTCACGATTGAGAGGGGAGATAGACATGTTCCTGCGGAATGATGTTTGCACCAGGAGAGAACTTCAGTCTCTTCTCGGATCCCTGAACTTCGCCATGCGCATCATCCCGCAGGGAAGGTCTTTCATATCCAGACTTCTGTGCCTGCTCCATGGAGTTCCGGACTCCGGCACAGTTTCTTTGGACCCCCACGCCAAGGCTGACTTAGCTATGTGGGGGAAATGTTTTAAAGACTGGAATGGTATCTCCATGTTTATCAACCCTCTCTCCACCTCGTCACCCATCATCCACACAGACGCAGCAGCCAACACCGGTTTTGCAGCCATTTTTGGGAACCAATGGTTTAGGGGCCACTGGCCCACTGAGACGGATGCCTTGCCAGGATTCAGGGAGACCTCAGCACTATTCGAAATTTATCCCATTGTGGCGGCCGCACACACTTGGGGTCATCTCTGGTCTGGCAAGGCAGTAAAATGCTACTCAGATAACTCGTCGGCTTGCGAAATCATTAACAAAGGGCGCTCATCATCCCTGACCATCATGCGGCTGATTCGCAAGCTGACCTGGTTGGCAGCATCCGGTCAGTTTCACTTAGTATGTTTTCACATCCCGGGTATTCACAACACGGCCGCTGACGCTCTTTCTCGTTCTCAATTCCAGACATTTCTCAGGCACTCCTAACGGCTCACCAACAGCCATCCAAGACACCACGGTTTCACGAACTAATCTTGGATTAAGCACACTCTTGCATCACGCTAGAACACTCACTCACCAAGCATTATCACCCAACACTGCTATCACTTACAATAGGGGACTCAATATATTTAACAAATTCACTGCAGAATTCGGTCTACAAGGTGACTTTTCTATTCAAAGCATGGTGACTTTTGCCTCTTTCTGCCACCTACACCTTAAACCTGCTCACAACACCATTAAACTTTACCTCACCGGGTTCAGCACCACAGCCTCACCAATTTTCCTAACAACACTCCTTTCCTGTCATCATACCCCATTAAAAAGGTTTTGAAAGGTATATCAAAGGTTTCACCTCCACTCACTATCACTAGATTACGTATAGATGGGCCGATCTTCAGGTCACTTAGCAATCTCCTTGACACAGCTCCATTCGATAGCAACACAAATACGGTGATCAAATCTGCTATATATCTCGCTTTCTATGGTTTTCTCAGACCTAGAGAGTTCACCGTGGTTTGTCAAGGAGATATCACGCTAAGCCTTAATACATCACACCTCACTAAGATAGAGGATCACTACCTACTTTCGATCCCTACAACTAAAACCAACCGGTCACTACACCCTACAATAATTCCTCTCTTCCCTACTGATAATGCCTGGTGTCCGGTAAAGGTACTAGACCACCTACGGTCAACTCTTCACGCACACCTACCAGACTCTCCGCTCTTAACACTACAAGGGCACCCACTGACCACGGCTAAATTGATGTTACATGTCAGAACTCTGCTATCTAAGCTCGGACACAACCCGGCTGCTTTCTCCGGGCACTCCTTCCGCATAGGAGCCGCCTCAGCAGCCTCTAGCACAAACACACCGGTCCACATCATCAAGAGACTGGGGCGATGGAAATCCTCCATATATAATGCATATATTCCACAACCGGAGAAAGAGCTTCGCCAAGCTTTCAGGAACTTGGTCTTGTAAAATGCAATAAAGTGTGTATTTTCTCGAATTTATCTTTTGCCCTCTTTTATTTACAGGCCCACTCGTACGTTGGTTTCGGCACACCACAACCAACTTTGCTCACAGATACTATCCATTACGTATTAAAATTCCGAGCACTAGTAGAAAGGCCATTAGGCCTGAATTTGTGGGAGGAGTAAGTCCCCTACTTAAACTCCCAGCCCCTACTCACCTCTGCCGTTCAGCTGATTGTTCCCACCCACCTACACCCTGTTATAACTACATTCTCCTTGGTGGGCCCTCTTTTATTTCCAGGCCCACTCGTACGTTGGTTTCGGCACACCACAACCAACTTTGCTCACAGATACTATCCATTACGTATTAAAATTCCGAGCACAAATATATATATATATATATATATATGAAAAAAAATAATTAAAAATAAACTAAAAATTAATTTTAAAAAAAACTTAGATATGTAATTTTATTCTAACTGTATTTTGAGATATATATAAATCCAAATAGGTTATGGTGGGGAAAATTGTGATTGAAATCCCCTTCCACCTGAAGTCTGTGGATAATTAATACAATGTTAAACAAAAACCTGCACACCAGTCAAGCAATAAGACTTGCTTTTCCCACAAAAAATCCCATAACTGCAGCGATGTTACAACCGCCCACCCAGAATCCTTTGCGGTTGTAACATCGCTGCAGTTATGGGATTTCTGTGGGAAAAGCAAGTCTTATGGCTTGACTGGTGTGCAGATTTTTGTTTAACATTGTATTAATTATATATAAATATATATATATTTATATCAAAATACACTTAGAATGAAATTACATATATATTAATGTATATCCCCTTAATGACCGTGGACGCACTATGTATGTCCGACAAAAAAAACCTGTCGTTTAGGACCACGGATATACCTGTTACGCCCGTGGCAAATAGGAGCCCTGGACTTACCTGGACTGGCGATCTGCGTCAATCACGGTCGGGGGGGGGGGGACTGCCGGAGACCCCAGCAGTCCCCCTGCAGCAGCTCCGGCCACCCCAGCTCTCGAGGGCCATGTGATCACCATGATCACATCGCCGCAATAGGAGTCTAGGAGCTGCCAGCAGGGGGACTGTCTGAGCTGTCAGACAGTCCCCCAGGCTGCTAAAACGTAAAAAAAACTACAATAAATATATTATTTATTAAATATAATAAAATAATTAAAGCACTTTATAATATATTATACATATATAATGCATATATATGATTTCATTATAAGTGTACTTTGAGATATATACATAATGTATCTCAAAATACACTTATAATGAAATCATATATATGTATAATATATTATAAAATATTATACATATATAGGAAATAAAAGTGTGTGTGTGTGTGTGTGTGTGTATATATATATATATATATATATATATATATATATTCACCCTGTTTCAAATTATTATGCAAATTCTATTTAAGTGTCACAAAGATTAAGTATTTTGTTTTTCAGTTTAACTCATGAATGGCATTGTGTCTTAGGGCTCTTTTGATCACTGAAAACAATCTCTGACACCTGTGATAATTAGATTGCCAGGTGAGCCCAATTTAAGGAAAAACTACTAAATGAGGGTGTTCCACATTATTAAGCAGAACACCATTTTCATGTAATATGGGGAAGAAAAAGGATCTCACTGCTGCCAAAAAGAGTGAAATAGTTCAATGCCTTGGACGAGGTATGAAAACATTAGAAATTTCACGACAACTTAAGCGTGATCATCGCACTAATAAGAGATTTGTGGCTGATTCAGAGCACAGACGGGTTTGTGCAGATAAAGGCACATTGAGGAAGATTTCTGCCAGATCCATGCATCGGATCAAGAGAGCAGCTGCTAAAATACCATTACATAGCAGCAAACAGATATTTGAAGCTGCTGGTGCCTCTGGAGTCCCACGGACATCAAGGTGTAGAGTCCTCCAGAGTCTTGCAACTGTGCATAAACCTTCTATTCGGCCACCACTAACCAATGCTCACAAGCAGAAACGGCTGCATTGGGCAGAAAAATACATAAAGACTAATTTTCAAACAGTCCTGTTTACTGATGAGTGCCGTGCAACCCTGGATGGTCCAGATGGATGGAGTAGTGGATGGTTGGTAGACGGCCACCCTGTTCCAACAAGGCTGCGATGTTAGCAAGGAGGTGGTGGAGTCATGTTTTAGGCTGGAATCATGGGAAGAGAGCTAGGCGGCCCCTTTAGGGCCCCCGAAGGTGTAAAGATGACCTCTACAAAGTATGTGGAGTTTCTGACTGACCACTTTCTTCCCTGGTACAGAAGGAAGAACTATGCTTTCCGTAACAAAATCATCTTCATGCATGACTATGCACCATCTCATGCTGCAAAGAATACCTCTGCATCAATGGCTGCTATGGGGATAAAAGGAGAGAAAGTCATGGTGTGGCCTCCATCCTCCCCTGACCTCAATCCTATTGAGAGCCTTTGGAGCATCCTCAAGCAAAAGATCTATGAGGGTGGGAGGCAGTTTAAATCCAAATAGCAGCTCTGGGAGGCTATTCTGACATCTTGCAAACAAATTCAAGCAGAAACTGTCCAAAAACTCACAAGTTCAATGGATGCAAGACTTGTGAAGCTGCTATCAAATAAGGGGTCCTATGTTAAAATGTAACGTGACCTGTTAAAATGTTTAAAAAGTTAAAATGTTGTTATAAGTTTGATTGAAATAGCTTTTGATTTCAGTAAATATGCTGAAAACACAACAAATGACAATTTTCAGTTCTTTTTTTAAGTGTTTTGAAACTTACTGTGCGTAATGATTTGGAACAGTGCATTGTAAGTTTTTTATGTTTAAAAAATATACTGTTATCATTAGGAGGTTTGTTCAATAAAATTTGAATTGTACTCTTAATAGTTGATAACATGAGAATTATGCTGACTGTTATTTACATAAATTATTTAGGTAAATGAGAAAAATATAATTTGCATAATAATTTGGAACAGGGTGTATATATATATATATACACACACGTATTATATACACACGTATTATATGTATATATGTGTGTGTGTATATATATATTTATATATACAGTGCCTTGCAAAAGTATTCATCCCCCTTGGCATTCTTCGTGTTTTGTTGCCTCACAACCTGGAATTAACATGCATTGTTTGAGGATTTGCATAATTTAATTTACAGAACATGCTCACAACTTTGAAGATTTTTTTTTTTATTGTGAAGCAAACAACAAATAGGACAGAATAACAGAAAAAGTCAATGTGCATAACTATTCACCCCCTTAAAGTCAATACTTTGTAGAGCCACTTTTTGCGGCAATCACAGCTCCAAGTCGATTTGAATAAGTCACTATGAGCTTGCCACATCTTACCACTGGGATTTTTGCCCATTCCTCCTTGCAAAACTGCTCCAGCTCCTTCAAATTAGATGGTTTGCGCTTGTGAACAGCAATCTTTAAGGCTGACCACAGGTTTTCTATTGGATTTAGGTCTGGGCTTTGACTAGGCCATTCCAACACATTTACATGTTTCCCCTTAAACCACTCAAGTGTTGGTTTAGCAGTGTGTTTGGGGTCATTGTCCCGCTGGAAGGTGAACCTCCGTCCTAGCCTCAAATCCTGTACAGAGTGATACAGGTTTTGCTCAAGAATATCCCTGTATTTAGCACCATCCATCTTTCCCTCAACTCTGACCAGTTTCCCAGCCCCGGCTGCTCTTGGGTGATGTGATGTGTTGGGTTTGCACCAGACATTGCATTTTCTTTGATGGCCGAAAAGTTATATTTTAGTCTCATCAGACCAAAGCACCTTCCTCAATACATTTTGGGAGTCTCCCACATGCCTTTTCGCAAACTCAAAACATGCCATTTTGTTTTTAGCTGAAAGTAATGGATGGCTTTCTTCTGGCCACTCTGCCATAAAACCCAACTCTATGGAGCGTACGGCTTATTGTCATCCTATGTACAGATACTCCAGTCTCTGCTGTGAAACTCTGCAGCTCCTCCAGGGTTACCTTAGGTCTCTGTGCTGCCTCTCCGATTAATGCCCTCCTTGCCCGGTCCGCGAGGTTTGGTGGGCGGCCGTCTCCGGGCAGGTTTGCTGTTGTGCCATGTTCTTTCCATTTGGTTATGATAGATTTGGTGGTGCTCCTGGGGATCATCAAAGATTTGGATATTTTTTTTTAACCTAACCCTGACTTGTCCCTTGCTTGTTTGGAGAGTTCCTTGGTCTTCATGGCAGTGTTTGGTTATTGGTGCCTCTTGCTTAGGTGTTGCAGCCTCTGGGGCCTTTCAAAAAAGGTGTGTATATGTAATGACAGATCATGTGACACTCAGGTTGCACACAGGTGGACATCATTTCACTAATTATGTGACTTCTGAAGGTAATTGGTTGCACCAGAGCTTTTTATGGGCTTCATATAAAAGGGAGTGAATACATACGCACATGCCAATTTTCTGTTTTCTATTTCTAAAAAATAGTTTTAGGTATATATTTTTCTCATTTCACTTCACCAATTTAGACTATTGTGTTCGGATCCATCACATCAAATTCAGATGAATAAAACATTGAACTTAAGGCTATAATGTAACAAAATAGGTAAAAAGTCAAGGGGGGTGAATACTTTTGCAAGGCACTGTATATATATATATATATATATATATATATATATATATATATAATAGAAAAAACAAGTAAAGGGAGCACACTAGGACTTTATTTCAGTGCAACAAAATTGTTTACTGTATCATGAAATAATACATGATCTGTGAAAAAAATACAAAAAAATCGACATTCGACCCTCCTGGGGTCTTTATCACTGTGATCTTGATAAAGACCCCAGGAGGGTCGAAACGTCGATATTTTTTATTTTTTTTATTTTTCACAGATCATGTATTATTTCATGATACAGTAAACAATTTTGTTGCACTGAAATGAAGTCCTAGTGTGCTCCCTTTACTTGTTTTTTCTATTATATATAACGCGGGATTGCACCTAGGCACTTTGGTTTTGTTAAATTAATCTACAGGAGGAGTGCCCTGCCTATCTATTTTTTGTATATATATATATATATATATATATATATATATATATACACACACACATATATATATATTTTTTATTATAAATTGGAAAAAAAAACATTCATAAAAAACAAATAAAAAAGCTTACTTTGGCCAGCATTTGTGACTAAGTGGCTACTACAAAAGTCTGGAAATACCCCATTTTGAATAACCTGGGTTGTCTACATTTGAAAATGGTATGTCACGATGCAGTTATTTTACATTCCTGGGAGCCCATATGGTCTCAAAAGGCAACACAGACCCAGCAAACTGAATTGGGCTAGCCCTATATTGACCCTGTACCTTTCCAAAACACCATAAAACCTGTACATCAGGGGTATTTTTATACGTGGGAGATTTCGCTAAACACAAATATGAGTGTTTAAAACAGTAAATCTTATTATGACGATGAAATCACTAGTAAAAGTGCAGTTTTTGTGTACAAAAATTAATAAAAACGCTAACTTTGGCTAGCATTTGTGACTAAGTGGCTACTATAAAAGACTGGAAATTACCCATTTTGAATAACCTGGGTTGTCTACATTTGAAAATGGTATGCCATGATGGGATTATTACATTCCTGGGCTACCATATGGTCTCAAAAGGCAGCACAGACCGAGCAAACTGAATTGGACAAACCCTATATTGGCCCTGCACCTTTTCAAAACACCATAAAACCTGTACATGGGGGGTATTTTTATACTCGGGAGACTTCAATGAACACAAATATGAGTGTTTAAAACAGTACAACTTATCACAAGTAAAAGTGCAGTTTTTGTGTAAAAAAAAACAACAAAAAACAAATATGAACGCTAACTTTGGCAAGCATTTGTGGCTAAGTGGCTACTACAAAAGACTGGACATATACCCCATTTTGAATACCGTGGGTTGTCTACTTTTACAAATGGTATGCCATGATTGGGTTGATTTTCATTCCTGGGCTGCTATACGGTTTCAAAGGCAACATAGGCCCAGCAAACCAATCTGGCAAATTTCAATGTGCAAACATGGAGAAGGGGAAAGCCCTACATTTGACCCCTGTAAGTTTGCAAAAATCCATAAAACCTATACATTGGGGGCACTGTTGTATTCGGGA
This sequence comes from Pelobates fuscus, assembly GCF_036172605.1. NCBI lineage: Eukaryota > Metazoa > Chordata > Amphibia > Anura > Pelobatidae > Pelobates > Pelobates fuscus. The sequence continues at coordinate 164,863,434 of NC_086319.1, forward strand.
GATGTTGCTGAACACATATTGGGGTGTTCTTTGTCAGTAACACCCGAAATAAAAGGAACTGAGAATCCATGCCTAAAGTACAATGTGAGAAAAAATAACACAAAAAATGACTACCCAAAAGGTTGACAAAGACTGGTGATAAAATTAGTGCATGGAAAGTGTTAAAACACCACCATTTAAAATACCATAGAGTGTCTACTTTTAAAAAATATATGGTTTGATGGGTGTAAATTACATTGGCCGGCTTCAAAAATGTCCCAAATAGGACATGGGTGCATGATGACCAGCTGTGAAAATTCCAAGTTGGAAAACTGGAATGCGCACCCTCCAAATAAGGTATTTTAGCCTTCAAAGAACCAGACACACCTATACATGGGTGGTATCACTGTAGTCAGGAAATGTTGCTGAACACATATTGGGGTGTTCTTTGGCAGTAACCTTTAAAGTTCTCCGTACATGTATTCTTAAATTGCTATGCGTGTCAAAAAAATCACTAATTGTTTGTTTTTTTTGGCATAGATTGGTGGTAAAATGGTTGCATGAAAAGAGTCAAAATATCCCAAGTTTAATACCTTAGGTTGTCCTCTTTTAAAAAATATATACATGTGAAGGGTTATTCAGGGATTCCTGACAGATATCAGTGTTACAATGTAACGTTAATTTTGAAGAAAAAAAAAAATGGTTTGGAAATAGCAAAGTGCTACTTGTACTTATAGCCCTATAACTTTCCAACATTGAAACATTGGGCATTTCTAAACTCAGGACAAAAATTAGAAACTATTTGGCACGGTGTTTTTTGGCGGTTGTAGATGCGTAACAGATTTTGGGGGTCAAAGTTAGATTTCTTTTTTTTTTTTTTTTAACCCCTTAAGGACAGAGCTTCAGAAGCTTGTCTTTCACTTAATGACAACGGCATTTTTTGCATTTTTTGCTATTTGCGTTCAACTGCAATTTGCTTTTTACTTATTCATTGCACCGACACATATTATATACCGTTTTTTAAAGGACAGAAAGAGCTTTAATTTGATGTAACACATATATATATAAATGCTTATTTATTATTAAAAAAATACAGAAATATGCAAAAAAATGAATTTTTGTGTTTTTTTTACAGTTTTTGCAATAATAATGTGTACATAATTAGTGCAGGTTAAGGAAAGTAATTAAAAATAAATTCATTTAGTTGTTCTGAATTACAGAATATATAATGTGTCTGGGATTTTAAGTTTTTTTTGGTAGTTACAGGTCACAAAGCACAAGGAGTAAAATACACTTTTTATGTGGAGCGATTTTAGAATTTGGTATGTTTGTCTTGTAAGCCTAATAGCCATAAAAGAAAACAAAATTGCCACACAAAAGTATATATTTATATAAAGTAGACACCACAGGCTATTTACCTAAGGTTGTTTTGACACTTTCTACGTAGCCATTTTACCGCCAACCTCTGCTAAATATTGGAGTAAAATTGTGTTTTTTGGGGGTTTTCGCACACAAACTTATAACAAAGAACTTCTCATGTGTATTTTGTAAAGTTGGTGTGTGCTATTCCTGTACAAAGTTTTATTATGTGTTCAGTTACTTCTGCTGAGTACAACGGTACCCCCATTGTATGTCTTTGGCACTATTTCGTGAAGCTACAGTGCCATATAGGAGACCTGTCCTTTTCAGTATTCACAGTAGAATTTTCAGAGACGGATTTAATGAGCCTATGCTTCCATTTGGGGTATTATAACAGTTTGACTGTTCAAAAAAACCCCACAAAGGCCTACCATTTGTAAAAGTAGACACCCCAGGGTATGTCATAAGGTGCATATTGTGCCTTAACATGCCCCCATTTTTTTACCATTACATGCCAAAGTATGTGGTAAAAAATAATTTTGTGCATTTTTTACATACGGATTGCATTTTTGCTGGGCATTTTGTATATTTCATATGTGCCACTAAGTTCAAACCCCCCAAATTATGCTCAGCTAAGTCTTCTGAGTAAAAGGACACCCCCATTGTATGTCTATGGCACTATTTCGTGAAGCTACAGTGCCATATAGGAGACCTGTCCTTTTCAGTATTCACAGTAGAATTTTGAGAGACTGATTTAATGAGCCTATGCTTCCATTTGGGGTATTATAACAGTTTGACTGTTCAAAAAACCCCCACAAAGGCCTACCATTTGTAAAAGTAGACACCCCAGGGTATGTCATAAGGTGCATATTGTGCCTTAACATGCCCCCATTTTTTTACCATTACATGCCAAAGTATGTGGTAAAAAATAATTTTGTGCATTTTTTACATACGGATTGCATTTTTGCTGGGCATTTTGTATATTTCATATGTGCCACTAAGCTCAAACCCCCCAAATTATGCTCAGCTAAGTCTTCTGAGTAAAAGGACACCCCCATTGTATGTCTATGGCACTATTTCGTGAAGCTACAGTGCCATATAGGAGACCAAGCCATATCAGTTTTTACCGAACTTTGAATTTTGACGCCGGGCCTAAGTGCAATTTCCAAGCATCTTCGCAGGTTTTAAATTCAAACTACCCCACAAAGGTCTACCATTTCTTAAAGTAGACACCCCAGGGTATTTCAAAAGGCATATTTTGAACCTTAGCGTGGGATCATTTTTCCGCTAGCGTGTACCAGGTGTAGTGGTAATAAGCGTTTTTTTCTGCCTTTTTGACACACAAAGTGAGTTTGCACAGTATATTTTGCAAACCATATGTGTACTACCACTGTATAATACTTCATATGTTGCTCAGCTATGTCTGCTGAGTACAAAAACACCCCCGTATGTACCTTTGCCAGGTATATGTGGACATCAGAGGGGCACATTTGGGACACAGCCATTCCATTTTTTTTCCAACTTTCAATTTTTACGCTGTGCCCATGTCCCATTTTAGAGTATTTTACCAGGCTATATAATCCAAATACCCCATAAAGCCATACCATTTCTTAAAGAAGACATCCCAGGGTATTTTAAAAGGCATATTTTGAACCTTAGCGTGGGATCATTTTTCCGCCAGCTTGTACCCGGTGTAGTGGTAATAAGCGTTTTTTCTGCCTTTTTGACACACAAAGTGAGTTTGCACAGTATATTTTGCAAACCTTATGTGTACTACCACTGTATAATACTTCATATGTTGCTCAGCTATGCCTGCTGAGTACAAAAATACCCCCGTATGTACCTTTGCCAGGTATATGTGGACATCGGAGGGGCACATTTGGGACACAGCCATTCCATTTTTTTTCAAACTTTACATTTTTACGCTGTGCCCATGTCCCATTTTAGAGTATTTTACCAGGCTATATAAACCAAATACCCCATAAAGCCATACCATTTCTTAACGAAGACATCCCAGGGTATTTTAAAAGGCATATTTTGAACCTTAGCGTGGGATCATTTTTCCGCTAGCTTGTACCAGGTGTAGTGGTAATGAGCGTTATTAAATGTATTTTTTTACTTTTTAAAACTTTTTTTACTTTTTAAAACTATTTTTTAAACTTTTGTTTTGCTTATTAATTTTTTTAAAGTTTCCTAAACTTTCGTAAAACTTTTTTTTACAGATTTAACATTTTTCTAAGCTTTTTCTTTTACCGTTAACCCCTAACTAGCAGTAAGCAGCACTAACAGTAAATTCCCCATTTTCCCATAACTCCCACCCACCCCAGCTAGCAAAATATTTAATTATACAGTATTTAAATTAGTTAATTAAATAAATGTAACCCCTGAGGGTTAAAAAATAAATAAAAGTTAATCGTCAGGGGTTAAAAAAAAATTAGATCACAGTATAATACTGTGATCTGTATTTTGATCACTGTAGGCAGTGATCGACTGGCAGGGAAGGGGTTAATTTTTATTTGGACTGGGTAAAGGGTTTATTTTTTTACATTTTTTACTTAAACGTTATTAAAACTTTTTTTTTAACTTAATTTTTTAACTTTTTAAAGCTTATTTTTAAACTTTTTTTAACGTTAACCCCTAGTTAGCCTAATACTAAATCCCCCAATTCCCCACTAACTTCCACCCTCCCCAGCTAGCTAAATTTATAACTTTAAAATTTTTTAATTAATTAATAAAATAAATTTAACCCCTGAGGGTTAAAAAAAATAATAATTAACCCTCAGGGGTTAAAAAAAAAATCAGATCATAGTAAAATGTAATCCCTGCCAATTGATCACTGTAGTCAGTGATCAATTGGCAGGGAAGGGGTTAATTTTATATTAAAATGGGTAAAGGGGGGTGGGATTTTAATTTAACTTTATTGTTTTGTCACCAGGGGGCAGGATCACTGAAGATCCGGCTCCCTGCACTTCACACAGAACCAGGAAGTGCAGGGAGGCGGAGGTGAGTATAGAGAGCACATGTGCCCGCTCTGGCATGCTGTCAGAGCGGGCACATGTACTCTGACAGCCCGATCCGGTGCTCCCGGTCTGCCTCTAATGCAGAGGCAGACCGGAGCACCATTAACCCCACGATCGCCGCGATTGCGGCGATCTGGGGTTAATTTTAACGGGTGACGGACGAGGTCCGTCACTCGTCGTTAAGGCAATCCCCAGAGTGACGGACCTCGTCCGTCACTCGTCGTTAAGGGGTTAACTGTCATCATATTTTATAAAAAAAATTATAGTAAATAATATGATATGATGAAAATAATGGTATCTTTAGAAAGACCATTTAATGGCGAGAAAAACAGTATATAATATGTGTGGGTACTGTAAATGAGTAAGAGGAAAATTACAGCTAAACACAAACAGAGCAGAAATGTAAAAAGCGCCCTGGTTTTTAACGGTAAGATAATTGAAAAACCGTCTGTCACTAAGGGGTTAAGAAATGAGAAGGTACTCATTGCATCAGTTGGGGTTAAATATCTTGTTCCCAGCTGAAAGATAATCGCCCATGCAGTAAATATCCAATAGGATACTCTTACCTATTTGCTTAGTTAACTCCAGGTGGTGACTTTTTGGGGGAGCCAGGCAGTGTATTTATAAGCATATATCAGAACTTAAAAGTCTTGAATTTCTAAACCACATAATTATCATATTTAAATTAAAAAAAATTGAAGTATTCTGGAAAAGAAATGTAAAATTAACAGAAAGATGTGTGTAATCTAAAGGCAAGGTACTTAAACCTTTTACACATTGGCAGTCCTCTAAACAATAATAATACAAAATGATGATACAGCCTCATTCCCAGACTATGCCCATTTCTGATTACCCTCTGTATAACCCTGCTCCTAGGTACTTACATTTTCCCCAAATCCTTACAAAGACCCCCTGAATTTGTACCATATTTCTATTGATAACATATAGTGTGCAATGCCAGGAGAACTGACATTGCACACTATATTTGGCTCTGCCACCTGGGGCAGATTCCTTGGCTGAGATCATCAGAATATACAATCTCCGCCAATCCAATGCATTCCTATAGGAAAGCTTTGTGATTGGCTGAGATCATCACTTCTGATGATGTCAACAAAGGAGGCAGATCAGGGACAGGGCCAGCACCAGCAGACTGGAAAAGGTAAGATTTTTAGGGGGACATGGGGAGCCAGATAGCGTTTAACACTAAAGGGTCTAGTTCAGGCATAGGCAACCTTCGGCACTGCAGATGTTTTGGACTACACCTCCCATGATGCTTTGCCAGCATTGTGGGTGTAAGAGCATTATGGTGGATGTAGTCCACACCATCTGGAATCCTGAAGGTTGCCTATTCCTAGTCTAGTTTATCATCCAAATAAGCAGTTCTTACTGTCAGAAAGCCACTAGCTTGCTAGCTCTATATAACTGCTACCTCTAATCTCTGTACAGAGGGCTAAGTGTGTCTCCATGCCGTGATTCCTGCAAGCAGTAGGGGTGACAGATGTTAGCTCACCTATACATCACCTACAACCTATCCACTTCTTCGATCAATGAAACCAAGAGAGTGTAAGACAGTACATATCTTTTCAAATAGTAATAGATGATTGCTCAATTGCAATCTATTCCTTGAGAAGACCTTATGAGGATGGCCATATGCCACAACTGGGTGGAAACTATACTAATGTATGTAGTAGAACCCATTTTGCATTAGAAATCAGGGATCAAGCAATCATTCCTAAAGGGATACTTTAATAATACATGTATTTATGCAATATAACTGTAAACACATCTAAATACATGATAACATTTGATTCTTGTATAGTGAACACACTGAATATTCTCCTCAACTAAAATGTAGAACCCATAGTATTAGTCAGGATTTAACACAATCTCTCCCATTCAAATGTCAGAACAGAAAGCTTTATGCAAATCGGGTGCATAATGTTTTACTGTATATTACACCTTGCTGCATCTGCCCTCGCTCAGGATATCTGACGTTTAACAGTGACCACTTTCAAAGGAAAAGAAAAAAAACAAAACATCTGGCTGCTATTTGACAACAGCTCTCCTCCTCTGTGATCCAGCAACTCTTTTACAAGGCTGCCAGATACACTACTATCATCTAACCATCCCATGAACGATGACTTTGAACCACACATGGACTCAAAGTGCCCTAATTTGCTGAAATGATTCAAATAATTATTTAAAGAAATGTTTCTAATTTGCGGAATAGAAGCATGGATTATGGAACTAAAACCACTAGTAACTAATTAATCATAGTCATGTCTTGTGCTTGGCTTATTTTGAAGAACAGCTGTTCTGCATCTATCATAGAGAAACACAAACTTGTGGGTTTGACCTTGAAACATAAAGGAGCATACTTGGTCATGAAGAAAGCATTTTAAACATTTTGACTCATATTCTATGTTTCTTTAGGGCGCTTAACAGACTGTTTAAGTTCCTGGGTTCATCTGAGTATTTGATAAGGTATTCTGGATATATCTGATGCTTCTCAAAAATCACAAAGATTGATGGATTTCTTGCATTGTCTACGCAGCTATCAAAGAAGCTAGATGATAACAAGTTGTTTTTGGAAGGCGGACGAAGGTAGGAGGACTTTCCTGGTGTGTAATCGCCAACCAGCACACGGGCAACAAACATTACCCGTAGTGGAGAGTCAGTGCGTTGACTGTAGTTATGGGAATATGATGAATCTCTGGCAAAGTAACTTCCTGTAAGAAATGTGTCATGGCAAAAAAGTATTAAGTGATTTAAGCAAATTATCAGCCCCTCCAACATATACCAAAACAACCCAATTTACCTATATAAAAGTTGTCTGGAATCTAAATTGTGTCACCCTAGTCCAGTGTTTCCTCTAAGTACATTTTCTGTGGGTGACCAATCTATGAAACTGTTTACGAAGGGATCTTTATAACTAGCACATTCTGCAGCTTGTACTGAGGACATTTTATGCAAACTTAAAGGGTATGTGTTACCAGATTTCTTGCAAGCAGCTTTGTCCTGAAAGGAGATATAGTGCAATTACCATACTACTATTACTGTCAGCTGGCTATAATTGAGAAGAAGCTGGGAAGTGTGATCTATCCTGCCGCAGACACAACTATTCTTCCTCCGCTAAGCCACTGGGCATAGTAGGCATGGGCCAAAATAAAATTCATGCACACTGTAATAAATGTGCTTTCTTGGTGTTTTCCAGGATGATTGAAATAAGTCTTTCATTTTTAGATCTTCTTGGGTTAAAGGCTCGCTAGGTTAATACACGTCTATATTAACCAAAAGTTAATACGCAATCTGACTTACGGTTTCTTCAGGTTTATTCTTACAGTTACTGATACATAATAAAATAACAAAGGCTGTTACAGGATAATGGATGTTCAACAGCAGATGTTAATTGCTGGACTCCTGAAGGGAGAGTTACACTCTACATAGTTAGAGAACAGCCGGACAGGAAGAAACTTGTGGTCCTTGTTCACTATTCTATATAGATATGACCATAATGACGTCAGAATATAACCCATAATGCTGTACTTGGACCCATTATCTTTAATATTTTTATTACTGACATTGCAGAAGGTCTTGATGGTAAGGTATGTCTTTTTGCTAATGATACAAAGAAATGTAACAGGGTTGATGTTCCAGGAGGGATAAGCCAAATGGCAAATGATTTAGGTAAACTAGAAAAATTGTCAGAGTTGTGGCAACTGACATTTAATGTGGATAAGTGCAAGATAATGCATCTTGGACATAAAAACCCAAGGGCAAAGTACAGAATATTTGATAGAGTCCTAACCTCAACATCTGAGGAAAGGGATTTAGGGGTAATTATTTCAGATGACTGAAAGGTAGGCAGACAATGTAATAGAGCAGCAGGAAATGCTAGCAGAATGCTTGGTTGTATAGGGTGATGTATTAGCAGTAGAAAGAGGTAAGTGCTCATGCCATTGTACAGAACACTGGTGAGAGCTCACTTGGAGTACTGCACGCAGTACTGCAGACCGTATCTCCAGAAGGATATTGATACTTTGGAGAGAATACAGAGAAGGGCTACTAAACCAATTGCAGGATAAAACTTACAATGAAAAGGTTAAAGGATGTTAACACTTATAGCTTGGAGAAAAGATGAGACGGGGGATATGATAGAAACATATGCATAGAACTGCATAAAGGGAATCAACACAGTAAAGGAGGAGACTATATTTAAAAGAAGAAAAACTACCACCACAAGAGGACATAGTCTTAAGTTAGGGGGGGAAAGTTTAAAAATAATATCAGGAGGTATTTGAATAGCCTTCCAGCTAAAGTGGTAGAGGCTAACACAGTGAAGAAGTTCAAGCATGGGATAGGCATAAGGCTATCCTAGCTATAAGATAAGGCCAGGGACTAAAGGGAGTATGTAGAAAATTGGGCGGACTAGATGGGCCGAATGGTTCTTATCTGCCGTCGCATTCTATATCTTTTGAAACCCCAGCTTCCTGGCATGTATGTAAGCACACATTCAGACTTTAATCTGCACACACTACTATCTCACCTTTACCATATGCTGTTCCATGTGCACCACATATTCTCCAGTCAAAGTTCTGCTGGCAAATTGCATCAACAAGTTTGTCATTAGTGCCATGGAACAGCTGCTTCTCTTCCACCTCATTTCCTCCATTGTGTTTCTTCATCTGTTCCTTTTGCCTGTAGAAGAAATGCCAATCGGGCAAGAAAAGCCCATGCAAATATGAAATAGCACCTCATCAGCCATTTTGTATTTTAATATCACTGGCATAAGGGCCTGTGAGTACCAGGAGGACCAGTGAACATGGACAAGGCAACTCTTACTTACCACTGGTAAACCTCCCACAGAGAAAGGTTTTGAATTCGATGGATGCTGTTAATGTTCATAGATGGTAATGTTCGACGAAAAGCTGTGTCGATTTTATTATATTCTTCTGATGATTTACCTAGAGGGACAAGCTGCAATATACACAGTATTTAACATAAAATACAAAAATAACAACATGAATAGATAAAGTAAGGGGCAGATATCCAGACCCACATAACTGCACAAGTATGGCCTCTGGTAAGAACTTATAACAATGTTGTCCGTGTGTTACCACTAGCAGATTTGTTATATTTTATTTTTATAAAAAGCTCAAAACCAAAGTAAAGCAGTTACCTTATAGCCAGCATCAGGTATATCTCCTGTGTCCCACTGTGGTGGGGTGGACTTCTGACCTTCTTTTAATGACTCGGACTTCCTATAATGTCACAAAACATGAATAGAGCCAGTGTTATCTCAGCAAGTCTATAGCAGCTCTAATGTCTTAAAACTGAGCAGTTTGTACTTTCAAATTTGGGCGTGAATTACACTCTATTGGCAAAGCCCAATCAAAAATTATTGTCGGGATTCGGACAATATTTTTATCGAATTTTGACCTGATATAATGCCAGCCAAAATTTTAGAAGACAAATCCACGCAAATTCCCACACAAGTCTCGAGATAAGTGAGACTTGCCTGTCAGAGACCTCTGATTGGTTGAAACGAGTATCCTCCGGGGGAAAAACCCAGGGGACAGAAAGGAGGTCCTTATAGTATCTGCATGAATTAAAAATATAGTTTTAGTGGGATAACTTAAAAAATATATAAAAGGTAACCAAACTGTAATTAAACTAAGGAAAAAAGATAAAGTAAAAATTAAAAACTGAACCAAATAATGTGGAGGGATAAGCCCTTATGAATAGTGTAAAACTCACTGGAGACGTAGTTCCACTAAAAAAAAATAGGGCACCACAACCACTGCTGACCACTAATCCTATGTTGTTACTGAAAACCATATGGCTAGCTTGCTCAATATGGTGAAGCTCTAGATATACTTCAACAAATGAGGACTGAATCCTATAATTAATTGCATAAAGCAGTTGTATCTATCGGTCTAGATGAAGTTACTGGTCTCCCTGATTGCTAGAACTTCAGATCACCATAATCGCCTGGATGGGTTAATGATATGGACATGTTGTAATGATAGTATCTAAGGCTAATGTTTCGAACAGTTGAGGTGCTTACTATATCTAGATGAATATACAGTGTCTAAGTATCAAATGTCGTATACTTTGTTGCTAACTACAGTCTCATAACTGTCTGGATGCCGGTTAGCTTCAAAAGGTTCAGATACACAAGGGAATTACCCTCATTCAATTATCCACACCAATCATCCCACCATAATCAAAGTGAACGAACAAAATTGTGCAGTGATTTTAAAAATCTAATCCAAAGACTGCCTGACGCGCTTTTCGGCGCTGCTAAAGTGCCTTCGTCTGAGGCATAAGTGGAAAAGCTCTGTACTGGGTTGTTATTTAAATAGTATTAGAACCAATAGAATAAGGAGGTGTGTCCTTAGTTCCCACCAAGAGGTGTCAGAATTTACATGGACCAACCCTGTAAATTTTATAGGTCACCCCACCCTCCTTTTTTGCGTAGCGTTTGCGTATTGGAAGAAAAGAATATTGAATGGGTATAATGATAAGGTGGAAAACCATATCATTGGGAAATATGTCAAAATCCATATATACCAGATCACAAGGATTAGTGTGTGTTGGTGTGTGATGCATACATACTTTCAATCACAAGTCTGTATTCCCACACCTGTAGTATTGTATGATCAGTCCCTGTCAAAACGGGTTAGTGTAATTTAACTCATCCAATTCAATATTAGTTTGTATTACAACTTTGGGGTATAAACGTAACATTTGTGTCAATTATGGAGAAATGACTGTCAATAGACAGTCAGACAGAGGCGATTGTATGCAGTGCATTCCCTCAATGGATATATGGATTTGCCCTATAACGAAGGTATATTGAACCAGATAGATATGTAACCATCCAATCATCAATGGGGCTGATTTACTAAATGATGATTCCTATAATACAGCAGGTATGTGCTCACGCACAAAGTCCTCATGTACTAAGCTATAGTACGAGGACAATGAGATATAACTTATGAATAACAACCATTTAGATATCGAGTATAAAGCATTTTGATAACCCATCACCTGGCAGAGTCGCTCGAGGATATCTAGTAACATGGTGTGCGATGACATATGCCATAAGGTAGTATGTCAGACCGCAGGTGATGGTATGGAGTGTATACTGGTGACCGTGTGGTAGAAACAGTCAAAATAGTGCCACATTGTTTGTATTTTATGAGCGATCCCTGTCAGATGGAGACCGGAAGATTTATCACATCCAAATCTATATAGGTTTGTGAATACTGCTAATTGATTCCTATGTTTATATAAAGTTAATGTATAACCAAAAATCAAGGAAAAAATGGTAAATAGATATGCCCCATATTTATAACAGAGATATAAAGCATTCAAGTGGATGCCGTCTAGATCTCCATAGGGCTCACTCATTAAACAGTAATTCCAATTATGCAGTAAGTCAGTCACCCCTATTGTAGGGAGGGAGTCCTCAAATAAACTGATATGATGAGAGGGCAATAGGGCATGGCTGATAACCCTACAAGACCATATAGTATAAGGACATAATCCCAGATCAGGTCGGTTTTGTCCCCGAACGGCAACTTTTCGAAAATACTAGGCGCAATATAGATCTAATATGGAGACAGGCCACCCTGAATACCCCGTCACTAATTGTATCACTAGACGCTGAAAAGGCCTTTGACAGGGTGACCTGGACTTACCTGTTCACAGTGCTAGAGCACCTAGGGCTGCCAGGGGAATTCATTGCACCCATCAGAGCGATGTATAGCAATGTCCGAGCCCAGGTCCAGATCTCGGGGGCTCCCCTCCACCCCTTCAGCCTTCACAATGGTACCAGGCAGGGATGCCCGCTATCCCCACTCCTGTTTGTTCTAGCCCTTGAACCCCTGCTGCAGACCCTTAGGCAGCACCCCAGAATCACTGGAATCACAGTGGGGGGCAGCGAGTTCCTGGTCTCGGCCTACGCCGATGACGTATTGCTAACCCTCACTAACCCATCCCAATCCATGGCGGCTCTGCAAGAAGTCCTCCTGAGATACGGGGAAATCTCGGGCTATGTAGTGAATATGGCCAAGTCCAGCGCGCTTCCTGTGGGCATGTCGGCAAATGACGCTACAAAGATAGGACACGAACACAAGATACGCATCGAGCACACCTCCATTAAATATTTAGGAGTCCACTTAACCGCAGACCCCAGTAAACTATTCCAATACAACTACTCTCCCATTTTCAAAACCCTAGCAAAAGACCTGGACAGGTGGCTTGACAAGCCGATATCGTGGGTGGGACGGATTCACACTGTTAAATGAATATCCTCCCACGTATCCTGTTCCTATTCCAGGCATTACCACTGCAACTGTCAAAAGCCCAATTACAACCACTGCAACGAACCATAGGCACATTTATCTGGCAAAATAAACGCCCCCGGATTTCAAGACAGATCCTTTATAGACACAAAACAAGGGGGGGACTGGGGCTGCCGTGCCTATATTATTATTACCTAGCTGCCCAACTAGCTCAGGTGGCGATGTGGCACACTCCCCCAGGCAAAAGGAAATGGGTAGATATTGAATCCCTCATGATAGGGGCGGACCTACCACAATTTGCCATGTGGGTTCCGAGAGAACAAAGACCTATACTCAGAGTTACATGCCCGGCGATTCTAAACTCACTTAGATTATGGGACCACACCCACACGAAATACAGCCTGGCATCCTCACCCTCCCCCCTAATGCCCTACCTCCGCAAATGAGACTTTACCCCAGGCATGACTGCCAGGGATTTCAGGAACCTGGAACACACCGGGATACAGAGGATTTGCCACCTCTATAACGGCCCCGACATAGTAGGGTTCAACGACCTCTCGCAGGGGAGACACCTCACACCTAGCGATTTCTTCAGATACATCCAATAACAAGACTTCGCCAAACAACCACATATCAAAAGCGCAGCGTTGAAACCGCTTACATTCTTTGAACACTGGTGTATATCAGAAAACTTGCCCCGGGGAACGATCACAATGCTGTATGCCCATCTTTGTGCTAAGACGAAAGAGTGGTGCCGACTAACTTACGCTGACCAATGGGAACAGGAGCTCGGAGAGGTCCTGGAGGGAACGGAGTGGCAAGAGATTTGGGAGGCCAACGCCACCGCCTCTGTATGCGTGACCCTCCAGGAGCAATCATTTAAGACATTGTTCCGGTGGTACACCACCCCAGTAAAACTACTGCGGATGAGCAAAACTATAAACGACGAATGCTGGAGGGGTTGCGGACTAAAGGGTTCGTATCTCCACGTGGTGGGAATGCCCCAGTATGGTCAGGTTCTGGAAGGGAGTCCAGACCCTCCTGAGCCGGGTTTTCTCCAGGACTTTAGAGCTGGATCCATGGGTCTATCTGCTCAGCTGGACCAGGGCTGAGCAGAAACTCATACATAAAATTACCTTAGCGGCCAGGAAGGCTGCAGCAGCCTCATGGTTAAAACCCTCCACCCCTACCGAGCCCGAAATAGTGGCCAGAATTAGAGAGATAAGGCTAATGGACGACCTAACAGCTAGACTCAGGGGGTCCACTAAAACTTTTCACAAGATATGGGACCTCTGGGATGACAGCGAATTTGGTTGAACCGCCTCCCCCACTCCCCCCCCCCCCACTCTTTGTTGACCTCCAGACAATGATAGCCTGGCAGGGCCTCAGCACCACGTACATCCCCATCCCCCCCTCCCTTAGCTCCTCCGCTCTCCTTCACGTTAGGACTACCTCTATAAATTGTCTCCCCCCTCATCCCCATATGAGCCCCAGGGGCGGCCCTAAACCAAGGGCATACAGGTAACACACAATCCACATCCTTGCTTGCGGACCTAAGATGTATTCTATCCCGCTCACTGGGGGAACTACCCTTTTACATCTACGCACTACCTATAAAATAGAGCCTTTGCCGTCACTGTCACGTCATAGGCAACAACTCTTCTTGACTAGAACAAAGACACAGGGCGCCCACGATGCCAAGCCAACTTCCATGAGCCCACCGTCCGAACCCTTACCTGGTTGGTAACCTCATGACGCGGGTATCACCCACACAGAGAAGGGAACTAGACAACCAAAACCGGGACACAGTATAGCGGTGGAGGACTGCAGCATTATTAGTCCCTATCTCCCCTATCCCCCTCGACCCCTTTTTCTTTTTCAACTCTGTCCCCCGCTCCCTCTTACCTCCGTCCCCACTTCCCTCTCTTTCCCTTTGCTGTACAAGGGAACCTCACAATTACAAAAACCTCGCTGGAATTCAGGGATACAAACCACTGTATATGCATATCCTAATATGTCACTCTTTCATTACTCTTCTTACTTATGTACTGTAATAACTGACCCAGTTTTTATGTGAAGTGGGCTTCTGCGTAAGCCTAAAAGTTGTTAATTGCACTCCCTTTCCTGCCGAGTGAAAAAATAAAGAATTTAAAAAAAAAAAGTATAAGGACATAATGGCATCCCTTGACTTGACAGAAACACTCCAAAATATCATGAAGTATGGTGTAGAGGGACATATATTATATCCTGTAAAGGAATCTTGAATTGCTGCACCACTCGACTTAAACAACCCAGTTGAAAAGGAATAGATCCCTGAATGGTACCTAAAATGTAACCTTGTCAATAAAGAAAATGAAAATACCCTCCCACCCCAAAAAAATAAAATTCACAATATATACATATTACAGATAATGTCTCTCAATAAATTATGGCAATTGCTCATTATTTGCTCTCATGTATCTATGAATGGTGTAAATGTAAATCCTTCATTAAGACCTTTTGGAACCAGAGTGCCATACTTATAGATCCAGAAGCATTCCCTCTTTAAAAGGGTTTGATTCAGGTCGCCTCCTCTCCGTACTTTCTCAATGCCTGCAAATCTCATTCCGTTTGGTGACCCATTGTGTTGTGCTCTTACATGTCTCGCCACCGGGGTATCTTTATAGTTATTTACAGAGTGGACGTGCTCCATCACTCTTCTCTTCAGAGGTCGTATAGTTTTGCCCACTTATTTGAGACCGCACTCACACGTCAAAAGATATACGACCCCTGTGGTATTACAGTTAAAAAACTGTTTGATTGTACATATTTCATTACCAGTTGAGTCTGTTAGAATTTTGGACTCTTTTGATATGTATCTACAGGCTACGCACTGTCCACACTGGTACGTGCTGTGTACTGTGAGCCAGTTGGCTTTCTTGCTAGTGGATGAAAAATGACATTGCAGAAAAAAATCAGATTTTTCCCCTCTGTGCTGTAAGTGCCACTTTTGGGGTTAATACCCGCGTTAAGTGAGGGACTTGTGTTAGTAGTGGCCAGAACCTACCCATAGTTCTTTTAGCAAGGTTCCAACCTGAACCAAAGTTGACAACACATCTGATCTGTTTGGACATTGTCGGTTGAATGGTATCCTCCAATAGCTTAGTAGGTCAATAATGATAGCTTTTTGGTACGCTTGTTTCAAGCTTCTATTAGGGTAACCACTTTCCTTAAATCTCTGTCGAAGTAGCATCGCTTTTTAAATGAAATCAACCAGGGACGAGCAATTTATTCCTAGTCTAAGGTATTGCCCTACTGGGATACCTCTCTTCAACGGTGTAGGGTGATGACTCTCCCACCTCAACATAGTGTTTGTTGAGGTGGGCTTGCGATATAAAGTGGTCTGGATTAAGGACTCTTCCGTGATTGTAACGGTACAGTCAAGGAAGTTGAGGGATAAATACCCCACCTTCATTTTGAATCTAAGATTCAAGTCATTGGCAATGAGGACATCGTCGATTTATCTCTTCCACAGGAAGATCTTGTCGGTATACTCTTTCAGACCATCGGAAAAGATTATATTTTCTTCCCACCACCCCAGGTGCAGATTAGCATAAGATGGAGCACAAGACGCGCCCATCGCTGTTCCCCGCACCTGGTGGTAAAATTTCCCATTAAAAAGGAAGAAATTGTGGGTCAGAATAAAGTATAAGAGATCCAGGACAAACATTGTATGGTTTTGATGTATCGGTCCCCTGGTCTCTAAAAAATGCTTCACATGGTCTATTCTTGTGGAGTGAGGGATTGATGAGTACAGGCCCTCTACATCAAGACTACACAGTATAGCACCTTCAGGTACTTTTTCAGATGCTATGCATTTTAGAGTATTCTTAGTTTCCCTCAAATAAGAGGGCAGTTTTTTTTACGAATGGTCGTAAAATGTTGTCGACATATGTACTTCCCCTACTGGTAAGATTGTTGGAACCTGATACAATAGGTCTGGCAGTAAGATTAGTATGTTGTTTATGTACCTTAGGGAGGCAGTAGAATGTCGATACTGTAGGGTTTTTTACAAATATGTTGGTGTAATCATCTTTGGACGGGACAGGACTCCCTTGTCATATGCTTTATCGAGGAGATGTTTAAACTCAGTCTGGAACCTCATCGAGGGATCTATAGTGAGCATCTTATATGTTTGTTCATCGAGTAGAATGTTCTCAGCAGTCGTTTTTTGTTTTCATACTATTTAAGGGTTATCCCCTTGGTGGTCCCTATACACACATTACTAGTTCCTAAGTGGAAACTAGTTTTCTTCTTTTCTTGGTTGACTTACAAGCCAGCATATCAGGGCGCTCTGACTGTAACTGCATAGCATGAGAAAGCCTTTTCCAAATAAAGAAGCTCAGTCTGGACCAAATCTATGATGGGTGAAGCTAGATTTTCTGTTTGCCATTGCGTGTTTGGTTTTAATTTTTTTGGCGTTGTCTTTTATTTTGGGAATTTGATCTTTTTTTTTTAAAGCCGTGACTTTAATTTTCTTTTTTACACGTATTAGTTTAATTGGGTCCCTCTCAATATTAGGTAGGTCATTTTTTATTTGGTGGGGGGTGGCTGGAAGCTTGAGAAACTTAACACAATTTTGCGGAGTGGAAAAGGGCATATTCACATCCCTTTCCTACATTTAATTTATTTAATTATAGCCCCCATCCACTACCTATGAGTGGGTGCTGGGGGGTGACAACATTAGGTCAGCTTGGTTATTGGTTTAAAGGGACACTGAAGGCATCATAACTGCTTAATTTTATTGAAGTGGTTATAATGTGTGGAGCCCTCCAGAGCACCGTCCCTCCATTCAGCATTAAATGTTTTTCTAATGTTTTAATTCTAGATGAGTCCTCAGCAACCAATCCCCTCTGTACTGCTTGAGCTAAGGAGGAAGCATTTGCCTGGGCAGCAATGGGTGGCTGTGATTGGCTGAGTGTGTCAGCTGACCGATTTCAGTGCCATTGCAGGTCTGAATCAGTCTAACCACATGGAAATGTGTAATCTCTGCCTTAGCAATACCTCCAGTGGGGGCAGGGCTACTGATAGCAAGGTCCCTAATTCCGTGTTAAACTGCTCAATAATGGTTTAACATGGAATGGATGGGCAGTACCAGGGGACTCTGGGCACTATAACCCATTCAATGAAATGACTATAGTGTCTACAGTCTCCCTGTAACATTTGGTCCCCCACAGTTTGATTTAATAGCCCCCACCCTCACCCATTGGTTGGGGTGGGGAGGAATACTGTGCCCCCCCCATACTGTGATTAATATTAGAGCCCACACTCACAGGCTGAAGGGGGAGGCTGAAGGGGGACATTATGTCTGTCTGTCCCCATAGGTTTATAAAAATTATAGTTTCCATCATCCGTCTGCGATCACCACCCTAGTGAACACGGTTGGGGGCAGGTGGGGACACTATTTCCCCCTTTCTCTATTATTTAATTAAAACCTCACTGTGGGGACATGGGAGGGACACTATTTCCCCTTTGCTCTATTATTTAATTAAAACCTCACTGTGGAGACATGGGAGGGACACTATGTCGCTAGTCTTTTATTACAGCAATTAGCCACTGGCTGCACGCTATTTAGTGGACATGCCTCACTCGCAGCTAGATGAAAGGAGGCATGGGGGAGGTATTAAGTTTTACTTGTACTAATGTAATTGACCCTTACAAGTGTTGGCCGCCACTGATTATGTCTTTGATAAAATGGCATTGAATCGCCAAATCGATACTTTCAATTCTAAGTATGATAGTGAATTAATATTTTTAGAAAATCAATGTTATTCAAAACAATAATTATCTTCTCCCGACAAGTCTTTAACAGCGGGAATTAAATTCATTTGAACGGATAAAAAGCATACCACTTTATTCTTTTTTTAATATTATTATTTACATCCCTCATGCAAATGCCCATTTCCTCAATAAATGGCCTTTCTTGGTTTATTTGTACTTCACAATCATGGTGCTGCCATAACATATTCTCTGCTTTACTCAACAAACAGTAAATACTAGTTTATATGAGATTTACAAAATGTACGCCAAACAAGCACAGGAAGAAAAATAAATAAATCAATAAATCTGGTGATTTTCAGTTATTTGGTTTAACTTTTACCTAAAGTTTGCTGCTCATTTTTCAACCCACTATAATTTAATGCTTAGTGAATAGCCTGCTATATTAAGCATGTATATTTTTTCTACTGTTTTCTTACCTAACTTTCTTTTTCTTTACATCCTCCACTGACACAAATGTAGGTCTCCTGCACACCATCCTCTCTGTTCCGTAATGAGTATTTCTCTGGATCATGTCTGCAATGCAAAGGAACCAGCTATGTGATGCCTATTTTTATTTTCCTTTTACAAAAGCTATAGCATTCTACATAAAATAACTGGGTTTATTTTGTTTGATACAAAGTAAAATCAAGGACAATAAACAACACTTAAGAATCACATTTTTCAGTCATAACTGGGATCTATTACTCACAGAGGGTCTGTAAACCCCTCCCCCCCACCACCCCACACTGTACTGCAGCTACATATATTACAAAGTACACTGCTGCTAAATAGCAGCCTGCAATGCCTTACGTAATATAGAGCCAAGGCAGTTTTACTTCATTTATGTTGCTATTATGCAAATTTACAGTCAAAATTACTATATTCTTCAGGCATTTTGTCAGTCTACATTCCTCATAACAGACTCCTTAAAAATACCTATAAGTAGGGTATATGATTAAATATATATTTCTCAGTTCTTAACCTACTGTATGTGCTAAGATGTGCCAGCTCTTGACAAAGGCGTATGTAAACGCTGAAACGTGCGTCGAGCGTTTTGCCGATGCATTTACATTTAACTAAGCATTTCTTTTCTACTTTTTACCTGGGTTTGACGGATGTCCGCATTCATTATTTATTTTTATTTTTTTCAAGTATGTGCTTACATAAGCTCATAGGGACTTGCTAGGCTGCCTTGAATCCGCAGTTTAGTATCTATGGCCTGCCTGTGGGCTAGATAGTAAGCCCAGGGTTTTCTATGATATTGTCTCCTTTCCTCTAAAGTTACTAATTTCGGAGGGGGCTTTTTTGATTGAAGGTACTGCTGTTATATACTGCTGTGGATTTTATGTATCTTTTAGTCTCACACTAGGGGATATATCACTATTGGATTTCCCGTATAGTTTATATTGCTAAACAAGGCATATAGCCTTGCATATAGCAGGGTCGGCTACATATCTCTACACCCGTTTGTGCTTCTTCGTGAATTTATTTTCCACCAGTGAGCTATCTTGATATACTCTATTGAGACACTATTTATAATGACCAGTTTAACTCCAGTACCATATCGGCATTTCTACTATTGCTAGGTACAACGATCCCAGCTATATATATTACTTACGGATTTTACCGTTTTATCGCGACTTGGTTTATTTAAAGGACCACTCTAGGCACCCAGACCACTTCAGCTTAATGAAGTGGTCTGGGTGCCAGGTCCTTCTAGGGTTAACCCATTTTTTCATAAACATAGCAGTTTCAGAGAAACTGCTATGTTTGTGAATGGGTTAAGCCTTCCACCTAATCCTCTAGTGGCTGTCTCATTGACAGCCGCTAGAGGCGCTTGCGTGATTCTCACTGTGAAAATCACAGTGAGAGCACGCAAGCGTCCATAGGAAAGCATTGTAAGTGCTTTCCTATGAGACCGGCTGAATGCGCGCGCAGCTCTTGCCGCGCGTGCGCATTCAGCCGACGGGGAGGAGAAGAGGAGGATCGGAGGAGGAGAGCTCTCCGCCCACCGCTGGAAAAAGGTAAGTTTTAACCCCTTACCCCTTTCCAGAGCCGGGCGGGAGGGGGGCCCTGAGGGTGGGGGCACCCTCAGGGCACTCTAGTGCCAGGAAAACGAGTATGTTTTCCTGGCACTAGAGTGGTCCTTTAATTTTCATCTTTTGTACGGAGCAGCCTGTACTTATGTTCCGTTTCTCTTATATATTGATCCACATATCGGATGTCCCTATAGTCTTACTTGGTCCTCTTTAGAGGCCTTACTACTATTTATTTTAGCGGACTTTATACGTATGTGCACATACAATATATATATCATTTTCTATGAGGTTTTTAATTCCTCACCTTTATGTGATTTTCACTAACACAACCTTCTATGGTGTTTCTAGCCAGGGTAAGCTTTATACCTATTATATATATTTTCTTTGCTTAATTTTTGTTTAATAAAGGTTATTACCATTTTCTTTGTTACGTTTACTTTAGGAGGTAATCTTCTAGAGTGAGATTAAATCCCATTCACTTTTGAGTGAGTGTTTTTTTTCTATCCCACTCTTTCAGTTGGTAGTTATTTACTTGTTGTGGAGTTAAGCCCCCGTGTTACCTCTTGTAACCTACTTTGGGGTTCTGACGTTGGCTAGTCCAACATCACCACTCCTATCTCATACTTATTTAAGCTGTTTACTTGCCCCATAATAGCACTTTTTCTGAATTTGTAGGATTGCAAGACAAGGATACAATAGAATCTCCAATCTTCCAGCAAGGGATGAACAAATAAATGAAAAATAAAATTTACAGAATTTTAACTGGTGGATATACATGAACAGCATTCACAAACATCTATGTTTTGCATTGACATAGTAGTTATTTATTCAAATTAAACGTTATTTTCTCCGATAGAATAGGAAGTGAAGTCAAATGGCTCTGCCAAGTTGCTCAGTACAAACCCACATCAGAAGCTCATTAATATTCTAGCTAAGTAAAGCATTTGTGGAAGAATGCTGCATAAGTTTAACCCCTTAAGGACACATGGCATGTGTGACATGTCATGATTCCCTTTTATTCCAGAAGTTTGGTCCTTAAGGGGTTTTTAAATAGACCTTACTTTACCTTAGCAGTATTTAACAGTAATACATGGGTAAAAATTATAGTGAATATTTTACAGCCAACCCTTTCTTTTACAATCAATATACTGCTTGGGTACATACGAGAAGATAAAAGAGGTGGCAGAATGGGACAGTTGCTAGGATATACCTTCTGAAGTATCTCCATTCATAAACTGATGTGCTGACAATGAATCTAACGTGTCTGCGTCCTTGGGGAGTCTTGCCCTGCTTGAGAACTGTACCTCAGTAGGACCAATAACTTAGTAGGTAGGTGGGAGCACAGGGTAGATGTAACATTCGTATAACACCCAAAGACCACGGCACAAGCACCATCATCACTGGAGAGGAGCTGGGCATTATATTCTATATCACCTTTTATAACAGGTTCATGTTTATTTTTCAGGATTTTTAAAAGAAAAATCTTTCTTTAGTGAGGCATAAAAATTGACAGTTTTTGTAACATCTTACAAAACAGTAAAACAAATAAAACACATTACAAATATGCCACACAATATGCACTACTCAATCAAGTATATTCCTTAAATTCTCTTTTAATGTGCAGATGTAACCAATAGGATGAACATCCCTAAAATAGCCATCAGTAATTTTATAGATGCTGCTGACCAATTACTCTAACTGGGATTCTTGATGTGTCTAAGTTTGTAGTTGTACGCAGCTCATATAAAATCAAGCAACAAGAACTAAAACCAATAAGAATAAGAAAAAGAAGGTTTACTTAGGACTTGCAGAATCCTCATCTCTTTACTATATTGCTCTCGTGGCATCTTGAGGATTTTAAGGCTATTAAGACCAATGGATTCGTACATGACAACGAACAAACCTCAAAGTCAGGCAGTTCATAAAGCTCCATTTTTATCATACCTTTAAAACTAAGCACATACTCATGCTTCCCTGCTTTAAATGGTACTCGTGCCGTGGTGTCTGACATGTAAACATTCTCCAGATCACTGCTGCTGATGGTGGACAATTTGTGAAGGTCACACTGTTTTGAAAAAACAAAAAACATTCATCAATACATCAATTGTAAGAACTGTAAATGTATGGAGTAAGTGCCCCAGAAGCAGCCCACTACTGAAATTCAAACCATGGTGTGTGGACAGGTGGAAAAAAAATAACAGCATTCAATATAAATATATATATATATTACATATTTTCCCCCCAAGTAAGTGGGTTAATCTCATAAGAGCAGACATTAGCATGTTAGAGTAGGACCTGCTAAAGATGGGGTACATTGACGTTTGAGGGACATTTGACATTTGGTACTTTTAGGTCAGTTTGAAATTTCATTCGAATGAATGAAATTCCGATCCGTGCTGCGGCTGCATCTTGCAGCCGCTTAGTAGATAGCTCCTTAATTCCCATGGTATCAGGGAGCTATCTACTAAAAGGCTGAAAGACCAACATTGGTCTTTCAGCCAACTTTACTAATACTAAATAAAAACTACTTAGTATTAGTAATTAATCTGCCCCTACATGCTATGGTGCAAGTAGGGGCATGTCTACTAAACTGTGAGCAGCCTCTGGCTGCTCACTGTTGTAAAAAATAAATAAAGCACTGCATGGTGGGGCATCTAATAACTAGTAGGGGGACGACAAAGTGTCCCACCAGAGCCCCCACCCATGCCCCGCAAGTGGGGGCCATTCAACTAAACGGCGGACATAGGATCCCCCCGGGCCCACATCCATGAACAGCTGGTGGGGGCCCTAAATGAAAATTGGGGGAGGCCTACTGTCCCCCCCCCCCAGCCCCCACCCATGAGCAGTGGGTGGGGGCCCTATAAGACAATGGGGGTGGGGGACCCGTAATCGCTACAGAATTTGCTGGCGATATATAAATAATAAAATAATAATATTAATTTGTTTGATGATAACAGAGCTGCATATACAGGCAAAATACACGAAAGACATAGAAATACATGGGGAAACACAGAGGGACCACAAAATACAAGGGGAAAACACACGAATATGCAATGGGCATGGTACTTAGTAAAGAAAAATGGGGGGGACCTATTGTCCTATTGTGGGGGGCAGGGGGAGGGACCTATTGTCCCTCCCCCTGCCCCCCACCCCATGAGTAGCGGGTGTGGGCCCTAAAAGACAATGGGGGGAATCTATTATCCCCCCCGGCCCCCACCCATGAGTGGTGGGTGGGGGCCTATGCAAAAACATACATTCACAAAAAAATCCAGACGTTAAAAGATGGATTTTTTTTTTGCGTCAGGATTGATTTTTCTGCGCATTTTTTTCTCTTTTGGCACTCTGGTTTTTTATTTTATTTTCTAACTTCTACGGGTATTATGGATTTTTATTTGGCCTTTTTTGGTAGGGTAGGTAGGGCTTTATTTCATTTTTTTTGGGGTGGGTGACGATGGGCTTGGGGACCCCTAGACACCTGGGGGGGTGGGGTATTTTTACATTTAGCCCCCCCACCCCGTCGCCCATGGGTGGGGGGACAAATGGTCCCCCCCATTGTCTTTCAGGGCCCCCACTCGCCGCTCATGGGTGGGGGCCAAAGGGGACCCTATATCCCCCGTTTTGTTGCATAGGCCCCACTAGCGGGGCACGGGGGGGTAATTTGTTGGAGGGGGCTTACAACAGCCTGTGGCTGCTCACTGTGTAGTAGACAGGCTCCTACTCGCGGCATAGCGAGTAGGGGCATTCAGGAGATTTAAATCTCACTTCTGCTAATATGGGAGTCATATTGACCCCCATAGAGTGAGGGAGGACATGGGGGCTTAGGAAGTGGCAGGAAGCACTGCTTCCTGCCGCTTCTATTTTTACATATTACAAGGAGGGAACTGCAAGCCTGTAGCTCCCTCCTTGTATTAAACTAAAACGAACGAACAAATGAACACTGATATTTGGTGTTTGTTTGTCTGAAATTTCGATTAATTCCTTCGTCTTTCTGACGAATGGGTGGACAAAATTCCTGTCCGAATTTTGGACAATAGCGAACGCCCAAATGTTTAACTGGGCATGCGCAGGAATTTCACAGCGCTATCTAGTGTGGGCAGATAACGTGTTCCACAGGGACTTCATTTGCCCACACAAAGATGGCGGCGCCCAGGACCTAGGTCCAGCATAAAATAAAGATGAAAAAATAGGTAATATGGGGGGCTTAGGAGCATATGGGGGTGACTAGGGGAACAATTAGATGTAGTGTCGGGAGGGGGGGTTAAAAAAAACCTGGATTCGGCCATGACATTGCTGCTTTAAGGACATAATTTCTAATCAGTGATTAACACTATATTTAGTCTCTTATTGTAGTGACCTTTCACAATTTCAACTACAATTATATTGACAGTTTTATGAGATTTAAATAAAAGTTACGTTTTATATATGGTTACTCCTCTATAGGGGTTTTGCTCCTGTATTTTCCTTTTTTTTTGTTTATAAGTATATATATATAACACAATATGATGTGTATTTTGTTCTGAATAAATAATTATTCAACAATTTTATCTTTTAACTTTTCCAATTCTACTCTTGAATTGAGTTTAGCTGTGCTGACCCCTCAG
The DNA here is from genome assembly GCF_036172605.1 of Pelobates fuscus. Classification (NCBI taxonomy): domain Eukaryota; kingdom Metazoa; phylum Chordata; class Amphibia; order Anura; family Pelobatidae; genus Pelobates; species Pelobates fuscus. The sequence continues at coordinate 164,888,543 of NC_086319.1, forward strand.
TCTTCCCATTGTGTTATATCAATACAATTAGCAGTACCTAACATACCCCCATTTCATTTCACTTCTTTCCATAAAAAAATTTAATAAATTTTAAAAAACAAACTAGATTATCTTAATCAAATATTGGTGCAACCACTATAAGTGGACATTAATCCCACAATTGAATTTGAAAAATGTCACTCCCCTGGAGATACATATGTAGTTATGTCACCATATTTAACATGAGTAAATTATTTTCAAAGTTTATGTTAACCCGAGCGAATTAGAACTTTGTGCCTATTATTGATGTCCAGGCTGGACGGAATAGAGATTGTCTCCTTTTGTATCAGTGTGTCTTATTATATATCGCTCTGTCTGTATAATAGAAATCAGCCTTCAATCTGTATTTTAATCTCTTTACCTGTGCGCCATACTCATTCCATATTTTGTATTCATCCTTCCAGTACCAAAGCCATTCTGTGGTGAGGATGAAATGTGGCGGTTTTGATACAGCAGATGGAGTGGAAAGACGCCGAATCTTATATGAATTGTAAGTCATGGTGCTGAAATCCAGGTGTGCCAAAGGTACTCTACAAGAAGCCATTTAAGAAACTGGTAAAGACATGTTGGATTACGATTTCTGAAGATGATATATATTACAGGGGATAAAAATGTAGCCTGTGTCCCACTAAATCCAACCCTTTGTCACACTTCAAATACAACTTCAACCATTTTTATACGTTATATATATATATTCCCTCTCATGACCTGATTTTTCTCTAAGTCAGCCCATTGCCTGATTGTCTAAGTTACCAAAACAATCTTGTCCTTAACCCCTTAAGGAATGAGCCAAATGTACACGTTGTGAAGAAAACAAAACGTAAACAAAACCTGGCATTTGCGCTACATGTCTGTCCAACCGTAATTCACCTCTTTCATATTAAATGCACCCCCCCTTATTATATATCATTTTATTCAGGGGAAACAGGGCTTTCATTTAATATCAAATATTTAGCTATGAAACATAATTTAATATGAAAAAAAAATGGGAGAAAATAGGAAATTATGTTATTTTTTTAGTTCTACATGACATTTTAACTGTCAATGTCATAATACTGTTTGCTTTTACTGCAATAAAATACACATATTTGGGGGGGGGGTGGGGCCTGACCGCGGAGCGAGGAAGACGCTCATCATAGCAGCCCCTGCAAAACGCGGCAAAAAAACAGATGGACCACGCCAAAAACGGCAACTAATCGGGCCTTAACAGCCACCCAGAGTGTGGGGACATTAAGGGACACACGAGGATACTAAACAAGCGACCCCAAATACCCGACATGAAGGTGCGGCCTAGCAAAATGGCGGGCACAGGAGAGACGTCCGCTCTCCCACTGCCACGACCGACCAAGCTCCGTGCTCTGAACCCCTATTCCCCCCCCCCCCCCCTCTGGACCGGTGGGGGTCATCCCGGTCTACCCCCACACATTACCCCTGCAAAGCGGTGGAACAAAGGCCATCATGACAAGCTCGGACCTTGCCTCCATAAAGCTCCCCAAAATGGCAGACACTACCCACACAGCCTGTCCACAACCTGCCTGGCTGAACATAGAATGCCGACTAAACGCAATATTCACCGCCTTTTGGCAGCGGATGAAGGCTCACTTACAACCCCAGGCGAACACAGCTCCAACAGCTGACGGGCCAAACACCTCACCACGAGGCATCCAGCAGCATGGCACAAAACCCCCTCCAAAACTTGCACCCACGAAAGCTAAGCTCCACCGGGGTGCACTCCCGAGACTACACCCACGCAAATCGGGACCAGGGATTCAACAGAAGCCAAAAAGGAAACTCCCACGGCACCCTAATCAGCGAACTAAGCCCCAGAAGGGCAAGACAAGCCCAGCCGGACAGGAGACCCGGAAAGGTGCAAGATCCGAGGAGTGGACCACATCAAGATGGCACAGGCAGCGCAGCCCCAGCCCAACACAGGAGAAGTCCGTGCAACATCCAGCCAAAGGGGCATTACACCCGCAGGCAAACACACCTCCGCAAAGCACAGGGGCCCAGAGCTCCCACACACAGGAGAGATGGCAAGTACAAACAACACTGGGAGAAAGCACTCGCCCCCAGCAGGGCATCGGCTGAACCGGTAGTGGCTGAGACATACCGCCAGGCACAGTGTCCACCCGGTCTGGACTTTCACAAGTACTGTATTTTATTTGATGACAAACATTCTCTCTTTACTTGTTGGTCTCACGTTTTTAGGCTTGCTAATGCAGGGGATCACAGGGGGTCTCAATCGCAGCTCACAAGGCTGACAGTGACGCAATCACAACAGGCTTAGCACAACTCGCAGGAAACACAGCTAGACACGTTAATACCTACCCTGTACGTGAGAGCTGCATAGCATCACCCAGACTAAACACACTTTATGCTAACCTACTTACTGCAGTCACTAAAGGATACTTTCTTATATGCTCCTGACATGTCTGATAAGCCTGTTATATTACTGTTTAGACACATTGAACAAGTATGTGACTACACGAGTTAACCTAAAGATGTATGAAGTGATTAACTATCGAGCTCTCTCTATAATAGCATTGATGTTTTCTATTAGTTTACAGTTATATTTTAAAGTTGCACTGAACTCCCAAATGTATACGCTACTTAAGAACCTAAACCGCTGCAATTTTGTTATCTGCAACCTAAAAAAAAAAATGTGCCTGACAATCGATTGCCACAACATGTAATGCAACTAACTGTTCATTGATGTACCTTGATGTCGCTGTTGTGGCACACCAAGGCGTAATGTTATTTCATGCGCACACCAAAATAAAGAATTTAAAAAAAACAAAAAAAAAAAAAACTAGACTAAACCAGACTCAACTATATTATATTGTGTAAGCAAATCTTTTTTTTTTTTTTTAATATCTAAATATAATATTCATAATCTCCTTGTGTAAATGGGTATATTGTCATGATTCAAACTGTGAAATTATTTTCTATCATTAAATAAAGTACAAGTTAAAAAAAAAAATTACACATATTTGTATTCAGCAAAGTCTCACGTGTAAAACAGTACCCCCTATGTACGGGTTTTATGGTGTTTTGGGAAGTTACAGGGTCAAATATAGCACGTTACATTTGAAATTTTAATTTGCCAGATTGGTTACGTTGCCTTTGAGACTGTATAGTAGCCCAGGAATTAAATTTACACCCATAATGGCATACCATTTGCAATAGTAGACAACCCGAGGTATTGCAAATGGGGTATGTCCAGTCTTTTTTAGTAGCCATTTGGTCACAAACACTGGGAAAATTGGATTTTTTTGCATTTTTCACACACAAACAAATATTAACGCTAACCTCTTGATAAAAGTCCAGATGGGACTGAAACGTTGACACTTTTTTTTGACAAATTTTTTCTGCAATAAAGAAGCACTATTTTTGAACCATATCAAGTCCTGTGAGTGCTTTCCTACAAGGTATTCTATATGTATATATATATACATAATTTTTTTAAAATATTTTTATTTATATATATAGGTGTATAAATATATGTCACGGTAATATACCCCAACACGCAGGAATAGTTCAGATAGTCAAGAGACAAGAAACCAGGGTTCGTCTTACCGGACCTTAGAATGGCCGGACTAGGACGAGAATAAGAAAGACAGAGTCTAGAACAAGCCGAGGTCAAGGGAACTGAGCGACAGCGTAACGTAGAACAAGCCGAGGACTGGTACACAGAGGACAAAACAGCGGATAAGCAAGCAAGGATAAAGAGAGAGCGGAGTCAGGAACAAAGCCAAGGTCAAGCACCAAAAAACCAACTGAACGATACAAGCACTAAAGGGAACTGGACAGAAACCACGATAGGGCAAGGAGCAAAGGAAACAGGTGAGTATGAATACCCTAATGTTCACTTTGATTGGCCCCTGTCATATCCACGCCCCCAAAACGTGAGTGTATGGGGAACGTGGCATGACAGGGGCCAATGGGAGACTGATTCTAATTTAGTCTCCCACTGTCCCTTTAAGAGCGCGCCCGAGACGCGCGGCGTGCTCGTAGTGTCGGGCGGGACACGTGACCGCTTCTCGCGGTCACTGCCTGCCTGACTGATCTTATCGTTGGCTGAGCCGCGCGCGGCTCGTGCAGGAGCAGGACCGCGCGCAGCGAGAAGAGAGGACCCCGGCCGGCCCCTGGAGAAGGTAAGTACTGCTACAGTACCCCCCCCCTGAAGACACGCCCACCGGGCGGGGAGGAGCAGGCCTGGCAGGAAAACGAGCGTGGAAAGAACGCACAAGGCGAGGAGCGTGAACAGCGCCAGCGGAAATCCAACTGCGTTCCTCAGACCCATAGCCCTTACAATGTACCAGATATTGGAGGCGACCCCGAAGAAAACGAGAGTCAATTATAGCCGCCACTTCAAATTCCTCATGGCCCTCCACAGAAACCGGAGGAGGAGGAGGGACATGCCGAGTATAACGGTTGCACAGGAGGGGTTTTAACAAGGAGGTATGAAACACGTTAGGAATGCGTAGATTCCTAGGAAGATCCAATGCATACGAGACAGGATTAACCACATGCAAGATACGAAAAGGACCAATAAAACGAGGGGCCAACTTCATAGAAGGCACACGAAGACGAATATTGCGAGTAGAAAGCCAAACCCGGTCCCCCACAGCATAGGATGGAGCCGCCCTGCGATGTTTGTCTGCCTGAACCTTCTGGCGAGCAGCGGAAGCCACCAAAGAACACTGAACCTGCTCCCAAGTATTACGTAGACTAGCCAAATGTTCATCCAGAGCTGGCATGCCCTGCAAGGAGAACGCAGCTGGAAGAACCACGGGATGCCGGCCATAAACAACGTAAAAAGGGCTGTTACCGGAGGATTCATGAGCAGCATTATTACGAGCAAACTCAGCCCAAGGAAGAAGGTCAGCCCAATTGTTCTGATGGTGGGACACGAAACAACGAAGATACTGCTCTAGAGATTGGTTGGCACGTTCAGCAGCTCCATTAGACTGGGGGTGGTAAGCGGAAGAAAACGAGAGGGAGATACCCATCTCTGTACAAAACGTTTTCCAGAATCTGGAGATAAACTGGCTACCCCTATCGGACACGATCGAAGTGGGAATACCATGCAACCGAAACACCTCCCTGGCAAAGATAGAGGCAAGTTCCTTGGATGATGGCAATTTGACAAGAGACACAAAATGAGCCATCTTAGAAAAACGATCCACAATCATCAGAATGACAGTTTTACCATTAGAGGGAGGTAATTCAACAATAAAATCCATGGATAGATTGGACCACGGCCTCTCGGGTATGGGCAACGGATGCAACAACCCACAAGGAACTCTGTGGGAGGACTTCATACTGGCACAAGTACTACAGGCATTAACGTAATCGGTGACGTCCTTGCGTAAGGAAGCCCACCAGAAATATCTAGAAACTGCTGAGAATGTCTTAGAAATACCAGGGTGTCCAGCAGTTCTAGTGTCATGATATAATGACAAGATGTCTCGTCTCTCCGGTATATCAACGAATAGCTTATCAGCAGGCCTCTCCCCAGGAGCCAAGTTTTGTTTAGCCTTAATAGCTTGTAAGAGGGAAGACGAAATAGAAAGAACAGTAGTAGCTATTATTCTGTCAGGCGGAATGACAGGGGTAACATCGATCTCGAGTTTGTCAGTAGTCTCGAATTGTCTGGACAGAGCGTCAGCTTTAGTATTACGATCACCTGGTCTGTATGTGATTATGTAATTAAAACGAGACAAAAACAGAGACCACCTGGCCTGCCTAGAAGACAATCTTTTTGCTTCACTGAGATAGGAGAGGTTTTTGTGATCTGTTAAAATGAGGATGGGATCCCTAGTACCCTCTAGCAGATGTCTCCATTCCTTGAGCGCCAAAATGATAGCAAGGAGTTCACGATTGCCTACATCATAATTCTTCTCTGCTTTGGACATCTGTCTGGAAAAGAAGCCACAAGGGTGTAACGGCTTTTCAGGTGAATCTCTTTGAGACAAGATAGCACCTACCCCAATCTCAGAAGCATCAACTTCAAGAATAAAGGGCAGTGAAGGGACAGGATGCTGTAAAATAGGAGCAGAGGCAAATGAAGCCTTCAGGAATTCAAAGGCCTCGAGTGCTTCTGGTTTCCAGACATGAGTATTACCATCCTTCTTGGTCATTCTGGTTATAGGTGCTACAATGGCAGAAAACCCTTTAATAAAACGCCTATAATAATTTGAGAACCCCAGAAAACGCTGAATGGCTTTCAAACCCTGAGGTAGAGGCCATTCCATAATGGCAGAAAGTTTCTTGGGATCCATACGAAAACCCTTGGCAGAGATTATATACCGTATATACTCGAGTATAAGCCGACCCGAATATAAGCCGAGGCCCCTAATTTTTCCCAAAAAAACTGGGAAAACTTATTGACTCGAGTATAAGACTAGGGTGGGAAATGCAGCAGCTACTGGTAAATTTCTAAATAAAATTAGATCCTAAAAAAAATATATTAATTGAATATTTATTTACAGTGTGTGTATAATGAATGCAGTGTGTGCGTATGAGTGCAGCGTGTGTGTATGAGTGCAGTGTCTGTATGAGTGCAGCGTGTGTGTGTATGAGTGCAGCGTGTGTATGAGTGCAGCGTGTGTATGAATGCAGTGTGTGTATGAATGCAGTGTGTGTGTGTATGAATGCAGTGTGTGTGAGTGCAGTGTGTGTGTATGAGTGCAGTGTGTGTGTATGAGTGCAGTGTGTGTATGAATGCAGTGTGTGTATGAATGCAGTGTGTGTATGAATGCAGTGTGTGCAGGGCCGGTGCAAGGATATTTGCCCCCCCCATATGTCCTGACCTCCCCTCCTCCTCCCTCAGTGGTCCTTACCTCCCCACCCCCGTGTTCCTTCACCCCCCTCCCCCAGTGGTCCTGACTCACCCCTCCCCTAGTGGTCACTACTTCCCCCTCCCCTCCCCTAGTGGTCCTTATCCCCCCCTCCCTCCCCTAGTGGTCCTTATCCCCCCCCTCCCTCCCATAGTGGTCCTTATCCCCCCCTTCCCTCCCATAGTGGTCCTTATCCCCCCCCTCCCTCCCATAGTGGTCCTTATCCCCCCCTCCCTCCCATAGTGGTCCTTATCCCCCCCCTCCCTCCCATAGCGGTCCTTATACCCCCCTCCCTCCCATAGTGGTCCTTATCCCACCCCCTCCCTCCAATAGTGGTCCTTATCCCCCCCCCTCCCTCCCATAGCGGTCCTTATACCCCCCCTCCCTCCCATAGTGGTCCTTATACCCCCTCTCCCTCCCATAGTGGTCCTTATCCCACCCCCTCCCTCCCATAGTGGTCCTTATACCCCCCCCCCTCCCACAGTGGTCCTTATACCCCCTTTTTTTTTTAATTATTTTTTTTATTAATATTATTTTTTTTTTTTATTATTATTTCTTATTTTATTTTTTTTTCGTCCCCCCTCCCTGCTTGATACATGGCAGGGAGGGGGGCTCTCCTTCCCTGGTGGTCCAGTGGCAGTTCAGTGGGGGGGAGAGGGGGGCTGGCAGAGCTGTACTTACCTGTTCTGCAGCTCCTGTCAGCTCTCTCCTCCTCTGCGCCGTCCGTGCAGCTCCTTCTATCAGCTCACACTGTAAGTCTCGCGAGAGCCGCGGCTCTCGCGAGACTTACACTGGGAGCTGACCGAGGTGCTGAACGGACGGCGCAGAGGAGGAGAGAGCTGACAGGAGCTGCAGAACAGGTAAGTACAGCTCTGCCAGCCCCCCTCTCCCCCGGTCTGTATTATGGCAATGCAAATTGCCATAATACAGACCTTGACTCGAGTATAAGCCGAGTTGGGGTTTTTCAGCCCAAAAAATGGGCTGAAAAACTCGGCTTATACTCGAGTATATACGGTAACCCAAGAATTGGACTTCAGATTGATCAAATGAACATTTTTCGAGTTTGCAATAGAGACCGTTAACCAGAAGAGTTCTCAACACTAATTTAACATGCATGTGATGAGTCTGTAAATCAGTAGAATAAATTAATATGTCGTCCAAGTATACTATAACGAATGTATGTATATATTGACGTAGGACATCATTAATAAATTCTTGAAAAACTGCTGGGGCGTTACAAAGGCCAAAGGGCATCACAGTATATTCGTAGTGGCCACTCCTGGTATTGAATGCGGTCTTCCATTCGTGATCCTTTTTGATACGTATGAGATTGTAAGCACCCCTAAGGTCCAATTTAGTAAAAACTGTGGCCTGTTTAAGCCTATCAAATAGTTCTGTGATCAAAGGTATGGGGTACGCATTTTTGACGGTGATTTTATTTAGGCCCCTATAGTCAATACAAGGCCTTAATTCGCCATCTTTATTAGATACAAAGAAGAAACCAGCCCCTGCCGGGGAAGAGGATCTTCTTATAAATCCCTTCTCTAAAGAATCCTTAATATATTCCTCCATAACCAGATTCTCCTGAGGAGATAAAGGATATATTCTCCCTTTGGGAGGCATCGTACCAGGTAGTAAATTAATAGCACAGTCGTAAGGCCTGTGAGGTGGCAATTTTTCAGCCTCCCTTTTATCAAAAACAGATTTAAGAGACAGGTACTGAGGGGGTATGACCGTAGGCACAGGAGGAATATTAGTAGAATTCAAAGGGGTGATTTTAACAATACAAGACTCTTGGCAAGAATCACTCCAAGAAACTATTTGTCCTGACTCCCAATCAATGGTGGGATTATGAGTACGCAACCAAGGATACCCTAACACGAGGTGAGAGGAAGGAGAAGTAATGATCTGAAACCGAATGGTCTCAGAGTGTAACACCCCTGTAGACATATGTAGTGGAACAGTTTCATGTGTGATAACTGGAGAGCACAATGGTCTACCATCTATGGCCTCAACGGCCAAGGGTGTCTCCTTCTCTCTGGTGGGTATGTTATTCTCCTTGACAAAACTGGAATCAATAAAGTTTTCGGCCGCTCCGGAATCAACCAGGGCTAGTATATTCCCTACTATGCAGTTACTACCAAGGTGCAGGGAAACAGGGAGAAGTAATTTATTAAGAGGCAAATGTGAGGACTGTGATGTCACACCCAAGGCCAGTCCTCTATACGGTCTTAGGTGCGATAGTTTCCCGGACGCACGGGACATTCTTGTCTCATATGACCCCTCCTACCACAATAAAGACAAAGTCCCTCCTTTCTCCTATAAAGCTTTTCAGCGTCAGTAAGTTTGGCAACCCCTAACTGCATAGGTTCCTCCTCTGACCCTTTAGATCCCTCGGGAGTCTCAGCTCTAGGTGAGTTAACGGGAACAAAGCGTCTATTTCTGGACCTGGTATATAACCTGTCACGGATCCTGTTATCTATATCGATAAGATAGTCAATCAGGTCCTCCAGGGGTACAGGGAGGTCCTTAGCTGCTACCTCATCCAACATAGTTTCAGACAGACCTTCCATAAACGCAGTAGTAAGCCCATTATTAGTCCAATCTACCTGTGAGGCAAGGGTACGGAACTGAATAGCATAATCGGCTACAGATTTAGATCCTTGCTTTATTCTCATTAATGCCCATGCGGCATTTTTTGACCTTTTAGTCGTGTCAAATGTTCTACGAAACGCTGTGAGGAAGCTATTGAAGTCGTGTACCATAGGCCCATTAGCCTCCCAAATAGGATTTGCCCATTCTAGTGCCTTATCCGTAAGCTGGTGCATAAGAAAACCCACCTTAGATCTATCAGTGGGAAATGAACGTGGGTACATTTCAAAGTGGAATTCCACTTGATTAAGGAATCCCCTACATGTCTTAGCGTCCCCTCCATACCTAGGTGGCGGGGTTAGATGTGCTGAAGCATTAGGCATATTAGCTGTGTCTGGTATAGGGTTTACAGGAGGCGCAGGTACAGGTACCGGATCTGATCTGGATAACAGTGTCTGGATGGCTTGAGCCATTTGATCCATACGGTGATCCTGTTCTGCGAATCTAGCCTCATGAGTGGCCATCTGTTGTCCTAAACCTGCGGGGTCCATGTCCCTATCGTAATGTCACGGTAATATACCCCAACACGCAGGAATAGTTCAGATAGTCAAGAGACAAGAAACCAGGGTTCGTCTTACCGGACCTTAGAATGGCCGGACTAGGACGAGAATAAGAAAGACAGAGTCTAGAACAAGCCGAGGTCAAGGGAACTGAGCGACAGCGTAACGTAGAACAAGCCGAGGACTGGTACACAGAGGACAAAACAGCGGATAAGCAAGCAAGGATAAAGAGAGAGCGGAGTCAGGAACAAAGCCAAGGTCAAGCACCAAAAAACCAACTGAACGATACAAGCACTAAAGGGAACTGGACAGAAACCACGATAGGGCAAGGAGCAAAGGAAACAGGTGAGTATAAATACCCTAATGTTCACTTTGATTGGCCCCTGTCATATCCACGCCCCCAAAACGTGAGTGTATGGGGAACGTGGCATGACAGGGGCCAATGGGAGACTGATTCTAATTTAGTCTCCCACTGTCCCTTTAAGAGCGCGCCCGAGACGCGCGGCGTGCTCTTAGTGTCGGGCGGGACACGTGACCGCTTCTCGCGGTCACTGCCTGCCTGACTGATCTTATCGTTGGCTGAGCCGCGCGCGGCTCGTGCAGGAGCAGGACCGCGCGCGGCGAGAAGAGAGGACCCCGGCCGGCCCCTGGAGAGGGTAAGTACTGCTACAATATATATATATATATATATATATATATATATATATATATATATATAGTGATATATACGTATATATTTATGTATATATATATATTATTTCGTTCTACGTGTATTTTGATATATATATATATATATATATTAATATCACAATACAGTTAGAACGAAATAACACACATCTATATATTTTTTAATTATTTATTTTTAATAATTTTTTTAATTTTATTTTTTAACGTATTTACATATTTTTTTTATATTATATTATATTTATATTTAATCAGTATCAGTCTATGTGTAATTTGATATTAATATATATATATATATATATATTAATAGTAACATACACCTAGACAGTGTATGTGTGTGTATGTATATATATATATATATATACTTAGATCATATATATATATTATAGTATATATATTATATATATATATATATATATATATATATATATATATGATCTAAGTATATTATTTATATTTTTTACACTGATTTTAATTTAATTTTATTTGATTTCCAGCCAGCAGGGGGACTAACTGTCATTACAGGCAGTCCCCCTGCTGGTAATGCAGCAGTCAGCTAACCCGGCCATGTGATTGTGAGGTCCTCGCAAGGACCTCACTCTCACATGGCCGGGGGGGCCGGAGGAGGCAGGATCTGCCGCGGGGGACTCCCTGGGATCCCATGTGAGTCTCCCCAACCACGATCGCTGGCGTGAGATCGCCGGAGACCGGGTAAGTAAGAAAAAAAACGGAGGGCGTACTATTACGCCCTGTGGCGTTTAGAGCTGCTTAGAATAGGGCGTAATAGTACGCCCTCCGGTTTAAGGGGTTAAAGGAACACTCTATGAACTATAACCATTTCATCTTTTTGTAGTGGTTATACTGCCTGGATTCTACTGGCGCTTTCCCTTCTTTTAGTGTAAATCCATAAAAATGTAACAATGAACATGGGTCCTTGGCTGAGCACAAACCAACCTATACTAGAAGTATGCTTAAGGCAGAGATTACATCTTGCCTTAGTCATACCAATTCATACCAGCAGTGGGGAGCTGTGATATTGAGAGTGGTCAACCAACTCTCTTTAGCCAATCACAGCCACCATCACTGCTCAGCTGAAACATAGGCATTGGTCTCAGCAGCACAGTAGGCCAGCAGTGGGCAGCCGGTGATTCTCATTTAATGTGAAACAGTTCCTAAATTGAATGTTCTATACAGTTAGTAACAGCAAGGCTCTTCAGAACCTGGTAAACAGGCCAACATTCTATGCTGGAATACATCCCGCATAAACCACACTGTCAGTACAACATGCTATTTGTCTAAGCCACATGACTCCTCCCATCTCTTCATAAATGGGCTAACCATTATCTAGTCATATTTTCCCTCTCTCTATTGTCATATGTGATTACCCTCTCTTCAAATTAAAACGAGCATACATTATATATTTTGTATGGAGACACTGGCCAAGGAAGGACGTAATCATAGGCTCAACATAGATTGGTTCTTACTTTGCACTGGTCCCGATATATACAAACTCCATGAGATCTGGGGTTTGTTTTAGCCCGCCTGAGAGGAGACATTATTGGAATAGTTACTGCTTAATCCATAAGAATAAATACCTGCTGTTAGGATCACAGTACGCTTTCTCAATATCTTCCATCGTATCAAAATCTTTCCAGCTGTCATTGGTAAACACCTGCCATCTGTAAGGGAGATGGTAATGATTCCGAACACACCTGTCTGTAATACATAAAAAAAACTAAATTAACTATATGTACATAAATACATAATAATAATAATGAATTGCATATTAATGCCCAGAGTTCTAAAATTATGAAAATAGTGAGAGGAGGAACATATTAATGATAATAGCACTTTCCAATGGGTGTTTATGATTGTAACACATAATATCTCACATCTCATATCCAGACTGCAAAAAGGGGTGCGAGTCACAACTGTATCAGTGGAGCCTTATGCTATATTAATGAGCATCTAAATCAAATATAAACCTCTGAAAGTGAAGTGCTAATTCACATAAAAAAAATCTGTGTGAATTAGATCCCATGTACATATACATCTTAGTGTGTCAGACTTCACACACATACAAAGCTGTGTGACTCATGTCACGCAAACACAGACACAGACCTCATGCACATATAAATGTGTGATACAGACCATATGCACATATAAAGCTGTGTGACTCATCTCATGCACACATAAACTTGTGTGACACAGACCTCACGCACATGTACAGGTGTGTAAGATAAATCTCACCCCGCATGTAAAGCTGTGCGACTCATCTCATGCACATATAAAGTAATGTGACTCGAATCTCACTCATATTAGGGTTGCCACCTGTCCAGTATTTTACTGGCACAGCCGGTATTTGATGCTGTGTGGTCGTTGCCGGTATTGCAAAAATACCGACAATACAATTGCCGGTATTTTTTGTGAGGACAATGTTTTGCAATATCTGTACCGGGCACCAGTGTGTGGGTGTGTGGAGAGAGCTGTCGCAGCATGTCCCTGCCCTCTCACTAATAGAGTCTGCATAGGAGAAGTGGGAGGAGCTGTAGCTATAGGTCAAGGAGATGGAAGTATGGCAGCAGGATCTGAGTCCTGAGAGCAGATACGTGTATATATCTGTGTGCATTTGGAAGTCTGTGTGTGTGTGTGTGTGTGTGTGAGTGTGTGTATACAGCAATCTCTGTATGTATTCAGCAGTCTGTGTGTGTTTGTATTCAGCAGTCAGATGGAAAAATGGTGAGAGAAATAGAACCAGAATATCCATCTCTATTATAAATAGTATGTGCATGCATTGTTATATATGACATAAACACAATAACATACAGTGAGGGAAAAAAGTATTTGATCCCCTGCTGATATTGAACGTTTGGAATCTGATTGATTGATTCTGTGGACAGGTGTCTTTTATACAGGTAACAAGCTGAGATTAGGAGTACTCCCTTTAAGAGAGTGCTCCTAATCTCAGCTTGTTACCTGTATAAAAGACACCTGGGAGCCAGAAATCTTGCTGATTGATAGGGGATCAAATACTTATTTCACTCATTGACTTGCAAATCAATTTATAACTTTTTTGACAGCATTTTTCTGTATTTATTTTTGTTATTCTGCCTCTCACTGTTAAAATACACCTACCATTAAAATGTATAGAATGATCATTTTGTAGTCAGTGGACAAACATTCAAAATCAGCAGGGGATCAAATAGTTTTTTCCCTCACTGTACACAGACATAGTAGACACACACTCATAGTACATACACTGACACACGCTCAGACAACAGTATGCACATACTGTTATACATATTTAGATAATGACACACTGCTATTCACACACCACTACACACACTCATACAGACAGTATATACCCCCACTGCATCACATACACAATGCTATGCACACAGTCAGACAAAGTACAAACATTTTAAGTATTTTATTAGAGATTTAGGGAATATTCTCCTTCCAAGTGTTCTCATTCTTTTATGTACGCCGTGTCCTGTAATGTCACGCATTTATATAATTAAATATGCAAATTAGCACGGGCGGCATTTTTTTCCAGAAATGTGGCAACCTTATTCATATAAAAAGTTGTGTGACTTGGATCTTATGCATATATATATATATATATATATATATATATATATATATAGCTGTGTGACTCCGGTTTTAACTCTTATATTAAGCTGTATGACTTGATTCCATACTCACAAGCAAGCTCACAATCTCACCTTTGAAGCTGCAGGTCTTTGTTATGAAGTACAGGCAGATTTCATCAATATGTTCAATGGTGGTAGATTTCTTTAGTTTGGGTTTTTCTGTGCAAGAGAAGTTAATGGTTAATCATTCCATAAAAACAGAAGCACTTGTCCACATGGGCATAGCTAGAGGTTACTACCTTTACACTTACTCCTAGTGTACATGCTGGAGTGCCTTGTTCATATTCCAAAACTAAATATCCCTTTTCATTTACTGGGCTGGAAACAACCTTTTCCCAAGTCCAGCTGCTCACACAAACAGTAAACAGCATTGAGTGATCTCTTTGAGTTATCATCCCTTCACAAGCGTTGCTCTGTGAAACATAACTGTGTTCATGCATACTGGGACTCTATATTGTCTTAGAGGGTAAATGGCTGCAACCAAATTCCTCCCAAAATCAGTTGCTTGTAAGTTGTGATGGATCTCTTTCAACCCTAACACAAGATCTCCCTGATGCAGTGCTGAAAACAAGCCAAGTCATTGCAAAGAATTGTGCTCTTACACTTGCTAAATAATAATAAGTTCTGAACCTACGGTATATAACTTTTATTAACACTACACCCTCTTCAACTTTGACAAGCCTATCCCTCGCACTGACCAGGAATTGCTCCTCTATCTCCCACCAATAGCTATCTCCTAGTACTACCTACAGAGCTTTTCCTGTACTACAATTCCTTGCCTAGGTCTATCAGATGTACCCCAGCATTCCAAGGCTTTTAACACTGTCTGAAACTCCAACTATTAAAAAAAGCTTACTTATGATTCCTGAAATGCATACCAAATCCTTCTTCTAGGTTGAACCCTAGTTATATTCAATTTAAAGGGACACTATAGTCACCACAACAATTACAGCTTGATGTATTTGTTCTGGTGAGTTTAATCATTCCCTACAGGCTTTTTACAGTAAACATGTTTTTATCAGAGAAAAGGCAGTGTTTACATTACAGCCTGGGGCACCTTCACTAGCCACTCCTCAGATGGCTACTAAAGGTGTTCCTGATGCAGTGCTGCACAGTGTGCATCACTAACATTCAGTGTCTCCACCCTCTGCATGGAGATACTGAACTTTCCTCATATAGATGTATTGATTCAATGCATCTCTATGAGGATATGCTGATTTTCCTGGGTGGCATTTGGATGTGCCCCCTGCCCCACCTTCTTAGCAATCTCAGCCAATCCAATGGTTTCCTATGGAAAAACATTGTGATTGTCTCAGATCATCACTTCTGATTACGTCAGCCAAGGAGGCAGATCATGGGCAGAGCCAGAAGCAGCAGGCTGGAATAAAGGTAAGATTTTGCTATATTTAAGGGTGACCTGGGGTGCTAGATAGTGTTTTTAGCACTATAGGGTCAGGAATAAGTTTGTGCTCTTGACTCTATAGTGTGTTTTTTTTTTATGTTTTTCATTTTCCATGTCAAGTTATTTATAACTATTATTTACATTGCAAGAGAACATGCAGGTGTCTTATAAAAATAAATAATGATAAAAGTGAATTAGGGGCGTACCCCTGGAATATGCATATCTCAGTATTGGTGCTGCAGTAAAGGCCAAAATATATACAAAATACAGATTAAGTAACAGCGCACACACACATCTTTGGAGGTGACCACAGGAAAGCATACATTTGAGGAAAATCTCAGGAAGCCAATTAAGCAGTAAGTACTACAGTTAGCATGTTAAAATTAGTGTAGGACCGATCGATATTGGGGTACTGTGGAGTAGTGGTGGGCTTAACACAATTTGGCCATATGGTGGAACTGAATCTCCATATTTATTTGCTATGACAGGTTAATTTAAATAGCCTTGTAAAATGTAAAACTGTATTTTCTGTGTGTGTGCTGTTCCTTAACCTGTATTTTTTATAAAAATATATAATGAGGATAAATAATAAATAAAATTGCTGTTGCTAGGTGTGAAGTAATAGAGGTTCAGGCACTCCTTGGTTCAAAACAGGTACCTTATTAGGAGCCACAACAGCAACGTTTCGACCCAAAAAGGTCTTTGTCAAGCTAGGTGTGGACTTACCATTCTTTGGTGGAGCTTTCTCTTTCACGGGAGACGCTGCAGAACTCTTTGTCATTGCACTTGCATTTATGTAAATGGATAGCAGTTCAGGTAGGAATGTGCCACTTAGTCCCCATTTAGTTAACTTCTTCAACGTCTCCTCTTCTTTGAAGTCATGTGACCTCTTGCATTTGCTTCCAAACATGCAGTCACCCTGCAGATAATGCTGACAGATGTGCAGCTTGTTACAGTTGTCCTTAAAGGTACAGGATCCGTGGGGACCATCTCCTCGGTTATAGTGCATACAAATCTTAAAGGAAAGAAAGCAAAAGGCTGGAATCAGTCTCTTGGGTTTATGCATTAGATGTACACTTAATGGAACACTCCCACCCAGGGCTGCCAACAGAAAGCTCAGTGTCCCTTAAAAAAATTGATATGTGTGCCTAACCTGCTGTGACTACGTTTGCTCATGTTATACTATAAAAAAATTGTGCAGTTTTCTCGACTGACGTGCAATTGTCTTCCTATGTATTTTTATGCACTCGCGGTTGCTGTCGTGACATCGCAAGTTTCTTTGTATTTCTCTGCAAAGCAAAAATAAAGATTAAAAAAAAAAAACATCTTCAGGAGTGTCTGAGCACTGTCTTAGTGTCAAGGTTAAACTATTTTCTAACGGAGGCCGAGAGAGATGGCAGCTTAATCTGAGAGCTCCCCGCAGGCTTATCAAGAATCCTCGTCCATCCACTCCCTAACATCGCAAAATGGGTAAAACACACCGCACATCACACGCTGGTAAACCCACCGATGCATCCAAAGGCACTCCGGCTTCCTCGCTACACAAATACTTGAGGACCCCGGCGGACCTGGCTTCACAGGCCTCAACTGATTCCAGAGCCTCATGGGCCTCACGCCCACACTCCCCGAGCGCAGAACCTGGCGCGGAGTCCCCTAACCCCATCTCCCGCCCGGAGGACGCACCGGAATGGGTGACCCTGATAAGGGCACTACCCACCAAAGCAGACCTCAAAAAGGCGAACACGGAGCTTCGGAAATCTATCACTGCGGAACTCCACTCCCTCCGCGAAGATCTTCAGGGCCTACATCACAAAGTCTCCCAGTTAGAGGCAGACAGTGACCACCTGACTACCACACAGAATGCTACCACGAATACCCTGCAAGTACACGAGGCACAACTGCGCCAAATGGCCCTCCACCTTGAAGATTTGGACAATCGGGGGCGCCGACAAAATATCAGGGTAAGGGGGATACCGGAAGACATGGACCAAGACACCCCGATCCGTGCAACACTCACGGGGCTGTTTAACAGACTCCTCGGACGCCCTGAAACCGCCCATATTGAATTCATACGAGCACACAGGGCTCTGAGACCTAGGATAAAAGCAACCGTAACGATGTCGAATCCCGCTAGTAGGGGCCTCAATCTGAGGGGCAATACACTACATACCCTTGTAAGGCCACGATGACCCAACACAGACACCCCCTTGCCCAGGTATATTACCCAGAAAGACCACCGAAGGGACCCCCTGGCGGAAGGGCGCCCCCTGGCTGGGCCGCGCCGCCGGGGTGTATACCGCCCTGCGAGGAACCGTTGGGGGAACAGCGGCGTGGGCACCGGCGCCGGGGCGGCTCACCTGGGGTGCGACCCTCCCCTAGACGCGGGGTAGGGAAAGATAACCTGAAAATAACTCTAAGAGGGGAGGTTCGAAAAAGAGACCCACTCTTGCCATGGGACAGGCTTACTATAAGGGGGATCGCAACACCTCAAACCTGAATCTGCCCGCCCCATTCATTCACATTACTGACCAGATGCCCTCTCTCCTCACACTGGAGGGTCAAGTAACACCCTAAATCCCTCACCGAATAACGGCGGGGATGAGACCCCGATACCTCTGGGCTGGGTGGGAAGGTCAGAACTTATCCTGGGGACGTAGGGGGTTTACTCTACTTTACTTTGCAATAGCGGTTGATAATACATGTTTATTGTGATGTCATGTTGAATTGTTGTTAACTGTTTAATTGTATACCGGGCGACACACCGCACCACTCTCTGATGCCCGGCGGAGCGAAACAATACCCACTTGAGGCCAAGGGCCGCTAGAATTTAGGACGAGGATGGAACATCCACATACCACTCATACTTAAAGCCACAGGGGAGTTGAGGATTCCCGACAAGGTCCGGTTCGAGGGAGACCCGGGTGCGGGGACATTAGGAGCTACGTGATCCCGGGCTCCCCGGGTAGGACCCGTACTGTATCTCCCGGCTTCCTCCACTTTTCCCCATAGGACAGAGCGCCCAAAGATAGGCGGACAGGGTCTGGCGGACCACTGGTGGACCCGGCCACACCTTGTCCTCCGCCGCTCGTTCCTTATCAGCCACCTTCGAGTGACTGGATTAATTTTGTACATAGTTTCCCTATCTGTCTTCCCACCCCCCCTTGTCCCGCACCTATCCCCTCCTCCCCCTAATACATCCCCACCCCCTCCCACCTTATACCCACCCCCTCCACCTGACGACCTGACTAAATCCCGACAAACACTACTAGGACCCAGCGGGTGCAACGACACCCACGGACCATACCATGACAGACAAACCACTAATACCAAGCGACCTCACTATCCTCTCCATAAACGCAAAGGGGCTTAACATACCGGAGAAAAGATCGGGGGCACTGAGGGACTTCCATTCACGAAAAGCATCCATAGTCATGATACAGGAGACTCGCTTCAGGGAGGGAGACAGGCCCAAATTGACCAATCACCACTTCCCGAAGGGGTTTTACAGCGATTTCCATGAAGGGAAACCCAGGGGTGTGGCGATACTGCTCAATAAAAACGTACCGTTTATAGAGAAAGCAACCATGACTGACCGAGACGGTAGATACCTTTTTGTAAAAGGCACAGTAGCCGACCATCTATACACCTTCGCCACATTATACGCGCCAAACAACAAACACCACCGCTATCTCAAAACAACCTTACAGAAACTACACTCATTCGCAGAAGGGGTCCTCATAATAGGGGGCGACTTAAACGTCGCGCTGGACCCGGTCTGGGACTGCTCCACGGGCACTTCCCATCTCCCCAGACAACACCTCGGAGCAATTAATTCCCTACTGACTAAACTTAGACTTGTTGACTGCTGGAGAGCACACCACCCAGACGAAAAGGACTACACATTCTACTCACACCCACACCAGACATACACTCGCATAGACTACTTTTTCACTACACACTATCACCTCCCTTTGGTACGGGACGCGAGGGTGGGGGTGGCGACCTGGTCGGACCATGCCCCCGTCACACTCACTCTCCGGTCCCCACTCCTTAGACCAGCGGTAACCAAGTGGAGGCTGAACGAATACCTACTATCACGCCAAGACCTGACCGCACACTTTGGTAAGGCCTTGACTGACTACTTCCAGGACAACGCCCCCGAGGACACTTCCCCGATGATCAGATGGGAGGCACATAAAAGTGTCATTCGGGGACACTTCATACAGAAAGGGGCGGAACTAAAAAAACAACGAGAAGCCCGACTCATAGAACTAATAGAGGACATACACAAACATGACACACTGTACAAACGGACACAATCCCCAGCCCACCAATCACGCCTATTACAGCTAAGACTTCTCCAGTCCAAACACCACAGGGAGGTACTCCGGCATAAGGCCTTTTTCTCCCTACACGGGAATAAAAGCGGTAAACTCTTAGCCAGAATGCTGACGAAACGGCGCCAGCTGACGTATATCAACAAAATCAGAGACAAAAAGGGCACAGTACGCCGTCTACCGACGGAAGTCCTGCAAACGGTGAGAGCCTACTACTCGGAACTCTATTCACTCCCCAGACCACAATCGGGAGCGGCGACTTCTCGCCTAACAGACTCCATCCAGCAATACCTACAAACACACTAAATACCTACACTAGATCGACAGATAACGAACCAACTAGACGAACCCTTCTCTATCGAGGAACTGGCACTGGCGATAAAACGCACCAAACCAGGCAAGAGCCCAGGCCCGGATGGCCTGCCTCTATGCTATTACAAACATTTCGCAGACACACTATACCAACCGATGCTGGCCTCATTTAACGCGATAAGGGAGGGCCACCACTTCCCCAAACAAGCACTGACGGCACACATAACCATCATCCCGAAAGAGGGCAAGGACGCTGAGCAATGTGGGAACTATAGGCCCATCTCCCTCATTAACTGTGACATTAAATTGATGGCAAAGATGTTAGCCATGCGCCTACAGCCGCACATCCCCACACTGACCAGGTCGGGTTCGTGACTGCCCGTGAAGCGAGGGACAACACCATCAGGACCCTCGCCCTCATGCACAACAAAAGCAAAAACACAGGAGGCCTTCTACTGCTGTCTACTGACGCGGAGAAGGCCTTCGACAGAGTGGGTTGGACTTACCTATTCCAGACCCTCGCCCAGGTGGGTCTGGGACCCCACATGCGAAGCTGGATCGCAGCCATGTACGACAGGCCCACAGCACATGTAATAGTGAATGGGGCGCTAACGGACGAGTTCACGATCTATAACGGCACCCGCCAGGGATGCCCACTATCCCCGCTGCTCTTCGTCCTTGCCCTGGAGCCCTTTCTGACAGCCATCAGACAACACCATGACATAACAGGAATACAAACGGGGGACACGCACCATAAAGTGGACGCCTATGCGGACGACCTCCTCTTTTACGTCACCAAACCAGAGATCTCCCTTCCCAATATACTGAAAGAATTTAAGACATTCGGAACCATATCCAACCTGAAAATAAATTACTCCAAATCCTACATTCTGAACGCTGACTTACCCAACAAACGAGCCTCCTCTCTCCGCCTCAGCTTCCCATTCCAGTGGGCGGAACACAAAATACGCTACCTAGGTACATGGCTAACCAAACAGAGAGAGGACCTATACAGGGAGAACTTTACGCCCATGCTAAATACCTTTAAGAGGGAACTAACTGAATGGTCTCACCCACATATTTCGTGGCTGGGACGGATTCAGGTATTTAAAATGAATCTCCTCCCGCGTCTACTCTACCTGTTTCAGACGCTCCCCATAACTATCCCCAAAGGATTTTTCAATGCCCTACGCTCGATGACGGGTACTTACATATGGAACGGGACGAGACCACAAATTAAATATCAGGCCCTCACTCTACCCAAGGAGAGGGGAGGGCTGACCATCCTTGACTTCTACCTATACTATACAGCAGGGCACTTACAGAGAGTCATGGAATGGACTAAGACCAACGTCCATAAATTATGGAAAGTTGTAGAAGAGACGGAGATAGCTGGTCCAGTGTCGACCCTACCGTGGTGCCCCGGGGGAGGCCTCGGCCGGGGATGCTTCTCGTTAGCACAACTTACCCTCCGGGTGTGGCACAGAGCGTCTAGGGTACACGGTCTCACTCGACACCCAGCACCCCTACTGCCCCTAACCCACAACCATGACTTCCCCCCAGGCCTCGACCCGAACGCCTTCAGAGACCTCATCCACCAGCCTGTCCCCAGACTACACCACATGTACACACACACCGGACGGAAGACACTTATGCACCTGACAGGGGACACACCCCCCACATTACTACAAACCTTCAAATACAAACAAATATCGAACTACTTAAACACCCTACACGGGGGACGGACCCGCGTTAAGAACCCGACTACCTACGAAGAGTACTGCATCCACCCTGACCCCCTGCCCCACAGCATATCTCTTATATACTCACTGCTACAAAGGGAGACTCCGACAGAGATCCCTGCCTTGAAAGGCAAATGGGAAACTGCCCTGGGGAGGTCATTCACCGAGACAGAATGGGAGAAAATTTGTTACCTCACTCATCACTGCTCCACCTTCACAAAGACACAGGACACAGCATTTAAACTACTGAGCCACTGGTACCATACCCCACATAAACTTCATGCAATAGACCCATCACACTCCGACTTATGTTGGCGATGCAAGGAGACAACGGGTACCACACTACATAAATGGTGGGAATGCCGTAGTATTAAACCATTCTGGAAGGGCATACACGCCATCTTAGGAAAATTCTCAGACGCACCCCCACCACTGGACCCAGCAGCAATGTTGCTACACCACACGATCATACCCAGGTCCAGATACAAAAGATCCATGACCATAAGGATCCTCAACGTAGCCAAACAAACCATACCACAGTTCTGGAGACAGGATAGGCCCCCTCCCCTCAGGACATGGTTCAACCAAATGGAGGAGCTTAGAACAATAGAAGAACTACACTTGAGAGCGACTAATACCACCGCAAAATACTTAGAGACATGGACACACTGGATCGTATCCACCGCACAGGTAGACTTCACTACCCGCCAAGACGCTGACGACCCACCCGACAGACCTGAAGCCCAAAACTGACCCCATCCCATCATCCTACCCACCTACCCTGTCACATAACCCGCATCCCCCCTCCCTCTCCTCCCCCCCTCCCCTTCTCCCTCCCCCCCCCAGCTTTCTCTTGCCTACCGTATTTGGGCTGCAGGCCCACATTCCGAAAGAACTGAGACACGGCTGACCAAAGAACTGAGATACGGCTGATGGGATCATGAACCCACAGGACACCCAACACGAAAACACAGTGCCTTGGGGGTCACCGACACAATACTATCTGATCACCCCTCTCAAACAATGTAACATAGCCACATGCACGCTAGATCTAATCACTTTCACAGGCGCTAGATGAGAGGCCATACACAACCTATCCGAGGGGGAAATGCAAGTAAGGCACTAGAAGCCTCACTAAGGTGTTGATGTATGGGGACCTGCGAGTCCAACAATAAACGGGGGCCTGCGTGCCCAAATAACTGTTTATGTTTATACCCTTATTCTAGCACACGTTGTGCTCTACTTACAATAATATTGAAGAGACCTGCGAGTCTCACCGAAATTGTCGATTGTGTTTCAGTTGCGATACACTTGAAGAGACCTGCGCGTCTCACTTCGAATATAAAATAATAATAAAAATATATTTACAAAAAAAAAACTATTTTCTAACGGTTTAATCCCAATGTTCACTCCCAGGACCTGACATCACTGTCCCCTTACTTCTTTCTGCCCGACTGGAGCAGTATGAGGAAGCTGTTTGAAGCTCTAGGGGGGTTATCAGATGTTCAGTTTAAGCATGGGGTTACCAGATGTTAAATATAAGAGAGAAAATATACAACGAAAATGCATAATCCAGGGTAGCATTGATTTCAGTGGAGATCAGCAGGGTCCATTTTCACTAAAGGGACACTATAGTGTTAAGATTATTCCTAACACTATAGACTCAATGTCCCTGCTTTACGTTAAACCCCCCCTCCCCTGTTAAAAAATACTGTCATACCTCGCATGACATCATCCAGAATCACAATCCAATCCAATGCATCTCATAGAGGAGCACTGGGAACCATAGGCACATGTGTGGCTCTTGCCGCAATCTGCCAATGATTCTCTATGATAGGCAGTTCGCATGCACACAATCATGGAATCCCAGCTCTCCTATCCAGAAGGCTTGGAGGCAGAGCATGAAGCTGCACTTTTGAGCATTCTAACTCTGGAAATAAAGTGAAAAAAGGGTAGGTATATTGGGTGTGAAATCCACCAGCAATTTCCTAAGTGGAGCGCTAATAATCAAACACTTACCCCTCTAGTTTGAATATTAATTTGTAGTTTCAACAAACATAGGGGGGGGATATAATGGTGTAGTATGTAACCACAATTTTTAGTGTATGTATAAAAAATAGACACACTCACAAAGATAGAGCCATAATGGGACTGGCTCGGATCACACTCGCCTTGGTGTATTATGGTCATACCTCCCCTCTTCTTAGTTCCTCTTGAAGAGCTCGGGAATAGAGCACAAATAGAGATCCCTAGTGCAATATGTACAGGTGATAATGTAAAATAAGTGAGATAAAACTGTGAGATAAGGCTCACCTTAAAAAGAGCCAATTAGACCTGGCTCTTCAATAAAAGGCTGTATACCCACTAAAGAGGCGTAACCCTTCTTTTATGAGGTAGATGGAAACAAGATCGCCAGCAGGATTGAAGATCTAATATGGTAAATGTATTAATACACAATTAAAACAAAAAATTAATAATTAAATGTCCTTAGTGGCATCCAATGATGCTCCAAGACGCATTTCGCCCTGTCCGTGTGCTTTTTCAATCGGAGTTATTCTTTCGTGTTCCATTTCCTCTTTTTAAATCCTGGTTACTCCTCTGCTTGGTTCTGCCGTAACCACCACTAGATTTTTTTTCCTCCGCCCCCCACCTCCATGTTTGTTGAAACTACAAATTAATATTCAAACTAGAGGGTTAAGTGTTTGATTATTAGCGCTCCACTTAGGAAATTGGTGGTGGATTTCACCTCCACTATACCTACCTTTTTTTTTTTTGTTTCATATTGGTTGATTAGGAGAGATTTCCACATTAGTGTGGTAGCTGCTTTAAGAATCACATTTCCGTTATTGATTTAAGCGCCTTAATATAAGCACAGAGCACTTTTTTTGTATGAAAATAAAGTGGTTTGGCGCCACTTAGAAGGGGGAGGGGGAACTGTAAATACTATAACAACTTCAATTAGATGAGTGTTCCTTTAATGGGAGATGATTCTTTGGCATTTTGAGAAATGGGAGTTGATTCTTTGGCATTTTGAGAAACAGACCCCCAAAGCAGCTTAAATGCAAGTTGCTTCATATTACAGAGAAGGATCTATCTACCCTCGACGCCATATCTACGATATGCGAAATATCTACGCCGTGTGGGTGGCTGTCATATCACATGTTAATACATATAAACTGGGAGACTAGAAAAATCCTTCACAAGGGAGGTTTGGGAGTAACTACAATTTTAATGCCGAAATAGGTTTAAAGGAACACTTAAATGGAACTGTTTTTTTTACAATTTAGTATATATATGCCTAATTAAATTGCATTTATTCATTGGGGATATCATTTAATGTATCTTGCAAAAACTTCAGATCTTTTTTTTGCAGCCTTTGCAAGGCCTTCCTTTCAAATCTAACCCAGACATTTTGTGGCTGTCAAATCACAGACTTACCAATGCAGCTCAATGAAAGGTATATGGAAGGCAGGTGCTCTGCAATTGAAGCTAAATTACCAGGAAGTTGTCTGATTGGCAGCCAGTGGGAAGCCAAACTGATTGGCAGCAAGGCTAATTTATAAATGTGCCAATATCTATAGAAATTTTACTTTTTGTAAAGTAATATAATAGGTCACACAAATCATACATGAAGTACTTCAGCATGCTAAAGTGCTTTAAGTGTCTGGAGTCTTCTTTTAAAGTTAAAAGGATTTTTTTTTTTTTTTTAAAGGCACACTATAGACACTCAGACTACTTCATGTCAATGACATGGTCTGGTTACATTGCCCCTCTTGTTTTAGTTTCAGAAAAATCTTAAAGGAACACTATAGGGTCAGGAACACAAACATGTATTCCCGACCCTATAGTGTTATGAACACTTTATTTAGTAAAATCGTACCTTTATTCTAGTCTGCTCCTGCTGACTCTGCCCCCGATCTGCCCCTCATCAGAAGTGGTGATTTCAGCCAATCACAATGCTTTCCCATATGAAAGCATTGTATTGGCTCAGATTGTCCATGAGGCAGAGCCAATTAATCAATGTATCTCTCTGAGGAAAGTTCAGTGTCTCCATGCAGAGGGTAGAGACACTGAATGTCAGTGCCCCAGTGTAGCAGACTGGACCCTGCACCAGAGTCTGCCCCAGTTTCCTGGAGGGGACTGCTTGCTCGCCTTCTGCCCAGTGATTATGGTCCCGGGAAGATGGGACCCTTTAAAGAACTGCATTTGGACATATTGTACTTTATTGTACTGTGCTGGCCTTTTAACAACAGTGAAGGGAAATACTGAAACTTTTGGGACACTTTTTCTTCCCCTTTGAATCCCTGGGAAGGTGAGGCTCTTCCCCTCCCCCAGCTCCATTGTTCTCCAGCAGGGAGTTGTCCCAGGGACACTGCCAGACCAGGTAAAGCCATGCTGGAAAGGGATAATAAAGGGGCCTCACCTAACCTTTTAACCCCTGGACGGATTCATGTGATTTTAACACATGTTGCTCCCCAAGTTATGCTGATCACAGAAATATATCAGTTTTATCCGTATGTGATGTAAGATCAGGGAGTTATTAAAATTTATAAAAAGTGTAACTTTTCAGCTTGGAGATAATTGAGTAGATACAGTAATTGACTCAATTATCTCCTAAGCAGAGGGGAGGAATATGCTGGGTGTGTTTCTATTGTCCCATTGTGTCTGATTGGCTGCTGTACTTGCATTGTATGAGTTGTAATGTGTTTATTGGTTGTTCTGCAAAACCCTGTGGGCTGTAATGTGTTTGGGGATTGAGAATAAAAGAGGCTGTATGGGCCAGTACAGAGAGTTCCTGTTTTAACCCTCAAAGTGAAGTGTCGTCTCATTCTTAGGGGAGGATTTATTGCATGCTGTTCAGTTTGACTGCTAGGAGTGCAAACCTATTCGTATGGTTCCTATTCAACTGTCTACAGCATTCAGAGGCTTGAGAGGATTTATCTGCTTCTCAGATTCGGTGATTGTGGTGTCTGCCAGAGTGCTTGGAGTCCTCAGGAAACGCGAGGAGCATCCTTTAACTGAGGTACCCAGTCGGGGTGCCAGGCGATCCGTTACATTGGTGGCAAGCGGTGGGATGGTGTCCTAGTGCGAGGAGAAGCAGCTCAGAGACACTGGTAACGTTTGGAGCTACAAATGGAGGGTAACGCTAGTATGCGTACAGCGGCCCTATCTTCAAAGGGACTAACTTTCGGCAAAACAAGCATGGCGCTCAATTGCACTGAGGCAAAGTTTGACGAGATGCTGAAGGAGCGACTGGCTTACTTCGGACCCAACCCAACTGAGGAAATTGTGCAATTCTCGAGGAATCTACTGATCGAGTTCCTGCTGCGCATAGCAGAACAGGACAATAGGAAGGCTCAGGGTGGGTTACCCATGCCCCAGCAATCGGATACAGTTCAGGGAGAGAAGCGTGTCGTCCTTCCTCCCCAGCGGCAGTGTGTGTTGCAGGGAGCTGAAGGTGCCGTCCTTCCTCCCCAGCGACAGAGTGTGTTACAGGGAGCTGAAGGTGCCATCCTTCCTCCCCAGCAGCAGGGCAATATATTGAAAGGGGAGACAGTTGGTCCCCCTCTTCACCAGCAGACGAGTATGGAAGGCTCTGGAGATAATTGGCTGGCCGAAGTAAGGCAGCGAGTGGCCCAGTATGGGGATGATGTACCCATGGAGACACGCCGGGTGATCTGGAACCAGGTCATGGCCGAGCGAAACACAAGGCTGGGCCGATAATTCCAGCTGGCGAAAAAGAGAGAGTGTCAGGGAGAGGAGCCTGTGACCCCCTCTCCCCAGCGGCTGAAAGTGTGTAAGGGAGAGGAGTTTGTTACCCCCTCTCTCCAGCGGCAGCGTAGCCCACCAAGGGGAGACACTAAGCCCCACAACAGCGCAGATGGGACCGTGGTCTCTGCGCCCAAGCTACAGGGAGTTCGGAGGGTCAGCCCTGCTCCCCAGCGGCTGGAAGTGTGTAAGGGAGAGGAGTTTGTTACCCCCTCTCCCCAGCGGCAGCCTAGCCCACCAAGGGGAGACACTAAGCCCCTCACCAGCGCAGATGGGACCGTGGTCTCTGCGCCCAAGCTACAGGGAGGACGGATGGTCAGCCCGTGTAGCGGTACTTACCCTCTCCAGGGGCCGGCTGGGGTCCTCCCTTCTCGCCGCGCGCGGTCCTGCTCCTGCACGAGCCGCGCGCGGCTCAGCCAATGATGGGATCAGTCAGGCGGGCAGTGACCGCGAGAAGCGGTCACATGTCCCGCCCGACACTAAGAGCGCGCCGCGCGTCTCGGGCGCGCTCTTAAAGGGACAGTGGGAGACTAAATTAGAATCAGTCTCCCATTGGCCCCTGTCAGGCCACATTCCCCATTCACTCACGTTTTGGGGGCGTGGATATGACAGGAGCCAATCAAAGTGAACCTTAGGGTTTTTATACTCACCTGTTTCCCCTTGCTCCTTGCCCTATCGTGGTTTCTGTCCAGTTCCCTTTAGTGCTTGTATCGTTCAGTTGGTTTTTTGGTGCTTGACCTTGGCTTTGTTCCTGACTCCGCTCTCTCCTTATCCTTGCTTGCTTATCCGCTGTTTTGTCCTCTGTGTACCAGTCCTCGGCTTGTTCTACGTTACGCTGTCTCTCAGTTCCCTTGACCTCGGCTTGTTCTGACTCTGTCTTTCTCTCGTCCTAGTCCGGCCATTCTAAGGTCCGGTAAGACGTACACTGTTTCTTGTCTCTTGACTGTGAACTATTCCTGCGTGTTGGGGTATATTACCGTGACATTACGATAGGGCCATGGACCCCGCAGGTTTAGGTCAACAGATGGCCACTCATGAGGCTAGATTCGCAGAACAGGATCACCGTATGGATCAAATGGCTCAAGCCATCCAGACACTGTTATCCAGATCTGTTCCGGTACCTGTACCTACGCCTCCTGTAAACCCTATACCGGACACAGCTAATATGTCTAATGCTTCTGCACATCTAACCCCGCCACCTAGGTATGGAGGGGACGCTAAGACATGTAGGGGATTCCTTAATCAAGTGGAATTCCACTTCGAAATGTACCCACGTTCTTTTCCCACTGACAGATCTAAGGTGGGTTTTCTTATGCACCAGCTTACGGATAAGGCACTAGAATGGGCAAATCCTATTTGGGAGGCTAATGGGCCTATGGTACACGACTTTAATAGCTTCCTCACAGCGTTCCGTAGAACATTTGACACGACTAAAAGGTCAAAAAATGCCGCCAGGGCATTAATGAGAATAAAGCAAGGATCTAAATCTGTAGCCGATTATGCTATTCAGTTCCGGACCCTTGCCTCACAGGTAGATTGGACTAATAATGGCCTTACTACTGCCTTTATGGAGGGTCTGTCTGATACTATCTTAGATGAGGTAGCAGCTAAGGACCTCCCTGTACCCCTGGAGGACCTGATTGACTATCTTATCGATATAGATAACAGGATCCGTGACAGGTTATATACCAGGTCCAGAAATAGACATTTTGTTCCCTTTAACTCCCCTAGAGCTGAGACTCCCGAGGCATCTAAAGGTTCTGAGGAGGAACCTATGCAGTTAGGGGTTGCTAAACTTACCGACGCTGAAAAGCTTTATAGGAGAAAGGAGGGACTTTGTCTTTATTGTGGTAGGAGGGGTCATATGAGACAAGAATGTCCCGTGCGTCCGGGAAACTATCGCACCTAAGACCGTATAGAGGACTGGCCTTGGGTGTGACATCACAGTCCTCACATTTGCCTCTTAATAAGTTACTTCTTCCTGTTTCCCTGCACCTTGATAGTAACTGCATAGCAGGGAATATACTAGCCCTGGTTGATTCCGGAGCGGCCGAAAACTTTATTGATTCCAGTTTTGTCAAGGAGAATAACATACCCACCAGAGAGAAGGAGACACCCTTGGCCGTTGAGGCCATAGATGGTAGACCATTATCCTCTCCTATTATCACACATGAGACTGTTCCCCTACATATGTCTACAGGGGTGTTGCACTCTGAGACCATTCGGTTTCAGATCATTACTTCTCCTTCCTCTCACCTCGTGTTAGGGTATCCTTGGTTACGTACTCATAATCCCACCATTGATTGGGAGTCAGGACAAATAGTTTCTTGGAGTGATTCTTGCCAAGAGTCTTGTGTTGTTAAAGTCACCCCTTTGAATTCTACTCATATTCCTCCCGTGCCTACGGTCATACCCTCTCAGTACCTGTCTCTTAAATCTGTTTTTGATAAAAGGGAGGCTGAAAGATTGCCACCTCACAGGCCTTACGATTGTGCTATTAATTTATTACCTGGTACGATGCCTCCCAAAGGGAGAATATATCCTTTATCTCCTCAGGAGAATCTGGTTATGGAGGAATATATCAAGGAATCTCTAGAGAAGGGATTTATAAGAAGATCCTCTTCCCCGGCAGGGGCTGGGTTCTTCTTTGTGTCTAAGAAAGATGGCGAATTAAGGCCTTGTATTGACTATAGGGGCCTTAATAAAATCACCGTCAAAAATGCGTACCCCATACCTTTGATCACAGAACTTTTTGATAGGCTTAAACAGGCCACAGTTTTTACTAAATTGGACCTTAGGGGTGCTTACAACCTCATACGTATCAAAAAGGATCACGAGTGGAAGACTGCTTTCAATACCAGGAGTGGCCACTACGAGTACACTGTGATGCCCTTTGGTCTTTGTAACGCCCCAGCTGTTTTTCAAGAATTTATTAATGATGTCCTACGTCAATTTATACATACATTCGTTATAGTATACTTGGACGACATATTAATTTATTCTAATGATTTACAGACTCATCACATGCATGTTAAATTAGTGTTGAGAACTCTTCTGGTTAACGGTCTCTATTGCAAACTCGAAAAATGTTCATTTGATCAATCTGAAGTCCAATTCTTGGGTTATATAATCTCTGCCAAGGGTTTTCGTATGGATCCCAAGAAACTGTCTGCCATTATGGAATGGCCTCTGCCCCAGGGTTTGAAAGCCATTCAGCGTTTTCTGGGGTTCTCTAATTATTATAGGCGTTTTATTAAAGGGTTTTCTGCCATTGTAGCGCCTATAACCAGAATGACCAAGAAGGATGGTAATACTCATGTCTGGAAACCAGAAGCACTCGAGGCCTTTGAATTCTTGAAAGCTACATTTGCCTCTGCTCCTGTTTTACAGCATCCTGTCCCTTCACTGCCCTTTATTCTTGAGGTTGATGCTTCTGAGATAGGGGTAGGTGCTATCTTGTCTCAAAGAGATTCACCTGAAAAGCCGTTACACCCTTGTGGCTTCTTTTCCAGACAGATGTCCAAAGCAGAGAGGAATTATGATGTAGGCAATCGTGAACTCCTTGCTATCATTTTGGCGCTCAAGGAATGGAGACATCTGCTAGAGGGTACCAGGGATCCTATCCTCATTTTAACGGATCACAAAAACCTCTCATACCTTAGTGAAGCAAAAAGATTGTCTTCTAGGCAGGCCAGGTGGTCTCTGTTTTTGTCTCGTTTTAATTACATAATCACTTACAGACCGGGTGATCGTAATACTAAAGCTGACGCTCTGTCCAGACAATTCGAGACTACTGACAAACTCGAGGTCGATGTTACCCCTGTCATTCCGCCTGACAGAATAATAGCGACTACTGTTCTTTCTATTTCGTCTTCTCTCTTACAGACTATTCAGGCTAAACAAAACTTGGCTCCTGAGGAGAGGCCTGCTGATAAGCTATTCGTTGATATACCAGAGAGACGAGACATCTTGTCTTTATATCATGACACTAGAACTGCTGGACACCCTGGTATTTCTAAGACAGTCTCAGCAGTTTCTAGATATTTCTGGTGGGCTTCCTTGCGCAAGGACGTCACCGATTACGTTAATGCCTGTAGCACTTGTGCCAGTATGAAGTCCTCCCACAGAGTTCCTTGTGGGTTGTTGCATCCGTTGCCCATACCCGAGAGGCCATGGTCCAATATATCCATGGATTTTATTGTTGAATTACCTCCCTCTAATGGTAAAACGGTCATCCTGATGATTGTGGATCGTTTTTCTAAGATGGCTCATTTTGTGTCTCTTGTCAAATTGCCATCATCCAAGGAACTTGCCTCTATCTTTGCCGGGGAGGTGTTTCGGTTGCATGGTATTCCCACTTCGATCGTGTCCGATAGGGGTAGCCAGTTTATTTCCAGATTCTGGAGAGCGTTTTGTGCAGAGATGGGTATCTCCCTCTCGTTTTCTTCAGCCTACCACCCCCAGTCTAATGGAGCTGCTGAACGTGCCAACCAATCTCTGGAGCAGTATCTTCGCTGTTTCGTGTCCCACCATCAGAACAATTGGGCTGACCTGCTTCCTTGGGCTGAGTTTGCTCGTAATAATGCTGCTCATGAATCCTCCGGTAACAGCCCTTTTTACGTTGTTTATGGCCGGCATCCCGTGGTTCTTCCAGCTGCATTCTCCTTACAGGGCATGCCAGCTCTGGACGAACATTTGGCTAGTCTACGTAATACTTGGGAGCAGGTTCAGTGTTCTTTGGTGGCCTCAGCTGCTCGCCAGAAGGTTCACGCTGACAAGCATCGCAGGGCGGCTCCATCCTATGCGGTGGGAGACCGGGTTTGGCTTTCTACTCGCAATATTCGTCTTCGTGTGCCTTCTATGAAGTTGGCCCCTCGTTTTATTGGTCCTTTTCGTATCTTGCATGTGGTTAATCCTGTCTCGTATGCATTGGATCTTCCAAAAAATCTACGCATTCCTAACGTGTTTCATACCTCCTTGTTAAAACCCCTCCTGTGCAACCGTTTTACTCGGCATGTCCCCCCTCCTCCTCCGGTTTCGGTGGAGGGCCATGAGGAGTTTGAAGTGGCGGCTGTAATTGACTCTCGCTTGCTTCGGGGTCGCCTCCAATATCTGGTACATTGGAAGGGCTATGGGCCTGAGGAACGCAGTTGGATTTCCGCTGACGCTGTTCACGCTCCTCGCCTTGTGCGTTCTTTCCACGCTCGTTTTCCTGCCAGGCCTGCTCCTCCCCGCCCGGTGGGCGTGTCTTCAGGGGGGGGTACTGTAGCGGTACTTACCCTCTCCAGGGGCCGGCCGGGGTCCTCCCTTCTCGCCGCGCGCGGTCCTGCTCCTGCACGAGCCGCGCGCGGCTCAGCCAACGATGGGATCAGTCAGGCGGGCAGTGACCGCGAGAAGCGGTCACATGTCCCGCCCGACACTAAGAGCGCGCCGCGCGTCTCGGGCGCGCTCTTAAAGGGACAGTGGGAGACTAAATTAGAATCAGTCTCCCATTGGCCCCTGTCAGGCCACATTCCCCATTCACTCACGTTTTGGGGGCGTGGATATGACAGGAGCCAATCAAAGTGAACCTTAGGGTTTTTATACTCACCTGTTTCCCCTTGCTCCTTGCCCTATCGTGGTTTCTGTCCAGTTCCCTTTAGTGCTTGTATCGTTCAGTTGGTTTTTTGGTGCTTGACCTTGGCTTTGTTCCTGACTCCGCTCTCTCCTTATCCTTGCTTGCTTATCCGCTGTTTTGTCCTCTGTGTACCAGTCCTCGGCTTGTTCTACGTTACGCTGTCTCTCAGTTCCCTTGACCTCGGCTTGTTCTGACTCTGTCTTTCTCTCGTCCTAGTCCGGCCATTCTAAGGTCCGGTAAGACGTACACTGTTTCTTGTCTCTTGACTGTGAACTATTCCTGCGTGTTGGGGTATATTACCGTGACAGCCCGGCTCCCAAGCGGCTGGAAGTGTGTAAGGGGGAGGAGTTTGTTACCCCCTCTCCTCAGCGGCAGCCTGGCCCACCAAGGGGAGACAATAAACCCCACAACAGGGCAGATGGGACCGTAGTCGCTGCACCTGCACCACTGGAGATATGGACAGTCTGTCCTGGTCCCCAACAACAGGACAATGTATTGGAAGAGGAGGCATTGTGTTTTCCCCTACTACAAGAAAGTACGTCGCAGGGAGAGGAGCCGGTTACCCCTTCTCCCCAGCAACCGCTTTGTCCAACCAGGAGAGAGAGCACCCTGGTTACTTTTCCACCAGACTATGGATTTTCAACTGGGCACATGTGGCAGGAGAACACTGGGACAGCTACAAAGGGTGAGAAAGGTCGACCGACTATCAGAGCCCCAGACCGATTGAAGGTCTGATGTCTGGATAGTCTCTTTGGTAAAGGGGAGAAATGTAGCGGACTGGACCCTGCACCAGAGTCTGCCCCAGTTTCCTGGAGGGGACTGCTTGCTCGCCTCCTGCCCAGTGATTATGGTCCCGGGAAGATGGGACCCTTTAAAAAACTGCATTTGGACATTTGTACTTTATTGTACTGTGCTGGCCTTTTAACAACAGTGAAGGGAAATACTGAAACTTTTGGGACACTTTTTCTTCCCCTTTGAATCCCTGGGAAGGTGAGGCTCTTCCCCTCCCCCAGCTCCATTGTTCTCCAGCAGGGAGTTGTCCCAGGGACACTGCCAGACCAGGTAAAGCTATGCTGGAAAGGGATAATAAAGGGACCTCACCTAACCTTTTAACCCCTGCACGGATTCATGTGATTTTAACACATGTTGCTCCCCAAGTTATGCTGATCACAGAAATATAAGTATCATACATATCTGTATGTGATGTAAGATCAGGGAGTTATTAAAATGTATAAAAAGTGTAACTTTTCAGCTTGGAGATAATTGAGTAGATACAGTAATTGACTCAATTATCTCCTAAGCAGAGGGGAGGAATATGCTGGGTGTGTTTCTATTGTCCCATTGTGTCTGATTGGCTGCTGTACTTGCATTGTATGAGTTGTAATGTGTTTATTGGTTGTTCTGCAAAACCCTGTGGGCTGTAATGTGTTTGGGGATTGAGAATAAAAGAGGCTGTATGGGCCAGTACAGAGAGTTCCTGTTTTAACCCTCAAAGTGAAGTGTCGTCTCATTCTTAGGGGAGGATTTATTGCATGCTGTTCAGTTTGACTGCTAGGAGTGCAAACCTATTCGTATGGTTCCTATTCAACTGTCTACAGCATTCTGAGGCTTGAGAGGATTTATCTGCTTCTCAGATTCGGTGATTGTGGTGTCTGCCAGAGTGCTTGGAGTCCACAGGAAACGCTAGGAGCATCCTTTAACGGAGGTACCCAGTCGGGGTGCCAGGCGATCCGTTACACCCAGAAAGCACCTATAGGAGCCATATGAGGAGTGGCCAGTGGAGTAATCACTAGGCTGTAATGTAAACACTGCTTTTTCTCTGAAAAAAACAGTGTTTACAGCAAAAAGCCTGCAGGGACTGATTACACTCACCAGAACAAATACAATAAGCCGTAGTTGTTCTGATGACTATAGTAATAGAGCTATGTAGCGCTAAGGGGGCCTTGGTGCTGGAAAAAGGTAAGTAAAAAATGTTTTTTTTCAAAACCCTTTATATACCCAACAGGGTTGGGACCCAACACCACTATGGACAGGGACACTATTGCATTAGGAAAAAAAGTTTGTATTCTAAACACTAAAGCAGTGGTTCCCAAACTGTTTAGCAAGGTGCCCTTAATATTTCAATATTTTTCCAAGGGCTCCAAGTCAAAAAGATTTCTAGGTTGTATACATGTACAGCGCTGCTGCATATAATGGGCCCCTGTTAAGCAGAAATGTTTCCCTGTCAGGGGCAAACCCAGAACCTCTCTCGCGAGAGGAGAACACGGAGGAGCTGCAGGTTAGAGCTCGTCGGGTCCTCTCTCCCTCCCTCCCCTGCCGGCTGCCAGCATTACACGGTTAGCGGGCCGGTGAGGAAGATATCTCTCCCCTGTCGGCTATGCGGTCCTGCAGAGTTGGCAGGGGAGAGTGAGGCACGGTTCCTGATGCTATGATCAAAGCACTGGGAAAATATTTTGCGGCGCCCCTGTGTGCCTGTCGCAGCGCCCTGGCACACAGTTTGGGAACCGCTGTGCTAAAGTGTTCCTTTAATTAAATGTTCAAATGAGTGATACCACTTTTAACCACCAGATGGTGATAGAGAATAAGTTCAGTAAACTCTTTGCAGAATAGTAAGCTTTGCTTATCTTTGATCAGATAAGTATTGCATGCATTTGCAGAGCCAGCCTGAGATAGTTTACTGCCCCGTGCGAAACATAGGAATGATGCCCTCCACTCATCATTAAATAAAACAATTTAATATAAAAAAGGAAATATACAAAATGTTGTTTTATTTATTGCAATTGCATAAAGGAACACTATAGTGTTAGGAATACAAAACTGCATTTTTAACACTATAGTGTCCCTCTGCCCACCCTAACCCCAATTCCAGTGCTGATGTCCTGTGGTACTGGGTCGGGTTCCTCCTCTGCCGACAATTCCGGAACCTAATGTGCATTAAGCCTTTTTTCATAGGAAAGCATTGCTTCAATGTTTTCCTATGGGATTTTTAAAGAAGCTGGATGTCTTCATGCAGACCGTTTCTCTAAAACTGTAATATTTTACATTGCAGGGCTAAGGGAACAGGACACTACACCCAGACCACCTCATTGAGACGAAGTGGTCTGGATGCCTATAGTGTACCTTTAATGTAATCTATAGATGATGCATTACAGTGTACTACAGGTACCAGAAGAACTACTACTTCTCTATGGGGAAACATTGGATTGGCTGTGATCACCACGGTGAGACCAGAATGCTGTGGAAGAAAGGTAAGTAAAGTATTTTTTTGTTAATCGGGTGGGGAGGGCAGTGAATCTAAAATTACATAATACTATAGCCTTGGAAATACATGCTTGGGCCCAGGGAGCTTATAGTCTACTTCTTAGGCTGTGCAGACCACATCAATGCTCCCGCAAGTGTGTCAGAGCATTGCCTTGAGTTACCACAACAATGCTCTGATACTTTATGTAGCACCTGAATGGATGGCGCAAAAGAGTGGTCTGCACCCACCAGTGATGTAGATCTCATGATCCACTTACTGGACAACCAGGGATAATCATTCCTCACTCCCTGGCACAAGGTAAGCAAAAGGGAAAGGGGAATGAACTTTAATTTCATAATTAGTAATGTTTTTTATTTATTATTATGTTATTATTTATATAGCGCCAACAAATTCCGCAGCGCTTTACAATGGGTGGACGTTTGTAGTAACTCTCCTTTATACATTTCAGCCTCTATCACCTCCCCACATACGACAGCCCCTATCCTGATCGCACATGCAGAAATATACTATAGCCCCTTTATCCCCCTCACACTACATCCCATATCCTCCTCTCAAACACCATACAGCTCCCATATGAACTCTACAGCCTTTACCCTCCCCCCAAGACACACACATACTACAGCCTATATCCATATGCACATACACACTAAAGTCCTATCCACATTCACACACATTGCATAAGAAACAGCAATCCCCACTTATATACTCTACTGCAAACAACCCCATCCACACACACCCTACAAGCAGCCTCTCCACTACAAAAGCAAAACCCACAAACAGTGTGTACGTGTGTGTGTATATATATATATATATATGCTAATTGTATAGTGCTACAGAATAACTTAGAGCTTTATAAATACCAGTAATATTAATATATATACCCACACATACATATACACAATTTTAATGCACTATTTCATTTGCTTTGTGTATTTCTCCCTTATCATTTTAGATGGTAAATGTGTTGAGGCAGGGTCCTCTTCACCTACTATCCCAGTATGTCAATCAAGTTTTGTTAGACAGTGGGACACCAGATCCAGGAAGCATAACACTATTTTTGAGAAATAAAGCAGTAATGATAGGATAATTATAGATCAAGAAACTACTTATGGAGAACGTATTCCACAGGACGACGTCAAATCATTTCAGCCTAGCCTTTCAGCATTTCATCTAGCCATCCTCGGGTATCCTCAGATAAAATGGAATACCGATCGCTCTAATAATTTGTATATCCTAAAACATTTACATAAACAACGGCTGGTTTTTTTTTGTTGTTTTTATGTTGTTGTTTTTTTTCCCTTTTTATAAATTCTTTATTTTGGTTGTGCAGGTGGTTACAATATTTCCATAAGCGCCACAACAGCGTATTTCAGTTTTCATACAAGTTAAAGAGTGGCATGATATTTTGCACAATTTTTGTGTTTAACATGCTTAACTAAACAGTGGATTCATCAGAGTACAGGTGTATGAAATAAAATAGAGTAGATTAAAGTTACTGGATGCTTAACCTTGCAGGGTTACCTATGCTATGGTAGAGATTGCATGAACCCGTTTAAAACAGAGCAGCATCTGGCTGCACAGTAAAGAGAAGTAATTATGATATGAATGTTAAAGTAATAGGAATAACTTTACATGCAATGAAGAGTTCAAGATACAATATATATAGGCATAGTTTGGTAGAGTGGTAACGATTAGTAGTACCTCGTTATTTGTAGTAATAACAGATTATAACAGTAAGACATACGGCATATATTAACCACAGAAACCCTGGTCTTACAGGATTACTAATATGGGCCTCATGCCCTCGTGTGGGACGTAGAGATCGCCTCAGAGGATGAAATAATCTCCAGGTGGCGCTGCCCGTAGCCATGTGTTGCCATGACAATTAAAGGGAACACTCCTGGACCTCAGGCCACTTCTCCCCATGGGCAGGGCCGGTGCAAGGGTAGTTATTGAAAGATATTAACATAAACATAGTGAGGCTGCTAGGCACACATGGACATCAAGTTAAGCGGTGGGCTTGGCCATCTGGGGCGTTTTAACGTGTTGGACAGGGCACCACTATAGTTTAAGTGGAGAGCAAAACATGTCTAGTTTTGGAAGTCCACTTTATATGAATAGACTTTGCTATATAACAGTTGGATATGGGATGACCCGCTAGGCAATACATGAATAACAAGGTGGTTAGTACTTTACTGTGGATATTATGGAGACTAGGTAGCGTATGAATAGCCTTGTTTGTATAACAGTTAAATGCGGGATGACCCGCTAGGCAATACATGCGATTAAGCTAATATATGGTTGGCATCACGCTGGGTCTTCGAGGTAGTCATACATTTTATTTTAAAACATGAGGGCAAAATGGATGCTTAGGTAACTGTGAGACGCATTAGTGCAAAGTGAGTGAAACATAAGTTGTGGACTCTGCTGTAAGAAAATTAAGCTAATATTAGGCTAATATATTAGGCCAATATACCAGGCCAATATATGGTCTTCGAGGTGGTCTTACACTTTGTTTTAAAACATGAAGGCAAGGGAGTGTGCTGCGCTTAAAATGGTTGCTTAGGCCTTTGTGAGACACGTTAGTATAAAATGAGTTAAACATGAATTGTAGACTCTGTTATAAGAAAATAAAAAAAATAAAAATAAAATAAAAAAACACCAATAAACTGTTCGGGAACATAGGCCGGACATAATTCAGACACATATATAGCGCACAACATTCCCAGTAGTAACCTGGCTAAACAATATAACGGAGTGTTCATAAGAAGGAACCAAAAGAAAAAACATGCTAAAAAGTCAGTAGGCAATAATAGGGCCTATGTTAGGCGGTCTGCTTATC
Source organism: Pelobates fuscus (assembly GCF_036172605.1). NCBI lineage: Eukaryota > Metazoa > Chordata > Amphibia > Anura > Pelobatidae > Pelobates > Pelobates fuscus. The sequence goes on from NC_086319.1 coordinate 164,928,196, forward strand.
CATGTGGTAGCAGTCACTGCATCCCGGTTTGGGGAATATCTTCCAGTCATCGTTCATGTGGTGACCGTAACATAGGGGTCGGGTGTTAGTACCTGTGGCACAAAAGGGGTTATTCGAGACGGGTCCCAGGAGTGGTGTGGGGGCGATGCGTTCTGCTGGTTCAACGGTGGAAGAGATTCTCGTGGTAAGCCCAGGGCCTGCAGCAGCTGTGTTGCTTCACTTATGTCTCGAATCTGGTGGGAGTTCGTCCCCTGGTGAACAGCTAGTATGTGGTTGGGCCGCCATCGATATCGGAGGTCGTGTTGTCGCAGGAGTGTGGTGAGCGGTCTAAGGGATCGCCGCCACGCCAGGGTGTCGCTTGAGAGGTCCGCAAAAAAGTGCAGTGACATGTCCTCAAATTGGAGCGGCGTTTTTCCCCGCAGGGCAATGAGGGTTGCCGTCTTGTCTTGTCTGGTACGGAAGGTTACAATCACATCCCTGGTGGCTGTGTTTGGCGCTTTGGGCGGGATGGGGACCCTAAAGAGGTGCTCAGGGCTAATCCTGTCGGCTTGGGTAGGCGGCAATATACTCGTGAGTAGGCGTTTAATGAGCTGTGGTAATGCCGCATCAGGTATCGCCTCAGATATCCCCCTCAGCTTAAGGTTGTTTCCCCTCCTGGCGTCCTCCTGTTCCGCCATGCGGTGTGCCGTGTTCCGTTGTTGTAGCTGGAGGTCACTCACGGTCTTTTGGAGCTCTCCAATATCTCGGGAGTTATTTGTGGAGGCGTTTTCGAGGGTGTCTATGCGAGTTGTCAGACCCCTCAGGTCGCCTCTCAGCGCCATGATGTCTTTCTGCAGGCTAGTCTGTAGGGCTGCAAGTAGTTGTTTCAGGATTAGCGTAGTTACCGGGGTGGAGTCCGGTGCGGGTTTATCGGGCTGTGAGGGTATTCTCGGTGCTGAGGCAGATGAGTAATCTTCTCCCGACATGTCATCGGAGAAGTCTGAACAGCCTCCGTGGAGAGCCGCCATGTTGGGCCCGTTGGCGCCACGCGCTTGCCTCCACATGTCTCCAATTGTGAGTCCGGTGGTGTGTTTTTCTGAAGTAATTTTCTTTGTTTTTCGTCCCATATCGGTGGGAACACGTAGGGGGTCTTAGTTTTGCTTTGGGGGGTATGTTGTTTGGGTTTTTTCTTCGTTTTTCCCTTGTGGGTCTTGGAGCTCTGGTTTAGTCTTTGTTGGGTTTTTTTAACGACCACTATAGTGCCAGGAAAACAAACTCGTTTTTCTTGCACTATAGTGCCCTGAGGGTGCCGCCACTCTCCGGGTCCCACTCCCGTGGCGCTGAAGGGGGATGAAGAGGTTAATCCCTTACCTTTTTTTCTCCTCCCTCTTCTGACGTTCCCTGGCTGAATGCGCATGCACGGCAAGAGCCGCGCGCGCATTCAGCCAGTCCATAGGAGAGCATTCTCAATGCTTTCCTATGGACGCTGGCGTCTTCTCACTGTGAAAATCACAGTGAGAAGCGCGGAAGCGCCTCTAGCGGCTGTCAATGAGACAGCCACTAGAGGCTGGATTAACCCATATGTAAACATAGCAGTTTCTCTGAAACTGCTATGTTTACAGCAAAAAGGTTAAACTTGCTGGACCTTGCACCCAGACCACTTCTTTGAGCTGAAAATTAAAAGGCCTTTATTAGATTCCAAAAGGTGACAGATCCACTGTACACATTGTAATCATGAAACAATACTGTCTCTTTACAATTTCATTGAAAGTACCTTCACATTACCTACGATCCACATCTAATACTTACATCAGGCAGCAGACTTGGGTCATTCTGTAACAGAAGCTGTTGTAATACCTTAGTGCCCAGTGCTTCCAGCTGATGCTGCCGTAGAACTTGAAAGTTGTGAGGTGTCTGAACACTGTGATTAAACTTACATGGGGACCTGAAGAACACCAGAGAACAACGGCATTTCCAATGAGGCTACTGTGACCAATGACAACATCAACACAGTTATTCCCAGGAAAGAAATACTTAAAGAGATACTTAAAGAGAAGCCAAGATTTAAGAAAAAAATATATTTGGGTTTTGCATGTCTGCCTGTTTTGGAGCCTTCACGTTTCAGGGATGCAGGCACACTGCTCTCTACGCTTTCTGCACTGATAATGTCATTATCACATTGCTACGGGTAATTGATAGACATGAAACTAAACTAACTAGGTTCCTTATATGGGATTTGTGTAAAACGCGACAGTGAAATTAGCACATGTGACTCATCAAACAGGGACAATACAGGGGATTAATGCTGATGATGTCTGCAGACATTTTAACCCTTATTGGCTGTGATCTAGCAGTCAACGTAAAATGTCATCTTTATACGGTTTATAAAAAGTAGAGAGCTACAGGCTTCACAATGTAGCTTGAAGAATCGGTGAATGTATTGAGATAAAAGGACAAGGATACTGTTTATAAACCACTGCAAAATGCATCGTTATTTTAATAAATAATTTTGTTAAAGATTAAAACTTTAAATTAAATGTAGTGTCTCGTCAACGAGCAAAAGCTAAAAGTAGTTTTTGGGTTTTTTAAAATTTACTTTCCATTTCGATGGTAACAAAGCATTAAATCTGTCACTACTTTAAATTAAAAAAAAAAAAGAACACACCGTCAATAAGAAGTAGACATACCAAAGTTATATATATATTATTTTTTTCAAATTATTATTAATACATACAAGTAAATAATCACAAACAAATGAAGGCATACTGGAAACAAATGATGCAAAGATTATACTCAAATTAGTTAACATATTTAGCTAATTTTAACATATATATTATGTACTTTAGTGGCTCTAATTGTACAGATGAATTTCGAGAATTGGGTATAAGAGCTGAAATTAATGAAAATCCAATCCAGATATATACCAACAGGTTTATTTACTAAAGTAAGACTTGTCTGAAATGGTGAATTCCAAGTGAATTTCAAACTTTAGCTCAAAATAACCAAACTGGAAGTTTGGCTGACTTGGAGAATTTTATCAATTCAGCTATTTTGGTCTTAAATTTGAAAAATAAAGTAAATAAATAAAAATAAACAGAACACATAGAAATGAAGAATCTAACTATACTGAGGGCCAGGATAAAATGACTAATTAAAGGAACAGTCTAAGCATCATATGTTAGAACCATTACATGCCACATGTCATTATAGTGGAAATGGTAGTCATAGGTTGCAAACTCTCTTCCTCAGTTTTGTGCCACTCAGTTTTTCAAGAGATATGACCAAACCGAGGGTCCCATAGGCAATTCCAGCTAAGGCCCAGCTTATGGTATTGCTTATGGGGAAATTCCACTTCTATGTTAGTAGTTTCAGTTTCGTCCAAATATTTGATGGTACTGAAAGGCTGATAACAGTCGAATGTCAGCCGGCGGGGGAGACCTTATGCGCAGGTGCAGCAATGGCCGCGCTTGCATTAGACCTCCCCATAGGACAGCCTTATTCAATGCTTTCCCATGGGAAAAATCTGACGCTGGAGGTCCTCATGCAGGGTGTAATGACGTCCAGCGTAAGATAACGGACCAAAAGTCTGTTTGGATTCCGGAAGCCCTCTAGTGGCTGTCTGGTAGACAGCCACTGAGGTCACGCTTAGAGCTGCAATGAAAACATTGCAGTTTCTTCAATGAGCTGAAGTGGTCTGGGTGCTTACACTGTCCCTTTAATATAAGGTCATCATGTGATTGTCTGCACAGGTTTTTTGGGGGGGGACGGGGAGACCGTAGTGATCACCTGATGCAAGATACCCCCATTTATATTAGCCTTATCTACCAAGAGGACAGAGGATCCTGGTTCTATTCTAGTATTTTGGTACCCTTTCTTTGCAGTTATTTTTTATTACCCAGCAATTTTACTGATATTCCAAACAATTCAAAAGATATACTGAAACAAAGTAAGGACTTTGTCTCAGTATTTCCCCTACCATTGACACTTCTAGACACTGGGCGCAGCTACCGTCGTCAAGAAATGTCAATCCCCTATCCATGACCAGTGATGGCTGCAAGGGAATAGGGATCTCTGGATGCAAAGTCCCCAGAAGGTGACAGTGCCACTTTAAATAAACCTTGCTCTAAGTGCTTCTCTGCCATTCCCTATTGTGACTAAATTTTGATGTGCTAGCTGTTGTGGAAAATGTTTCCCATGAGTTTTCCCAAATTAAACAGAAACCAAAACTGTGAGATGTCTAAAAGTAGTTTTCATGTTGTACTGCTGACAAAGCATCATGAGAAACTTTGGCCTTAAAGGATCACTATAATGTCAGGAAAACAAACTCGTTTTCCTGACACTATATAACCCTTAGGTCACCCCCACACTCAGGGCCCCCCTTCAGCTACTTACCTTTATCCAGCGCCGGGCTCCCTCTGTGCTGGTTACCTCTCCTCCCACTCCGACGTCAGCTCCTGAATGGAGCAGAATGCGCCTGTGCAGCCAGAGCCGCGCAGGCATTAAAAACAATGCTTTCCTATGGACGTTCTGCACGCTGAATGCGATTTTCGCAATCAGCGTCGCCTCTAGCGGCTGTCAGGAAGACAGCCACTAGAGGCTGGATTAACCCTGCAATGTAAACATAGCAGTTTATCTGAAACTGCTATGTTTACATCTGAAGGGTTAAAACTTGAGGGACCTGGCACCCAGACCACTTCATTGAGCTGAAGTAGTCTGGGTGACTATAGTGGTCCTTTAACTACAAAAATATGAAAATTAACCATAATTGGCTAACATAAAGAATTATTTACTAAAGTGTCAAATGTCTGAGTTGCAATTGAATTTTTAGGCCAACATAGCAGATCTGGGAATAATTACTTGAATTTTGAATTCCTGAAAATAACTCTGGCACAGGGTTTCCTGGCTTACCTGGTACAGCTCCCCATGATGAAATAGCGGCAGAGGTGCAGTTTCCCGCAGTCCCCAGCACATTTTCTTGTACGCTCAGAGCACACTCGCAGCTCACTTTTATACACAGCCACTCGCTTGCCCTCCTGCTCCCTGATCCTAATGCTGCGCCCCTCTTCCTCCTCCACCAACCTTGTCAGCTGCTCAGAGGTAAGTCCCAAAGTTCGCCCAAGTACATCCAGATCCATACTGCCCCCTGATACACACAGTGCCGTCCTCAGACGGGAAGACAGGCCCTCATAGGCAGACATGGCAACTGACAATATACTCACTAACTTTCTGTATCAATCTTTGTCTGATGGCTTTTTTTTCGTGTACTTTTGCTGTGTTTCTGCAGTAGTCTATGTCTCTCGGTGTTTGCAGTGTTTCTATATTAAGCTATGTCTCTGTTATCCTGGCTGTAAGGTACTGGTATTAAAATATAAAATTTGTTCAAAGTTTCTCGTCTAATGCTTATTCTTATCTCAGTGTTCTGTCTGCGTTCTCTCCTCACTGTGTTTCCAGTCAGCTCTGTTTTTCTTTGTTGTCAAGGTCTCTCCTCCATCTGAATAGCTTATTGTCTTACCCCTACTTCCTAAATCTGTCTACTCAGCCTCCTCTGTACCCTACCTTGCTCTTGCTCTTTTCCCAAACTTGCACCCCTTTATGTAGCCATCTAACTTGCACCTTGCTTCACCCCAGCAACCAGATCTGCTCCCACTCCCTTTACTGCATCTTCCTGTTTAATTCCCTCCCACACAAACATTGAAGCTCCAGAGAAATGAAACTGAAAGTTACAGGGAGACAGGTTTGCTGTCAGAGGCCAAGTTATACTCAGTGTAATCAATACGCTGTGTGCCTTGCTTTACAGTGAACCTGTATCCTGGAATCTATGATGTCATCTCTCTAGTATACGTTCCATAGGGCAGGAGAATATGTACTGTATGGGGACAAGTTTATTGTAATGTATGGAGGAAGGTATACGCTATGGAGAAGGGCTATACAGTATATCCATGGAATAGGTTTAACCCCTTAAGGACTGAGCCAAATGTACATGTTGTGAACAGAACAAAACGTAAACAAAACCTGGCATTTGCATTTCATATTAACCCCTTCAGGACCGGCCTGTTTTTGCGATGTTTGTACGTTAAGGACCAGAGCAGTTTTAACACTTTTGTGGTGTTTGTGTTTAGCTGTAATTTTCCGCTCTCTCATTTACGGTTCCCATACAAGTTATATATTGTTTTTTTCACGACAAGAAGGGCTTTCTTTACATACCAGTATTTATATTATGTCATATATTGTATTTAAAAAAAATAATAAAATATGGTGAAAAAAAAACCAAAAAACATGTTTTTGGACTTTTAAAAAAAAAAAATCTTTTACTTATCTACAAAAGCTAATGAAAAAAACTGCTAAATAGATTCAAAATTTTGTCCCGAGTTTAAAAACACCCAGTGTTTACATGCTTTATTGCTTTTTTTTGCAAGTTATAGGCCTATAAATACAAGTAGGAAATTGCTGTTTCAATATATATATATTTTAAATGTATCAATAGTGACATTGTTACACCGTTATCTGTCATAAATCCCCGAAACACACCTAACATGTACATATTTTTTAAAGTAGACAACCCAGGGTATTTAAAATGGGGTATGTCCAGTCTTTTTTAGTAGCCACCTAGTCACAAACACTGGCCAAAGTTAGCATTTATATTTGTTTGTGTGTTAAAAATGCAAAAAACGCTAACTTTGGCCGGTGTTTGTGACTAAGTGGCTACTAAAAAAGGCTGAACATACCCCATTTGCAATACCTTGGGTTGTCTTCTTTTGCAAATGGTATGCCATCATGGGGCTAATTCTCATTCCTTGGCTACCATACGCTCTCAAAGGCAACCTAACCAATCTGACAAATTTCAATAAAAAAAAAAAAGTAAAATCAAGCCTTATATTTGACCCTGTAACTTTCACAAACACTATAAAACCTCTACATGTGGGGTACTGTTATACTCAGGAGACTTCGCTGAACACAAATATTAGTGTATCAGAACAGTAAAATATATCACAGCAATAATATCCTCAGTGAAAGAGCTGTTTGTGTGTGAAAAATGCAAAAAACTTCACTTTCACTGACAATATCATCGCTGTGATATGTTTTACTGTTTTGAAACACTAATATTTGTGTTCAGCGAAGTCTCCCGAGTAAAACAGTACCCCCATGTACAGGATTTAGGGTGTCATAGAAAGTTACAGGGTTAAGCACAGTGCTAGCAAATTAAATTATCTGGACTTTTGGCCTGGGTTGGCAGGCAGGTCCCTCAAATTGCAATCATTAAAATTACTTAATTAGGTAAAAATATTACATAAATATGCACGTAGAATTTTAATATATATACATATTTATATATTTGACGTCTACGTGTATATTTATGAAATTATTAATGTAATTTTGTATGTGGACATATGTATATTTCGTATTATTTTTATTTATTTATTTATACATAGATATATATATCATTACATTCTAAGTGTATTTTGATATAAATATATATATATATCAATATCAAAATACTGTTAGAATAAAATTGAATATATATATATAATTTTTTTTTAATTATTAAAAATTATTTTTATTTTTTGTTATTTATTTTTATTAACATATTTGTATTTTATAATAATATATATATACCATATATATAGTTATTATATATATTGTATATATTCGTGTGTAATTTAAATATAAGTGTATTTTTATATTAATATACGTATATATAAATATAAAAATACACTTAGTGTGACATTATATATATGATATATATACATATATTATATATAGGTATATATAGATATAATACATGTATATATAGCATATATATATATACACATATTATTTTTTACACTGATTGTTGTTTTTTTTTACTTTATTTTATGATTTTTTACTTGCAGGGAGACTGCCTGTCAGCACAGACAGTCCCCCTGCAGGCAGATACAAAGACCCCTATTGCGGTCATGTGATCGAGTGATCACATGGCCGTGGGGTCCTGATCTGCCGAGGGGGGACTGCCCGGGCAGACAGGCAGTCCCCCTGGACCGGGAGGAGAGCTGATCGCCGCCGTGGGACCGACGGCGATCAGGTAAGTTGCCCAAAACCGTTATGACGGTTCAGGACCGTCAGCGGTCCAAACGCACGTTTTGCCGCTGACGGTCCTGAACCGTCAGCGGTCCTTAAGGGGTTAAATGCACCCCCCTTATTATATATCATTTTATTCAGGGGAAACAGGGCTTTCATTTAATATCAAATAGATAGCTATGAAACATAATTTAATATGAAAAAAATGGGAGAAAATAAGAAATGTTATTTTTTTAGTTCTACATGACATTTTAACTGTCAATGTCATAATACTGTTTGCTTTTACTGCAATAAAATACACATTTCTATTCAGCAAAGTCTCACGTGTAAAACAGTACCCCCTATGTATAGGTTTTATGGTGTTTTGGGAAGTTACAGGGTCAAATATAGCACGTTACATTTGAAATTGAAATACGCCAGTTTGGTTACGTTGCCTTTGAGACTGTATAGTAGCCCAGGAAATACATTTACACCCATAATGGCATACCATTTGCAATAGTAGACAACCCAAGGTATTGCAAATGGGGTAAGTCCAGTCTTTTTTAGTAGCCATTTGGTCACAAACACTGGCCAAAGTTAGCGTTATTTGTTTGTGTGTTAAAAATGCAAAAAACAACATTTTGGCCAGTGTTTGTGACTAAGTGGCTACTAAAAAAGACTGGACATACCCCATTTGCAATACCTTGGGTTGTCTACTATCGCAAATGGTATGCCATCATAGGGGTAATTTTCCTTCTTGGGCTACCATAGGGTCACAAAGGCAACGTAAGCAATCTGGCGAATTTTAATGTGAAAAAAATGAAACACAAGCCTTATATTTGACGCTGTAACTTTTGAAAACACCATAAAACCTGTACATGAGGGGTACTGTTGTACTCGGGAGACTTCGCTGAACACAAATATTTGTGTTTCAAAACAGTAAAAAGTATCTCAGAAATAATATCGTCTGTGTAAGTGCTGTTTGTGCGTGAAAAATGCAAAAAACTTCACTTTTACTGGCGATATCATCGTTGTAATACATTTTACTGTTTTGAAACACTAATATTTGTGTTCTGCAAAATCTCCCGAGTAAAACAGTACCCCCCATGTACAGGTTTTATGGTGTCTTGGAAAGTTATAGGGTTAAATATAGTGCTAGCAAATTAAATTCCCTATACTTTCGGCATGGGTTATCAGGCAGGTCCCGCTAATTGTAATGAATTAAGATACCTAATTATGTAAAAATATGACAAATATATGTGTAGAATTAAAATATGTATATATATATATATATATACGTATGTGTATATATATATATATATATATATATATATAATTTTTCTAAAATATTTTTATTTATATATAGGTATATACAGGGAGTGCAGAATTATTAGGCAAGTTGTATTTTTTAGGAATAATTTTATTATTGAACAACCACCATGTTCTCAATGAGCCCAAAAAGCTCATTAATATCAAAGCTGAATATTTTTGGAAGTAGTTTTTAGTTTGTTTTTAGTTATAGCTATTTTAGGGGGATATCTGTGTGTGCAGGTGACTATTACTGTGCATAATTATTAGGCAACTTAACAAAAAACAAATATATACCCATTTCAATTATTTATTTTTACCAGTGAAACCAACATCTCAACACTCACAAATATACATTTCTGACATTCAAAAACATAACAAAAACAAATCAGTGACCAATATAGCCACCTTTCTTTGCAAGGACACTCAAAAGCCTGCCATCCATGGATTCTGTCAGTGTTTTGATCTGTTCACCATCAACATTGCGTGTAGCAGCAACCACAGCCTCCCAGACACTGTTCAGAGAGGTGTACTGTTTTCCCTCCTTGTAAATCTCACATTTGATGATGGACCACAGGTTCTCAATGGGGTTCAGATCAGGTGAACAAGGAGGCCATGTCATTAGATTTTCTTCTTTTATACCCTTTCTTGCCAGCCACGCTGTGGAGTACTTGGACGCGTGTGATGGAGCATTGTCCTGCATGAAAATCATGTTTTTCTTGAAGGATGCAGACTTCTTCCTGTACCACTGCTTGAAGAAGGTGTCTTCCAGAAACTGGCAGTAGGACTGGGAGTTGAGCTTGACTCCATCCTCAACCCGAAAAGGCCCCACAAGCTCATCTTTGATGATACCAGCCCAAACCAGTACTCCACCTCGCTGGCGTCTGAGTCGGACTGGAGCTCTCTGCCCTTTACCAATCCAGCCACGGGCCCATCCATCTGGCCCATCAAGACTCACTTTCATTTCATCAGTCCATAAAACCTTAGAAAAATCAGTCTTGAGATATTTCTTGGCCCAGTCTTGACGTTTCAGCTTGTGTGTCTTGTTCAGTGGTGGTCGTCTTTCAGCCTTTCTTACCTTGGCCATGTCTCTGAGTATTGCACACCTTGTGCTTTTGGGCACTCCAGTGATGTTGCAGCTCTGAAATATGGCCAAACTGGTGGCAAGTGGCATCTGCACGCTTGACTTTTCTCAGTTCATGGGCAGTTATTTTGCACCTTGGTTTCTCCACACGCTTCTTGCGACCCTGTTGACTATTTTGAATGAAACGCTTGATTGTTCGATGATCACGCTTCAGAAGCTTTGCAATTTTAAGAGTGCTGCATCCCTCTGCAAGATATCTCACTATTTTTTACTTTTCTGAGCCTGTCAAGTCCTTCTTTTGACCCATTTTGCCAAAGGAAAGGAAGTTGCCTAATAATTATGCACACCTGATATAGGGTGTTGATGTCATTAGACCACACCCCTTCTCATTACAGAGATGCACATCACATAATATGCTTAATTGGTAGTAGGCTTTCGAGCCTATACAGCTTGGAGTAAGACAACATGCATAAAGAGGATGATGTGGTCAAAATACTAATTTGCCTAATAATTCTGCACTCCCTGTATATATAGTGATATATACGTATATATTTATGTATAGATATATATATTATTTCGTTCTACGTGTATTTTAAATATAAATATAGATATATTAATATCACAATACAGTTAGAACGAAATAACACACATCTATATATTTTTTAATTATTTCTTTTTAATTTTAATTTTATTTAATTTTTTAACGTATTTACATCTTTTTTTTACATTATAAATAAATATATATATAACAAGGGGCGTGACTACCAGCGACACAGAGCGGACGTCTCTGAACGGAGCTCCACTCGGGCCTAAGCCAAATACTAAATCTACAGCCACAAAACGGCAGAAAACAAGCCCGGAAACAAACATCCCCCTAGTAGTGAGAATGGGGCAAAAAAATAAAAAGACTCACGGATCGGCAGGTCCCCTCCAGAGGGATATTAGAACCTCCTTTGAGCGGCCGACAGCCTCGCAGCTCACAAAGATGGCGCCTGAGTCTCACTGCACTCACAAAGAATCTGAGGCCTCGCTGGCTGAAGAGGAATCTATACCCTCTCCCAGGTCAGAAACGCCATCCTGCCTATCTGAAGAGGAGGAAGATGAGACACCCTCAACAAAGGGAGACATAAAAAGACTCCTCATGGAAATGAGGAAAATCTGGGGAGCGGACCTAAAGCAAGTCCAGGCAGGAGTAGGAGAGTTGCGCCAAAAAGTCCAGGCGATGGAAAATCGTGAGGCGGCCAGGGAACTAAACCTAACGGCCCGGGACTCCCACCTGGAAAAACTCGCAGCACAGGTGCAACAATTGAAACGATCGGTGACAACGCTCGAGACGCGGCACCGACGGAAAAACCTCCGCCTCCTAGGGGTCCCGGAATCAGTGACCGACGAACAGCTCATGCCATATGCCCGCAAGCTGATAGCACATATGGGCGTAGGAGGTGCCGAAAACAAACAGCGGCTCTCTGCAGCTTTTCGGGTGCGGAAATCGGCGGCAGCCCCAAGCGGAGCACCCAGAGACATCATCATAGTGACTCTCAATATAGCTGCAAGATCAGCCATAATGTCCCGCTCCAGAGAAATGGGAGTAATCGTGAATGAAGGACACAATGTGGCAATATTCCCTGATTTACCCTTCACAGTACTCATGGAAAAGCGAAAGCTGGCTCCTATCGCCAAAAAACGGAGAGACTCAGGTATGAGATACCGCTGGGGAGTGGAAGGCTTCCTCCTAATGGAAAAAGAGGGAGAAAGTGTGACCCTGACATCAGAAGATGATCCGGAGCCCTTCCTGCAAAAGATGGGCCTACCCCCGACACGGGATACCCCCACTCCAGTCAAGAGACCCGAAAGCCCAAAGAGCTCCAGTGAGATCAATCACACACGGCACAAGATAACCAGCCTCAAGGTGCAGAGACTGACCCCGGCACACAGTGCTGCAGAACCACGAACAGCTGAGAAGAGGGACCGAAGGATAACAGAAACCACCAGGGAATCCCTTTGGTGAACTGACTTCACCTGATACCGAACTTAAGATCGACCGCAGGCCCCGAAACACATCACAGAGGCAGACACGAAGAACAACTGGCGATTCTTCACTTAACTAATATGAGGACATTTTCCATGGACAGTCCCGTAGGGACCCAAGAGCTACCACACCTGTGTAAAGTACAGCGGCCACAAAATTTGCATACAGGTCTATATACATACACTGCGCCACAACTATACTGCCTCACAACATACGTTGCAGTGCCAAACAAAATGATGCATTGCTCAACACCGTACATTAATGAGTATAGCGCACCACAGGGTTAAGGCATCACCGGGGTACAGCCTCATTAGATTTAGCATTGCCGGTAACACTGCAGCGCTAGAGATGGCGCCTCACTAATGGTACATTATTACAGTTCTTATAGCGAGGGGTGAGAGTACCGTGCTGGACGTGCAGCACTGCGGGGGAGGTTGCATTGTTGGGGATGCATTGTTGGGGATGCGGTATAACCGAAGATGAGGCATTGCTAGAGAGGCTACATGGTGGGAGATGTGGTGCCACCAGGGAGATTGCATTGCAAGAGATGCAGAGTTACCTGAGGAAATGATTTTTTGTCGTTATCATTGTGCATACTTTGTTTATTATTTCACTAAATAGCATGCAGAATATTATAACTACAACATTTTAACAATATAATAGATGGAGGTGAACACCTTGATGACCACTATGCTACATACTCTGCATAACTATACTGCTGCATCATTGCATCGCTGCATCATTATTTCAATATTGATTAAGGCATTGTCTACATGGAATACCTGTATATATTGCATACTTGATTTTTTTTTTGTTCCTTTTCTTATCGCATAAATGTACACGTTGATTACAACTCAATAAAACTAAAATTCAAATTTAAAAAAAAATATATATATATAACAATAATTATATATATATATATTTAATCAGTATTAGCCTACGTGTAATTTGATATTAATATATATATATATATAATTATATATATATATATATATATATATATATATATATATATATTAATAGTAAAATACACCTAGACAGTGTATGTGTGTATGTATTTGTGTATATATATATACTTAGATCATATATATATATATATATATATATATAATATATATATGATCTAAGTATATATATTTTTTTTTTTACACTGATTTAACATTTTGTTATTTGATTTCCAGCCAGCAGGGGGACCAGGCCCGGACTGGCCATCGGGCACACCGGGCAAATGCCCGGTGGGCCGCGGTGGCCATGGGCCGAGGCCGGCAGGGGAAGGTCCCAGGATCTCCCCTGCCGGTCTTTGCAGGGCCAGCACTATGCGAGCGCCGGCCCCGCTGTTTGCCATGACGGGCCGGTGGGGAGATCAAAGATCTCCCTCACCGGCCCACTTTAATAGACCTGCGGCTGGGGAGGAAGGGAGGGAGGGAGAGGACCTGGCGGAGCTCTATCTTGCAGCTCCGCCGGGTTCCTCTCGCGAGATCCGGCGCGTTGCCATGGCAACGACCGGATCTCGCGAGAGTGAACTCTAGCCCGCAGGCTAGAGTTCACTCACCGCTGGACCACCAGGGATGGATGGCAGAGTGCCTGAATCCCACTCACCAGCTTGCCGGTCCCACCCTCCCAGACTAAAGGTAAGAAGGGAGGGGGGGACATATTTATTTGTTTATTTACCCCAAAACACAATCCATAACTTTACACACATCACCCTCAGCACTCACACACATCACCCTCAGCACTCACACACATCATCCACAGCACTATCACCCTCAGGACTCTCACACACATCATCCACAGCACTATCACCCTCAGCACTCTCACACACATCATCCACAGCACTATCACCCTCAGCACTCTCACACACATCATCCACAGCACTATCACCCTCAGCACTCTCACACACATCATCCACAGCACTATCACCCTCAGCACTCTCACACACACATCACCCTCAGCACTCACACACATGATCCACAGCACTATCACCCTCAGCACTCTCACACACATCACCCTCAGCACTCACACACATCATCCACAACACTATTGTGATGTAATTCCAGTAAAATACAAGTTTAGCAGGCTAAGATTGCCACAAGGCATATGTATGTATATGTGTTTGTAGTATCAGTTAGTTAATTACACGTAGCTAAGATACTGTTATCACTGTACTGACCAGGTGCAGGAATGTAAGAACTGGAATTACGCGTCCCTCTCCTTTGTATCAGATGAGCCACGTGGTTAGACCGGATGGATGAGTTTAGACTCTATTTATTAAATAGGTTAAGGGTATGTGTGGGTGTAGTTAATTGTGGGAGGAGCTACAGTGCTATATAAGGAATGTACTCTATGTATTCAGTACTCAGACTTTGCTGTATTTTGGTGACGCTAGTCCCTCTGAGTCCCGATCGGTGATCCAATAAAGAATCTCTTCCTTCCTGAAGAAACCTGTGTCCATCTCTCTGTGCTTGGCTTCCGTCAGTTTCTCCGGTATCATTTGGTGCATTGGCCGGGAAGCTCATCGTTCAACGGTAGCTGAGAGGCAGAGGCGTGAGACGGTCTATCTTTGCCCACGTTCTCTACGGCTGCACCCCTGAACTTCTGCGTGGACCTCCCTTCGTCTCGGCGCCACTGGTCTGTTGTCCAGGAGATCATCGGCCTCTACGTGAGAAGTGCTGGGGTGTCCCCGTCGATGAGTGTGAACTCAGGTTCAGGAACGAGGAGGTAAGACAACTGCTGTTTTAGACGGCAGGACCCACTAGGGGTATACCGATTGTGCGGTAGGCCCAAAGGGGTTTTGAATCTGTGTATCTGCCCCCTCTGTCGGAGGGAAGGAGCGAAGGCGCACCGCTCGATCGAACGCTCTTTAGTCAGACCGTTTGATTTGGTTAGTCAGGCGGGGTCCTGGTGTAAATAGCCCTAGCCGGACACCGGTGTCTTGTCTAGACTAGCGTTCTAGGGTGTATATTACGTTCGCTAGGTCGGAGGGACCGGGAGACTAAGCGGCGCCTGTGTAAATTCGGTTCGCTAGTTCTCATCCTATCTGGGCTAAGTGGGAAGGCGTGTAAATTTGGAACCCACTAGACTTTTGATAGTGCGACTAAGAGGCGCCTGTGTAAATTCGGTTCTCTAGCTCGCTATATATGTGGTGATTGGGCAGTGTGGCTAACCAAAACGGGTGTATATAGTTTTAGGTAGTCCATTCAAGGTACTGGCCAATAGTTTAGTTGGGAATTGTAAATGTGTTAACGATTGTTTTAGTAAAGTGTATATCTTGTTAGATAGCGCGAGCTCAGCCGTCTAGCGAGAGTGTTAATAGTGTGTTGCTGTATTATAGTGCACGGTACCATAACCCTGTATATTTACTGACATTATATAATAAGTACTAATCATTGTCGTCCATTGCATGTTTAACACCATAACCACTAATAATTGTATTGTGACCTTAACTTGTGCTTTGACCTATGCTAACCGTACTGTAACCGCTATTTGTAAAAGACGATGTTACTGGGGTGTGTTATAGACGGGTAATTCGTATATAGAGAATTATAGCGTGGGTGACTGTATAGTTACGCCAAAGGGCATAATATTGATTATATAGTGACTGGTGTAACAGCTGTGTGTGTACGGGAATTCCCTGAGTGTTTATTGTTATTGTGTACGTTTCACTTGGTAACCGTACCACGTGGTGCTGTTGCCAGAGGAAACGGGTGTGACTGTTGAATAGTACGCGTGTATAGTATTCGTTGTCGACGACGTTCCATTGTTAAGTATGGGTGCGTCGCAGTCAACGATTCCGGATCCCTTAGGATGTATGGTTAAGAATTTTAAAAAGGGATTCAAAGTTTGTGATTTTGGGGTAAAGATGTCTCCTGTACGTTTGGTCACTTTGTGTACTAGGGAGTGGCCTACTTTGGTTGCGGCATGGCCGCCACGTGGCAGTTTGGATCCAACTCTGGTACAGCGCTTACACGTGGCTGTATCGGGTAGGCCTGAACTTTACGGCCAGTTTCCTTATATTGACTGTTGGAGACAGGCCGTAAATGACTCGCCAAAATGGCTCCAGACATGCCACGAGGAGCAGTGTCGCCTCATGGTAGCTAGGACTTGCTCGTCCACTAGGACTGGTGTTAGGCCCATTTTGGACACGCCCCCTGAGTCCGAGATCCCTTTGCCGCCCCCTTACTTTCCGTTAAGAAGAAGTGACGCAAACGCAGGAAGTCCTGCACCCCTCCCCTCATTACCCTCATCCACTTCCGCTTCCTCCTCCAGTACAGGATCCACCCCCCCTCGTACTAAATCTCCCCTTCCGGAACCAGAATCCACCCCCATTAGAAACGAATATCCTGATTTGGCGCCACTTCAGACTTCCGGTCAAGCTTCATCTAGCTCGGCTCGAAGTGTTTTATTTACGACCTTTTCCCAAAACCGACCTCCCACATCCCCATACCCTATCTCTCCCCGACCGGAACCCATGACTGACGCCTCTCTACGTAGCCCCATCCAAACCCGACAGTTGACTGGTGCCCAACAATTAAAGCACTATCAGATGCCTCTTCGTCTGAATCCCGGGTCAGCTTATATCGATGCCGCAGGTCAAATGGCACACGCTGACCCAGTCTTCGTATATGTCCCATTTACCACAACCGATCTTTTAAACTGGAAGACCCATAATTCCTCGTATACTGAGAAACCACAAGCTATGACTGATCTGTTCACCTCAATAGTACAGACGCATAATCCGACATGGGCTGATTGCCAGCAGTTACTAATGACTTTATTTAACAATGAGGAAAGGACAAGAATAAATCAAGCAGCCATTAAAGCATTAGAGGATAGAGCCCGTGCTTTGAACCAAGCCAATCCAGCAGCATGGGCCGCGACACACTATCCCAACACCGATCCCGATTGGAACGTAAATGGTGCTGATATGGTTCAACTCAGAGCCTATAGAAACGCTATAATTGCTGGCATGAAAGCCGGAGGAAAGAAAGCCATTAACATGTCGAAGACAGTTGAGGTGATCCAGAAAAGCGATGAAGCGCCCAGTGTCTTTTATGACCGATTATTGGAGGCATACCGCTTGTATACCCCCTTTAATCCGGAAGACGCAGACAATTCCCGAATGGTTAACTCCGCCTTTGTCAGCCAAGCATACGGAGATATTAAGCGCAAGCTACAAAAGTTAGAAGGGTTTGCAGGTATGTCCATCACCCAACTAATGGAGGTAGCAAATAAGGTCTATATGAACAGGGATACAGAAAGTAAGAAAGAGGAAGAGCGCAAGATGCGTAAAAAGGCTGATATGCTAGCGGTAGCGATCGCAGGCGTAGATAAACGGGGCCCAGATAGAGGCAATAATAGATGGAGTAGGGAGCCTTTGAGTAGGGATCAATGCGCGTATTGCAAGGAAGAAGGGCATTGGAGGAACGAATGTCCGCAAAGAGAGCAGTACGAGAGAGACCAACCCAGGGCAGGCTACGGAAACTTTAGAGGTAGAGCGAGAGGTAGAGGAGGCCCCGGAGGGAGTAATGGTTATAGAGGGAGTAATGGGAACAGAGGAAGTGTTAGGGAAGACAGGTATATTCCAGCAGCGCAAAGGTCCCGCGATAGAGAAGGTAGGGACTTTGTAGGATTGGCTGACACTGTCATGGAGGACTATTGATACCGACCGGGCTCCATCCCCCTTGGTCGAGCGGAGCCTATGGTCGATGTATCAATAGGGGGGAAAAGGAGTGCGTTCATGATCGACACTGGTGCT
This sequence comes from Pelobates fuscus, assembly GCF_036172605.1. Classification (NCBI taxonomy): domain Eukaryota; kingdom Metazoa; phylum Chordata; class Amphibia; order Anura; family Pelobatidae; genus Pelobates; species Pelobates fuscus. The sequence goes on from NC_086319.1 coordinate 164,946,385, forward strand.
GAACATTCAGTGGTGACTAATCTAGTTGCTCCTCCATCTGGAAGGACTATTACTGTGATAGGAGCAACTGGAAGAAGTGCTGAAAAACCGGTTCTTAAAAGTCGACTCTGTACATTGGGAGGCCACGTAGTAAAACACCAATTCCTTTATATGCCTGAATGTCCAGTCCAATTGCTGGGACGTGATATGCTATCAAAATTACAAGCGCAGATTACGTTCCTACCAAACGGAACAACATCCTTAAAGTTTAATGGACCTTCAGGTATTATGACTTTATCCGTACCAAAGGAAGAAGAGTGGCGACTTTATACAGTGTTGACTAGCCAAAACCCTAGGAGTGATGAGACATTGTTTAACATACCAGGAGTTTGGGCAGAGAACAACCCACCAGGACTGGCCCGCAATATTCCACCAATAAAAATTGAACTGAAACATGGGGTTTATCCAGTGAGCCTAAGACAATATCACATTCCGCAGAAGGCTAAGAAGAACATCCAATCCTATCTGGATAAGTTCATACGGTATGGTATCCTAAAATTCTGTACTTCCCCCTGGAACACCCCATTGCTGCCTGTTCAAAAGCCCGGTACAGATGAGTATCGACCTGTACAGGACTTAAGAGCAGTCAATGATGCGGTTGTTAGCATACATCCAGTTGTACCCAATCCATATAACCTGCTTGCTTTAATTCCGGGCGGGGCTACTTACTTCACAGTCTTAGATCTCAAAGATGCCTTCTTTTGCCTCCGAATTGCCGCAGAAAGCCAATGTATTTTCGCTTTCCAATGGGAGAACGCTGTAACGGGCTCAAAACGCCAAATGACTTGGACAAGACTGCCCCAAGGGTTTAAAAATTCACCTACCCTATTTGGTTCAGCTCTAAGTCAAGATCTACTGGATTTCGAGTCTATCCCAGGAGAATGTGTATTGTTACAATATGTAGATGACTTGTTGATAGCAGCAGTTACAAAAGAAAAATGTCAGCAAGCAACGCACGATCTACTACATATTCTCTGGAAGGCAGGATACAAGGTGTCCAGGAAGAAGGCTCAGTTGTGTTTGCCAACTGTCAAGTATCTGGGATTCCATATCTCTGAAGGTCAAAGGATTATGGGGCCAGAGAGAAAAGAAGCTGTCTGCCAAATACCAATACCCAAGAATAGAAGACAAGTGCGAGAATTCTTGGGGGCAGCAGGCTTCTGTAGGATATGGATTCCCAGCTATGCGATACTGGCAAAACCTCTGTACGCAGCCATCAAAGGTACAGAGCACGACCCCTTCTTATGGACCCAAGAACAGCAAACGGCATTTGAAGATGTGAAGAAGGCTTTGATGAGTGCCCCAGCATTAGGTCTACCTGATCACACACGACCATTCTACTTATATGTACACGAGCAAAGAAGAATGGCTGTGGGAGTATTGACACAGTACTTGGGATCATGGCAAAGACCTGTTGCCTACATGTCTAAGCAACTGGATGCAGTGGCCAGCGGACTTCCACCTTGTCTAAGAGCCGTAGCTGCAGCCGCCCTGCTAGTAGCTGAAGCCGATAAACTCACTCTGGGTCAAGAACTTTATGTACGAGTCCCACATGCAGTACAGACGTTGTTGGATTACAAAGGAAATCATTGGTTTAGTAACAGCCGTATGACCAAGTATCAAGCAATGTTGTGTGAAAACCCAAGAGTGCATTTAGAGACTGTAAACACCTTAAATCCAGCTACCCTTTTGCCGCAACCTACTGAAAGTCAACATGATTGTTTGGAAGTAATGGATGAAGTATTTTCAAGTAGACCAGATCTTCGTGATTTTCCCATCCAGAACCCCGATGTTCAATATTACACCGACGGCAGTAGTTATGTGAAAGAAGGGATCCGCTATGCAGGATATGCAGTGACAACAATAGACAAGGTGATAGAAGCTCGGCCACTGGCGAAAGGAACATCAGCACAAAAGGCAGAATTAATAGCACTAACACGAGCGTTACAATTGGCTGAAGGTTTAAGAGTAAATATCTATACGGACTCTAAGTATGCGTTTTTAACCACTCATGCCCACGGAGCTTTGTATAAAGAAAGAGGACTACTGAATTCAGAAGGCAAAGAAATCAAGTACGCAGCTGAAATCCTACAACTATTGGAAGCAGTGTGGGAGCCGAAAGAAGTCGGTATCATACATTGTCGAGCGCATCTGAGAGGAGATGGTGATGTAACCAAGGGAAATCGGATGGCAGATAGTGCAGCTAAGCGTGCTGCTGAATCAGGAAGACAGGAGTATGTGGGGCATATAGCTGCTCTTATACCAACTCCACTGTCCCAATGGACTCCAGTTTATACAGCTCAAGAAGAGGAGTGGTTAAAGACTGAACCGGGAAAGTATTTGGAGAACAAGTGGTATCAGCTAGAAGATGGAAGAATAGTCATACCAGCATCACTAGCGGTAGAAATTGTCCAAAATTATCACAACGGGACACATTCTGGGAGAGACAGTACTGAAGAATCTCTCAGGAAACATTTCTACATACCAAGATTGTCCAACTTGACTCAGGCCATTGTACGCAGATGTGTAACGTGTGCTAAGAATAATGCAAGACAAGGACCAGTAAAGCCACCAGGAGTCCAGTTTATGGGGGGACTCCCCATGTCCGATCTACAAATAGACTTTACAGTAATGCCTAAATCGGGTGGACATCGTTACCTGTTGGTAATTGTGTGCACCTATTCAGGCTGGGTAGAAGCATGTCCTACTCGTACAGAGAAAGCAGGAGAAGTTGTAAGATTCCTGCTACGAGAAATAATACCCCGATATGGACTACCCTGTTCTATAGGATCGGACAATGGTCCAGCTTTTGTTCATCAGTGCCTACAACAACTGACTCATATGCTTGGTATAAAGTGGAGGCTTCATACTGCATATAGACCCCAGAGTTCTGGTAAGGTAGAGAGAATGAATAGAACTATAAAGAACCAGTTGGCTAAAATGTGTCAGGAAACCCAACTTAAGTGGAACGTTCTCTTACCCATAGCTTTATTGCGAATCCGCAGTACCCCTACCAGAAGGATGGGCCTCTCTCCTTTTGAAATCATGTATGGGCGACCACCTCCCGTACTTGGTAACTTAAGGGGGGACTTGAGTCAGTTGGGAGAAGGAATTACCCGGCAGCAGGTTGTAGAGTTGGGTAAGACTATGGAGGAGGTACAGAAATGGGTACAAGATAGATTACCTGTGAATATTTATCCCCCTGTTCATAGTTATCATCCAGGAGACCAAGTGTGGATTAAAGAGTGGAATAATGTACCGTTAGGGCCCAAGTGGAGAGGTCCTTATGTTGTTCTTTTGTCTACCCCTACAGCGATAAAAGTAGCCGAAGTAACTCCGTGGATACATCACTCCAGGGTTAAACCAGCAGCAGTCGATTCTTGGCAAATTACAGCAGATCCAGAGAATCCCTGCAAGATCCGGTTGAAACGCACTACTCAGTCGGAGTAACGAGGAATTATTGTGGATTACAAATTTTATTGTTACAGGTGTGAGTGAGAAGGCCATAATAAAGCCTGTCCGCTTACCAACACATAGTGTATAAGCCAGGAAAGTCTCGAAGGGACACCTGTGAAGACGAGCAGAACTCCATTCCCTGCAGCCCTCACATCCTGGAAGCTGAGGTTCCATCGCACGGACGAAGACTGAGGATGACGGCGAAAGATGTGCTTTTGATTGTGTTTATTTATATGTGTTTTTATATTCAGGAAGGTAGAGGTACCGACACTCCTAGCTGTGAGGTATGCATTAAGACTACGAGAACAGGTAACCATATTTCCCAAACCCTAATTTGGCATTCACAATACGAATGTAAAGGAGAGGTATCAAGATGTAGATACCTAAATATAGACTATAGTGTGTGCCATTTAGGAGTAGGAGAACCTAAGTGCTTCAGTCCAGAGTATCAACCTCGTACAATTTGGTTGACTCTCAGGAATGGAGATCCTCAGGGGACCCTAATTAATAAGACGGTGTTAGAATCCGTACATTCTTCGGGTGTTCTGCTATTTGATGCATGTAAGGCGATATCAAGTGGTAGAAAACCGTGGAATGTATGTGGGGATCTTAGATGGGAGAGGACGTATGGGTCTAATGATAAATATATTTGTCCCAGTAGTAAAAATAAATATGTGAGTCCTAGATGCCCAAATAAAGACTATAACTTTTGTCCATATTGGTCTTGTGTGGGGTGGGCGACTTGGGGACAGACAGTAGATAAAGACATGATAGTGACTAAGTTGCCGACTAGCCCTTATTGTAAGTCTATGGAATGCAACCCAGTCCATATACTTATTAATAACCCCGACAAGTTCCTAGATAAGTATGGAAATTTATTTGGGTTTCAGATATACGGGACGGGTTTAGATCCTGGGACATTATTGTTTATAGGAATAGAGACTGATACGGTATCCTCCCAGACTCATCAAGTATACCATTCCTTTTATGAAGAGATGAGTATAGATAATAAGATCCCCCATAACGCTAAAAACCTGTTCATTGACCTAGCTGAAAGTATTGCCGGTAGTCTTAATGTTACCAACTGCTATGTGTGTGGAGGTACTAACATGGGAGACCAATGGCCTTGGGAAGCAAAGGAGGTAATGTCCGGTTCTGAGGCAGTTGACCAACTAATATCTACACAAGCCGATTATCATTTGAGTGTTAGAGGTAAATCTGAGTGGAGATTAAAGACCTCCATCATAGGTTATGTTTGCATAGCAAGGAAAGGAATAATGTATAATACTTCTGTAGGAGAATTAACTTGTCTAGGGCAAAAAGCTTATGATGATGATACTAAAAATACAACTTGGTGGTCGGCTTCAAATGTCTCAGAACCATCTAACCCGTTTGCTAGATATGCCAGTTTAAAGGATGTGTGGTTTGATTTATCCATCACATCTACCTGGAGAGCCCCAGCAAATTTGTACTGGATCTGTGGTAAGAAAGCCTATTCGGAGTTGCCACAGGACTGGGAAGGGGCATGTGTGTTGGGTATGCTCAAACCATCCTTCTTCTTGTTACCGATTGAAACAGGTGAGACTTTAGGTGTTAAAGTGTATGATGTGAATCATAGGAAGAAAAGGGGACCCTTAGAGATAGGCACCTGGGAAGATAATGAATGGCCTCCCCAGCGTATCATAGATTATTATGGGCCAGCCACGTGGGCAGAAGATGGTACCTTTGGTTATAGAACCCCAATTTATATGCTCAACCGTATTATAAGATTACAGGCGGTGGTTGAGATTATTACTAATGAGACCTCACAAGCACTCAATCTTCTAGCGAAGCATAATACCAGGATGAGGACAGCAGTGTACCAGAATAGATTAGCCTTGGATTACCTTTTGGCAGTAGAGGGAGGTGTATGTGGGAAGTTTAACCTGAGCAATTGCTGTCTTCAAATAGATGACGAAGGGCAAGCAATAGCTGAGCTTACTAGCCATATGGTTAAACTAGTGCATGTGCCTACTCAGGTATGGAAAGGGTACAATCCAAGTAGTTGGTTTGGTAGCTGGTATGAGTGGTTTGGAGGGCTTAAGGCAGTGGTAGGTGGAGTCCTACTGATTTTACTGTTGTGTCTACTCCTACCGTGTCTTATACCCTTAGTAGTTAGGTCTGTGCAAAGCCTGATAGGAAGTATAGCAGAGAGGAAGGCTGCTGCACAGATAATGGCGATATATAAGTATAAGGCTCTAGATCAAGGAGAACCAATGCAGGAAGATGAGTGTTAAAAGATTCACATCATAAGATAAGTCTGGTCTGGTTCATGGTAACCTGAGGTATATGCAAACCAAGGTTAAGTGATGCCTCAAGTAATTGTGAAATATCAGAGGCATCAAAGGGGGGAATGTGATGTAATTCCAGTAAAATACAAGTTTAGCAGGCTAAGATTGCCACAAGGCATATGTATGTATATGTGTTTGTAGTATCAGTTAGTTAATTACACGTAGCTAAGATACTGTTATCACTGTACTGACCAGGTGCAGGAATGTAAGAACTGGAATTACGCGTCCCTCTCCTTTGTATCAGATGAGCCACGTGGTTAGACCGGATGGATGAGTTTAGACTCTATTTATTAAATAGGTTAAGGGTATGTGTGGGTGTAGTTAATTGTGTGAGGAGCTACAGTGCTATATAAGGAATGTACTCTATGTATTCAGTACTCAGACTTTGCTGTATTTTGGTGACGCTAGTCCCTCTGAGTCCCGATCGGTGATCCAATAAAGAATCTCTTCCTTCCTGAAGAAACCTGTGTCCATCTCTCTGTGCTTGGCTTCCGTCAGTTTCTCCGGTATCACTATCACCCTCAGCACTCTCACACACATCATCCACAGCACTATCACCCTCAGCACTCTCACACACATCATCCACAGCACTATCACCCTCAGCACTCTCACACACATCATCCACAGCACTATCACACTCGGCACTCTCACACACAGCACCCTCACACACATCACCCTCAGTACTCACACACATCATCCACAGCACTATCACACTCAGCACTCACATACACATCACCCTCAGCACTCTCACACACATCATACTCAGCACTATCAAAAAACACATCACACACAGCACTCTTACACATCATCCACAGCACTATCACACTCGGCACTCTCACACACAGCACCCTCACACACAGCACCCTCACACACATCATCCTCAGTACTCACACACATTATCCTCAGTACTCACACACATTATCCTCAGTACTCACACACATTATCCACAGCACTATCACACTCAGCACTCTCACTCACATCGCACTCACACACACATCACAATCAGCACTATCACAAAACACATCATACACAGCACCCTCACACCGCACCCTCACACACATCACACACAGCATCCATCATACACACATGCTGCACCCCTCACATACACACAGAACCTCCCCAACACACTGCACCACACACATACACAATACTTCCAAACATATGTATGTATATATACACACACACACACACACACACACACACACTACATTCCTGACATACACACTCTGGATCCCCTATACACACACTAGATTCCTTGTAAGCAAACACATACTACACCCCTAAACACACACTCTCTACAAACACTACATCACCTATACACACACACACACACACTTGCTACATCCCCTATACACACATTCTCTACAGCCCCTAGCCACATATGCATTACATTACACCACAAACACAACACGACTAAAACCGACCTTATTACATAATACCACACCACAATCAGCTCACTCTATACACACACACACAATCCCACAAGCAGGCTCCAAACACATGCACAATACTCTTTCCTGGCCCTTTTGTCTCCTGGTATCCATTTATAGAGACACCAGAGACAAGTTGCAAGGAAACACAGTGCAAGCATTAAATTTGCTTGCACTGTGCAGAACAAATACAGGGCGTTTTTCTCATGCTAGAGCTCTTTAGCAGAGCTCTGCGCATGGTCCCTGGCCTGCACTTTGAGAGGGGGCGTGTTTGTCGTTAGTGATGACAAAACACACCCTCTCTGCCCCGCCCCCTTCTTAGTGGGCCGCTGTGATAAAAAAATGCCCGGGCCGAATTTTTATCCCAGTCCGGCCCTGAGGGGGACTAACTGTCATTACAGTTAGTCCCCCTGCTGGCAATGCCTGAGCCAGCTATCCCGGCCATGTGATTGTGAGGTCCTCGCAAGGACCTCACTCTTACATGGCCGGGGGGGGTCGGAAGAGGACAGAGGTGCCGCGGGGGGCTCCCTGGGAGTCCCCCCAACCGCGATCGCCGGCGTGGGATCGCCGGCGACTGGGTAAGTAAGAAAAGTCCGGAGGGCGTACAATTACGCCCGGCGGCGTTTAGAGCCGCTTAAAATAGGGCGTAATTGTACGCCCTCCGGTCTTAAAGGGTTAATATTCTGCTGAAGAGGCTACAAATGATTACACACAGTTACATCCCAGAATTTTGTGCCACATTTCATATGAAGCTATACTTCAGGGTGGCTGAAAATCGGACTATGTAGTTCATAAACATATGTGAGGCTATAGTTAGTAATTGTGTCGTTTCACCCTGCGGTTGCAGACTTTTTAGGTTCAAGGCACACTTAATATTACAATATTTTTCCAAGTCTCTGCAAGTCAAAACCAAGTTTTAGGTTGCATATCTGTACAGCGCTGTGGCATATACTGTACTATAGTATAATGTATAGTGTTGGCGTTTGATTGACGTGGTACTAGTATATAATTTTAGTGTTTTAATTCAGGGGTGTGTTTGTATGTAATGTTTGCGTTTTATTGCAGGGGTGTGTTTGGATGTAATGTTGGATTTTAAATGCGGATTGACATTTGAGTGTACCTGTAGTATTAGTGATTGAGTGAAGGGATGTGTTTGTATATAATTTTGGAGTTTAAATGCAGTTGAGTGTTTGAATGTAATATTTGTATTAGAGTTCAGGATTGTGTTTGCATGTTGTGCTGGTGTTTGATTGCTTGAATATATGCACATACACACATACAAAGTTACACAGATATCCTTACACACTAATACACATATACATATAAATACAGTGACTCATACACACACATTTATTATGTCTGCAGCCACCCTGCTAGTAGCCAGGGGCGGACTGACCACTCGGGCATATCGGTCATCGACCGAGGGCCCGAGACAGCCAGGAGCTAGGCCGCACAGCCATGCTCCAGCTGCTGAGATCTCTCCAACTGGAACAGCAAAAATTTAAAAAAATCTCTTTCATTAATAGGTTGCTTGGGCCCCTGATGGAGTGCAGGGCCCCATCAACCTACCCCTCAGCATATTAAAACACCCTCCCACTTAATGAGACCTGGCAACTTCACCTCCTCTCTGCCAGGTCTCCTGCTTCCTGTCCGACGCGGCTCTGTGTGCTGGGGAGAGCCCGATCAGCGAGGGGAAGGAGCAGAAGCCTTGGAGACCAGACGGAGCAAAGAGAAAGGTAGGCACTAGTCATTCCACCCCTCCCCCCATGTCACTAGTCACCCCCTCCCTCCCTCTGTCACTAGTCACCCCCTCCCTCTGTCACTAGTCACCCCCTCCCTCTGTCACTAGTCACCCCCTCCCTCTATCACTAGTCACCCCCTCCCTCCCTTTGTCACTAGTCACCCCTTCCCTCCCTCCCTCCCTCTGTCACTAGTCACTCTGCCACTAGTCACCCCTTCCCTCCCTCACTGTCACTAGTCACCCCCTTCCTCCCTCGGTCACTCCCTCACTCTGTCAATAGTCACCCCTTCCCTCACTGTCACTTGTCACCCCTTCCCTCCCTCACTCTGTCACTAGTCACCCCTTCCCTCCCTCACTCTGTCACTAGTCACCCCTTCCCTCCCTCACTCTGTCACTAGTCACCCCTTCCCTCCCTCACTCTGTCACTAGTCACCCCTTCCCTCCCTCACTCTGTCACTAGTCACCCCTTCCCTCCCTCACTGTCACCTCCTCCCTGTGTCACTAGTTACTCCCTCCCTCTGTCACTACCCACCCCTTCCCTCCCTCACTGTCACTAGTCACCCCTTCCCTCCCTCACTCTGTCACTAGTCACCCCTCCCTCTGTCACTAATCACCCCCTCCCTCTGTCACTAGTCACCCCCCTCCCTCTGTCACTAGTCACCCCTCCCTCTGTCACTAGTCACCCCCTCCCTCTGTCACCCTCTCCCTCCCTCTGTTACTAGTCACCCCCCCTCTGTCACTAGTCACCTCCTCCCTCCCTCACTGTCACTAGTCACCCCTTCCCTCCCTCTGTCACTAGTCACCCTATCCCTCCCTCTTTCACTAGTCACTCCCTCCCTAACTGTGTCACCCCTCCCTCACTCTGTCACTAGTCACCCCCTCTGTCACTAGTCATCCCCTCACTCTGTCCTCATAACCCCCTCCCTCTGTCCCTCATAACCCCCTCCCTCTCTCTGTCACTAGTCACCCCCTCACTCTGTCACTGGTCACCCCCTCACTCTAGAAACAGAGTGAGGGAGGGGGTGACTAGTGACAGAGTGAGGGAAGTGGCGACTAGTGACAGAGGAAGGGAGGTGGCGACTAGTGACAGAGAGAGGGGATGACTAGTGACAGAGAGAAGGAGGGTGTGACTAGTGACAGAGTGAGGGAAGGGGTGACTAGTGACAGAGGAAGGGTGTGACTAGTGACAGAGGGAGGGAAGGGGTGACTAGTGACAGAGGGAGTGAAGGGGTGACTAGTGACAGAGGGAGGGAAGGGGTGACTAGTGACAGAGTGAGGGAGGGGGTGACTAGGGACAGAGTGACAGTCACCCCCTCCCTCACTCTGTCACTAGTCCCCCCTCACTCTGTCACCAGTCATCCCCTCACTCTGTCACCAGTCATCCCCTCACTCTGTCACCAGTCATCCCTTCCCTCCCTCACTCTGTCACTAGTCACGCCTTCCATCCCTCTGTCACTAGTCACTTCCTTCCCTCCCTCCCTCTATCACTAATCACCCCCCCTCTCTGTGTCTGCCCCTCACTCTGCCACCACTCACCCCCTCCCTCCCTCACTCTGCCACCAGGCAGGACCGGACTGGCCTACCGGGATACCGGGATATTTCCCGGTAGGCCGCCTGCCCTGGGGCCGCTTTGAGCCGTGGCTGCACCTATCCACAAGCCAGGAGAAAAAAAATCTGTTTTGGTTCATCCTATAGCAGCCGCACAGCGAGCCACGGCTAATGCTCCAGCGGCCGCGGCCCGCTGGATGTGAGCAGCATCAACATGAGCCGGATGTGAGTAGCAAATGCGCGGCGGCCGGCTACAGGGCGCAGCGTAGCGGTGGCATCTTGCCAGATCTGCAGAACGCTCTGCAAGACAGAGCTGAGCCCAGACAAGACTGCCCTGTGACTGTCTGCATCTGCAAGTACAGTACAGGTAGGGGTATTGGCACTTTGTAAGTACCTTGGTCTTGACTCCTTTATCCTATTTTTTATTTTTTATTTTATTTAATAACGCTTCTGTTTAAGATATATAGTCTACTAAATAGTTGTCTAGAGTGTTGAGGACAACCACTCGTGAGACAAGCTGCATGGCATTCTAAATATAAAATTAAATGGACATATATATTTATGGACACTAGCTATAAGTAATTTAGTTATTGTATCTTAGCCCCTATTAACCCACTACACCCCCTGCCATCTTAACCCCTATTAACCAACTACAGCCCCTGCCATTTTACCCTCTATTAACCCATTACACCCCCTGCCATCATACCCCTTATTAACCCACTACAGCCCCTATTAACCCACTACACCTCCTGCTATCTTACCCACTATTAACCCTCTACACCCCCTGCCATCTTACCCCCTATTAACCCACTACACCCCCTGCCATCATACCCCGTATTAACCCTCTACACCCCCGCCATCTTAGCCCCTATTAACCCACTACACCCCCTGCCATCATACCCCTATTAGCCCTCTACACCCCCTGCCATCTTACACTCTATTAACCCACTACACCCCCTGTCATTTTACCCTGTATTAACCAACTACACCCCCTGCCATCTTTTCCTATATTAATCCACTACACACTCTGCCATCCTGCCCCCTATTGACACACTACACACCCTGCACTTACACACAACACACTCTATATACCCCCTGCACTCACACACACACTACGCACATTCTATACCCCTTTAAATACACACACACACACTACATTTCCTGAACTTACACACAAACACATTACACACACTCTATAACCCTTATATACACACCCATCATTCACATACACACAGTACACAAACGCTATAACCCCTAAACATACAATACGCTATCTGCACTCACTCTATACCCTCTATAAATACACACTATACTCCCTGCACTCACACACTTCACCCTCTATAAATACACACTACACCCTCTATATCCCTCATAAACACCACACCCCCATGCATTCATACACACACACACACACACACACACACACTACTCTATATACGTATATATACACAATTAACACATACCCTTTTGGCCCCGCCTCTCACAGTGGGCTGCTCTGCCATTAACTGCCTGGGCTGAATTTTCGTTCCAGTCCGGCCCTGCCACCAGGTACCCCCTCACTCTGCCACCTGTCACCACCTCCCACACTCTTCCACTTGTCACCCTCTCCCTCACATACTCTGTCACATATGCATTCACACTGACCCTATATACAAAAAAGCACGTGTAGTCATCCAGACATGCACAAGTGCATTCACACGGACTCAAATACAAACATTGCATTGATACACAGCTATTCACAATATACACATCCAAAGGAATGCCGTATTATATGAGAGTTATATTTAAAGGGACACTATAGTCACCCAGACCACTTCAGCTGAAGGTTTTAGCCCTTCAGATGTAAACATAGCAGTTTCACAGAAACTGCTATGTTTACTTAGCAGGGTTAAGTAAAGGACAGAAGGTGCCTGTAGCAAGTGTGTTAAAAAATGATAAGCTTAGAGTCATGTCTACAAATGCTCGCAGTTTAGGGAATAAGATACATGAACTTGTGGCAATAATGGCAACTGATAGTGTAGATTTAGTCGCTGTTACCGAGACATGGTATAATGAGAAAAATGACTGGGACATAGCAATACCAGGGTACTCTTTATATAGAAAAGACAGGGAAGGCAAGAAAGGGGGAGGGGTGGCCCTGTATGTAAAGGATAGCATAAAATCTAGCCTAATAAAGGTTAGTGAGGCGAACATAGAGTCCGTTTGGGTTACGTTAGAATTTGGTAATCACACAGTAACTCGTGTAGGTGTGATTTATAGGCCCCCAGGACAAATTGAAGAGTTAGATAATCTACTAGTTGAAGAAATAGCTAAAATGACAATGAAGGGGGAAGTTATCATCATGGGTGACTTTAATCTTCCTGATGTGAATTGGAAAACAAAAATAGCTACTTGTGCCAGGAGCACACATATTCTAAACTCCCTACTGGGATTGTCTCTAAAACAAGTCGTTGAGGAGCCAACTCGTAAAGAGGCCATACTAGATTTAGTGTTAACAAATGGAAATTTGGTATCAGATATTACTGTAGGTGAAAGTTTAGGATCCAGTGATCATCAGTCAGTGTGGTTTAATATAAGAACAGTGACTGAGTCACACCACACAAAAACAAAAGTTTTAGACTTTAGAAAAACAGACTTTTCTAAAATTAGAATATGTGTAAAGGAGTCATTATCAGACTGGAGCAATTTATATGGAGTCCAAAATAAATGGGATTATTTAAAAGTTGCACTACTGAAGGCAACAGAAAATTGCATTAGGCTTGTCAGTAAAAGCAAAAAATTCAAGAAACCACTGTGGTACTCCGCAGATGTGGCCAAAATAGTAAAAAACAAAAAGTTAGCATTTAGTAATTATAAAAAAAACCAGAGTGAGGAAGACAGAATGACCTATAAGATTAGGCAGAAAGAGGCTAAGCAAGTTATAAGAGCTTCCAAATCCCACACAGAAGAGAAAATAGCACAGTCAGTAAAAAAGGGGGACAAAACTTTTTTTAGATACATAAATGAGAAAAGAAAAGTAAAACAAGGATTAGTTAGATTAAAAACAAAAGAAGGAAGGTATGTAGATGAGGATAAAGGTCTAGCTGACTGCCTCAATGAATATTTTTGTTCGGTATTTACAGATGAAAATGAAGGAAAGGGACCTCTGTTAACAAAAAGGATAAATGAGTCATTTATTACACGTGAGTTTACAGAGGAAGAGGTTCTATTTCAACTGTCAAAAGTAAAGACAAATAAGTCAATGGGACCTGATGGAATACACCCAAAGCTATTAAAAGAGCTTAGTGGTGTACTAGCAAAACCATTAACAGATTTATTTAACCAATCATTGAAAACAGGAGTAGTCCCAGAAGATTGGAAGTTAGCGAATGTTGTGCCCATTCACAAGAAAGGTAATAGGGAGGAGTCGGGCAACTATAGGCCAGTAAGCCTTACTTCAGTAGTGGGGAAAGTGATGGAAACCATGTTAAAGGATAGGATTGTTGAACATCTAAAAACACATGGATTTCAAGACCAGAGACAACATGGGTTTACTTCAGGGAGATCATGCCAAACTAATCTTATTGATTTTTTTGATTGGGTAACTAAAATTATAGATCAGGGTGGTGCAGTAGACATTGCTTACTTAGATTTCAGTAAGGCTTTTGACACTGTTGCACATAGAAGGCTTATCAATAAACTACAATCTTTGAGTTTGGATTCGAATATTGTTGAATGGGTAAGGCAGTGGCTGAGTGACAGGCAACAGAGGGTTGTAGTCAATGGAGTATATTCGAAGCTTGGGCTTGTCACCAGTGGGGTACCTCAGGGATCTGTACTTGGACCCATTCTCTTTAATATTTTTATTAGTGATATTGCAGAAGGTCTTGATGGTAAGGTGTGTCTTTTTGCGGATGATACTAAGATATGTAACAGGGTTGATGTTCCAGGAGGGATAAGCCAAATGGAAAATGATTTAGGTAAACTAGAAAAATGGTCAGAGTTGTGGCAACTGACATTTAATGTGGATAAGTGCAAGATAATGCATCTTGGACGTAAAAACCCAAGGGTAGAGTACAAAATATTTGATAGAGTCCTAACCTCAACATCTGAGGAAAGGGATTTAGGGGTGATTATTTCTGATGACTTAAAGGTAGGCAGACAATGTAATAGAGCAGCAGGAAATGCTAGCAGAATGCTTGGTTGTATAGGGAGAGGTATTAGCAGTAGAAAGAGGGAAGTGCTCATGCCATTGTACAGAACACTGGTGAGACCTCACTTGGAGTACTGTACACAGTACTGGAGACCCTATCTTCAGAAGGATATTGATACCTTAGAGAGAGTTCAAAGAAGGGCTACTAAACTGGTTCATGGATTGCAGGATAAAACTTACCAGGAAAGGTTGAAGGATCTTAACATGTATAGCTTGGAGGAAAGACGAGACAGGGGGGATATGATAGAAACATTTAAATACATAAAGGGAATCAACACAGTAAAGGAGGAGACTATATTTAAAAGAAGAAAAACTACCACAACAAGAGGACATAGTCTTAAATTAGAGGGACAAAGGTTTAAAAATAATACCAGGAAGTATTACTTTACTGAGAGGGTAGTGGATGCATGGAATAGCCTTCCAGCTGAAGTGGTAGAGGTTAACACAGTAAAGGAGTTTAAGCATGCGTGGGATAGGCATAAGGCTATCCTAACTATAAGATAAGGCCAGGGACTAATGAAAGTATTTAGAAAACTGGGCAGACTAGATGGGCCGAATGGTTCTTATCTGCCGTCACATTCTATGTTTCTATGTTTCTATGTTTAATCCAACCTTTAGTGGCTGTCTTCCTGACAGCCGCTAGCGGCGCATCTGTGACGCTGGATGTGAAATTCTCATCCAACGTGCAGAACGTCTATAGGAAATCATTGAGAAATGCTTTCCCATGGACTGTTTGAATGCGCGCGCGGCACTTGCCACTCGGGAGCTGATGTCGGCGGGGGAGGAGAGGTCACCAGCGCCGAGGTAAGCTGCTGACGGGGTTTTAACCCTTTCAGCGCCACGGGAGGGGGACCCTGAGGCTGGGGGCACCCTTAGGGCACTATAGTGTCAGGAAAACCACTTTGTTTTCCTGACACTATAGTGATCCTTTAACATTCCTATATGAAAAAACATTGGTTAAGACACTCACAGCTTAAATGGATGAAACCGCCATTTAGCCAATCTTCCCCCTTTCAGAGACACAGGCTCTATTACAGTAGACCGCCAAACTCCCGAACGGAGTGCAAGGGAATGCGGTAAATCCACGAACAAAGAATCAGCCGAATTCCTTCCACGGCTAAAACAGGCGAAATAAATACTTCCAAGTAGCAATCCTCCCAAACACGAGACCAAGCTCCGTCTTGAGGGTAAAACAGGAATCTGCTTTAATGAGGGCTAACTGCCCGGTATTTATACAGGTCTCCCACCTGGTGGACACTCCCCTAGGGGACCAGATGGAAGACTGAGACACATAACGTACAGTAGCCAATCACAGTGACCCGAGTTTAAACACTCCCCTTTACACAAGTAAATCCCTCCTCTCTATCCTGGAGATAATTGGGAAGAAATCCGCCATCTTACATGGTATATTAAAAACACATAAAAAATACATAACTATAAAAATACCGAATACATTGGATTCGTGTAACGTATCCCCAGATAGCCTGGATCTGAGCGCATATTACTACCGAATAGCGCTCAGACCCAATGCACACAGTTCAAAGTCTTTCACATGTCTTTCGGTATACGAATGACTCCATGGGATGGCTATCTGGGTTAAGTCCATTCGTATCATCCAAACTCCCGAACGGACCGGTGTCCGTATGCCTCGACGATAAAGGAGGGCGATCGGCAGTTTCAGCGGTGTTCGGTAGGAAAAAGTCTCCGTTTATAGTTCCATAAGTTCTTTGTCGAACACCGCTGTTCATTCGCGTGTTTAAAATGGCTGCCGCCTCGTGGTCGGCATACGAACGACAACCACCCTGCATACCGTTAGAATGAAGAAGTGTCTGTGGTTAACCATAACGTTCTAATTGGGGCCAAGAGGTTAACCAGCAGCACACTTCTCTTCTGGGTGGCCGTCCGTTCGGTAGTTTTGTTCGGTATAATCCTGCAATAAACTAACAGGGGCATACGGACAGGTAATTCCATGAATGGAGATAAAACAGACGAACCAGCAATAGTAGTTATACAGATGGATCTGTCACACGGCTCCCTCCTTGTGGGACACTCCGGCAGACCCGGCTTGACCCTTTGGCGGGTCAATTTGGGGATGACCGGAATAGGAGGTGGTAGGGATGTCAGTTTGCCGGGACAATCCATCAGCATTCCCGTTCTGCTTACCGGGTCGGTAGCTGATGGTGAAGTTATATGGTTGTAGGGCTAAACTCCACCGCAGCAGTCTACCATTGTCTCCTGAGACCCGGTTAAGCCAGACAAGGGGATTGTGGTTCATTATAAGGGAAAATTCCTGTCCGTATAAATAGGGGCTCAACTTCTTCAATGCCCAGACCAGGGCTAAACACTCTTTCTCCACTGCCGAGGTAGTAACTTTCTGCTGAGATATGCGACAGGGTGCTCTCCTCCATCTTCCCCGACCTGGCTCAGCACAGCCCCCAGTCCATACATGGAAGCATCTGTATGAACAAGAAAGCGTTTGTTAGGAACATGGGCACCCAGGACAGGGGCATTCACAAGAGCCTGCTTCAGTGCCTGAAAGGCGGCTTCAAAAGCTGGAGACCACAGGACCTGCGTAGGTAAATTCTTCTTAGTCAGGTCAGTCAGGGGCTTGGCGATAGTACTGTAGTCAGGGACAAAACGTCGGTAGTACCCTGCCGTCCCCAAGAAGGCTAGCATCTGGGTCTTCATGATAGGTGTGGGCCAGTTAGCAACTTCTTCTACCTTGGCTGGCTCTGGTCTCTGGCTCCCACACCCCACTCTGTGACCCAGGTACTGTACTTCAGCCATGCCTAGATGGCACTAGTCTGGTTTCAAGGTCAGGCCAGCGGCCCGAATCTTGTCCAGAACCACCCCTACATGCACCAGTTGTTCCTCCCAGGACTCACTGTAGACCGCAATGTCATCCAGGTATGCAAAAGCAAATTCCTGGAAGCCATCGAGGAGTCTATCCACCATACGCTGGAAGGTAGCTGGAGCATTCTTCATCCCAAATGGCATGACGTTAAACTGGTACAGGCCAAATGGGGTGACGAAGGCCGACTTAGGGATAGCATTCTCGGCCAGGGGGATCTGCCAGTAGCCCTTACACAGGTCTATGGTGGTCAGATAGCGTCCCCTGGCAACACGGTCTAATAATTCGTCTACCCGGGGCATCAGGTAGGCATCAGTGGTGGTCCTCTCATTGAGCTGCCTGTAGTCCACACAGAACCGGGTGGTCCCATCTTTCTTAAGCACTAGGACTACAGGCGAGGCCCAAGGACTGTCAGAGTGTTCGAAGACTCCAAGCCGAGTCATCTCCTGCATCTCCTTCCGCATTCCTTCCCGGACTGCTTCAGGGATACGGTAGGGTGGCTGTCGTAAGGGGTTCTGTCCAGGGGTCTCTACCTTATGTACAGCTAGGGTAGTGTAGCCGGGCTCTTGGGAGAACATCGCCTGCTTCTCCCACAGAAGCTGCTTTGCCTGTACCTTCTCTGTAGGGCTTAACTGATCCCCTAGCTGTACAAGACTAGTGAGGTCAGTCTGGGGGTCCTTCTCTAATAAATTGGGCAGGGGGAAATTCTCTGGGTCGTCTGCAGCAGCGGCACACACTGCAGCGACATCTTCTAGTCTCTCCTGATACTCCTTCAGCATATTCACATGAAAGGAACGCTGAATCCTTTCATCTGCACAGCTGGCTATAAGGTAGGTAGTATCACACACCTGAGCTACTATCTTATACAGGCCCTGCCAAGATGCTTGCATCTTGTTAATCTTCACAGGCTTGAGCACTAAAACCTTCTGCCGAACCTGGAAGACCCGCTGTCGGGCCCCCTGATCGTACCACCTCTTCTGTCTCCCCTGGGCCGCCTGGAGATTCTCCCTTACCATTAGGGAAAGTTTCTCAATGCGGTCCCGGAGTTCCAGGACATATGGTACTATGGGAGTTCCTTCCTGCTCTGTCTCTCCCTCCCAGTATCCTCTAATGAGATCCAGGGGTCCGCGGACCCTTCTCCCATAGAGTAGTTCAAAGGGAGAGAACCCAGTAGATTCCTGGGGCACCTCTCTGTATGCAGATAGCAGATGAGGCAGGAATCGCTCCCAATCTTTGCAAGTGTCAGTAAAGGTCCTCAACATCTGCTTGAGGGTGCCATTAAAGCACTCTGAGAGACCGTTAGTCTTTGGGTGATAGGGTGAACTAAGCAGCGGTTTAATGCCGCACACCTTCCACAGCTGCTGGGTAAGCACAGCGGTAAACTAAGTTCCCTGGTCGGAGAGAATCTCCTGAGGGAACCCTACCCTAGTAAAAATCTTAACCAGGGCATCAGCTACTGTCTCTGCCTCAATATTAGACAGCGCTACTGCCTCTGGGTAACGAGTGGCATAGTCCACCATGGTGAGAATATACTTCTTACCTGATGGACCTGCCCTGGCCAGTGGACCCACAATGTCAATGGCTATGCGGGAAAAGGGTTCCCCAATGATAGGCATAGACATAAGCCTAGCTTTTGGGTGATCCCCCCGCTTACCTACCCGTTGACATGTGTCACAAGTACTACAATATACCCGCACATCTCGGTTAAAATTGGGCCAGAAGAAATTTTGGGTGATCCTATGAGCTGTGCGGCGGGACCCTAGATGTCCAGCTAACGGCACATCATGCCCAATCCGCAGAATCTCCTGCCGATATTTCGCAGGCACCACCAGCTGCCGATTCTGCGGAGGGGTATTCTTTTTCTGGCAAGGTTTGGGAATCTGATACAGCCTATCCCCCACCCACTCGTAACACTCCCCATCCACCCCCTCTTCTCCAGCATCTGCCCTAGCCCTATATTTCTGAAGGGTCGGATCCTCCCGGGTTTCCCTCCCGTACGGGGGTATCCCAGCCTAAGGGGCCCTGGTCTAAGGTGCAAGTCGGGGTAGAGAGTCTTACCTGGGTCTCAGCAGCAGGTGGGCCGGTCTCGGCGGCACGGGTTGTCACAGCATTAACTTCAGCGGGACCCATTGGAGCGTATGCAGAGACAAGGGGAGCCAAATCATTTCCAAAGAGGACGTCAGCTGGCAAATCCCTCATGATTCCCATATTCACATGTCTAGCGCCCACTCCCCAATCCAAATGTACCCGGGCAACGGGCAGGTGGAACACAGCGCCCCCGGCTACTCTCACAGCCACAGTGTCTCCGGTGTGCTGGTTCTCAGACACCAAGTGCTTTTGGAGCAATGTCATGGTTGCACCGGTATCCCGCAGACCACTGACCTCCTTCCCGTTCCCTTTGACGAGTTGCCGGTGTTGTTGTCTATTGTCCCGGTGGGCAGCTTGGACGGGGTCTGCCTCGTACAGGACGCCCCAATATTCCTCCTCTACGCAGTGGGCAGCAGGCGGAGGGTTGCGCTAGTTACGCTGGTGGGTATCCTCCAAGACTGGGCCTGGTTAGCTGTATTCAGCGGGCACTCCGGTCGTTTGTGTCTTAGCTGCTTGCACCCGAAACACCGGATGGGCTATGAGTAGTCCTGTGAATTAAACCGGGGCGGCTGAGGGTAGTTATTAGCTGGAGGGGTGCTTGTCATGGTACCTGTTACTCAGACCTCATTCTCCTCCAGCAATTTCAGCACTTCGGACGCCGGCCGCGATAGCCCCGCCCCCTTTTATGACGCGGCGCTATGCCGCCGACGTCAATGACGTCACGACCCGCCGAAAATCTCAAAATAGGACGTTTTGGGGGCGTGGTCATCAATTAAAGAAGCAAGGTATAAAAGGTACTCACTTACAGTGACTCATTGCCCTGTCGTAGTTTCAGCTTGTCTGTTCCCTCAGTGCATTTTATTGATTGTTCCTTCGGTTATTGACTTGGCTTGTATCCTGACTTTGCTTACCTCTCCTATCCTTGATCTCGGCTTGGCTTTCGCTTACCTGTCTTCTCGTTCCCCCGACCTCGGCTCGCCCCTTACCATTCTCTGTTTACTTGACGTTAGTCCGGCCACTCTAAGGTCCGGTACACGTCTTTATAGGTTTAGTACTCTACGTGTTGGATCCCTGTCTTGATCCTGACATTATGACAGGGCCAATGGATCCTGCAGGTACTAGTCCCCAGGTCTCCTCTCAGGACTCTAGATTTGAAGCCATGGATCATAGAATGGACCAAATGGCTATGGCCTTACAGTCACTATTATCTCGGCCGAATCTGCAGTCTGAGGAGGTTCGTACTCCCTTTTTTTGCGCCTGTAAACACAGGACTAGAGGTAGCTACGGTAGGGGCCTCCCCCCGGGTTACTTCACCACTACGCTATGTAGGTTCACCAGATACTTGTTGAGGTTTTCTGAACCAGATTAGTATTCACTTTGAACTACAACCCCGGGCCTATCCTACTGATAGAGCCAAGGTCGTATTTATCATCACCTTACTGATAGACAAGGCACTTAGATGGGCTAATCCATTATGGGAAAATGATAACCCGCTAGTGTATAATTATAACGCTTTTGTGGAAGCATTTAGGAGAACATTCGATCCTCCAGGAAGAAAAGCAAACGCAGCTAAGGCATTATTACGTCTCAGGCAAGGAAATTATGCTTTAGAATTCAGATCTCTGGCTTCAGAGGTAAAATGGAATGAACAAGCCTTCATAGATGTTTTTCTAAATGGTTTATCCGAGGAAATTCTAGATGAGGTAGCCACTAGAGAACTTCCTGAAAATTTGGAAGATCTAATCTCGTTTATTTCACACATAGACAAACGTATGAGACAAAGACAAAACACTAGAGATAGAATCCGTAGACCGTCTATCAGATTGGCTCGCGCATTTCAGAATCCCGATTCTATGGCTCTAGCACTACCTGAGCCAACGCAATTGGGGACTACTCGTCTAACTGAGCAGGAGAGACAATACAGGAGAAGGGAGGGTCTTTGTTTACATTGTGGACAAAAGGGTCACCTACGCCTTACCTGCCCCACTAGGCCGGGAAACGCTCGCACCTGAGTACCTCCAGAGGACAGGCCTTGATGGGTGATGCTATCTCGTCCTCTATAAATAAACAAAAAGACCATAGGCTTCTAATTCCTATCTCTTTGATCTGGGAGAAGAGTTCTGTTAATACATTTGCCTTAATAGATTCTGGAGCAGCAGAAAGCTTTATGGATCTAACTTTTGCTAAAAAACAACTCCTTCCTTCTCAACCAAGAGAGACACCCTTGGCCGTTGAGGCCATAGATGGTAGACCATTATCTGAGCCCATTATTTCTCATGAGACCATACCAATCAAGGCTACTATTGGCGTGTTACACAAGGAAATTATTTCTCTATTGTTAATTTCTTCTCCTTCATTTCCTGTAGTTCTGGGATATCCACGGTTAAGAAAACATAATCCTGTCATAGACTGGGAATTAGGAGAAATAGTGTCATAGGGTATGGGCTGTACTGGCAGATGCTTGCCATGGATCACACCAGCTCCTTTAGCAGACAGACCTACCAACTGTTCCCAGGTTTCTGACTTACCGATACCTCCACAATACCAAGATCTTAAGACAGTCTTTGATAAAGGGAGAGCCGACACCTTACCTCCTCATAGGTCGTTTGACTGTACCATTAAGCTTCTGCCTGGCACAATGCCTCCCAGGGGTACTTTGTACCCATTATCTACTAAGGAGAATCTGGTACTAGAAGCATATATAAAGGAACATTTGGATAAGGTCTTTTAGAAGGTCTACGTCCCCAGCAGGGGCTGGATTTTTCTTTGTCACTAAGAAGGATGGCACTCTGAGGCCATGCATAGATTACCGGGGTTTGAATAAAATAACCATTAAAATTGTGTATCCTATCCCTCTGATCACCGAGTTGTTCGATAGACTCAAGGGTTTCAAAATTTTTACCAAGTTGGACTTACGAGGAGCTTATAACTTGGTTAGAATCCGACAGGGTGATGAGTGGAAAACCGCATTCAATACCCATTACGGTCACTATGAATATACAGTAATGCCATTCGGACTATGTAATGCTCCAGCTGTCTTTCAGGAACTAATCAATGAGGTGTTGAGAGAATTTCAAGAGGAATGCGTAATAGTATACCTGGACGATATACTAATACATTCCAGAAACAAGGAAATTCACCACAGACAAGTAAGAAGGGTGTTGCGTAGGCTTTTACAACACGGTTTGTACTGCAAATTGGAGAAATGTAGTTTTGATCAAACCCAGATAGATTTCCTGGGTTATGTCATTTCCGATGAAGGTTGCAAGATGGACCCTATTAAACTTCAGTCTATCTTAGACTGGCCTTTACACGCTGGACTCAAGGCCATACAGAGGTTTGTCGGATTCTCCAATTATTATAGGCGCTTCATTAACGGATTCTCATCTATAATAGCACCCATTACTAACATGACTAAGAAGGGTGCTAATACCAAGGTTTGGACTAAGGAGGCTTTGGCTGCCTTCGAGACTCTCAAGGAGACTTTTGCCTCTGCCCCGATTTTGGTTCACCCTGACACTTCTTTACCTTTCCTACTGGAAGTTGATGCTTCTGAGACTAGTATAGGGGCTGTTCTTTCTCAAAGACAGGGGTTGGATAAACCGCTACATCCGTGTGGTTTCTTCTCTAAAAAATTGTATATTGGCTTTAAAGGAATGGCGGCATCTGTTAGAAGGGACTTTACAACCAGTTACTATTTTGACGGACCATAAGAATTTATCTTTCATTGGAGAGGTTAAAAGATTGTCCGCTAGGCAAGCTCGCTGGTCCCTGTTCCTTGCCCATTTTAATTACATACTTACCTACAGACCGGGCTCCAAGAATACTAAGGCAGACGCTCTCTCACGCAAATATGAACCCGCCACTTTCGCGGAGGTCCCTATGTCGTCTATAGTCCCCAAACAGTATATTGTAGCCAATACTAGTCTTAAAGTACACTCCCCTATACTGCTTGATATTGAAAAGGTTCAAAGCAGGGCGCCTGTACTTACTCCCGAAGGAAAGTATTTCATACCTCCCAACCTTCAGGATGAAATACTCTCATGCTTCCACGACAGTAAAATTGCCGGACATCCTGGCTTTCATAAGATTCACTCTCTGATTTCCCAAAATTTTTGGTGGCCTACCTTACGTAAGGATGTTAAATAATATGTCATGGCATGTGTTGTTTGTGCTAAGAATAAACAGCCTCACACCCTTCCATGTGGTTTACTTCAACCTTTAGAAATTCCTAAGACACCATGGTCCAGTCTAGCTATGGATTTTATTGTTGATTTACCGGTTTCTAACAACAACACAGTGATTCTCACGGTGGTTGACAGATTTACTAAAATGTCTCATTTTATCCCCTTACCTAAGCTACCTTCTGCACCCGAATTGGCTGAGATTTTTGCGAGGGAAGTCTTTCGCTTGCATGGAATTCCTATGGATATTGTCTCGGATAGAGGTCCCCAGTTTGTCTCTCGTTTCTGGAGATCCTTCTGTTCCCAGTTGGGTATCAAATAAAATTTATCCTCGGCCTACCATCCCCAGTCTAATAGGGCTGCCGAGCGTACCAACCAAAAGATCGAACAATATCTGTGCTGTTTTGTATCTGAACATGAAGATAATTGGGTAGATTTGATTCCTTGGGCGGAGTTTGCGCACAACAATTTGGTTTGCGAGTCTACTCATAATAGCCCCTTCTTCATGAATTATGGCTTTCATCCTACCATTCTGCCGTCGGTGTCCTCCTCTCAGGGTATACCAATGGTTCATGATCATGTCGCCAGTCTGAGGAAGTTGTGGGATCAGATTCACCAGGTTCTTGTTCACACTTCGACTTTATTTAAACAGCAAGCGGATAAACGCAGAAGGCCTGCTCTTATTTTTCACCCGGGGGATAAGGTGTGGCTAAGTACCAGACACATTCGTTTGAAGGTTCCTTCCATGAAATTCGCACCTCGTTACATTGGACCTTACAAAGTCTTACAGAAAATCAACCCAGTTGCTTATCAGCTTGCGCTTCCCCCTGGTCTGCGCATTCCTTATTCTTTTCATGTTTCGCTCCTGAAACCTCTTGTTTGTAACAGGTACACCTCAGCTTCGGCTCCTCCCTCATCTGTTCAGGTTGAGGGTCAGGAGGAATATGAGGTTAGGTTCATTCTTGATTCCCGCATCTGGGAAATTACAGTATCTTGTTGACTGGAAGGGATACGGTCCTGAGGAAAGATCCTGGGTGTCTCACCCGGATATTCACGCTCCTCGCCTTCTTTTCATGCCCGCTTTCCCTCTCGTCCTAGGTCTTTTCGCCCTAGGGGCATTCCTAAGAGGGGGGGTACTGTCATGGTACCGGTTACTCAGACCTCATTCTCCTCCAGCAATTTCGGCACTTATGACGCCGGCCGCGATAGCCCCGCCCCTTTTATGATGTGGCGCTATGCCGCCGACGTCATGACGTCAATGACGTCACGACCCGCCGAAAATCTCAAAATAGGAAATTTTGGGGGCGTGGTCATCAATTAAAGAAGCAGGGTATAAAAGGTACTCACTTACAGTGAGTCATTGCCCTGTCGTGGTTTCAGCTTGTCTGTTCCCTCAGTGCGTTTTATTGATTGTTCCTTCGGTTATTGACTTGGCTTGTATCCTGACTTTGCTTACCTCTCCTATCCTTGATCTCGGCTTGGCTTTCGCTTACCTGTCTTCTCGTTCCCCCGACCTTGGCTCGCCCCTGACCATTCTCTGTTTACTTGACGTTAGTCCGGCCACTCTAAGGTCCGGTACACGTCTTTATAGGTTTAGTACTCTGCGTGTTGGATCCCTGTCTTGATCCTGACAGTGCTGGTGTGCGGTGCATTGGAGGTTGGTAGACGGTAGCTGCTGGGGGTGCTGCTGGTCGGTACTCCACTCTGGCAGGAGTCTTACTAATAGCACTATCCAGTTTACGGGCATCCGTATACTCAACTGCCAGGCGGGCTGCTTCATGCAGGGTGGATGGTTTACGGTCCCGGACCCACTCTCTGACTCCTGGGGATAATTTCTCAAAGCAATGTTCCAGCAGGAACATCTGCAGCACCTCTTCCCCAGATACGGCTTGGCACCCTGCCATCCAGTGAGCGGCTGTGCAGTGTACTTTACATGCCCATTCGACGTAGGAATCCCCGGCTAGTTTTGCAGTGTCTCTGAACCGCGTCCGGTATGCCTCTGGTGTAACGGCATTCCTGGAGAGCAAAGCTTCTTTTACAGCCACATAATCCCCGATCTCCTCATCAGGAATGGCCCGAAAAGCGTCACTGGCCCGGCCGGATAACTTTCCGGACAATATAGTGACCCAGTCTTCTGCGGGTACCTTGTGTAGCGCACATTGCCACTCAAAATCAGCAAGGTACCCATCAATCTCTCCTTCTGTCTCAATGAAGGATTTAAAGGCTTTTTTCCACCGGGGTTGCTGGGACTGGAGCTGCTGCTGCACCGCTTTGGCGGAGCAGGTTGGCCTCCACAGCGTCCATGACCCGGCTGATGATCTCTGGAGATGGGTTGGGACCATAATGAGCCAGTCTGATTCTTACCGCCCGGTCAAAGCTTGCCTCTTCGGGGGTTCTATCAGCTGTGCTGGGCCCATTGGTTCCTTCAGCCCCTGGTACTCCATCCATTTCGTTCAGTATTGCAATAATCTCCCTCATCCTGAGATTACTGGCTTGTCTGCCTCTTTGTTCCAGTAGTTTAAGGGTAGCTCTTTTCAGCCTTTGGTATTGTATTGTGTGTGTGTGGGCAGGGGTGGACTGACAGGTCGGGCAGATCGGTCATGGACCGAGGGCCCGAGGCAGTCAGGGGCCCGGCAGCACAGTCACCTTAGCCCCAAGTACCCACCTCAGCCCCAAGTACCCACCTCTGCTCCCACCTCAGCCCCCCTGTACCCACCTCAGCCCCCTGTGCCCACATCAGCCCCCCTGTACCCACATCAGCCCCCCTGTACCCACCTCTGCTCCCACTTGAGCCCCCTGTACCCACCTCAGCCTCACTGTACCCACATCAGTGACCTGTACCCATCTGTGCTCCCACCTTAGCTCCCCTGTAACCACCACAGCCCCCCTGTAACCACCTCAGCCCCCCTGTAACCACCTCAGCCCCCAGTACCCACCTTAGCCCCCAGTACCCACCTCTGCTCCCACCTAAGCCCCCCTGTACCCACCTCAGCCCCAGTACCCCCTGTACCCACCTCAGCCCCCAGTACCCACCTGTGCTCCCACCTCAACCCCCCAGTACCCACATCAGCCCCCCTGTACCTGCCTCTGCTCCCACCTCAGCCCCCCTTTACCCACCTTAGCCCCCAGTACCCACCTCTGCTCCCACCTCAGCCCCCATGTACCCACCTCAGCCCCCAGTACCCACCTCAGCCCCCAGTACCCACCTGTGCTCCCACCTCAACCCCCCAGTACCCACATCAGCCCCCCTGTACCCACCTTAGCCCCCAGTACCCACCTCTGCTCCCACCTAAGCCCCCCTGTACCCACCTCAGCCCCAGTACCCCCTGTACCCACCTCAGCCCCCAGTACCCACCTGTGCTCCCACCTCAACCCCCCAGTACCCACATCAGCCCCCCTGTACCTGCCTCTGCTCCCACCTCAGCCCCCCTTTACCCACCTTAGCCCCCAGTACCCACCTCTGCTCCCACCTCTGCCCCCATGTACCCACCTCAGCCCCAAGTACCCACCTCAGCCCCCAGTACCCACCTGTGCTCCCACCTCAACCCCCCAGTACCCACATCAGCCCCCCTGTACCCACCTCAGCCCCCAGTACCTGCCTCTGCTCCCACCTCATCCCCCCTTTACCCACCTCAGCCCCCAGTACCCACCTCTGCTCCCACCTCAGCCCCCTGTACCCACATCAGCCCCCCTGTGCTCCCACCTCAGCCCCCTGTACCCACCTCAGCCCCCAGTACCCACCTCAGCCCCCAGTACCCACCTCTGCTCCCACCTCAGCCCCCCTGTACCCACCTCAGCCCCCTGTACCCACCTCAGCCCCAGTACCCACCTCTGCTCCCACTTGAGCCCCCTGTACCCACCTCAGTCCCCAGTACCCATCTGTGCTCCCACCTTAGCTCCCCTGTAACCACCTCAGCCCCCCTGTAACCACCTCAGCCCCCAGTACCCACCTCTGCTCCCACCTAAGCCCCCCTGTACCCACCTCAGCCCCCAGTACCCACCTGTGCTCCCACCTCAACCCCCCAGTACCCACATCAGCCCCCCTGTACCTGCCTCTGCTCCCACCTCAGCCCCCCTTTACCCACCTTAGCCCCCAGTATCCACCTCTGCTCCCACCTCAGCCCCCCTGTACCCACCTCAACCCCCAGTACCCACCTTAGCCCCCAGTATCCACCTCTGCTCCCACCTCAGCCCCCCTGTACCCACCTCAACCCCCAGTACCCACCTCTGCTCCCACCTCAGCCCCCTGTACCCACCTGTGCTCCCACCTCAGCCCCCCTGTAACCACCTCAGCCCCCAGTACCCACATCAGCCCCCCTGTGCCCACCTCAGCCCCCCTGTGCTCCCACCTCAGCCCCCAGTACCCACCTCAGTACCCATCTCAGCCCCCATGTACCCACCACTGTACCCACCTCAGTGCCCAGTACCCACCTGTGCTCCCACCTCAGCCCCCTGTAACCACCTCAGCCCCCCTGTACCCACCTCTGTTCCCACCTCAGCCCCCCTGTACCCACCTCTGCTCCCACCTCAGCCCCCAGTATCCACCTCTGCTCCCACCTCAGCCCCCCTGTACCCACCTCAACCCCCAGTACCCACCTTAGCCCCCAGTATCCACCTCTGCTCCCACCTCAGCCCCCCTGTACCCACCTCAACCCCCAGTACCCACCTCTGCTCCCACCTCAGCCCCCTGTACCCACCTGTGCTCCCACCTCAGCCCCCCTGTAACCACCTCAGCCCCCAGTACCCACATCAGCCCCCCTGTGCCCACCTCAGCCCCCCTGTGCTCCCACCTCAGCCCCCAGTACCCACCTCAGTACCCATCTCAGCCCCCATGTACCCACCTCAGCCCCCATGTACCCACCACTGTACCCACCTCAGTGCCCAGTACCCACCTGTGCTCCCACCTCAGCCCCCTGTAACCACCTCAGCCCCCCTGTACCCACCTCTGTTCCCACCTCAGCCCCCCTGTACCCACCTCTGCTCCCACCTCAGCCCCCTGTACCCACCTCAGCCCCCCTGTACCCACCTCTGCTCCCACCTCAGCCCCCCTGTACCCACCTCTGCTCCCACCTCAGCCCCCTGTACCCACCTCAGCCCCCCTGTACCCACCTCTGCTCCCACCTCAGCCCCCCTGTACCCACCTCTGCTCCCACCTCAGCCCCCCTGTACCCACCTTAGCCCCAAGTACCCACCTCTGCTCCCACCTCAGCCCCCAGTACCCACCTCTGCTCCCACCTCATCCCCCCTGTACCCACCTCAGCCCCCCTGTACCCACCTCAGCCCCCCTGTGCCCACCTCAGCCCCCTGTACCCACCTCAGTGCCCACATCAGCCCCCCTGTACCCACCTCAGCCCCAGTACCCACCTCCGCTCCCACTTGAGCCCCCCTGTACCCACCTCAGTGCCCAGTACCCATCTGTGCTCCCACCTTAGCCCCCTGTAACCACCTCAGCCCCCCTGTAACCACCTCAGCCCCCAGTACCCACCTTAGCCCCCAGTACCCACCTCTGCTCCCACCTAAGCCCCCCTGTACCCACCTCAGCCCCAGTACCTGCCTCTGCTCCCACCTCAGCCCCCATGTACCCACCTCAGCCCCCAGTACCCACCTCTGCTCCAACCTCAACCCCCCAGTACCCACATCAGCCCCCCTGTACCCACCTCAGCCCCCAGTACCCACCTCTGCTCCCACCTCACCCCCCCTTTACCCACCTCAGCCCCCAGTACCCACCTCTGCTCCCACCTCAGCCCCCAGTATCCACCTCTGCTCCAACCTCAGCCCCCCTGTACCCACCTCAGTGTGTGGGTGTGTGACTGTCTGTGTGTTTGACTATCTGCCTGTGTGTGTGACTGTCTGCCTGTGTGTGTGACTGTGTTTGACTGTCTGCCTATGTGTATGATTGTCTGCCTGTGTGTGTGACTGTCTGTGTGTGTGACTGTCTGCGTGTGTGACTGTCTGCGTGTGTGACTGTATCTGTGTGTGTGACTGTATCTGTGTGTATGGCTGTCTGCCTGTGTGTATGGCTGTCTGCCTGTGTGCATGTGTGTGTAACTATCTGCCTGTGTGTTTGTGTGTGTGTGTGACTGCCTATGTGTGTGTGTGTGTGTGACTGCCTATGTGTGACTGTCTGGGCAGACTAGATGAGCCGAATGGTTCTTATCTGCCGTCACATTCTATGTTTCTATGTCTGCCTGTGTGTGTGTGTGTGTGGCTGTCTGCCTGTTTGTGTGTGGCTGTCTGCCTGTGTGTTTGTGTGTGGCTGTCTGCCTGTGTGTTTGTGTGTGGCTGTCTGCGTGTGTGTTTGTATGTGGCTGTCTGCGTGTGTTTGGCTGTCTGCCTGTGTGTCTGTCTGCCTCTGTGTTTGTGTGTGGCTGTCTGCATGTGTGTTTGTGTGTGGCTGTCTGCATGTGTGTTTGTGTGTGGCTGTCTGCATGTGTGTTTGTGTGTGGCTGTCTGCCTCTGTTTTGTGTGTGGCTGTCTGCCTCTGTTTTGTGTGTGGCTGTCTGCCTCTGTTTTGTGTGTGGCTGTCTGCCTCTGTTTTGTGTGTGGCTGTCTGCGTGTGTGTTTGTGTGTGGCTGTCTGCCTGTGTGTTTGTGTGTGGCTGTCTGCCTGTGTGTTTGTGTGTGGCTGTCTGCCTGTGTGTTTGTGTGTGGCTGTCTGCCTGTGTTTGGCTGTCTGCCTGTGTGGCTGTCTGCCTCTGTGTTTGTGTGTGGCTGTCTGCATGTGTGTTTGTGTGTGGCTGTCTGTGTGTGACTGTCTGCCTGTGTGTTTGTGTATGGCTGTCTGTGTGTGTGTTTGTGTGTGGCTGTCTGCCTGTGTTTGTGACTGGCTGTCTGCCTGTGTTTGTGACTGGCTGTCTGCCTGTGTTTGTGACTGGCTGTCTGCCTGTGTTTGTGACTGTCTGCCCTTTTTTGTGTGTGTGACGGTTTGTGTGTTTGACTGCCTGTGTTTGACTGTCTGTCTGCCTGTGTGTATGATTGTCTGCCTGTGTGTGTATGACTGTCTGTGTGTCTGTGTGTATGACTGTCTGCCTGTGTGTGAGACTGCCTGTGTGTGTGTGACTGCCTATGTGTGTGTGTGTGTGTATGTGACTGCCTATGTCTGACTGTCTGGGCAGACTAGATGGGCCGAATGGTTCTTATCTGCCGTCATCTTCTATGTTTCTATGTCTGCCTGTGTGTGTGTGTGTGTGGCTGTCTGCCTCTGTGTTTGTGTGTGGCTGTCGGCCTCTGTGTTTGTGTGTGGCTGTCGGCCTGTCTGTTTGTGTGTGGTTGTCTATGTGTGGCTGTCTGCCTGTGTGTTTGTGTGTGGCTGTATGTGTGTGGCTGTCTGCCTGTGTGTTTGTGTGTGGCTCTCTGCCTGTGTGTGTGTCTCTCTGCGTGCGTGTTTGTGTGTGGCTCTCTGCGTGTGTTTGTGTGTGGCTCTCTGCCTCTGTGTGTGTGACTGCCTATGTGTGACTGTATGGGCAGACTAGATGGGCCGAATGGTTCTTATCTGCCGTCACATTCTATGTTTCTATGTCTGCATGTGCGTGTGGCTGTCTGCGTGTGTGTGTGACAGGGTGTGTGGGAAGGGGGGGAAAGGGGGCGCTGTGAAGATTTTTCGCACAGGGCACCCAAAGGCCTAAGGCCGGCCCTGGGTGGTGTTAACACTATATGGTCAGAAATACCTGTTTTGAACCAGTCTGTGAAAATAAGATACATTATTGTTACGGTTGCCTCCAGGCTGGCTGGAAGTTGGACCGTAGAAAAGGATGCTCCTAGCGCTCACCAAAGGACCATCAGCACCGCAGCCACCATAAGCACTGCAAACTCCACGAACCACCGCTGCTGGGCTGGTATCTCGCCGTCTGCTCTGCGTCCTGGACCTACGACCAGGCTCCAGGTTCCAATAGGTGAACCTCTTCCTTCTGTAGAGCGAAGCAGGATCAGGAACAAGAGCTCTTACAAGAGCTCAACAGCTAAGGGAGTATGAAGAGCATAGCAATCCCTGTAGTGATTACAGCTGTCCAATACAAACATGAGTCGAGGCTACAAGTTAGAGGGTCAGAAGAGGTCTGAGATGCTGGAACACCCAGCCTGGCTTTTATTGAGGTTACATGCAAATAGGATACTCCCAGGGGGAGGCATAAAATCACCAATCACACATCTGGTGCAGCCCACACATTCCCTCCCCTCAGATAAACAGTTAAACCAATTATTACATACAATAAGAATACAGTTTTTACACACACACTGTAACTTTAAAACCATACATTCAATTTCAATAAAAGTTGCATATTCAGACTCAGCATACATCAAACATAAACCCTTCCAAAAATCAGCCAAATCCCTCCAGTGGATCAAAAGTTAGCTGGAAGTCCTTTATGACCGACCGCAAGCACAATTTCCTGCCCAAAACAGTTCCATAGATTTGGGCTGTGCGGTCGGTCAATTTCATGCGAAAAAACGACTAAGTCCCATTTCGAACGGGACTTAGTCTCTGGAGCTGCAAGTTCCGTATGGGAGAAGGTAAGGGTCAGCGGTGTTCGGCAGAATGTGTAGCCGATTTTAGTTCCACAGAATCTTTAGCATACACCGCTGACCGCATTCGAGTAAACCAAGATGGCCGCCGCCACGTGCAATTAACCGGCAGTAACCTCACAGCCTGGGAGGTAAATTGCCTGCACACTTTAGCTTCTGGGTGGTCCGCCTGTGTGGTACTCGGTTCAGTAAGCCCTATTTACTGAACCAAGTGGGGGAAAGCCAGGAACAAGTTATTTTACAGGTCTGGGGACATAGTCTTAAAGGGACATTGTTCAGCAAAGTCACAATATGTCCCCAGACGGTTCTTAAAGGGCCATACACACCAATAAAAGTTAATACATTTTCAGGGGCACAATCTTCCAGGGGCCATAGTCATGAGGCAGGAGGCTGGCAAATAGGCTTCTCCACAATCCAGGGAAGCAGGGCAATTTTTCATTTAAAGGGCCAGTTACAAATAGCCATTTGTAACAATTATTTTGTTCTAAATTATGTTTTAGGTGCAAATATGTTATGAGTAAGTCACCTAAAATGTATGACTATTTTTGTACACAACACAAAAGGGGAACCAGAACCTACGTTGCAAGAATACTTAAAGGGACAGTTTAAGCATTGTAACAACTTAATCTAAATGAAGTTGTTATGTTGCCAGGAGGACCCTGGCCGCACTCTTACCATAAGGGGTTAAACTGTGCGAGAAGTGTGCCTTCAGCGCTGATCCTCAGGTCCCTTAGGTGGCATCCGGCTTATGAATCTCAGTTTCAGGAAGCGTGGAGTACCACCATGGAGCAGGGCAAATGTTTAATCCCTCAAGTACTTTAAAGCAGCACTGTCATGCCAATCGCTTCCTCTTTTCTTCCTCTTTCCTACTCTGACTTTCTTTTTTTTTCTTTTCCATCTATTTCTAACTAAAACAAAAGTATAGACTACTTTATCTTGTGTATTTTTAGTACGCTTGACTTTTCTTAGACTCAGGGTGGAGCTTAAGTAAGTAAGTTCCACTTCCTGTGTCTAGGAGAGCTTTCCCATAATGCTCCCCATTCCTCTGTATTCTTGTGTTGCCTCATTTCGAACTTTCCGAACATTCTGTAATGGAAACTTGGGCGGAGCCAAAATGTTTGTTTTGTCCAAACCGAATTTCATCCATTTTTTTTTACACGAGATTCGGTTATTATTTTTGTTTCGGAATTTCATTTGGACCAGTCCAATTGTGCCATGGCTGCATCTAGGAGATAACTCCCTAAATTGGTAGTCTTGTGGGATTGCCATATTTAGGGTACTAAATTAGGAAGCTGTTTAGTAGATCGCTCCTTTATGGTATCCTTATGGCAATCCCACAAGGATTATGGAGCTATCTACTAAAAGGCTGAAACACCAAAATTACAAAAGCCATTTATTTTCTTAATTGGGGTCTTTCAGCCAACTTTACTAAGTAAAAAATAATTAGTATTAGTAAATAAGGGAGGTTAAATCCTCCCTCCTGCCTCTATGTGCCATGAGTGGGGGATGTCTACAAAGCAGTCAGTGGCTGCTTACTGTTGTAAAAAAAGACTAGCGACTGGACAGCTATTGCTGCCCAGTTGTTAATCCAATAAAGGGGGACCTGACACAGTTCCTTCAGGTCCTTCATGCCCCATGGTGGGACACCTATTAAAATAGATAACTGCTCTGACATGTAAAGCCCCTACCATGCCCCTAGAGCCCTCACCGTGCCCCACAAGTGAGCCTATTCTCTCCCCTCAGCCCCCACCCAATGACGTGTGTGTGGGCCCTAAATGATAAGGTGTGGGAACCTATTCTCCCCCGGACCTCACCCAATGGCAACAGGTGGGCCCTAAATGATAATTGGAGGCAGTGGAGGCTCTAGACTTCATGAGGACTTAGGCAAAACTCAAACATGAGGGACCCACTAACACCCAAAGAAAAAAAAAATAGGAGTTGCATTGTGTGTATAAGGTGCTGTAGTTGTATTGAAGGATCAGCTTGTAGCACTGGATACAGAGAGCTAGTCTTTGTATTCATTGCTCAGAGGCTTGTAGTGTTGTGGCTCCCTGTGCTGCTGCGTTTTGAGCTCTCTGACTGTAGTTATGGCATAATTTGCAAACTAAATTAATTTGCAATAAACAAATGTAATTAGCAATTATGCTAATCGGTTATACACGACTGCGGGTTATGGATACCCCATGGTCGGGTTGTGACAGGTAGGTTGGACAGTGACAGTGTAGGAGGCTGTAACAGGGTGGAGGGGAGGCTGTGACAGGGTAGGGGGGCTGTGAAAGCGTGTTTTTTTAAAAACCGGGTAGGGTGCACAGTGACAGTGTAGATGACTGTGACAGGATATGGGGGCTGTGACAGGGTAGGGGCAGATTGTCCCCCCCTTCACTGGTGACAGGTGCGGGCCCTAAATGATAATGCAGGGGGTACTTTTTACCAGCCTCCAGCCAATCACGGCGGGTAGAGGTCCTAAAAAATAGTATGAGGTGGGGGGCTATTGCCACCTAATGCTTGAGCCAACCAATCAGATTGCTCTGACAAGTGAATCTTGAGACTTAAATGTCAGAAGGTGAGTCTGACAGGGTTGAGGGTTAATGTGATAGACTATTTGTGGAAAAGCCCCCCCCCCCCCCCCTGCGGATTTTTCAGTTTGTGCCGATGTTTTTCTTTAGAGTGATAATACATTGCAATACCGGCCAGTAGGTGGCGCTGTGTGTGGAGAGAGGAAGGCATAGGAAGCTACATCTTATCCCTGCTTCTCTCTCCTGACTGAAACCGCAGGGGAGCAGCACATGCAGCCAGCAACTCCCAGACTGCAGAGGCAGACTAAAGATCAGGTAAGTGAGGGATGGGGGGCAGCCTACAGATCAGGTAAGTGAGGAGGCAACCTACAGATCAGGTAGGTAAGGCATGGGGGGGCAGCCTACAGATCAGATAAGGGCCTGCAGATCAGGTAAGAGGGGGATGGGGGGCAGCCTGCAGATCAGGTAAGGGAGGGATGGGGGCAGCCTACAGATCAGGTAAGAGAGGGATGGGATGCAACCTACAACTTAGGTAAGTGAGGCATTGGGGCAGCCTACAGATCAGGCAAGTGAGGCATGGGAGGTGGCAGCCTACAGTTTACGCAAGTGAGGCATGGGGGGTGGCAGCCTACAGATCAGGTAAGTGAGGCATGGTGGGGCAGCCTACAGATCAGGTAAGTGAGGGATGGGGAAACAGCCTACAGATCAGGGAAGTGAGGCATGGATGGGCAGCCTACAGATCAGATAAGTGAGGGATGGGGGCAGCATACAGATCAAGTAAGTGAGGCATTGGGGGGACAGCCTACAGATCCGGTAAGGGAGACTTGGGGGGTGCAGCCTACAGATTAGGTAAGTGAGGCATGGTGGGGGGGGTAGCCTACAGATCAGGTAAGTAAGGAATGGGGGGCAGCATACAAGAAGGGTCAGCAAGGAGCAGGAAGGTAAAGGAGAAGGAGCGGAAAGGAGAAGGAACAGAAATGAGCAGGAAGAGACATCAAGGAGCAGAGAGGGTCAGCAATGAGCTGGAAGGGACAGAAGGAGCAGAAAGGTAAAGTAGGATGTGACGAGACCAATCTCACCACATTGCATTGGAGGAGCCTGGTTGCCCACCTGCTGCCTTTGGATTATGGACCGGCAATTAAAGGGTTAATTTTACTGTGCAGAAAGATTTGTTTCTTCCTTTCTGCACAGCCGTTCAGTAGATTCTATCAGCCTCCCCAGAGCCCTGGGAAGCCGGCCGGCGCCGTCAATTGGCCACCCAGAAGCTGGCGTGTGGCCTCCATCTACCTCCCTGAAGGCGCGGTTAACCGCGGCTTAACGAGCGTGTGCCGGCAATTGACCACCCAGTAGCTGCAGTTAACCGCAGCTTAATTGATTGTTACTGGGTGGTCGCGGTTACACCTAACCGCCACACGATGGCGGTGTTCTGGAGCTCCCCGGGCAGCCAGCGCTTTTCTGCCCGGCTTTCATGCACCAAACCCGGACACTGTGTCAGGCAAGCACCGCTGACCTACCAACCTACGGGTTTTGAGCTCCGTTCATGAACCGAACGGCGGAGCATTCGGGACTTTGAATGTATATCCCAATCTATGTGGAAGTACCCAGATAGCCTGCCATGGAGCCTTTTCGTGGAATTAAAGACTTTGGCTCCATGGCGATTAAACTGTATTTGTGTGGTCTGAGTGCCATTCACCTAATAATGTGCACTCAGACCTGAGCTATCTGGGGATATGTTAAATGTATATATCTACTGTAAAGTGATAGTCTGTCTTTGTGTCCCCACGTGCATAATGGCGATTTGCCTTTGTCCTGGGAGATAATTGAATTACTTCTCAATTATCTCCAGGGCAGAGGAGAGGAAACCAGGATGCATTGTGGGGATGTTTTACTGCTGTATGTCGGTAATTGGTGTATGTCTGTCCTTTGTTACAGTCTCCCATTTGGTCCCCTAGGGGAGTGTCCACCAGGTGGGAGACCTGCATAAATACAGGGGCAGGTAGCCCTCAATAAACAGACCACTGCTTGACCCTCAACACGGAGCCTTGTCTCGTTATTGATTCACTGTATGCTGTTAGAGACTGATTGCCAGGAGTGTAAGCTGATTGTATGCTTTTCCTGTTCGTCTGCTAGCAGCTATTTGTGAGGTTCCAGTTCGGGAGTTGGAGTGCTATTTTGTATCCAGTTCGGGAGTTTGGTGTTCTGCAGTAGCTGTGCCTGTCTCATAAAGGAGATTATCGCCTAAACGGATTTTAACCCCTTGTCTGCTGAAACGGTCCGTTACATAGGAGAAGGAGCAGAAAGGGGCAGAAATGAGCAGGAAAGGGCAGCAAGGAGCAGGAAGGGTCTGCAAGGAACAGAAAGGGTCTGCAAGGAACAGAAAGGGTCTGCAAGGAGCAGACAGCGTTATCAAGGAGCATGAAGGTTCTGCAAGGAGCATGAAGGGGCAGCAAGGAGCAGAAAGAAGCAAAAAGGGGCAGCAAGGAGCAGGAAGGTTCTGCAATGAGAAGGAAGGGTCTGCAAGGGGCAGGAAGAGACAGAAGGAGCACAAGGGTAAAGGAGCAGAAAGAATCAGGAGCACAAAGCTAAAGTAGGAGAAGGGGCAGCAAGGAGCTGGAAAGGGCAGCAAAGAACAGAAAGAGGGAGACAGGAGCTGGAATGGGCAAAATGAGCAAAAAAGGTAAAGAAGGAGAAGGAGCAGAAAGGAACAGGAAGGGTCAGGAAAGAGCTGGAAGGGTCAGCAAGGAGCAGGAACGGTCTGCAAGAAGCAGGAAGGATCTGCAAGAAGCAGGAAGGGGCAGCAAAAGCAGGAATGGGCAGCAAGGAGCAGGATGGGGCAGCAAGGAGCAGGAAGAGGCTGCAAGAAGCAGGAAGGGTCAGCAAGGGTCTGCAAGAAGAAGGAGGGTCTAAAAGGGGCAGGAAGGGACAAAAGGAGCACAAAGGTAAAGGAGCAGAAAGAATCAGATGGAGCACAAAGGTAAAGTAGAAGAAGGAGCAGAAAGGGCCAGCAAGGAGCTGGAAAGGGCAGCATGGAGTAGAAAGGGGCAGGAAGGATCTGAAGGGGGCAGGAGGAGCACAAAGGTAAAGTAGGAGAAGGATCAGAAATGAATAGAAATGGCTAAGCGCTGGTAGCGGACGGTCGCATGGCCGCAGTCCTCCGGGCCAGAAAGTCTGACAAACGGGACTTAAGGGCTTGCACACCCAAATTAAACTCACCGGGAGTACGCCTGAGACCCGTAGGAATCAAATGGGTCGTAAAAACAAAAAAGCTAAACCTGGCAACCCCCGCCAGAGCAGGGACATCAGAGAATTGTGGCGGCAAGCGCACGAGGCGGCGGAGGCCAAGATGGCGTACCTGCATGACGGATGCTCCGACTTCACGGACGGGTCATCGGATGAGGAAGGGAGTGCTTCCATGGCGGCCAAGTCAGCCCCATCGACAACACAGGCGCCAACACACACAAAGACCCCCACCCCAGTGACTATGGAGGCGATTGGGGAACTAATGGCGACCCACCACGAGAAAATTGCGTCCGACGTGGCCCTGATAAGAGGTGACATTAAAGGCATAACGGTGAGGCTGAGAGCGGTAGAAGCCTCCTCCGCTGACCACGCCACCCAGATAGCAGACCTCCAAGCGGCGGTCCGGGCACTGCAGCAAAAATCCTGGCAGCACGAACAACAAATTTCCGCACAAGAAGACAAGAACCGCAGAAATAATTTAAAGCTCAGGGGAGTCGCCGACTCAATACCGGAGGAAGAACTCCCACACTTTGTCAGGCGGCTCCTCACTGAGCTATTGACCCCTAAAGCAGCAAAAACAATGACCCTGGAGGGTCTTTTCCACACACCGTAGCCAGCAAAGGCCCCGCCTGCCGCCCCGAAGGACTTAATAGTTCAATTCCAGTCCGCCAGAGACAGAAGAGCGGTTATGGAAGCCACAAGGAAGCAGACCACCTACCCCTCGGAGGGATGACTATCTCCTTTTTCGCAGACAGGCGGGACACTAGCGTGGAGAAGATCCATGTGTCATGACACTCCTTAGTTAATATGCCTGATGATCCGAGTAGGAGTCACAGTGTGGAAGTAGAATAGCAGGGTCTGGAGCAGGGTGACCGCAAGCCCCCTGGTGTTGAGCACCAGCGTTTGTGCGGCCACAAACCAAGACCCTGTAGCAGCTTAGTGGAAGCCAGAGCAGACATATGCTGAGATGTATCCAGTACTAGAAACAAGATAAAGCTAGGATAGACACCTAACAAGAAAACAAGACAAAACTAGTAGAACCCAGAACCAGAGAAGGATAGTAAGCTAAACCCAGAACATATACACAAGACATGAGGAAATCATGAACATAACATGGGCAAGACTGGACAGGACTGTACATGGACTGGGTATACAAACTAAAACAAGACAAGATATATTAGGCAAAACAAGAGGAGGCATAACTAAGCACTAATGAGAAAAGTATGGGGATTTAGTTACACTATATGATCATACATTGCATAAGCCTGCCACAACGCCAATGTACCCCATATTCGGCAGGACCTACACTGCCTAATGTTCACTAAAAGAACCATACTAGACCAATAGTACTTACCTGCAAGAAAGGGCAGAAGTCTTGAGCAGCTGCCTGCAGGAACTCTGGAACCAAAGGGAAAATGGCAAACAACAGGTGTGGCAAAAAAACAAACATTTAAATGAAACCAAGAGACTGGGAAATCCAGGGACGGAATATAAGAATGAACCCAGAAACCCAGCAATAAAGAAAACCAGACACAGAATAGAAAACCAAAAACCAAGAAATACTAAACAAGAATAGTAAAAGGAGTACTGGATACCAGAAGCCAAGTCCAAACATAGAACATAGCAGCGCACATCATGACACCATGCACGCATTCACGGCCTTACTCCGGCTTCACCAAATCAGGTACCGCTGGGGACCCAGCTGCACCATACACATCGAAAAAGGGGACTCCAAATATGTTGTACGCGACATGCAGGAAGCAATTGGGACATTGGGCCTCCTCAACTTACCCGCAGGCTCGCTCACACTTGCGCCGCACCCAGCAGACCACACGAGCACACTCGGAGGAAATGCCGCAAAAGCCCCAGAGTTTATGCCCCGGGGGCGGCCTTCGGACCCTTACGCCAAGGCCACCACTTGAAGTCGGACTCCAACCCATGCAAACTCTGCTAAGACCGCACCAGACCATACTGTGGCAATATGCACTGTTTAATTGACACTAAAACTATAGCAACACAAATGCTTACTACCACACTACGCTAGTACTACATTCAACACGTACTGTAATAAGGGGACACAGACATAATACTCCTACCCCCGTATGGCCACTGGAGCGCAGATGCACACAGAAGCCTCCAGGTATTACTTAGCACCAAAGGCCCACACACTTCGAACACACTAGGCTAATTGCTACAGCACGGGGGGACAACGTTCTCTTTATGTTTTTGTTTTTGTGTTTTCTGTTTTTTGTTAATTATTGTTATCACAGAGCGACACTGATAAGGCCGTAGACCTAGCCACTCATAACAAAAGCTACCACTTGCTCTCGATACTAAAATAGTTAATCTACATCAGTTAAACATTTATTGCTCTCCTTGGTTTTAAATATGCCTACTCTGGCGGTGTCAACGGTTGAATATGCTGGTTAATAATCTTGTAACGAACAAATAACTATGCTAATGTATAACGTGTAAGACTCTTGTATTACGCGTAGCTTGTCCATAACTTTTTATGGAGAGAATCTAAGCAGATATATATATAAGAAAGAAAAAAAGGAAAAATAAAGAGGGGGAAAAGAAAAAGGCATAAGCATACATGTTGGACCCTCACAGTACAGCTATGCCATGTATTTAAACTGAACCTCAAACGAGACCAGACTAACTATAAACTTGACAAGCTTAGCATGTCTAAACTAATTTACCAAAGTTCTCAAGCAAGATATTTTTATGTGTTCTTCTTTAAAAAAAAATGTGCTGTTTAACCTGCCATGCCTTACAATGCTAAAATGTTATGAAAAAGCATGCAGCTGCTGTTGTGGCCCTGCATGCCAATTGTTACTTCATGCACAATGAAAATAAAGAATAAAAAAAGAAATTAAGAAATTAGAAGAAAGGAAAGGTCTGCAAGAAGCCATAAGGGTGTGCAAGGAGCAGGAAGGGGTGGCAAGGAGCAGGAAGGGTCAGCAAGCAGCAGGAAGGGTCTGCAAGGAGAAGAAAGGGGCAGGAAGGGACAGAAGGAGCACAAAGGTAAAGGAGCAGAGGGAATCTGAAGGAGCACAAAGGTAAAGTAAAAGGAGGAGCAGAAAGGTCCAGCAAGAAACTGGAAAGGGCAGCAAGGAGTAGAAAGGAGCTGGAATGGCAGAAGGAGCGCAAAGGTAACGTAGGAAAAGGAGCAGAAAGGAATAGAAATGAGCAGGAAGGTAAAGGAGCAGAAAGTATCAAAAGGAGCACAAAGATAAAGTAGGAGAAGGAGCAGAAAGGGACAGCAAGGAGCAGAAAAGGCAGCAAGGAGCAGGAAGGTAAATAGGAGAAGGAGCAGGAAGGAGAAGGAACACAAAT
Organism: Pelobates fuscus; assembly: GCF_036172605.1. NCBI lineage: Eukaryota > Metazoa > Chordata > Amphibia > Anura > Pelobatidae > Pelobates > Pelobates fuscus. The sequence continues at coordinate 164,987,858 of NC_086319.1, forward strand.
GAGCAGGAAGGGATCGAAAGGGGCAGCAAAGAGCTAGAAGGGGCAGAAGGAGCACAAAGGTAAAATAGGAGAAGGAGCAGAATGGGTCTGCAAGGAGCAGAAGGGATCTGAAAGAGAAAGAGCAGAAGGGCGCAAAAATAAGCAGAAAGTAGCAGAAAGATAAAGGAGCAAAAGAAGCCAAGGAGGAGAGAAGACAGTTTCAGAAGAATAAGAAGACTGTCAAATGAAGAAGAAAAGGAGATTTGAGCAGAAAGGACAAGTGAAGTGATCCCACCACTTTATTCTGGACACCACATCATAAGGCTTTGGAACCTGGGCCTGGCAGGGAAACTTTGGACCTTCTCATCTTCCCAGGTAAAAAAAAAAAAATCTATGTTAATGTGTCTTTTATTTACTGAGTGTCAGGAAGCACAGAGTGCCGTTGGGTAAGGGTGTTGCTGATTGGCTAAAGTGGTTAGCTGGCACTCTAAGCCAATCAATAGCTCCCCTTTCACAAAAAGTAAAACATTTTTATGAACCGGGAACTAGCGATTGACTTAGAGCATCAGCTGACTCTAGCCAATCAGTGGCACCCATGCCTGATGTCAATCTGCACTTCCTGACACTCCGTTTCAGAAGCCGAATATCACTGAGCGACCTGGAGCTGGAGGAAGTCTTTGGGGTTAAACCATTTGAGAGAAGTTTAGCCCCTGAAAGGAAAGAGAGCACCCAGGGGCCTCCTGGCATCATAGAATTTTCAGAATGTTCCTTTAATTTGCTTAAAGGAACACTATAGTGTCAGGAATACATACATGTATTCCTGACACTATAGTTGTGAAAACGCTAATTACCCTTGCTTTATGTGATAATGACAATGTCCCTCCCCTTCATGACACTGTCAAAAAGGGGTCAAACATGGATGTCATTATAATTATGCGCCCCCCGGGAAAAATTCCTGAGGGCGCCCATGGTGGGGGGCTGTTACAGGGTAGGGGTGCTGTGAAAGGGTTGGGAGCTGTGACGGGGTATAGGGGGCTGTGACAGGGTTGTGACAGGGTGGGGGGGCTGTGATAGGGTAGGGGCAGGTTTTGCCCCCCTACAAGCTCAGTATTTGTGGAGCCATCTCCGGGTGAAAATTTACTTTTTTTTTTTTTTCTGGATTTTTTTTTTATATTTAGACGCAACTTTATGGGTTTTTATCTGGCCTTTTTTGGAGCTTAAAAAAGAGATGGAAAAAAAAAAGAAGACATCTAATGGTAAGTATTAATTTTTGATTTTACAGGTATTTAATTTATTGCCCCCTCACTAATATTAGGGTGCCCCCCGTAGGTAGGGTATTTTTTTTATTAAGGGGGTAACTTGGGGCTTTGCAACACCCTAGTCACAGGGGTTTGATTTGGTGCTTGGGATCGCTGGGGGGGGGGATTAATTTTCCAATTAGCCCTCACTCGCCGCCAATGGTTAGGGTCTGGGGGCGTGGGGAACAATAGCAGCCACTGTCTTCTTGCTGTTTGGTAGATATGCCCCTATTCACAGCACAGTGGGTAAGGGGAGGACGGAGTATTTAACTTCCTTATACTAACACTGACCCTCATGGGATGAGGGGGGGTGGGGTGATTGAGGAAGCTGTTATTTTTAAATATTACAAGAATGGACCCACGAGCCTGAAGCTCCCACTAGTAAAAACGAATGAAGAACAAAGTCTATGTTCAAAATTTTGTCCAACAAGCGATTCGTCTTTGTTTCATTCGTTATAATTGCTATGCGTTTATTTGTCATTTGTATAAATGGACTAATATCCGTAATTCAGATGAAAACGAATGCCCATGTATTCTGTGGATTGGGCATGTTTCGGAATTTGACCGCGTGGGCAGATGAAGGTGATGTACTAAATAAACGTAATTTCCAGGAACACTAAGATGGCGGAGCATAGGACATAGAAGTAGAGAAGAAATTAAGCAGTAAAAAAAAGATTAAATGGAGGACCTAGAGGCATTTGGGAGTGACTGGGGGGATAATAAAGTATAGAGGAGCCGGGAGAGGGGTTAAAAATAACAGATGTCGCCATGACAGTTATTGGTAATAGTAAAAGTAAGAGTTATTCACTAAAATGAGAACTTCAAATGTAAAGGGAAACTGTCATCAATTACCTGGCCCTATGCTCCCCCACCATGATCTCTTTACAGAGGTGTGTGTGTGATATACTTCTGTAATACATACCTCTGGTTCACCTGTGCTCCTCCTTTTCCTTGATTTGCTCTTCTTGGAGACACTTCCTCAAGCAGGGCAAATTATATATATATATATATATATATATATATATATATATATAGTAAAAATGAAAATCCAGCGCACTCACTTATCTACTAAACAGTTATTTTAGTGCTGAACAATTTTGTTAGTTTTATTAAAAACACCTAATCTAAGCAAAAAATTATGCGTTTTTTTATTTACGTTATATGATCATACATTGCATAAGCCTGCCACAACGCCAATGTACCCCATCTTTGGCGGTCCTACTCTGTCTGCTAAATGAGCTACTCACTTGGGGAAATCCTTCCATCTCGAGTTCTCTGCAGTACAAGGCTTAAATAGGGTCCTGAGATGAGGCACCTGCAACAGGGAGGGGTGGCGTTGTGGCAGGCTTATGCAATGTATGATCATATAATGTAACTAAACCCCCATTATTTTTGCCCAGATTAGGTGTTTTTAATAAAACTAACAAAATTGTTCAGCACTAAAATAACTGTTTAGTAGATAAGTGAGGGCACTGGATTTTCATTTTTACTGTACTTATTGGCTCCCAGCAGCACCCCATTTAAGTATGTTTAGGCGAGTGCAGCCAAACCCTTGTTTTCTCCTATATATATATATATATATATATATATATACATATATATGTATTAAGGCCGTTTGGCCTGTATTTGTGGGAGGGGCTTAAGTTAACTTACCCCCTATATAAACCACACCTCTTACCTGACTCCTTACCGATCAAGGTCAGCGTCTGAATGCACTTCCGGTTCATCCAGTCGCCATTTTTGTATTCCTTCTGTTTCCCACGAGGTGGACATAGCTGAGCTGGTCCTCACTTTACTGTCCACACGCGACTAAATTTGCCGGTTTGCAAACGGTCGCGTACATGGCTGCCTGTACACATGTACTCACATACAGTGCTGCTATTCTAACTAAGCATTTCCGCCCACTTTTCCATGGCGTCCAGTCCAAGCGGTTAAACGCACGGCAGGACAGGTTACACATACATACACGCCAGCCCACAGACCCACGGCATCGGTAAAAACGCCAGGCCACAATTTACCGCCAAAACTATTTAAAAAAACCATTCCGGTCCGTACATACAAAGACGGGTAAAATACATGCCTTCTTCACCCCATTATCGGGCTCACATAAACATAACCATTGTAAAGGAACTCCACAGAATAGCATACAAATTCCACATATAGTTCATATAAGGCAATACTATAGAACTCATATTTTACCACATACAAATCCTGACACCAAGCTCACATTTTATTACATACGTCAGGAACATCCTCTCAAAACACTACAGACGGGATATATAGCCGATTGATCATTATTGATCACTAATGTCTTATAGGCTTATTCCAACACACCATGCATGTTATATCCCATGACAAAATAAATACATGATTATTATATTAAACTGGGAAAGATACATACGTATAAAGTAGAACACGATCATATCACTTTTTCTGAAAATATAGCATACATGCAGCAGGACATTACAGGTCTGTACAAAACAATTTGCAAATGATAAATCCACAAACACATACTAGGATATACATAACCAATCATTACGTAAATACTACTTTACATAAAGATAGTTGAACTATCACACACCCTACAAACATCACCCCCACGGATCTCCCCGGGGAAACCAGATATACATTAATAAGAATGAACATGCATTGTATTTATTTTCATACGGTTCCATTTATTTAGTTGCAGGTATCTACTGCCACCTAAACGGATTGACTAGAATCTTTTATCATACTACCAGGTACGTACACCTGCTCATGGTATATCCATAGGATCCCCAATAAATAGATAAGTACTGGCAGTTAGGGTCATAGGGGCCAATAAACGGTAATATCTCCTTCTCAGCATCTTTGCTTCGGATTAGCGGTCCCGCGAGGCCAACACCCCGCCTCATACTCGGAGGCATACACCCCTCGGGCCACTCGTGAGCTAGTCGCCTCGCATGTGTCATAGAGAGGGCCTCACCAGTCACTCCCTTCCCCCTTTTTTCTGAGTAAAAGCACCGAGAGGCCAGCAATCGGCCACCACGAACAGTGGCCACAAAAAATCCCCTTGCGCCAACGCATAGATAGAGCCTCTCAAGCCACTTGGCACTAGCAGGGCCTCACCAGTCACCAACTCAAGCATAATGGTTTCGCCTGACGGCATAGCTAGCAAGCCAGTACTAAAACACCCGGGTCAAATAATAATTTTACCTTTTATTTTAGTTAAACATGTCTCATGCAAGTGGTGAGGAGCTATCGCTTCCTAGTACCCCAGCTAAGGGCGAGACACCTTCTCGCAGGGGAGACATGACCAGTCCAGCGTCAATCAGATCCTGGACAATACCACGCATTACCACCGAGTTACGGAGACGTCAAATTCCCTACCCTGCTACGGCAAGGAAAGCGGAATTATTTAGACTCCTAAGCACGACAACAGACAACACGGAAGCAGGGGAAGGCCCCAGCACTACCAGATCGGGGGACATCCAGGCTATGCTGGCCTCACTCATGAGCTCCATGAGCAAGGTCACCGACAGACTGGCTAACCTCGAGCCCTGACCAAGGCAGGCCTTCCCGACACCGCTCTAACGACACCAGTCGAACCACGGGCTACGGGAAACGGTAACTCATCACAACCATCTGGTCAGACGCAGCATCCAACAAGGGTTTTGCAGCCATCTTTGGTACCAAATGGCTTTGGGGCACATGGCCAGAAGAAGTCCGTGACGTAGAAGGGTTTTTCACATCCTCAGCCCTCTTTGAAATCTACCCTATTGTAGCAGCTGCTGTGGCATGGGGACACCAATGGTCAGGCATGTCTGTTCGCTGCCACTCAGATAATCAAGCCACATGTCACATAATCAACAAAGGCCGTTCATCATCCCTTACAATCATGAGGTTTCTTAGAAGACTCACGTGGTTGGCAGCATGTCACAACTTCTACTTGGTTTGCTTTCATGTGCCAGGTATTAGTAATGTAGCAGCTGACAGCCTGTCTCGTTTTAAATTTCAGGACTTTCGACAAGCACACCCGTCAGCAGCTCAAGCAGCCACAGTAGCACCTCCGTTCTCACAACTAATCATGGACTAGACATTATAATGGAACATAGCAGGGATCTAGCCACACTAGCACTTTCACACAACACTCAAGCTACATACAACAGAGCCTTCACACTATATAATAGATTTCTCGCAGATCACAACATATCACAACCATTCGTCATGACATCTATCATAGCTTTCGCTTCCTTTTGCCACCTTAAATTACACTTATCATACAACACAATCAAATTATATCTTACAGGCATACAACACCACATACTAACCATAAAACACACATAGCTTCATGTCATCATACCAGGTAAAAATTATACTCAGAGGTATCCAAAAATCCGTACCTCCACGACCACCACAGCGATTACCCATAGACAATAAACTTTTTCAGTCAATATCCGACCTATTAGATCGCAGACCTTTCCACTCCACCGCCAACGCAGTCATCAAAACAGCCATGTATACAGCCTTCTACGGGTTCCTCAGGCCAAGGGAGTTCACCACCGTCACAACTAATCAAAAGGATAGGTGCCTGCTACACAAACACCTACTAAAACATGACGACCACTACATACTCTCTTTACCCCAATCAAAGACAAGCCAACATGCGCATCCAGTAGAGATCACATATTACCCTACCCTAAACAAATGGTGTCCAGTAGCAGCCTTAGACTCCTATCTTCTTAACACCACAGCACTACCATCACAACCGTTATTCCAACTGCAACACACAGTACTCACCACCACGGCATTCATGAGATATATACGATCCCTGCTAACTATGCTGGGTCTCAAACCTTCACACTACTCTGGTCACTCGTTTCGCATAGGAGCAGCCTCCACCGCATCCAGCGCAAACGTACCAGTACACGTCATCAAGGCATTGGGACGTTGGAAATCATCCGCCTATACTACACATATACCCAAACCAACACAAGAACTAAGAAATGCTTTTAAAGCCATATCTGGATAATTGTATATTGTTGACTGCAATAAATACTTTTTTATTCACTTTTTGCCCTCTTTATTTACAGGCCTACCGTATCGTCGGTATCGGCACACCACAACCGACTTGCTCTTTTATACTATTCCTGGTCCTACTGAAGTCTCACTTCTTATACAATTACTTTGCCCCTTACACAAGTATTAAGGCCGTTTGGCCTGTATTTGTGGGAGGGGCTTAAGTTAACTTACCCCCTATATAAACCACACCTCTTACCTGACTCCTTACCGATCAAGGTCAGCGTCTGAATGCCCCTCCCACCCACTCCTCATTTCAACATTTTCTCTTTTCTTTCCATTTACTTTACTTTCATACTCCTTGGTGGGCCCTCTTTATTTACAGGCCTACCGTATCGTCGGTATCGGCACACCACAACCGACTTGCTCTTTTATACTATTCCTGGTCCTACTGAAGTCTCACTTCTTATACAATTACTTTGCCCCTTACACAAATATATATATAAATAATAGTCCAAAACTAGCACTCCGGGGTATTATGGTTCATGCCTGGTACTGATCAGCATATCATACAGAATAGTAGCAAAACAGGTTCGCACTCTAGGGTCTTAGTTCAATGTAAAAATAAAACATAACTGTTACTAACTATCCTCATAAAAACGTTGATGTTTTGGTGTTCGTGTGAAACTTTCATCCGGAAAAACTTCACTCACTTGGTGGAGTGTTTAGCACTGATTGGACTGATATTTATAGGTGGGGAGTTTGTAATATATTAAATATTTTCTTGCTAAAGTCAGTATGAAGAGATGAAACTGGTCAGATCGGGGCTCTGCACCTCTACCTACTCTCTGATTCGAGACATGAGATTTGCTTCCCCGTAGCACCCAGGTTCTGCTTTTGCAGCTTACCTTGGGGAAGGACTCCGGACACAATCATCACCAGAGTATGTCCACATAACTAATTTGTGCTGCTTTTGGCCTGTTCCACTCAGCGCTATTAGTTTGTAACTGCGCTTCATTTTAAGGTAATGAATGTTTTTATACTGGTTTCACACCATGTGTCTGAATGTATTTATGTTTATGTCAATCACATTTTTATTGAGGCATGAGGCGTAACCCCTTAGTGACAAGGCCATTTTTCAATTTTATTACAGTTAAGGACCAGGGCTCTTTTTACATTTCTGCAGTGGTTATGTTTAGCTGTAATTTGCCTTTTACTCATTTACTGTACCCACACATATTTTATACCGTTTTTCTCGCTATTAAATGGTCATTCTAAAGATACCATTATTTTCATCATATCATATAATTTACTAGAAATAAAAAGTAAAATATGCTGAAAAAAAAAACACAGTTGGCCATCATGCACCCATGTCCCATTTGGAAAATTTTTGAAGCCGGACAATGTAATTTACCCCCGTCAAACCGTATGTTTTTGAAAAGTAGACACCCTAGGTCATTTCACATGGTGGCATTTTAACACTTTACATGCACTAATTCTACCACCAGTCTCTGTCAAACGTTTGGGTAGTAATTTTTTTGTGTTAAAACAGTGAAAGCAAACATTGCGTAACATTGACATAGATTTAAGTTGCATTATGAATGGTTACAGACTTCAAGTATAAACTCAGTATGTCATGAGTAGTTGCACACATCTTTTGGTTTAAAACGTAAAACAAGAATTAGTCGCAGCGCAAGCGTATACAGACATGCATTTTATACCTTGTCGAGATGGCCAAGCGTTTAGCATCACTAAGATCGGGTCTAAGACATGGCTTGCTAGGACCTTGCATTGTTACAGGTTATTAGAATAGGCTAGTGAAACCTTAGAAAGGTACAAACTATTATTGCCACTGGGAGACCAGGCCCTGTTGCAGAGAGTAGTGGGCCGCTTTTCACAGAATAGAATACTTTAAAACAATTTAGCATGGTGTAGCTAACTGAGGCTCACCGGTCTAGCTGAGTTAAACTAAGGGCACAATATTCTGCAGGTGTCTAACTTTGTGCAGCCACATTATGATTTAATACTAATGGCACCAGGCCACCATTCCATCCTGTCAAGTGGCTAGTGGGAGTAAAAGATTTAAGGACAGAGCTGCTACTTTGCAGTGGTAAGTTACATGGTCACCTCGGGGGGCCTGTGGTCAGTTCATCATGGGTCCTGGATCTTGCCTGTGTAGTCCCTATAGTATAGAGGTGTAGTTCGGCGGGACACCCAGGCAGGACATCCATGTGAATCTCTACTCTGGGGTGTCATCCGTGCGCCTCTCCAGCCACTGCTGCATGCCGGCTGTCAGGTGTTTATCGCGGCTCTTTCATGGAATGCTGGGGAAGGATATCCGGCTTTGTGGCAGAGGTGTGCGGCTCGTTACAGTGGAGACCAGTCGGCTGAGAGGTAAGGTTTCTCAGAGTCACTTGCCTGTTATTTCTCAGAGTCGCTTGCCTGTTACGTGCGGTGAGTGTTGTCTCGTTGTGCTCCCTTCGCCAGCTTCTGGCCTGTTGAGGCATTGCAAGTGAATTTCTGTCCAAGGTCTGTGCTGTCAGGCTGTAGCTTGAGGGAAGAGTATTCTTTTTCTCTGTCTTCTGCGCGCATGGCATCCGCCATTTTGTGCGAGGTGCCGGGGTCGCTGATCAGCGTGGTCTTGTTCTTGGGCCCTGATTGTACTGCAGCGGTCGGGGTCCCAGGGCAAGGACCGGGGTCACCCCCCCCGGTCCAGAGGGGGGGGGGGGGGGGAACAGGGCCAGATCAACTCTGCTCCGGGCCTTCAGGTCAGGCATCGTTTGGCGGGATAGTGGGGCAGCGGCCGTCCGCCCCACTCACCGCCGGAGTAGGCCCTATCTGGGGTTTCAAAGATTCTTCCTCCAGGGGACTGAAGCTCAAGGAGCCAGCCTCTCCCTGGATCCAGTGCCTCCTTTGGGCCAAGGACTGGTGCTATCGGTCAGCTTTTAGGCTGAAATTTGTAGGTTTAAAGGCTTAAAGTAGAGGGATTTGCCGGAGCTGATCACCCTTGCGACCGTCCAGCTCGGCGGTCCGGCCCTGCCCCTTGTGTTATTTTTCACACACATTCTACTTTAGGCATAGAATCTCAGCTCCTGTTAGGTGTTACTGCCAAAGGACACCCCAATATGTGTTCGGCAACATCTCCTGAGTACAGCGATACCACCCATGCATAGGTGTGTCGGGTTCTCTGTGGGCTAAAATACCTTATTTGCAGGGTGCGCATCCCAGTTTTACAACTTGGAATTTTCACAGCTGGCCATCATGCAACCATATCCCATTTGGAAAAATTTTGTAGTCGGCCTATGTAATTTACCCCGTCAAACCATATGTTTTCAGAATCATTTCATACCTCTTCCTCGACATACATTGGGAGTAAACTGGGGTAGAAAAGATGGGGCTACTGCTCCATTAGGAGTGGATGGAGGGCTTCTTTATGATGCCCATCAGCATAGTCAATGCCCAGAATCTTTTACATTCTGGCACATCGATGGGGGCCCATTGCTGCTTTGCCAAAAAAGAGTCAGGTTTTGCAGAACTGATCGGCATATAAATTAGTTTGGGCGACAATGCTCCCCAATACATTATCGCCCAGAAACACCTCCATAAACTGCTGAGGGCTAAATCCTGCGACATCCAAATGAATGCCAGGATTTGCAGTAAAGGGTGGGATGTCTGGCCTCTGGCGATGAGGCACTACCCACTCCTCAGCAGTTCTGCCAGCTGAAGCAGCACGTCTCCTTCTGGCAGGGGGACTAGCAGGCACAGATACAACATAACTAGATACATCACTAGCAGCAGACACTGTATCTAGTGATGATGTATCTGAGCACCTGGCAGGGTCAAAATCAGGGTCGGAGTCTGACATAGACGCGTCAGACTCTAGCGCAAGGGTGGCATATGCCTGCTCAGCACTGGTTGACTTCCGTGACCCATGTAAGATGATCACAATCACTTTACTTAGTGACCTGATCTGCCTCTTTGTCAGTCTCAGTCAATCCTATGGGGACGCACTGTGATTGGATCAGGCTACCACATGTCTGCTTGTTTTTCTGAGTCTAACAGCATGCAGATTTACAGCTTCAGGCTTGAATACAGTAAGATTTTTACTATATTTATGGAGGCATGAGGGGTCCAGGGGGGCTAGATGGTGGTGTTTACACTATAGGGTCAGGAATACATGTTTGTGTTCCTGACCCTATAGTGATCCTTTAATGTTAGGGAGTCTAAGTCTGTAAGCCATTTTTTAATCCCAGGTAAAAGCTCTCAGGGCCACTATCATAGAAATACAGCAAGTACTCCTGAAGTCACCCACTCAAGCCGGGACATATGCAAGTTTTCAGTTGGTGAAACAGAAATATTCTTTAAGATGCATCCCCAAACAGGACAAACTTCCTCAGAGATACAAACACACTGGCTTCGTTGCCAGCATGTCGGTGACGTCATCTACATAAATGTATAAACCATAGATTACGAAGCATTTAGGTGATACAGTGGTATTACAGAAATGTCCCCAAGACCCTATCACAACTGTAGCTAAATTTCATGAAAAAAGTGAAGGCAAAAAGTTAATCACAAGTCTTCTCATAGGTTTTTATTATAGTAGAATATCCACATCTAATGGCGACAAAGATGAGAGCAAAGCAGTATATGATACTTTAAAAAATTCTATGGATTTGTCCACACTGATTCCTGTTGTTTCCTGGTTAATAAGTTCTTTGTGCAGATGACCTTTATCTTTACATAGGCAATAAAATATTGAAGTTTTAGGTATTCTGCTGAATCCCAGACTTCCAGTTTCTCAGCATCTTTAATGTAGAACAGGCAGATAAAACACTAGAATTTTGTTGTTTTTTGGAATGTGCAGAAATACTTGTAAAATTAGTGCTTCTAATTAATGCTTCAGTGATTCCAGTGATTGCTTAACACACAGCACGTATAGATACATAACATACATTTAAATAACAGATGTTTTTACCCAGGTGTAAGTTATGTAAGTCTCCAAACCGGCATTGAGTTTCCAAGAGTTGGTCGCTCCTTCTGCGCTTCTTCTTTTATCTGTAATGGCCCTATCAAGCTCTACCTGACAATAATTACAGGCAGGTACTATAAAGTATTGTAGCACAGCTGAATGATTTCTATATTCACCTTGAACATTGCCTGATTTTAGTTTCACATGCTGAAGTGCATTATTAATGTTTTATAATGATTCTGTGTTTGACCAGGCTTGTTTCACATTGCTCTTGTATTGATATCCCTAGACTTTCCAATCATGAATTCCAGGTTCTCCAGACCACTTTCTTAAAGAAATCTTCTATTTTTTTTTTACCATGATCTTCAAATACTAATACAAGTCCCACAATAAAATTCATTAATGCATTATGTCTCATTCTTCTTCTATTTCATCTTATGCTGTATTATAGTGTATTTAAAGGATGTCAACTATATTGCATCAGACCAGTCCCTGATAGCCTTTTACAGAACCCAAACGCATCTCAAGCAGGTTAATAATACCTGCTTAGAAAAAAGTAGAAAAACATGAACTGATAAGAAGTGGTCTCAGAGATGTAAACAAACATCATGTTAATCATCTTGACAAGCACATTTAAAAAAATGTAGACCATCGCAGTACCTTGAATAATGAGTAATTTTTATCATGATGTGTTTGGAAAACTGGCCTTAATTTAATGTCTTTGGATACACTTTTCAAATGATTTAATATTTCTGAAAAAGCTTTTGAAATTATTTAATATTTTTGGATAAAGTTTAAAAATATTTTTTTCAAAATAGTAAAATCTAAAAACATATCATATAGAAAAAAATATTTATGAAAATTAAATATTTTCAAAATTTTAAAAGTTTATCCAAAAATGTTAAATTATTTAAAAAGCTTATTAAGAAAATGTATTCAGGCCATGGTTAGAAGAAACAACTAGAGTCAATATTTTTTATGTCTTTGGAAAATGGACGCTGGGGAATGTTACTAAATTAGTATGCTATTATTTATCACTATATTATATACTAGATACACTATTAATAAATATATTATTATAAAAAATCAACAGGGTCACTCAGGGAGCTGATTAGACAACTGTAGAGTGGATACAGGCCCACTACTGCACTAGAAGATACAAGTCAAATATTTCCCTTTTCTAATACTTCTCTGAAGGTGAATGTCAAAATCATATGTATTTGATGACATATTCTGGGTAGACTTGATGTTTTTCCACACAGACACAGGAAGAAGAGCTCCCATTTTCTTTAAGATTCTCCACCAGGACACGTGCTATAAACATAACGTGACTCAAAAAGAATTCCTTCGGGCTGAAGATATGACAGTAGTATGCATCTTTTCCAAAAGAGATTCCTGAAGAACATGAAACACAAATATACTTTATAAAATCTATAATGTTACATATCTTCATTATAAAGATATATTTCCAAACATCATCCTTGTCCCTTCCATCCATGCTATATTGTCCTTCTCTTACCTTTGTTGTTCATAGTTCCATTTAACTGATGGTCAAAATTTTGCTGACATATAGTATCAATCAGGCTGTCACTGGTTGCATGAAATAACTGTATCTCATCCACCACTCGTCCATCTTTACACTTGTTCATCTCCTTTTTTTGCCTGTGGAAAACAACTAACAATTAAATACTCTAGCATTGAGGATCTAAGTATAAATTCAGATTTAGTTTTTTGTTATTTTTTTTAGTCATTCCAGAATTTTGTTTAGTTTGCACATATTTGCTGTTAGTATATTGAATCAGATGAGTCACTGGTTCTTGGTTGCTCACGGAAAAATGCTTGAGGACCTGAGATGCATTCAGCAAATTATTTGTATGCAGTGTATGCAGTGCATTGCAAATTTTAGTTTATGCCTAAACATTTTTTGCAAATTGTTAAAGGTTCATACCACACCCATAAAGTTCTTCAGCTTGCTGAACTGCTTCATGGATGAGGAGTATCACAGTTCAAAGGCACTTTATAAAAGTGCCGATTTCTATGAGAAACCAGGACATTTAAAGTTAATTAATGAGCTAATGAAAGTGACAGGCAAACTATAACTAAGTGCACCTCCCTCTTTCTCCACTGCATACCTCCTACTCAGAATAATATGCAGTGCGCGCACACATAAGCTGACGCTGAACAAGCCCTTCATTTATTATTTGAAATAGACTATCAGAGGTTTCTCATTGGGAATCCTTAGAAGTTCTCCATGATTATGTGCGTGCTTGCACACCTGCCATTTGTGCTCGGAATTTCTAATATGTAATGGAATGTAGAAGGAGAAGCAAAGTTGGTTGAGGTGTGCCGAAAACAACGTACAAGTAGGCCTGTAATAAAAAGAGGGCCCACAAAGGTGAATTGTAAATATAGATGGGTGTAGGTGGGTGGGGACAACAGCTTGCACGACAAAGGTAAGTAGGGGGGAAGGAGTTTAAATAGGGGTCATAACTCCTCCCACAAATTCAGGCCAAATGGCCTTCCAACTTGTGCTCAGAATTTCTAATACGTAATTGAATGTAGAAGGAGAAGCAAAGTTGTTTGAGGTGTGCCGAAACCAACGTGCGAGTAGGCCTGTAATTAAAAGAGGGCAAAAGAGGATTAGAAGAAAACACACTTTATTGCAAGTTTATACAGCGTGTATACTGAAAGCTTGAAAGAAGCTTTCTCTCTGGTTGAGTTATATACATAACTGAATTGAGGATTACCTGTGACCTTGTCACTTAATGATGTGGACTGGGGTGTAAGAGCTTGAAGCTGCTGATGCAGCGCTTATGCGAGAAAGAGTGACCAGAGAAGGAAGCCATGTTGTAGCTCAACTTTAATGGTAGGGTTTGTAGTGAAATAATGAATTTGTCTGATAGTGAGTGGGTGCCCTTGGAGATGTAATAGTGGAGTGTCAGGGTAGGAGGTTTAAGAAAGGTGCGTGATTAGGGCAGGTTGTGAGGACCTGGTAAAGTACTCTGGTAATAGGTAGAGAAATCTGGAATAGTGAAACTTTAAGGTGTAGGTTAGAGGAAGAGGCAATAATCACCATAGTTTTACTGTAAAGTCTTGTTTCACGTAAAACTCTGCTTGTGAAATTGTTACAATATACAAAGCCCTGGCGTGAGTGATAGAGTAGTTGGGTGAAACTGCATGGAGCGTGAGTACCTGTGCGTGGTGTAATTGTGTGCTTAGCCCAAGATTAGCTCATGGAATGGTGATATCCTGGATGGTAGGTGGTGGGCCGTAGGTAGTGCCTGAAAGAAGACCTTAAATTGAGAGCGTGAAAGAGCGTCAGTGGCTGTGTTGTGGACACCAGGAATGTGAATGCAGATTAGATAGAACTGAGAGGTTGCTGCCAGCTAAGTCTGCCTGCGAATCAGCCTTATAATAGTTAGCGAGGATGACCGCCCTTTGTTAATGATGTCGCAGGCTGCGGAGTTGTCAGAGTAGCATTTAACTGCCTTGCCGGTCCAAAGATGACCGCACGATGGGGTAGATCTCTAACAAAGTAGCAGTCTCTCTAAAGGCCTGCATGGCATACGTCTCAGTGGGCCAGTCATCCCTAAACCAGTGGTTGTCGAAAATGGCTGCAAACCATGTGTGTGCTGCTGCGTCTGTGTAAATTGAAGGTGAGTGCTCTGAAAGTGGGGGAATGAACAAAGAGATCCCATTCCATTCGGCCAAAAATCTACTCCGCATGTGTAAATCTGCCCTGGCTGGATCCTCCAGAATGATAGGGCAGGAGTCGGAAATTAAGTAGCCTAGAGACAAAAGACCTACCCTGCAGAATGATGCGGAATGCAAAGTTGAGGGACCCCAAAAAGGACTGGAGTCCCCTCCTAGTGCACGCAACACTTCGCAGGAACAGGACAATTTCGTTCCTAATGTGGGACAGTTTGTCTGGTGGTAGACTGGCTTGGAAGGTAGTGATGTCCAATACTATGCCAAAGAAAACGAGCCTGGTAGAGGGACCCCGAGTGTCGTAAAAAGGGCTGTGATGGTGTGAATACTGTTAGGTGTTTGTGAACCTGGTTCAATCAACAAAAAATCATCCAGATAGTGGATGACTGATGGACACCTGATTATGTTTAGGAGCAGCCAGCAGAGGGTTTCTGCGAAGATGTCAAATAACTTAGGGCTGCTCCTAGAGCCAAACGTTAGCCGGGTAGCGAAAAAATACTTATTCCTCCATTTAACACCGTGCAAGTGCCATAGTGAAGGGTGAATAGGGAGCAGTTTAAAGGTGTTGGATATGTCTGTCTTGCTTAACCAAGCCTTACTACCTGCTGAAATGATAGCTTGCATGGCATCGTCGATTTTAGCGTAGTGCAGTGAGAACTCCTCAGCGGGAATGAGGGAGTTGATGCTGGGAATGGAGGAAGAGTGTGGTGCAGAGAGGTCTATAATCAAATGTTTTTTGTTGGTGTATTTGTGAATGGCTACCCTGATGGGATTGGTACGCCAAGATGAGAAAGGTGAAGACAGGAAAGGGCCGATCATGAAACCAGCCTTGATTTCCGTGGACAGAAAGTGGTCCACCGTAAGTGGGTCAATGGATGCGGATAATAGGTTAGGGAATTCAAGTGTACCTGTGGGGATGGTGATAAGGCCCGTGTGAAACCCCTGTGAGAAACCCGTCACCAGAAAATCTACCAGATGCCTAGCTGGGTGTGAATGCAGATAGTATTCCAGGATGTCAATGTTAACCTCAGTTAGGCATTTCTTAGGTGACAATCGGGCTGGACATGTGGACTTGGTGTGGGCTCTGGAGCAGATGTGCAATGCCCTGCATGCAGTGAAATTGCATACCCCCGCATTAAAGTCATTGCACACCAGAGCCTTGCCCAGAAATGAAATGGGTCTGCCCAGCTTGTACCTCTGCCCGCCTCCCTGTCGTGTGTGCGGGGTGATGGAGTGGTGAGATGTGTAAGTGTCTGTCTCGCAAGGGCACAAGTCGGAGAAGTGAGAAGAGGAACTACAGGGGGCACAAGACGGGGGCCTCAAACCAGCAAAGTGACGGCAAAACAATTCTGGGTCCATCTGGCACCAGTTGATTCTTATATTGAACTGTGCCAGATGAGTAGCTTGTCTTGGCCGAAACTGATTTATGAAAATCCTTACCTCTGGTAAACATTCCAAAGAGATGGGTTTTGAATTCGCTCAATGCTCAAGATTGTCACTGTGGCTAGAGTGCTGTGGAATAAATATTTCACCTTCTCATACTCATTTGAATTTTTGTCCAAGTCGACCAGCTGGAAAACATTTAGAGCAGAGTTAAATCAGTTTTATTTCTGTGTATGCAGCCCTAGCCACACCTCCCCTGGCTGTGACTGACACAGCCTGCATGAAAACCAAATGGTTTGATTTCCAATCAGATGTCACTTGTTTTTAAAGTTTTTATCTTCTGCTCTGTAAATTAAATTTTAATTATATACAGGAGGCTCCTGCAGGGTCTAGCAAGCTATTAATATGGCAGGAGATAATAAATTATTAATTAAACAGAATTTGCAATAATGAAAATGTAATTATTAGATAACTCTTTACAGGAAGTGTTTGGGAAGGCTGTGTAAGTCACATACGGGGAGGTGTGACTAGGGCTGCCTAAACAAAGTAATTTACCTAAAAAAATGCAGAAAAAAAAATGCAGAAAAATTGAAAAGTAAGACTGCAGGGACATGATCTGTACACCAAAACTGCTTAATTAAGCTAAAGTTGTTTTGGTGACTATAGTGTCCCTTCAAAAAAAAAGGCTAGCATTCTTTTTTGCATAAACAGAATATTCAAGCATATAATTGATATGTATGTAAACAGATTGTTGATCCAAGTAGAAATCTGATTGCTATTAGGGAGTCAAAAGGGATTTATTTTCCTTTTTGTGGCACAGTTGGGAATGGCTATAATTGGGTTTTATTTTTATTTTTATTATTTTTTGGACAGCATAAAAGAATAGTTTTCTTTCTTGAACTTGATGGACTTTAGCCATTATTTCAACCTTGACAACTATGTAATCAAGTCAATTCGGATAGGCTGCTATAATCATCTGAGTTAACCAAGGGAAGGAAACTAGATATTCGTCTTGAGTACTCCGCTACATACTACACAATGCTCTGCTCAGTAAATCCTTCTATATGCTGTATGAATTTGATATGTGTAAAACTGTGTGTGTGTGTGTGTGTGTGTGCACAGACACACACAAACACATATTTGTCATTTTTTTTATTCCCTGGCTATCAGCATTCTTTATTCTTTAATTTGCAAAAATTATGATTGTGCACATAACTTTTCATGCGTGGCTGATGCTAGTGCACATGAAACTCAAGAGGAATGGGGGATGATGAAGAACCTCATGTAGCTGAGAGGTGTGCCCAGCAATGCAATCTGACCAAGTTTATTACATTCTATTCAAAATTGTTATTTCTTTATTTTTGTTTGTGTAAGTGTTTTATTGCTGGTTCTAAAAGTCAAGTGATGCATGTCCCTTTAAGTGATCATATTAATTGATTAGCTTAGTTAAAATTTGACCTTATATTGTCAATAAACAATAAAGATATCATAAAAAATTCCTAAAATGAGGCGGAGCCTAACCCTTCATGGAGACGGACGCGTGAGCCCTTAGCTCTCCGACCCCGGGATAACAATCCGCAAACATCAGCGACTAAACTACGGCATCTTGCCACCAAAACCCGACCTACTGCCACCCCACATACCCCTCACCAACCTACCCCATGGGAGGCACCAAAAAACGATGGGAAACCACTCCGTCTGTGGCCACGTTGTTCCGCAGCAAAGATGACGGGCGGCCATCTTTATCACAAGGCCCCAGAGAATCAGGCTCCGAATCCGACAGGTATGATCCAGCAGACGAACGAACAACACCCCTCACAAAGGAGGACCTAGGGAGGATGCTCAAGGAGACCTCGGACGACATCAAGGCCTACACTACGACCGCCCTAGAGATGCAAATTGCCGGTCTCAAGGGAGACATGGAGGGCCTGGCCTCACGCACCAACCGTGCAGAAACACAAATATTAGAAACACAGGCCACGACCGAGACGCATTCCAGAGAAATTAAAACACTACAAGAAAGGGTCCTGTATCTGGAGGATGGCCTAGAGGACCTCAACAATAGTTCAAGAAGACAAAACATCAGGATAAGAGGCCTGCTGGAGTCGGTCCCGCCCGAGACAATACTACCCACGGTCCGGGCCATCTTTCACTCCGTTTTGCCAGACATGCCTGAACAAGAACTCTACATCGAAAGGGCACACAGAGCCCTGCGTCCCCCAGCTTTCAACCTGAACGCACCCAGAGACATCATCACCAAGCTCCTATACTTCCCTGTAAAAGAGCAGCTTATGAGAGCAGCAAGGGAAAACCCCCCAATATACCAGGGACACACACTGCACTTTTACCAGGACCTGGCCCCGACTACCCTGAAGAAACGCCGGGACCTCAAACCTCTAACGACGGCACTCACAGAGAAAGGATGGCGATACATGTGGGGACACCCTTTTAAACTACTCGTCAAAAAGGGCGACCAGACATACACCCTCCACCAGGTATCAGATATGTAGGATTTCGCCAACCACATTGGACTTTCACTACGCCAACCTGCGCCAGCCACCGACCCAACCGCAGAAAACGGCAGACACGGAGAGCAGAGACCTCGTCCAACCAGACAACAAACAAAGACGAGACCCTACATTGCACCTAAAGGACAATCCCAAATGGACACATGAAATGAGCCCCATACCCTTCATGGGGTCCCCCGGCTATGCCACAAGGGACACTCATAATTTACTCCAGTTCCTGACCGTTAAGTATTAAGTTTATTGTTTGTTGTTCAACTATCCATTTAAAAATGATCACTTGGGCCCAGAGAAAAGCAAAACAAAATTTACAGTGGCACTCCTTAGCACAGCTACTATTGGAGCCCCATACCACTCCCAGCCCCGGCCACAGTATGAGCGCGAGAGTCTAAACTCACAGAGCGCACACCAGACCCCCACAAGTCCAGCCCATAACCCCATCCGCACCTACTCGGCAAATGGGAGAAGTACCCAGCAGGCACCACAGGGGCCCACTGCACTAATCCCCAAGCCGCATGCGAAATAGCACATCGGGGGCTGGCCATCCAAACCCGCGGAAAAAGCCCTCATAACGTAGTACTGCACCCACCAACACTATCGAGGACACACCGCTAGTCACTTACAGACGGGACATATAGCCTGCGTAGACCAGGGCACGGTGAACCCTCGAGGGCCATGAGCAACCACAGGGCTGCGGTCACTCATATTTACAAACAGTACCAAAAGTTTAGGAGGGCAACACACCACGGGCCATGAACCCGACCTGTGGGGTGCGCCGCATGTAAAACTTTTTATTTTCCTTTGGTCTTGTGGGCCCAGGCACCATGAATGCCCCGCCGACTGCCTTGCGGGCCCGCCTCTCCCGGGGCCGCCCCCCCGCCCGCCCACCTTAGCCCACGGGATGCCTCGCCTGAACAACCCGCCAAAACCACATAAAAACCTACACCAAGGAGACACCTGAACCCAACACCCAGCGCTGAAGGGGTGACAACACAACAAAACCCAGGCTGGGAGAGGGCACCCGGGGCTGGGGGCCTCTCCCTCGGCATGTAGCGGGGGGGGGCGGGGCACCGGGGGGGGTGGATGGGGAGAGGTTCACAACCTAAAACCACTTGTTCCCTACCCAAGGGGCCATACCCACCCCACCAATCGTACTGCAAATCCAACAACCCACTAGACCCCCCAGGCACAGAGGGCAGCAAGGCAACCCCCACAACAAAAATCACTCGACCCACCCGTTCCCTCCAACAAAAGAACACATAAGGGGTCCAGCGTAAAGGGAAGAATCATATAGCAGGCTAAGGGTAAATTTACTGTTCAATGTTTACTGTATACTGCTTAAGGTTGAATGTTTACGACCCAATGTGTTGTATATCATATGTATATTACTGAAAACTTGGCAAACCCACCAACCCTGCTTAAAATGTACCACAAGCACAGATGATCCTAAGACCCTGACCCGACGACTAGGCACCCACCCACCACGGCTAGGGAGGCGACCCACCCGAGCACCTTACTTAGATACCCACGAACAACGCCACCATCCCCCAGACGACTACGGACGACCAGTCCTAACGAGGGCACCCCCCACACCTCTACCACAAACAAGTGACAAATAAGCTCCCAGGGAAAACCCGAGGACGACACCAATGAGACCCACGGACCAATAGCAGGACAGAGGCCAAACCAGATACGCCGACCGGACTACAGAAACCCGTCTTAGACCACACCGGTCTACGACCCCAGGATACCCCAACGAGACGTGACCCCCACTAGCCGATCTAGCACACGCAAAAAGGGTCCACCCATGGCATCCCAAACTGGAGACCGACCGGGCTACAACACGTAGACAAACATGCACCACACCCTGAAACCACAAACCCCCGAGCAGGGGACCGAAAAACATCCCACCCACGCACAGACCGACTCAGATAGGCCCCAAGCGATAAATTATAACGACACCCAACTATCCGAGATATGAGAACCCACCACACACCTCCCCACCTCAACGGACACTGACCCGAGAGGAAACCACATCGATCCCTCCCCAACAGATCACGAACCAATGACCACACCAGGGACTACATCTAAAGGGCTATGATATAACCATACACGGCAAGTAAACAGCTGTGGGGGCAAGCCCCCCCACACACCTGCCACAGCACCACAACGTGAACCCACAAACCTCCACCCACCTACCCCCCCCAACCACACCGAACGCAACAGCACAGCAACCCTACCCAGGGAGGCACAACGGGACCTCAGAAGGGACCCACTCCCCACTATACCACACCCGACAGCGCACGTTAACAACTGAAGAATCCCGGGGAGGACTGCGCCAGGTACACCGGCCGTCTTACCCCCAAGACCTCCCACAGACAACACACCCCCGGCACTCTCCCCGACCCAGTTCGGGACAGAGACCGAGATAAGGACACATACTAAAACAGCCAACACAAGCTCACACACGAAACTCCCTCCGCCCACACGACACCTGGCAGTAGCCTAGTAAGACCAGGTAACGTCACCCCACAACACTCTTCCCCCCCTTCTTTCTCTCCCCTTTTCATCCCTCACCCACTACTCAACCACCCTAACCTCGAAAGATGTCGGCCACTCTGACCTGCCTATCAATCAATTGTAAAGGCCTAAACAACCCCTCCAAAAGACACCAACTCATGCGATGGGCCAATAACTCAAAAGCAGATATTCTCCTACTCCAGGAAACGCACTTCACCCAAGCCAAACAGTTCCCTCTCCTGAGCCGACACTATCGGGAGAACCACTTCGCCAGCTCCCCAACAGGCAAACAAAATGGAGTAGCTATCCTAATACGGAAGTCATGCCCCATCTCAGTCAACCACACCATTGCCGACCCGCAAGGCAGATAGATACCTTACAATAGCTGGCAAAATTGGCCCGCAACAATATGCATTCTCCTCAGTATACGCACCCAACAAACCCACCAGCTCATTCTGGAACAACCTCCGAGCACACCTGGCACTATTCACTCCCACCACTTGATCATCGGAGGAGACTTCAACACCACCCCATCGCCCACTGTAGATAGACGCCGAGCCAGAACCCACACACTACAACGCCAACCGACGGCAAAAGACGACAAACTCTTCGCGGCATTCCTTGCCCGGACCCACCTCATAGACGCATGGAGATCTCAACACCCCACGACATTAGACTACACCTTCTTCTCCCACCCACACCAATCACACTCCCGCATAGACCTCATCTCAATTTCCCAGGCGATAGCACCCTCACTCAAGAACACTTCCATCGGCCAGATCACCTGGTCAGACCACGCCGACACCACGCTAACACTCACCACCCCAGGTACGGGCCGACCATGGACATGGAGACTCAACCCCACCCTCCTCCATAACCCACAGATCCGAGCAACGATTGATAAAGCCCTTACCGAATACTTCGAAATAAACAAAGACTCGGTGGACTCCAAATGCACCTTATGGGCGGCACACAAAGCGGTCATGAGGGGGACATTAATAAACCAAGCCACCATACATAAGAAAAAACAACTCGCCCACCTGGAACAAACTCTGGCGACACTCAGAACCCTGGAGACTAAACTAAAACTCGACCCCACTCCAGAAGTGATTGCTAAGATTACACAATGCCAGACCGAAATTAAAGAACACATGAAAAGGGACTCGACAAAAGCATTATTGTGGTCCAAACAACTTTTTTATGACAAGGCCAATAAGGCCGACACCTTACTGGCACGAAAGCTTAGACAACGCACAGCCCAAAAGCAGATACACAAAATAGCTACACCAAACGGAACCATAACGGAGGACCCCAACAAGATAGCCGAAATATTCCAAAATTACTTCATGTCCCTATACGACCACGACCCCGAAACACGGCTGAATCCAAACGCCACCAACACACGCATCGACCACTATCTGACACACACCCCGCTACCTTCCCTGTCAAATGAAGCAGCACAAAAACTGATAGACCCGATAACACCAGAAGAACGCAGGCACCATGAAATCGCTCAAACCAAACAAAAGCCCAGGCCCAGACGGGTTCACGGGATTATACTATAAAACATTCGCCCCTACACTCTCCTCTCATTTATGCAACCTATATAACGCCATCCTACAAGGCAAACCACTACCACAAGAAATGCTCCAGGCCACAGTATGCCTCCTTCCCAAACCCAACAAAACACACCTAGACCCGGGACACTACAGGCCCATCTCCCTACTCAATGTAGACATAAAACTATTCACCAAACTCATGGCAGACCGGATATGCCCCTACCTAACACAACTCATCCACCCCGACCAGGTTGGTTTTATCCCCACACGACAGGCCAGCGACAACACCAGACGAACGTTCGACCTCATCTGGGCCGCAACAACAACAAGGACTCCAACCCTCACACTATCTCTGGACGCAGAAAAGGCCTTTGATAGACTGCTCTGGCCATACCTTTTCGCAACCCTCTGGAAATTCGGATTTCCTACGGGCTTCCTAGAAGCACTACAAACACTTTACGCCTCACCGAGGGCCAGTCTCATATTACCCCTCACGCAACCACCCATGTTCACTATACACAACGGAACACGCCAGGGATGCCCCCTATCCCCGATTTGGTTCGCCTTATCTTTAGAACCGCTCCTACAGAACCTCAGACGAAACGTAGCTATAAAAAGGCATTAAGATCCGTGAAGAAGAATACAAAACCGCCGCATATGCAGATGACCTACTGGTCACCCTCACGGACCCAATATCCTCCCTGCAACCACTTATCCAAGCTCTAGAACAATACGGCAAAATCTCCGGTTATAAACTTAACAGACAAAACAGAAGCCCTACCTACCTATACACATTCAAAAAAAGTACCCTTTTAGGCTAAACCCCAACCACATACAATACTTAGGCATCACCCTACCAGCAGACCTCTCCCAAAGCTATGCCACGAACTACACCCCAATCATCCAGAAAATCACACACGACATCACCACATGGCAAAGTATGCCGATATCTTGGCTAGGCAGATTGGCCGCGGTCAAAATTAATCTCCTTCTCAGACTGCTATACTTATTTCAAGCACTCCCAATCCCACTCTCCACCCCAGACTTCAAGCGTCTACAGACGCAAATAGACAAATTTATATGGTCCAACAGACGCACACGAATTAAGAGGCAAACCCTATATGTACCCAACAGAGCAGGAGGCCTGGGCCTACCCCACCTTATCCATTACTACCAGGCAGCACAACTAACACAAGCCCAAAACTTGCACGCTCCATACGGAGTCAAAAGATGGGTAGACCTCGAGCACGATATATTCGGTAGAGACCACCCATCCCTCTACATCTGGCTACCCAAACGAGCCAGGCCCCCTATGCCACGAACGACCCCAGCGCTGACCAACACAATTAAAATATGGGACAAAATCGCACACAAAAGTGGCCTCACCGCACCCTTGTCCCCACTCACCCCAATACTCCGCAACACACAATTCCCCCCAGGCATGACACCCAAAGACTTCACCCACTACGAGGACAATAACCTCACGCGCCTTTACCACTTCTTCAAGGGCCAGCAAATTACACCATTCCCCGAACTACAACAAACGATACCGTTCCAAACATTTGACTTATTCAGATATATACAGATCAAAAGCTTCCTAGCAACACCAGAAAATACAACAGCGGGTATAACGGCACTCACCGCCTTTGAGAAACAATGCATGCAAGCCCCAATTCAAAAGGGCCAAATCTCGGCACTTTACACCCACATAATACAAAACGTAAAATATGGAGCACTCACGTACGTGTCGGCCTGGGAGAGGGACCTCGGCCCAGCAGAGGACCCATCAGACTGGGCAGATATATGGGAGGCCACAGCAACAATCTCCATCTGTGTAAACCATAAAGAACAGGCCTACAAAACTCTTATGAGATAGTATGTCACCCCCCTCAAGCTTAAACAGATGGGCAGGTCAGGCACAGACTTGTGCTGGAAGGGATGCGGCCAAAAGGGAACCTACCTTCACCAATCATGGGAATGCCCCCAAATCAAACGAATCTGACAACAAGTAGCGACCATGGTCTCTAGCATCCTACATACTGACATCCCACTAAACCCGTGGATCTGGCTGCTATCGAAACCACGCACAGATATACCCAGAGCACAAAACAAACTGACAGCAAAGATAGCATTGACAGCCTGAAGGCTGAAAAATGGGGCAGTAACGAAACACCGACCATGGAGACAATCAGACGAAAAATAAACGACACCACCAAACACTTCCACAAAATCTGGGACCCATGGTTCTACGAATTCCCGACCCTTGCCGGCACACACTGAGCAGGCCGCACACACACCACACATTTCAGAGCGATAAAGGTCCCCCCATCCCTCCCCACCACCCAGAACCACACTGCTACCAGACACCACAACATCGCAAAACCTACCAGAAACGCACATTAGACCAATGAAAACCTGAGACCCACCGTCACCAACCACGCACCCACCTCACCAACAAAAGGGGAAAAACCAAAAAAGACAATTCAGGACGAAACGTTGACCCCACCCCTCATCCCCAAACACCTTACCATACTAAACAGACAAGGCACGACTGATAGCGCAATTAACCCAACTCCCCGAGCCCATCACCAAGAGGTACTCGGCAAACTGAATGCGAGACACGAATAGGATGCAAGATATACCTCAAAATGTAAGCAACACACAGCTATGAGAGGGCACCCTGTCCCCCATCCCTCTTGATTCTGTACCCCACCCCAAACCCTAGAAGGACAAAGAACTGCATTGTGATAGGAAAGGTAAAAAGTATACTTGAAACGAAAATGTGTTGAAAACATAAACTGAGGACTTCCACTTGCATGTGGAAAGCCGGATAACCATGAAAAACCACTCAATGTAATGCAATTATACACTATGACTTCTATCCCCCTACTTTCTTTCTGTACCCCCACCCCCAAAACGTATACCACTTGAAATTCAAAATAAAGAATTAAAAAAAAAAAAATCCTAAAATGAAATGGTGCTACAATCACCTCTGTGGGCCACACCACCACAAATACAACAAGTGATAGAAAAAAAAAAACAAAATGGTGAGAGCACTCAAGATAGTATAAATATTACCCAAACTCTGTCAGTCAATCTAAAATATTAAAACAGAAGAGAAAGACATCGGGTAATATAGTTAAAACAAAATATTTGTATAGCAAGTATTGGTCTCACTCACATATACTGAGCCACTTAAAAGCTGGCTCAAACTTCAGGCTTGAAAACAGTGGAAAACAGGACTTCTCGTAGGAACTTCCAATAATTCTGTAACTGGTACCTCCAATTTCATTCAGGACGCCAAATGAAGGTGGTTACAAATAAAATTTATTGAAATAAATAAAACCGAATAAAATTGCTTGGAAAATAAGTCCCATAAAGTATAAGTCCAGTCCCTCAACGCGTTTCGGCTCTCGCCTTCATCCTGAGTATTTCCACTGTTGTAAGTCTCCAGTTTATATACCGAAGATATTGGCGCTTTTTCTGTTTCAATTGCCGTTCTTCCGTTTCCTGTTACGTCCCGTGCGTCATGACGTCAACCCGCGTCCTTACGTCACAACGTCATTACTTCCGGGTCACTTCGTCTCTCTCCGGAAAAAAGACGTCGTTCCGTTCGGGTTGACGCCAGACTGGCAAAACACAGTAATACCTTAAAGTGACAAACTATTAAATCACTAAATTCACATCATACACATTTATATAATGATTTTAGTAAACCAAACTTTGATAAAACACAAAATAATAAGACATATCAAGTTACAACTTCTAGCATTAAAATCGAGTAAAAGGAACATCAGGGAAAAGAATTTACGATATATAAGCGGAGAAATAGATAATTACAATACATTATCTCTAAAAATTGAAAATCTCTTAATAATTTGATCTTAAAAACATATATAAAATATAGCATAATAAAACTTACGATTAGTTTAATAAAACTTAATGTTGGAAATTAAAGATAAAAATAAAAATAAAGGGGGCGGGGCTGGACCGCCAGGCTGAACAGTCGCATAATGGAGTAGCTCCTGCAAAACTCTCCAATTTTAACCTCTAAAACCCGGCATAACATTTACCTGACGACTGTCTGCTGTAACCCAGTGCAAGAGGCCACCCTGGTCCCGAGGAGAGGCTTGCTACGAAGTTTTAACCCCTCGGAGGGGCGATCCCTGTCGCACAAGATGAGGACCGCTCGGGTGGTGAGTAGGGTGGACGGCCGCTGCCCAGCTCTCCTGCCCACCAGCGGCAAGGCAGAAACACAGGGCTAGGCGGGTCTGGCCCTGTTCCCCCCCCCCCCCCCCTCTGGACCGGCGGGGGTAATCCCGGTCCCCCACGCCCATCAGAGCGCCATGACATCGGCGCAAGGAACAGCAGCAGAGCGGACCTAGAACACAGGCCACCCCCAAAATGGCGGAGGCCGCGTGGCAGGCGACCCTGAGGACCGCCAGGCGCACTCACCTCTCCCGACGCCACACAAGCGGACTGCCGACTCAGACAGGCTGGCGGAGTGAGTGCTAAGACCCCACAAGACACGCTATGGGGAGACTGCACTAATACCTGACATGCTGGAGGACACCAACCACATCGAGCGACAATGATGCAACACCCTGGTCTGACCTGCCATTCCGATCGGCTCACCGCAAGGGGACCGAACAGCAAGGACTGCCACCTAAAACCGACATGGTAATTGGGTCCTCTCTTCAGCCCACGACAAGTACCAGACTGGACTGCCAATAAGCCATAAAGGGACTAAAAGTACTACAGCAGTCACCAAACCTTATGTCCCAATAAAGACATCCTCACTGCATAAGGACGGGTCGCCTGGCATGCAAACGCTGACCCTCACCTAACTGGCGTGGGACTCACTTGGGGTGGACACTCTAAAGTCTAATCTTAAAAGTTGAAGCTGCTTTAGTGTGTATCACATGTGTCTTTTCAAGTTACTCATATTCGAGCTTGAGTTTAGCATATCATGCACCTAAGCAAATGTCACACACAGCATGCCGACCAGCAGACACATTCACACTTATAATGCTCGCAACACTGTGCTTCATGCTCATTAACCTTTGCACTCCCTGGATAATCTCATACGCTACACATATGGCCTAAGGCAGTGATGGCGAACCTTTTTGAGCCCGAGTGCCCAAACCGCAATACATGCCAATTTTTTTTCCTTAAAGTGCCAACACGGCAATTAAACCTGAATATTGAGGTTTAAGTTTAGAAAAAACAACTCGGACTGTTGTCCGAACTAATTAACAACACAACAACAGAGAGTTCAATGATACAAATTTTAAATAATGATATAAATAGATAAAATTAAGCTTATATTTATTAGTATCTCCAACAAATGCAATACATATACACACAGACTGCTGAATACACACAAACACACACGAGACTGCTGAATATAGAGACTGCTGAATACACACAAACACACACGAGACTGCTGAATATAGAGACTGATGAATACACAGACAGACAGTCTGCTGAGTACACAGACAGACAGTCTGCTGAGTACACAGTCTGCTGAGTACACAGTCTGCTGAGTACACAGTCTGCTGAGTACACAGTCTGCTGAGTACACAGTCTGCTGAGTACACAGTCTGACTGAGTACACAGTCTGACTGAGTACACAGTCTGACTGAGTACACAGTCTGACTGAGTACACAGTCTGACTGAGTACACAGTCTGACTGAGTACACAGTCTGACTGAGTACACAGTCTGACTGAGTACACAGTCTGACTGAGTACACAGTCTGACTGAGTACACAGACAGTCTGCTGAGTACCCAGGCAGTCTGCTGAGTACCCAGACAGTCTGCTGAGTACCCAGGCAGTCTGCTGAGTACCCAGGCAGTCTGCTGAGTACCCAGACAGTCTGCTGAGTACCCAGACAGTCTGCTGAGTACACGCACACACAATGCATTGAGGGGTGTGTGTGTGTGTGTGTGTGTGTGAGGGAGGGGAGGGGTACTGTGGTGGGTAGGGGTACTGCTGGGGGGGGGTAGGGGTGCTGCGTGTGTGGGGGGGTAGGGGTGCTGTGTGTGTGTGGGGGGTAGGGGTACTGCTGGGGGGTAGGGGTGCTGTGTGTGTGGCGGGGGTAGGGGTGCTGTGTGTGTGTGGGGGGGTAGGGGTACTGCTGGGGGGTAGGGGTGCTGTGTGTGTGGCGGGGGTAGGGGTGCTGTGTGTGTGGGGGGGAAGGGGTACTGCTGGGGGGTAGGGGTGCTGTGTGTGTGGCGGGGATAGGAGTACTGCTGGGGGGTAGGGGTGCTGTGTGTGGGGGGGGTAGGAGTACTGCTGGGGGGTAGGGGTGCTGTGTGGGGGGGGTAGGAGAACTGCTGGGGGGGCAAGGGTGCTGTGTGTGTGGGGGGTAGGGGTGCTGTGTGTGTGTGGGGTAGGGGTACTGCTGGGGGGTAGGGGTGCTGTGTGTGGGGGGTAGGGGTTCTGCTGGGGGGTAGGGGTTCTGTGTGTGGGGGGGGGTAGGGGTGCTGTGTGTGTGGGGGGGTAGGGGTGCTGTGTGTGTGGGGGGGGGTAGGGGTGCTGTGTGTGGGGGGTAGGAGTATTGCTGGGGGTAGGGGTGCTGTATGTGTGGGGGTAGGAGTACTGCTGGGGGGTAGGGGTGCTGTGTGTGGGGGTAGGGGTACTGCTGGGGGGTAGGGGTGCTCTGTGTGTGGGGGGGTCGGGGTACTTCTGGGGGGTAAGGGTGCTGTGTGTGTGGGGGGTAGGGGTACTGCTGGGGGGTAGGGGTGCTGTGTGTGTGTGGGGTAAGGGTGCTGTGTGTGGGGGGGGTAGGGGTACTGCTGGGGGGTAGGGGTGCTGTGTGTGTGGGGGGTAGGGGTACTGCTGGGGGGTAGGGGTGCTGTGTGTGGGGCGGTAGGAGTACTGCTGGGGGGGCAGGGGTGCTGTGTGTGTGGGGGGTAGGGGTGCTGTGTGTGTGGCGGGGGTAGGGGTGCTGTGTGTGTGGGGGGGTAGGGGTACTGCTGGGGGGTAGGGGTGCTGTGTGTGTGGCGGGGATAGGAGTAGTGCTGGGGGTAGGGGTGCTGTGTGTGTGGGGGGTAGGGGTACTGCTGGGGGGTAGGGGTGCTGTGTGTGGGGGGGTAGGAGAACTGCTGGGGGGGCAGGGGTGCTGTGTGTGGGGGGTAGGAGAACTGCTGGGGGGGCAGGGGTGCTGTGTGTGGGGGGGGTAGGGGTGCTGTGTGTGTGTGGGGTAGGGGTACTGCTGGGGGGTAGGGGTGCTGTGTGTGGGGGGTAGGGGTTCTGCTGGGGGGTAGGGGTGCTGTGTGTGTGTGGGGTAGGGGTGCTGTGTGTGTGTGGGGTAGGGGTGCTGTGTGTGGGGGGGTAGGGGTACTGCTGGGGGGTAGGGGTGCTGTGTGTGTGGGGGGTAGGGGTACTGCTGGGGGGTAGGGGTGCTGTGTGTGGGGCGGTAGGAGTACTGCTGGGGGGGCAGGGGTGCTGTGTGTGTGGGGGGTAGGGGTGCTGTGTGTGTGGCGGGGGTAGGGGTGCTGTGTGTGTGGGGGGGTAGGGGTACTGCTGGGGGGTAGGGGTGCTGTGTGTGTGGCGGGGATAGGAGTAGTGCTGGGGGTAGGGGTGCTGTGTGTGTGGGGGGTAGGGGTACTGCTGGGGGGTAGGGGTGCTGTGTGTGGGGGGGTAGGAGAACTGCTGGGGGGGCAGGGGTGCTGTGTGTGGGGGGTAGGAGAACTGCTGGGGGGGCAGGGGTGCTGTGTGTGGGGGGGGTAGGGGTGCTGTGTGTGTGTGGGGTAGGGGTACTGCTGGGGGGTAGGGGTGCTGTGTGTGGGGGGTAGGGGTTCTGCTGGGGGGTAGGGGTGCTGTGTGTGTGTGGGGTAGGGGTGCTGTGTGTGTGTGGGGTAGGGGTGCTGTGTGTGGGGGGGTAGGGGTACTGCTGGGGGGTAGGGGTGCTGTGTGTGTGGGGGGTAGGGGTACTGCTGGGGGGTAGGGGTGCCGTGTGTGGGGGGTAGGAGTACTGCTGGGGGGGGGGCAGGGGTGCTGTGTGTGTGGTGGGTAGGGGTGCTGTGTGTGGGGGGGGGTAGGGGTGCTGTGTGTGTGGGGGGTAGGGGTGCTGTGTGTGTGGGGGGTAGGGGTACTGCTGGGGGTAGGGGTGCTGTGTGTGTGGGGGGTAGGGGTACTGCTGGGGGGTAGGGGTGCGGTGTGTGTGGGGGGTAGGGGTACTGCTGGGGGGTAGGGGTGCGGTGTGTGTGGGGGGTAGGGGTACTGCTGGGGGGTAGGGGTGCTGTGTGTGGGGGGGGTAGGGGTACTGCTGGGGGTAGGGGTGCGGTGTGTGTGGGGGGTAGGGGTACTGCTGGGGGGGTAGGGGTACTGCTGGGGGGGTAGGGGTGCTGTGTGTGTGGGGGTAGGGGTACTGCTGGGGGGTAGGGGTGCAGTGTGTGTGGGGGGTAGGGGTACTGCTGGGGGTAGGGGTGCGGTGTGTGGGGGTGGGGGGTAAACGTTTGGAGAAAAAAAAAAAAAAGTACATTAAATTATCTTCTCCCCTCCCTTCTTACCTTTAATGAAGGGGGGGACACAGCCATCCCTGGTGGTCCGGTGGTGGCAAGTAGTGCTTCCGGTTCGGGAGGCAGGGGGAGGCAGGGGAGGGATCTTTGCAGCAGCTCCCCTGTCCTCCCGCGCGATGCTGTGTGGAGCGTTGCCATGGTAACGCGCGGCAACGCTCCACACAGCTTGCTCGCGGGAGGACAGGGGAGCTGCTGCAAAGATCCCTCCCCTGCCTCCCGAACCGGAAGCAGAGTAGGCGCCTGCGCCTACTCTGCAGTGATGGCAAACCTATGGCCGCGTGCCCACAGAAAGGGCCCGGCGTGCCACCTGTGGCACGCGTGCCATAGGTTCGCCATCACTGGCCTAAGGCAACCGACAATTGTCCAAAATGCTCACACACCTACACAGCCCTAGAGGCCTCACTACCCACGTAGGTCTCAACTACGTTTAATCTCTAAAAGCATATAAGTTTACTCAAACTGTCTAATTTTACTTCATGTACTCTCTAAAAAAATTGTGCTGTTAATGCTTGCCATGTTACCAAATATCTTGTGTTAATCTTTTGGCTTATATCTGCTTTCGTGGCACTATAAACATGTCTAATTCTGAGCACTACAAAAATAAAGAATTTAAAAAAAAAAAAAAAAAAAAATTAGATAAAGGATAAAAACAAGTGTATAAGGGAAAAGAAGGGAAAAGCATTGTTAAATAAATGAATTAATTTCAAAATCAACATTTAGTCCTTTTCGGGCTAATGTATCTAATTCAAACATCCACTTCATTTCAGTTAGGCTTAAAGTGCGATCTTTATCTCCACCTCTCCAGTGGATGTGGATTTTATCAATACCCATAAAATCAATGCCCTGAGGATCCCCATTGTGAGCTTCTAAAAAATGTTTCGATACACTGCGGTTAATAAACTTTCTTTGGATATTATAAATGTGTTCTCTTATTCTTATCTTTAGGGGGCGTGAAGTCTTCCCCACATATTGATAACCACATTTACACATTAATAAATAAATTACGTCCTTCATTTGACATGTAATGAAAGGGCGTATAGGGTATTCTTTTTCTTTTTGTAGCAAAGGAGGTAAATTTCTCTATTTTCCTCTTACTATTAGACCTAAAACTACAGCCCCTACAATTACCACAGTAATAAAAACCTTTACTAGTCTGTAAAAAAATCCTTTCAAGTTTAATTTTATCCTTATCTAAAAAGCTTTTTTTTAAGATCTGTTTAAAATTTCTAGCCACTCTAAAAATGAATTTGGTTTTTGGTCTAAAAATGGAAGTATTTCGTAATCTTCCTTTAGCAGATCCCAATGTTTGTTAATTATTTTCCGCAGTACATGATTATTAGAACTAAAATTAAAAATTAACGGGATTTTTTTCTTCTTTATCTTTCTCGTTTACATTTTTTATTTTGTATTGTAGAAGAGACCCTCTATTTTTTTTCTCCAATCTCATTCTTAATATCATTTAATTGGCTACTATCATATCCTTTCTCAATAAATTTACTTCTTAATATATTAGTTTGTTTTAAATATTCTTTCTCATCAGTACAATTTTGTTTTACTCTTAGAAATTGGCCCTTTGGTATATTACTAAGCCATGGTTTAAAAAGGCAGCTTTGTAGGTCTATGAAACTATTCACATCGACTTTTTAAAAAAAGGTTTTACTTTTAATCTTATAATCCTCTATATAAATAGTCAAATCTAAAAAATGTATTTGTTCGGAGCTAATATCATAAGATAATTTAATATTAAATTAATTATTTAATAAATGAATAAATTATTAAAATTTTCTAGGGTTTCTTTACTTCCCCTCCAGATAATAAAAATGTCATCGATATAGCATCTGTAGAGGACCAGATTTGCCCCAATATTCTCTCTAGAGAAGATATGACTATCCTCCCAGAATGACATAATGACCTTTGCTACAAAAAAAGAATACCCTATACGCCCTTTCATTACATGCCAAATGAAGGACGTAATTTATTTATTAATGTGTAAATGTGGTTATCAATATGTGGGGAAGACTTCACGCCCCCTAAAGATAAGAATAAGAGAACACATTTATAATATCCAAAGAAAGTGTATTAACCACAGTGTATCGAAACATTTTTTAGAAGCTCACAATGGGGATCCTCAGGGCATTGATTTTATGGGTATTGATAAAATCCACATCCACTGGAGAGGTGGAGATAAAGATCGCACTTTAAGCCTAACTGAAATGAAGTGGATGTTTGAATTAGATACATTAGCCCGAAAAGGACTAAATGTTGATTTTGAAATTAATTCATTTATTTAACAATGCTTTTCCCTTCTTTTCCCTTATACACTTGTTTTTATCCTTTATCTAATTTTTATTTTTATCTTTAATTTCCAACATTAAGTTTTATTAAACTAATCGTAAGTTTTATCATGCTATATTTTATATATGTTTTTAAGATCAAATTATTAAGAGATTTTCAATTTTTAGAGATAATGTATTGTAATTATCTATTTCTCCGCTTATATCTCGTAAATTCTTTTCCCTGATGTTCCTTTTACTCGATTTTAATGCTAGAAGTTGTAACTTGATATGTCTTATTATTTTGTGTTTTATCAAAGTTTGGTTTACTAAAATCATTATATAAATGTGTATGATGTGAATTTAGTGATTTAATAGTTTGTCACTTTAAGGTATTACTGTGTTTTGCCAGTCTGGCGTCAACCCGAACGGAACAACGTCTTTTTTCCGGAGAGAGACGAAGTGACCCGGAAGTAATGACGTCGTGACGTAAGGACGCGGGTTGACGTCATGACGCACGGGACGTAACAGGAAACAGAAGAACGGCAATTGAAACAGAAAAGGCGCCAATATCTTCGGTATATAAACTAGAGACTTACAACAGTGGAAATACTACGGATGAAGGCGAGAGCCGAAACGCGTTGAGGGACTGGACTTATACTTTATGGGACTTATTTTCCAAGCTATTTTATTCTGTTTTATTTATTTCAATAAATTTTATTTGTAACCGCCTTCATTTGGCGTCCTGAATGAAATTGGAGGTACCAGTTACAGAATTCTTGGAAGTTCCTACGAGAACTCCTGTTTTCCACTGTTTTCAAGCCTGAAGTTTGAGCCAGCTTTTAAGTGGCTCAGTATATGTGAGTGAGACCAATACTTGCTATACAAATATTTTGTTTTAACTATATTACCAGATGTCTTTCTCTTCTGTTTTAATATTTTAGATTGACTGACAGAGTTTGGGTAATATTTATACTATCTTGAGTGCTCTCACCATTTTGTATTTTTTTCTATCACTTATATTGTCAATGCATTATAAAGGTAAAAAGGTTACTCATCTTGTTAAGTGCTACCGGTGCACTGCTCCTACTTTCCCCACACCTTCAATGAGAAGTGTTTCATTCTTGCCTACGAGGTCTGTCCAGCAGGAGATTATTGAATAAGCAATACAATACACTCACGCACACAGCTTTAGGTCCATCCAGTCCAACCTTTAAAAACATTTTTTTATCCTGTTGATCCAAAAGAAGTGAAAAAAAAGGATTCAGGCCATGGCCAACTATGCCACAAAATAGGAAAAAATCCCTTTGGGCTCCGTAATGGCAAACAGATTTCCCCTTGGATCAACAATCTGTTTACATATATATTAAAGGTTACTCCAAGTACCATGACTACTACAGTGATTTGAAGTGGTCATGTAGCCTGGAGACTTGCTCACAGCACTTACAGCGTGCTTTGCTAGACCGCCAATTGGTGTCCATCTTTCCTGACCTGTCTCTGCCTCCATCAAGGAGGAGTGACATCAGCCAAGGAGTATCGGGCTGAGTGGAGAACTTGGCCTGTGTGATGGAAACCAGCTAAGTTTACGGTTTTTTTGTTACTTGTTTTGCATTCGGGCGGGGGGGGAGAAACCATCACAGACAGGGTTACTTTAACCAAAACCAGTGTAACCCTTTAATTATATCCTTGAATAATAATTATTATTTTTTGGGGCAGGGAATTCCACATTGTTCTTACTTAAAATAAACCGTACCCTTGCTATAAGCGAAAACACATTTCTTCCAGTATAATTGGAAGACCTCTTGTATATTCCTGCTGATGCACAAGTTACCAGATAGTAGTTTGTATTGACCATGCATATCATTGTATAGAGCTATCATATCCCCTCTGAGGTCCCTTTTCTCTTAAGAAAACAATGTTAGTCTGACGTAAGCTGTCTTTCATAAAACAATGTTGATTCCTACTAATGACATTGTTGTTCAAAACAAATTCCTGAATATTATCCCTTAACAGCCATATTCACAGAGAGCTATGGTTCCAAAAAAAAAAAACGTAGCTGACAAAACAGTGAGTGGCCATGGAGAAAACCATCCTATATGTTTATAACAAATTCTTACTTATACCCATGTCTATGAACGAGGACTTGTTAAAAATGCCTCATGTGGCTTCCTGGCCATCCAGCTACTTTGCTATACCTAGTTCATCATGGTATAGACATTTTCCTTTACTTGTTTGTTGTCAAGTGTTTTCTCTTTATCTATAAACCCCTAAGTATGCTTATATCACCACAGTGTATAACACCGCATTTTATGTATTTCCCTTGATACACACTAACCTTGTATCCCACTTTCGGAAGCTGGTTCAAGTCCCAGTGCTGCGGGACAGCTTTAGGATCTATCCTGGATGAGTTGTGTCTT
Source organism: Pelobates fuscus (assembly GCF_036172605.1). Classification (NCBI taxonomy): domain Eukaryota; kingdom Metazoa; phylum Chordata; class Amphibia; order Anura; family Pelobatidae; genus Pelobates; species Pelobates fuscus. The sequence continues at coordinate 165,024,014 of NC_086319.1, forward strand.
CTGAAGTAGAAAAATAGATATTATGAAAAGAAATGATAACGGGCCGCATGGAAAGACATGAGGAGATGGGGAGATCTTGGCTGTACTACATTAGCACCGGTGCGTAAGTGATGGTGTGACGAATGAGGGCTGTGTGACGAATGAGGGCTTCAAATAGACTAAAAATCCATCATATCTTGCTTTCCTTTCCCCATTCGCCCCCTCCCCCTTCTCATTTCCATCCCTTCTACTCCTTCCTCACTCTGTCATCCCCGTCCGCTTCACCCACCTTCCTGGCTCTCATATCTTTTCTCGCTTCTTCACTATATAACCCCACCTCTGCTATTGCCTCTCTATGAAGGCGGGATATTTCCATGGCACATTTTGTCCGCAGCTTACTCAATTCCAAAAAGAATTGTCGCGCCTGTTACATTCAGATGGAAGAAATTGCTTACTTACTGGTCTTTCAAGTTTAATGCAAAATGTTAAAGTATACACCAATCATGAGAGGCATTCTATAACTCTGCTAGCGGTAGATATCTGCTTACTTGACATGTATTCTTGTGGGATTTCATGCTTTCCTTACTTTATGGTTGCCTTTACAACGTATCTTTCTTTCTATTCTGGAAAATATTTTGATATGTTCTGTAAATCTTACAGAAATAAAGATTGTCAAAAAAATATTAAAAGAAACACAATGTAGCCCTTCTTGCTCACTTTGCAAATCACACCTAGTCAGGCACGGATTTGATGCTGTTTGCCAGTCTTTGACACTGATCCACCATAGAGATTTTGATTGTTAACCACACGCTCCTTCTTCAAACACTCTGCATCACTGTTCTTTCCTGGTTCTCATCTTACATTTCTCAATGGTCATTTTTTGGCACCACCTCCTCCCCACTACCAATGTCAGGTGGATTCCTCCAAGGTTCCACTCTACACCCCTTTTATTTGGTCTTTGTACTGCCTCTCTTTTTTTTTTTTTTTTATTCTTTATTTATTACAAGGCAGCACACCGGAGTAATACAAACATTGTGATACAGTAAGACACGCATAGCAGAATGTACATCAAATATTGTAGACTTGAAGAAGATGAGTATAGTATGCAAAATTATTTTACAATCGCATATGTCTATCGTGTATAAACTGCCACATTCCATGCTCTGTAGGTGTTCCGCCAGGTTTTTAAATATAAAAGAGTAAATAAAAGGAAAATAACCGAGATCAGACCAGCCCAGTATTCTGACAACCTCTCACACTGCATCTACATGTAGCGGTCTACATGATGTATAGGTGGGAACAGATTGTTGAAGGTAGCCCCGATCATTCGCATAGCCGCCAGGGCCCCCAGTGCCTTGCTGGTATCGCCCGCGGTTCTACCTATGCAAAGCTGTGCCCACCTATTCGGCGATAATGAGACTTCGCTACCGGTCAGATCCGGGAGGAAAGTAAGGAGAAGAAATATGGAGGCATACGAAGTCTCCAAGAAAGAAAGAGAGAGAGGGAAGAAGGTGATAGGAGAAAAGGAATGGGAAGGAAGGGAAATAGTGGGATAGGAAGGGGTGGGACATGGTGTACTGCCTCTCTTAACCTTAATATGACCTTGGGATCTCAGTATAATTTATTGCTGACAGTTAATATTCTTGTACCCTGCAGGATCCTGTTCAAATTGACCACACTGACATACAAAGTTCTCAACAATTCCACTCTTACTTACATTTCCCTTTTTAAGGAACACTGTAGTGGGAAATAAATATATTATTTTTTACCCCAGAGTGTCAGTGGGGTATTTTAAATTTTTTGCTAAAACATACTTTATCCTTTTACTTACCTGTAATGCAGTATTGAGACAGCCACTTGTCTGCAGCCCAACCCACCTCTGCTAACATCATCAGACCTTGATCATATTTCTGTCCAATCTAATTACTTCTCATAGAGTAGTATAGTGGACTTAATGCACATGTGCAGCAATTGTGTCACGTTTAACATTTGTTATGAAGGAACACAACTGCAGATTTCTTAGAGCTTGAATATTTATTAGAACAATTATAAGATATTGTGTCTTTAAGTCCAGAATTACAGGCACTGTAGCTTTAAATAATAAACGGTTTCTTAAGTCCAGAATTACAGGCACTGTAGCTTTAAATAATAAACGATTGCTTAAGTCCAGAATTACAGGCACTGTAGCTTTAAATAATAAACGGTTTCTTAAGTCCAGAATTACAGGCACTGTAGCTTTAAATAATAAACGGTTGCAATTAGAAGGTTCTGAATCCTTTAGAGTCTGTTTGTTGAGTTAACAAGTTAGGTGATAAGCAATTACAATAGTTTGTTCTGAAGCAAGACAGGTGCAGCTAACTTGAATAGTGGATAGGTTGAAGATAGCTGTAGCTGGGTTGATTGATAATAAGACTTTGGTAACAGGAAATAAAGGCTTTAGATATGTAACTCTTATCACAGAGGTTTAATGTTACTTAGCTTCCGGTAAAGAGAACACAGGTTCCCAAGTTCTCCTCAGAGGCGGTTATATCCAATGATATGTGTGTAGAGAGTTCAGGCTTTAGTCGAGGATGAGGAGAGGTGCAGGGGACGTGTGTAGTCTTCCAGTCCGGTCCGGTAACAGATGGCTTTCACAGAGAAGTTTGTAGCCGGTTCGTGAGTGCGGTACGTAGTTCAATAATCCAGCGTCTATCAGCTGGTGCGGTCGCATTAAGTAAGGAGACCGTGTCATAAGGGGGTGTGGCTAAGCTCCGTGGAACCCGGAAGTAAGAGGATACCAGACTTAAGGCATGACAAATTGCCTTGGTGTGCCAAATATTTTTTTCACATATAGAAACAATAAATCCAATGATTCTTATACAAAAGCATTGAACAACAACACAGCAACAATAACCTGGTTAATAAGATATCGTTGGGCATAAATAGTGCCAAAGCAAAAAAGCTCTCTACCCAGTGACAGGTGAGGCCCTGCTAGTTGCCAAGCGGCAGGTGAGAGGCTCTATCTATGGTTTGGGCGTGGGGCTCGAGCCACTAGCGTGGTGGTGGGGTGTTGGCCTCTCGGTGACGGTAAAAGATTCAATATGTGGGCCGTGGCAGGTGAGGCCCTGACTATAATCCCAATAGCTGGGTGAATGCGAGGCTCTAACTATGAATCTCCATGTTGAGATTGGGGAGCCTAACCCTATACAGCCAGTTCTCTGACAGGGCCGGCGCGACCTGTAAGGCGGACTAGGCAGCCGCCTAGGGCGCCCCTTGGGAAGGGGAGCCCCCAGGAGCGCCGGCCCCCCTCATGCTGCAGCCGCCCGAGCGCTCTGCAGAGAGCCTCAGGCAGCTGCAGCTTTGCCCGGGCTAGTGCGTCCATGAGGGCGCCCCGCCCGGGCTAAGCATGAGGAGAGGGACTAACAGGAGGGAGTCACATCCTCACTGTAGCGTGGCCGAGCCCTGTATGGTCCGCCGGTACAGGGAGCATCTGTCTCCTGTACCCGGCCGGACTAACAGGAAGTGCACACTGAGTGTGCACTTCCTTTTAGTCCGGCCGGGTACAGGAAACAAAAGTTCCCTGTACCCGCGGACCATACAGAGCTCGGCCACGCTACAACACAGGTGGGGGGGGGAAGAGGGGGGGGGAGATAAATAGAAAAGGGGAGGGAGATAAATTGAAAGGGAGGGGGGAGATAAATTGAAAGGGGGGGGAGATAAATTGAAAGGGAGGGGGGAGATAAATTGAAAGGGGGGGGAGATAAATTGAAAGGGGGGGAGATAAATTGAAAGGGGTGGAGATAAATTGAAAGGGGGGATACATTGAAAGGGAAGGGAGGGGAATTAACAGGGGGGGATAAATTGAAAGGGAAGGGGGGATACATTAAAAGGGATGGGGGGAATACATTGACAGGGAGGGTGGGGGGATAAATTGAAAGGTGGGGAATAAATTGACAGGGAGGGGGAATGAGAGTGGGGAGGGGAGAAGAGGGTGACAACAGGGGAGTAGAGAGTGACAACGGGGGAGAAGAGAGTGACAAGGGAGGGTGGAGAAGAGAGGGACAAGGGAGGGAGAAGAGAGTGACAAAGGAGGGGGGAGAAGAGAGTGACAAGGGAGGGGGAAAGATTGACACCCATCACACACACACACACACACAATGCACCCCTTACACACAGAAAAACACACAATGCATTACACAAACAGACACACACACACACACACACACACACAAGCAATGCAACCCTTACACACAATGCATCCCTTGCACACACAATGCATTCCTTACACACACTCAATGCACCCCTTACAGACGCACACACTGCATCCCGTACATACACAGCAACATACCTTGCAGCCCTTACACATACAAACACAGATTCACACAATACATTCCTTACACACATATCAGGACATCCCCTACACATTCCACCCCCTGTGAACAAACTCATTGGTGGAACATGAAGGTGGACCCTGGGACCCAGACCTTGAGCTGTGTAAAGGGCCCCCAAAAAATGGAGCTGCTTCCCGTTCTCCCAGAACATTGATTTTTGTGACCACAGTTACAAATCGCCTCCAGAGAGCCTGTTCTACACCAGACCAGTGGAGCCAGACTGCAGCTAGAGCCCAGCATCATCCTCATCTGGTTGTAAGTAGGCAATCTAGTATATTATTCGTGGCACTAATCTCTAATTTACCTCACATTAAAGAAACACTATAGTCCCCAGAACCTGTCTATAGCCTGTCCCTGCAGGCTTTTTAATGTAAACATGGCGGCACTGCAGCACTGGCGTTAGTTAACATGGCAGATCATATGGATGGGGCATTGTGATGTCACATGGGGGGGGGGCAGCAACAGGGCCGGCGCGTCCATAAGGCGGCACAGGCGGCCGCCTTAGGGCGCACCGGCTCTGGGGGCGCAAGGTTTCCGTGACCGGCAGGAGGGAAGCTCTCCCTCCTGCCAGGCCACCATCTCGACCCCCGGCGCGGCTGTGCTGTGATCAGACGGCGAGGGAGCTCTAATTTCACCGCTCTGCTCCCTCGCGCGCTGTCTGCTGATACCGCGGGAGACGGAATATGACGTCTTCTTCCGGCTCCCGCGGTATCAGCAGACAGCGCGCGAGGGAGCAGAGTGGTGAGATTAGAGCTCCCTCGCCGTCTGATCACAGCACAGCCGCACGCCGCGCAGCAGCCACACTGGACCCCAGGGAATGACTCCTCATCCACACCAGCTCTCCAGGTAGGGAGGCTGGGTGGAAAATGTTTATTAAAATAATGAGTGAGTGTCTGTGTGAGTGAGTGAGTGTCTCTGTGAGTGAGTGAGTGTCTCTGTGAGTGAGTGAGTGTCTGTGTGAGTGAGTGAGTGTCTCTGTGAGTGAGTGAGTGTCTCTGTGAGTGAGTGAGTGTCTCTGAGTGAGTGAGTGTCTCTGAGTGAGTGAGTGTCTCTGAGTGAGTGAGTGTCTCTGAGTGAGTGAGTGTCTGTGAGTGAGTGAGTGTCTGTGAGTGAGTGAGTGTCTGTGAGTGAGTGAGTGTCTGTGAGTGAGTGAGTGTCTGTGAGTGAGTGAGTGTCTGTGAGTGAGTGAGTGTCTGTGAGTGAGTGAGTGTCTGTGAGTGAGTGAGTGTCTGTGAGTGAGTGAGTGTCTGTGAGTGAGTGAGTGTCTGTGAGTGAGTGAGTGTCTGTGAGTGAGTGAGTGTCTGTGAGTGAGTGAGTGTCTGTGAGTGAGTGAGTGTCTGTGAGTGAGTGAGTGTCTGTGAGTGAGTGAGTGTCTGTGAGTGAGTGAGTGTCTGTGAGTGAGTGAGTGTCTGTGAGTGAGTGAGTGTCTGTGAGTGAGTGAGTGTCTGTGAGTGAGTGTCTGTGAGTGAGTGTCTGTGAGTGAGTGTCTGTGAGTGAGTGTCTGTGAGTGAGTGTCTGTGAGTGAGTGTCTGTGAGTGAGTGTCTGTGAGTGAGTGTCTGTGAGTGAGTGTCTGTGAGTGAGTGTCTGTGAGTGAGTGTCTGTGAGTGAGTGTCTGTGAGTGAGTGTCTGTGAGTGAGTGTCTGTGAGTGAGTGTCTGTGAGTGAGTGTCTGTGAGTGAGTGTCTGTGAGTGAGTGTCTGTGAGTGAGTGTCTGTGAGTGAGTGTCTGTGAGTGAGTGTCTGTGAGTGAGTGTCTGTGAGTGAGTGTCTGTGAGTGAGTGTCTGTGAGTGAGTGTCTGTGAGTGAGTGTCTGTGAGTGAGTGTCTGTGAGTGAGTGTCTGTGAGTGAGTGTCTGTGAGTGAGTGTCTGTGAGTGAGTGTCTGTGAGTGAGTGTCTGTGAGTGAGTGTCTGTGAGTGAGTGTCTGTGAGTGAGTGTCTGTGAGTGAGTGTCTGTGAGTGAGTGTCTGTGAGTGAGTGTCTGTGAGTGAGTGTCTGTGAGTGAGTGTCTGTGAGTGAGTGTCTGTGAGTGAGTGTCTGTGAGTGAGTGTCTGTGAGTGAGTGTCTGTGAGTGAGTGTCTGTGAGTGAGTGTCTGTGAGTGAGTGTCTGTGAGTGAGTGTCTGTGAGTGAGTGTCTGTGAGTGAGTGTCTGTGAGTGAGTGTCTGTGAGTGAGTGTCTGTGAGTGAGTGTCTGTGAGTGAGTGTCTGTGAGTGAGTGTCTGTGAGTGAGTGTCTGTGAGTGAGTGTCTGTGAGTGAGTGTCTGTGAGTGAGTGTCTGTGAGTGAGTGTCTGTGAGTGAGTGTCTGTGAGTGAGTGTCTGTGAGTGAGTGTCTGTGAGTGAGTGTCTGTGAGTGAGTGTCTGTGAGTGAGTGTCTGTGAGTGAGTGTCTGTGAGTGAGTGTCTGTGAGTGAGTGTCTGTGAGTGAGTGTCTGTGAGTGAGTGTCTGTGAGTGAGAGTCTTGCATGTGAGTGAGAGTCTTGCATGTGAGTGAGAGTCTTGCATGTGAGTGAGAGTCTTGCATGTGAGTGAGAGTCTTGCATGTGAGTGAGAGTCTTGCATGTGAGTGAGAGTCTTGCATGTGAGTGAGAGTCTTGCATGTGAGTGAGAGTCTTGCATGTGAGTGAGAGTCTTGCATGTGAGTGAGAGTCTTGCATGTGAGTGAGAGTCTTGCATGTGAGTGAGAGTCTTGCATGTGAGTGAGAGTCTTGCATGTGAGTGAGAGTCTTGCATGTGAGTGAGAGTCTTGCATGTGAGTGAGAGTCTTGCATGTGAGTGAGAGTCTTGCATGTGAGTGAGAGTCTTGCATGTGAGTGAGTGTCTTGCATGTGAGTGAGAGTCTTGCATGTGAGAGTCTTGCATGTGAGCAGGGCCGGCCTTAGGGGTGTGCGAGCTGTGCGGCCGCACAGGGCGCCATGGAGCAGGGGGCGCCGTGGATTAAATTTGCAGCGGGGGCGGAGCTAAAAGCGCCGGAAAACGGCTGCAGGGGAAGCAGGAAGGAGTCCCTGCTTCCCCACCAAACAGTCACCAGGAGCTGCACTGCCTCCACAATGAACTCCACAGGTAACTGTGGGATTGTCAGGTGAGTGTGACTCTCTGCCTCTGTGTGTGTCTGTGTGTATGACTGTCTGCCTCTGTGTGTGACTGACTGTCTGCCTGTGTGCGTCTGTGTGTGTGACTGACTGACTGTCTGCCTGTGTGCGTGTGTGTGACTGACTGACTGTCTGCCTGTGTGTGTGTGTGTGACTGACTGACTGTCTGCCTGTGTGTGTGTGTGTGACTGACTGACTGTCTGCCTGTGTGTGTGTGTGTGACTGACTGACTGTCTGCCTGTGTGTGTGTGTGTGACTGACTGACTGACTGTCTGCCTGTGTGTGTGTGTGTGACTGACTGACTGTCTGCCTGTGTGTGTGTGTGTGACTGACTGACTGACTGTCTGCCTGTGTGTGTGTGTGTGACACTGACTGACTGTCTGCCTGTGTGTGTGTGTGTGACTGACTGACTGACTGTCTGCCTGTGTGTGTGTGTGTGACACTGACTGACTGTCTGCCTGTGTGTGTGTGTGTGTGACTGACTGACTGACTGTCTGCCTGTGTGTGTGTGTGTGTGACTGACTGACTGACTGTCTGCCTGTGTGTGTGTGTGTGTGACTGACTGACTGACTGTCTGCCTGTGTGTGTGTGTGTGTGACTGACTGACTGACTGTCTGCCTGTGTGTGTGTGTGTGTGTGACTGACTGACTGACTGACTGCCTGTGTGTGTGTGTGTGTGACTGACTGACTGACTGACTGCCTGTGTGTGTGTGTGTGTGACTGACTGACTGTCTGCCTGTGTGTGTGTGTGTGTGACTGACTGACTGTCTGCCTGTGTGTGTGTGTGTGTCTGACTGACTGACTGACTGTCTGCCTGTGTGTGTGTGTGTGTCTGACTGACTGACTGACTGTCTGCCTGTGTGTGTGTGTGTGTCTGACTGACTGACTGACTGTCTGCCTGTGTGTGTGTGTGTGTCTGACTGACTGACTGACTGTCTGCCTGTGTGTGTGTGTGTGTGTCTGACTGACTGACTGTCTGCCTGTGTGTGTGTGTGTGTGTGACTGACTGACTGACTGTCTGCCTGTGTGTGTGTGTGTGTGACTGACTGACTGACTGACTGCCTGTGTGTGTGTGTGTGTGACTGACTGACTGACTGACTGCCTGTGTGTGTGTGTGTGTGACTGACTGACTGACTGACTGCCTGTGTGTGTGTGTGTGTGTGACTGACTGACTGACTGTCTGCCTGTGTGTGTGTGTGTGTGTGACTGACTGTCTGCCTGTGTGTGTGTGTGTGTGTGACTGACTGACTGACTGACTGCCTGTGTGTGTGTGTGTGTGTCTGACTGACTGACTGACTGTCTGCCTGTGTGTGTGTGTGTGTGTCTGACTGACTGACTGACTGTCTGCCTGTGTGTGTGTGTGTGTGTCTGACTGACTGACTGACTGTCTGCCTGTGTGTGTGTGTGTGTGTGTCTGACTGACTGACTGACTGTCTGCCTGTGTGTGTGTGTGTGTGTCTGACTGACTGACTGTGTGTGTGTGTGTGTGTCTGACTGACTGACTGACTGACTGACTGACTGACTGACTGACTGACTGACTGAGTGTGTGTGTGTGTGTGTGTCTGACTGACTGACTGACTGACTGACTGACTGACTGACTGACTGACTGACTGACTGACTGAGTGTGTGTGTCTGTGTGTGTGGCTGTCTGCCTCTGTGTGTATGGCTGTCTGCCTCTGTGTGTGTCTGTGTGTGTGGCTGTCTGCCTCTGTGTGTGTGGCTGTCTGCCTCTGTGTGTGTGGCTGTCTGCCTCTGTGTGTGTGGCTGTCTGCCTCTGTGTGTGTGGCTGTCTGCCTCTGTGTGTGTATGGCTGTCTGCCTCTGTGTGTATGGCTGTCTGCCTCTGTGTGTGTATGGCTGTCTGCCTCTGTGTGTATGGCTGTCTGCCTCTGTGTGTATGGCTGTCTGCCTCTGTGTGTATGGCTGTCTGCCTCTGTGTGTATGGCTGTCTGCCTCTGTGTGTATGGCTGTCTGCCTCTGTGTGTATGGCTGTCTGCCTCTGTGTGTATGGCTGTCTGCCTCTGTGTGTATGGCTGTCTGCCTCTGTGTGTATGGCTGTCTGCCTCTGTGTGTATGGCTGTCTGCCTCTGTGTGTATGGCTGTCTGCCTCTGTGTGTATGGCTGTCTGCCTCTGTGTGTATGGCTGTCTGCCTCTGTGTGTATGGCTGTCTGCCTCTGTGTGTATGGCTGTCTGCCTCTGTGTGTATGGCTGTCTGCCTCTGTGTGTATGGCTGTCTGCCTCTGTGTGTATGGCTGTCTGCCTCTGTGTGTATGGCTGTCTGCCTCTGTGTGTATGGCTGTCTGCCTCTGTGTGTATGGCTGTCTGCCTCTGTGTGTATGGCTGTCTGCCTCTGTGTGTATGGCTGTCTGCCTCTGTGTGTATGGCTGTCTGCCTCTGTGTGTATGGCTGTCTGCCTCTGTGTGTATGGCTGTCTGCCTCTGTGTGTATGGCTGTCTGCCTCTGTGTGTATGGCTGTCTGCCTCTGTGTGTATGGCTGTCTGCCTCTGTGTGTATGGCTGTCTGCCTCTGTGTGTATGGCTGTCTGCCTCTGTGTGTATGGCTGTCTGCCTCTGTGTGTATGGCTGTCTGCCTCTGTGTGTATGGCTGTCTGCCTCTGTGTGTATGGCTGTCTGCCTCTGTGTGTATGGCTGTCTGCCTCTGTGTGTATGGCTGTCTGCCTCTGTGTGTATGGCTGTCTGCCTCTGTGTGTATGGCTGTCTGCCTCTGTGTGTATGGCTGTCTGCCTCTGTGTGTATGGCTGTCTGCCTCTGTGTGTATGGCTGTCTGCCTCTGTGTGTATGGCTGTCTGCCTCTGTGTGTATGGCTGTCTGCCTCTGTGTGTATGGCTGTCTGCCTCTGTGTGTATGGCTGTCTGCCTCTGTGTGTATGGCTGTCTGCCTCTGTGTGTATGGCTGTCTGCCTCTGTGTGTATGGCTGTCTGCCTCTGTGTGTATGGCTGTCTGCCTCTGTGTGTATGGCTGTCTGCCTCTGTGTGTATGGCTGTCTGCCTCTGTGTGTATGGCTGTCTGCCTCTGTGTGTATGGCTGTCTGCCTCTGTGTGTATGGCTGTCTGCCTCTGTGTGTATGGCTGTCTGCCTCTGTGTGTATGGCTGTCTGCCTCTGTGTGTATGGCTGTCTGCCTCTGTGTGTATGGCTGTCTGCCTCTGTGTGTATGGCTGTCTGCCTCTGTGTGTATGGCTGTCTGCCTCTGTGTGTATGGCTGTCTGCCTCTGTGTGTATGGCTGTCTGCCTCTGTGTGTATGGCTGTCTGCCTCTGTGTGTATGGCTGTCTGCCTCTGTGTGTATGGCTGTCTGCCTCTGTGTGTATGGCTGTCTGCCTCTGTGTGTATGGCTGTCTGCCTCTGTGTGTATGGCTGTCTGCCTCTGTGTGTATGGCTGTCTGCCTCTGTGTGTATGGCTGTCTGCCTCTGTGTGTATGGCTGTCTGCCTCTGTGTGTATGGCTGTCTGCCTCTGTGTGTATGGCTGTCTGCCTCTGTGTGTATGGCTGTCTGCCTCTGTGTGTATGGCTGTCTGCCTCTGTGTGTATGGCTGTCTGCCTCTGTGTGTATGGCTGTCTGCCTCTGTGTGTATGGCTGTCTGCCTCTGTGTGTATGGCTGTCTGCCTCTGTGTGTATGGCTGTCTGCCTCTGTGTGTATGGCTGTCTGCCTCTGTGTGTATGGCTGTCTGCCTCTGTGTGTATGGCTGTCTGCCTCTGTGTGTATGGCTGTCTGCCTCTGTGTGTATGGCTGTCTGCCTCTGTGTGTATGGCTGTCTGCCTCTGTGTGTATGGCTGTCTGCCTCTGTGTGTATGGCTGTCTGCCTCTGTGTGTATGGCTGTCTGCCTCTGTGTGTATGGCTGTCTGCCTCTGTGTGTATGGCTGTCTGCCTCTGTGTGTATGGCTGTCTGCCTCTGTGTGTATGGCTGTCTGCCTCTGTGTGTATGGCTGTCTGCCTCTGTGTGTATGGCTGTCTGCCTCTGTGTGTATGGCTGTCTGCCTCTGTGTGTATGGCTGTCTGCCTCTGTGTGTATGGCTGTCTGCCTCTGTGTGTATGGCTGTCTGCCTCTGTGTGTATGGCTGTCTGCCTCTGTGTGTATGGCTGTCTGCCTCTGTGTGTATGGCTGTCTGCCTCTGTGTGTATGGCTGTCTGCCTCTGTGTGTATGGCTGTCTGCCTCTGTGTGTATGGCTGTCTGCCTCTGTGTGTATGGCTGTCTGCCTCTGTGTGTATGGCTGTCTGCCTCTGTGTGTATGGCTGTCTGCCTCTGTGTGTATGGCTGTCTGCCTCTGTGTGTATGGCTGTCTGCCTCTGTGTGTATGGCTGTCTGCCTCTGTGTGTATGGCTGTCTGCCTCTGTGTGTATGGCTGTCTGCCTCTGTGTGTATGGCTGTCTGCCTCTGTGTGTATGGCTGTCTGCCTCTGTGTGTATGGCTGTCTGCCTCTGTGTGTATGGCTGTCTGCCTCTGTGTGTATGGCTGTCTGCCTCTGTGTGTATGGCTGTCTGCCTCTGTGTGTATGGCTGTCTGCCTCTGTGTGTATGGCTGTCTGCCTCTGTGTGTATGGCTGTCTGCCTCTGTGTGTATGGCTGTCTGCCTCTGTGTGTATGGCTGTCTGCCTCTGTGTGTATGGCTGTCTGCCTCTGTGTGTATGGCTGTCTGCCTCTGTGTGTATGGCTGTCTGCCTCTGTGTGTATGGCTGTCTGCCTCTGTGTGTATGGCTGTCTGCCTCTGTGTGTATGGCTGTCTGCCTCTGTGTGTATGGCTGTCTGCCTCTGTGTGTATGGCTGTCTGCCTCTGTGTGTATGGCTGTCTGCCTCTGTGTGTATGGCTGTCTGCCTCTGTGTGTATGGCTGTCTGCCTCTGTGTGTATGGCTGTCTGCCTCTGTGTGTATGGCTGTCTGCCTCTGTGTGTATGGCTGTCTGCCTCTGTGTGTATGGCTGTCTGCCTCTGTGTGTATGGCTGTCTGCCTCTGTGTGTATGGCTGTCTGCCTCTGTGTGTATGGCTGTCTGCCTCTGTGTGTATGGCTGTCTGCCTCTGTGTGTATGGCTGTCTGCCTCTGTGTGTATGGCTGTCTGCCTCTGTGTGTATGGCTGTCTGCCTCTGTGTGTATGGCTGTCTGCCTCTGTGTGTATGGCTGTCTGCCTCTGTGTGTATGGCTGTCTGCCTCTGTGTGTATGGCTGTCTGCCTCTGTGTGTATGGCTGTCTGCCTCTGTGTGTATGGCTGTCTGCCTCTGTGTGTATGGCTGTCTGCCTCTGTGTGTATGGCTGTCTGCCTCTGTGTGTATGGCTGTCTGCCTCTGTGTGTATGGCTGTCTGCCTCTGTGTGTATGGCTGTCTGCCTCTGTGTGTATGGCTGTCTGCCTCTGTGTGTATGGCTGTCTGCCTCTGTGTGTATGGCTGTCTGCCTCTGTGTGTATGGCTGTCTGCCTCTGTGTGTATGGCTGTCTGCCTCTGTGTGTATGGCTGTCTGCCTCTGTGTGTATGGCTGTCTGCCTCTGTGTGTATGGCTGTCTGCCTCTGTGTGTATGGCTGTCTGCCTCTGTGTGTATGGCTGTCTGCCTCTGTGTGTATGGCTGTCTGCCTCTGTGTGTATGGCTGTCTGCCTCTGTGTGTATGGCTGTCTGCCTCTGTGTGTATGGCTGTCTGCCTCTGTGTGTATGGCTGTCTGCCTCTGTGTGTATGGCTGTCTGCCTCTGTGTGTATGGCTGTCTGCCTCTGTGTGTATGGCTGTCTGCCTCTGTGTGTATGGCTGTCTGCCTCTGTGTGTATGGCTGTCTGCCTCTGTGTGTATGGCTGTCTGCCTCTGTGTGTATGGCTGTCTGCCTCTGTGTGTATGGCTGTCTGCCTCTGTGTGTATGGCTGTCTGCCTCTGTGTGTATGGCTGTCTGCCTCTGTGTGTATGGCTGTCTGCCTCTGTGTGTATGGCTGTCTGCCTCTGTGTGTATGGCTGTCTGCCTCTGTGTGTATGGCTGTCTGCCTCTGTGTGTATGGCTGTCTGCCTCTGTGTGTATGGCTGTCTGCCTCTGTGTGTATGGCTGTCTGCCTCTGTGTGTATGGCTGTCTGCCTCTGTGTGTATGGCTGTCTGCCTCTGTGTGTATGGCTGTCTGCCTCTGTGTGTATGGCTGTCTGCCTCTGTGTGTATGGCTGTCTGCCTCTGTGTGTATGGCTGTCTGCCTCTGTGTGTATGGCTGTCTGCCTCTGTGTGTATGGCTGTCTGCCTCTGTGTGTATGGCTGTCTGCCTCTGTGTGTATGGCTGTCTGCCTCTGTGTGTATGGCTGTCTGCCTCTGTGTGTATGGCTGTCTGCCTCTGTGTGTATGGCTGTCTGCCTCTGTGTGTATGGCTGTCTGCCTCTGTGTGTATGGCTGTCTGCCTCTGTGTGTATGGCTGTCTGCCTCTGTGTGTATGGCTGTCTGCCTCTGTGTGTATGGCTGTCTGCCTCTGTGTGTATGGCTGTCTGCCTCTGTGTGTATGGCTGTCTGCCTCTGTGTGTATGGCTGTCTGCCTCTGTGTGTATGGCTGTCTGCCTCTGTGTGTATGGCTGTCTGCCTCTGTGTGTATGGCTGTCTGCCTCTGTGTGTATGGCTGTCTGCCTCTGTGTGTATGGCTGTCTGCCTCTGTGTGTATGGCTGTCTGCCTCTGTGTGTATGGCTGTCTGCCTCTGTGTGTATGGCTGTCTGCCTCTGTGTGTATGGCTGTCTGCCTCTGTGTGTATGGCTGTCTGCCTCTGTGTGTATGGCTGTCTGCCTCTGTGTGTATGGCTGTCTGCCTCTGTGTGTATGGCTGTCTGCCTCTGTGTGTATGGCTGTCTGCCTCTGTGTGTATGGCTGTCTGCCTCTGTGTGTATGGCTGTCTGCCTCTGTGTGTATGGCTGTCTGCCTCTGTGTGTATGGCTGTCTGCCTCTGTGTGTATGGCTGTCTGCCTCTGTGTGTATGGCTGTCTGCCTCTGTGTGTATGGCTGTCTGCCTCTGTGTGTATGGCTGTCTGCCTCTGTGTGTATGGCTGTCTGCCTCTGTGTGTATGGCTGTCTGCCTCTGTGTGTATGGCTGTCTGCCTCTGTGTGTATGGCTGTCTGCCTCTGTGTGTATGGCTGTCTGCCTCTGTGTGTATGGCTGTCTGCCTCTGTGTGTATGGCTGTCTGCCTCTGTGTGTATGGCTGTCTGCCTCTGTGTGTATGGCTGTCTGCCTCTGTGTGTATGGCTGTCTGCCTCTGTGTGTATGGCTGTCTGCCTCTGTGTGTATGGCTGTCTGCCTCTGTGTGTATGGCTGTCTGCCTCTGTGTGTATGGCTGTCTGCCTCTGTGTGTATGGCTGTCTGCCTCTGTGTGTATGGCTGTCTGCCTCTGTGTGTATGGCTGTCTGCCTCTGTGTGTATGGCTGTCTGCCTGTGTGTGTCTGTGTGTATGGCTGTCTGTGTCTGTGTGTATGACTGACTGTCTGCCTGTGTGTGTCTGTGTGTGTGTGTGTGAGACTGTCTGCCTTTGTGTGTCTGTGTGTGTGTGTGTATGACTGTCTGCCTGTGTGTGTGTGTGTGTGTGGATGTCTTCCTGTGTGTGTGAATGGCCGTCTGACTCTGTGTGTGTGTGTGTGTGTGTGTCACATACAACCAATACACGCATATCACACACTGTTAATACACCCATTACAAATATCACACATAGCATGCATATCACACACAGTCATCACACCTACTATCACATACACAGACAACACAAACATTACAGCATACATGGATGGACGGGGGGGGGGGGGGGTGGGGGCGCTGTGAAGATTTTTCGCACAGGGCGTCAAAATGCCTAAGGCCGGCCCTGCATGTGAGTGAGAGTATGAGTGTGTCTGTCAAATCAGTGAGAGTATCTTTGTCATTGAGTGTGTGTGACTGTCAGAAGAACACTAAGGGATAGGGAAGGGAGGGAACCAATAATGGACGGGGAGAGGGGCTGGTTAAGAGGCACATAGGTGAAGATGTTATTTGGGGGGGGGGCGGAAAAATACATCTTCGCCTATGTACCCAAAAATCCTTGCACCGGCCCTGGGCAGCAAACTTTACTTTTGCCTAGGGCGGCAAAAATCCTTGCACCGACCCTGTTCTCTGACCCTGTACAGGGCTTGATGAATGGGGTAAGGCAACGTACCTAGCTAAACCCAAGCGAGGTTTCAGTGAGGAAATTCCGTAAGAGACCTATGACACAAGAAGGAGGGAAAGAGCAGGAGGAGGGAGAAGAAGAAGGGGAGGGGGTAATAGTATAATAAAGAGGGTAGGAGAAAAGAAGAAAATTAATTATTAATTTTTTTTTTTTATGACAATGCAGAAATAATATCACCATAGGGCTTGAGTGTTTTGAAGGGACCAAAGATAGTTACTTAATTCCCCTGTAAGGAGATTATTGGAACTATGGTGCTTAAGCGTGGTCTTGATAATGAAAGAGAGAAAAAAAAATAGTGAAAGAATGAAAAGATGTTGAAGGAGTTTAGGACGTTTATTGTGAGATAATGTATAACGAGTAGTCGAGTGAAGCCATGGCCTGCCGAGGCAAGGCAAGAAATCAAGCCCCCTTCCGGTGTTGCGTGGCTTTGTATAGGCAGTAAATAGCGACATGACTTAAGATTGATTAGTACCTGATAAACGCGAATATTAGTGGAGCTATAACCGGGTTGTAGTGAAATACTCTTGTGAAACCTGAAATTGAGGTAGCACATTACACGAGAAAAGGAACTTGAGTGATGCTTAATACATGTTCAAGTCCTGCCCTTATGCAACCAACGAGAGACCTAATCGTGTATTATCAGCTATCAAAAAAATTTCTGGAGAAGTCGTGATACCGTAAGTTGTTCTGCCTCCTACCTGAGATTATGCTTGATATTTAATGACCAATATATAATGAAATGAGAGACATAATGAAATGGAAGACATAAGCAATTCCATGGATGCACCAATTATAATATACCTAGTTCACTTAACCCTTGAAACTAAACCAATTGCTTAATGTAAAACAACTAACATTATTCCCTTATGACACAATTCGAACTTCTTCTCACTGTGATCCAAATTGTTTTTCATTGGTATAAGAATTTTTTTTTTTTTTTTATGAATAGGTATTTCAGT
The DNA here is from genome assembly GCF_036172605.1 of Pelobates fuscus. NCBI lineage: Eukaryota > Metazoa > Chordata > Amphibia > Anura > Pelobatidae > Pelobates > Pelobates fuscus. Next base: position 165,040,555 of record NC_086319.1, read on the forward strand.
GAAATGTTGTATTTGACCATTAATCAGTTAAATTCGAAGGATCATTTTACGGGACCATATTAAGCAAACCGTAGGTTAGTCACCTTGTTCTACAATATAATTTTGTTTCTACAAATGTAGAAACAAAGTCCTGGACTGAAACATTTGTTTAAAGTCTGCGTTCATGGCTTCTCATAATGACAGTGAAAGACTCCTTAATTAAAATATAACCACATATAAACATGACTTATGATGTTTAATAGCATATTTGCCAAAATCATACTGCTATTACAAAGCAGTTGGTATTACAGATTTTTTTTTTCAAATGTTAGAAGTAAAAGGATTTGCAATGCTTATATTTCTGTTAGTATTTTTTTTTCCATCACATAAAATATCTACATTCCTATGGGCTGATTCCTTGCCACAAATTGTAACATAATTAAAACGAATAATTCAAATGAAATAGTTTGCCGAACTATGGAATAGCCGAATTGAAATGAAATAAAACGAATAAATACAATGAAAATAGTTTACTGAAATGTTGTGCGTTCGCATGTTTGTAAAACATGTAAGTGGTGAATATGACATGTCGAATGGCGGGCATAGCCCGAACGTGGCTATATACGCTGATTACCTGGCGTTCGGTAGCGTTGATTTTTACGACAGTGCTGCTTGGCAGGGAGGCAGCAAAGGAATGACGGGACCGGAAGCGGGAACCGGATGTCCGACTAGACGAGGGGAGGAACAGCGGCAGAGGTAAGGAGGGGGGAGTAGCGTTTTATAGGAACGCTAACTCCTCCCACAAATACAGGCCTACTGCCTTACACATATGGGAAAACAAGGGGCTGGCTGCACTCACCTGAACATGCTGAAATGGGGTGCCAATAAGTACAGTAAAAATGAAAATCCAGCGCACTTTCCCTTTACACATTACATGTGCTTCCAAAATTGACTTCTCTCTCCTTCCTATCTCCTTCTTCCACAAACTACTTTTACAAGCTTAGCTAGACACAGATACCATACCCATCAACCTCCCTTCCACTTTGACATGTTGTCCTCCCTCTTGACCTTCTTTTATCTCTTGTATCTGTCAACATTTACTTTGTCAATTACTTTTTGTTATATATCCCACTGCATAACTGTTATTAAGAAAACGTCGGCACTAAATAATTGCTAATTTCTATAGATAATGCATTATGTGTTGTGAATCTATAAAATAAGTGTGGAAACAAAATTGGTTTTATTTGTGGATTGGAGGAAAATATATTTAATTATCACATTTGCTAAATTTATTTTTTATGAGGTATTTTCAGAGATTCAATATAATGAAGTAGTTATTGTGCCTGGAGTTCCTTGGCGCTGTCCACACTGTAACTGCAGAACCGTTGCTGGTATGAGTTGGCATGGCTAAGGCAAGTGTATAACTCCATTAGCTATAAACTCCAGCAGGAGGTGGAGTCACTGGCACCCTTATTCAGCGCCAATAATGAAATAAATGGTGGATTGATGCCAGGGGACTTCAGGCACCATAACTATATCAATGAGATGAAGTGGTTATGGTGTTTAGAATGTCTATTTCAACAAAAATACATTTACCGTATGTAAAGGTTAGATCTATTTTCATCTGACTTACAAAGGGTTAGTATCATACCGATTTAAAACTACTGCTGCAAGGAGAGCTGCCATTTAATTTAGTTAATGAATGTATCACTCACTATACAGTCAAATAACATAATGAGCACTTTTGAGTTTATCTGACCTAGATCCTCCATGATTATTTTGTAGTGTGATTTCATTGAGGTTTGTTTTAATTCTTGTTATTTTGATCAAAAATAAAGTCAGATTCAGTTCAAACGAAAATGAGAAACATATGTTTGCCTATGCAGAGGCTTATCAGCAGAGGCGGCTCTAGACTTTATGAGGCCTTAGGCGAAACGCAAACATGAGGCCCCACTAACAAAAAAGTGTCACATATACACATTGACGCACTGTCTACCTGTGTATGTGCCTGACAGAGAGTATCCTTGTGTGTGCGAATGTATGTCTCTGTGAGCATGTTTGTGTTTTTGTCTGAGACCCTATGTGTATGGGGTAGCTGATGGTGAGAGGGAGTGGACGGTAATGTGAGAGGAAGCAGGGGGTAATAGTAATGTGAGAGTGAGAGGGGTTAATGTGAGAGTGAGAGGGGTTAATGTGAGAGTGGTTAATGTGAGAGTGAGAGGGGTTAATGTGAGAGTGAGAGGGGTTAATGTGAGAGTGAGAGGGGTTAATGTGAGAGTGAGAGGGGTTAATGTGAGAGTGAGAGGGGTTAATGTGAGAGTGAGAGGGGGGTTAATGTGAGAGTGAGAGGGGGGTAATGTGAGAGTGAGAGGGGGGTAATGTGAGAGTGAGAGGGGGGTAATGTGAGAGTGAGAGGGGGGTAATGTGAGAGTGAGAGGGGGGTAATGTGAGAGTGAGAGGGGGGTAATGTGAGAGTGAGAGGGGGGTAATGTGAGAGTGAGAGGGGGGTAATGTGAGAGTGAGAGGGGGGTAATGTGAGAGTGAGAGGGGGTAATGTGAGAGTGGGGGGAAGCTGAGGGTGGTGACGGAGGGTTATGCTGAGGGTGGTGATGCTGAGGGTGGTGGGGGGTAATGCTGAGGGTGGTGGGGGGTAATGCTGAGGGTGGTGGGGGGTAATGCTGAGGGTGGTGGGGGGTAATGCTGGGGGTGACGGGGGTGATGCTGAGGGTGGTGACGGGGAGTGATGCTGAGGGGGGTGACGGGGGTGATGCTGAGGGGGGTGACGGGGAGTGATGCTGAGGGGGGTGACGGGGAGTGATGCTGAGGGGGGTGACGGGGAGTGATGCTGAAGGTGGTGGGGGTGGTGAAGCTGAGGGTGGGGTGAGGCTGAGGGTGGTGGGGGGTTATGGGGGATGGTGAGGCTGAGGGTGGTGGGGGGTTATGGGGGATGGTGAGGCTGAGGGTGGTGGGGGGTTATGGGGGATGGTGAGGCTGAGGGTGGTGGGGGGTGAAGCTGAGGGTGGGCGGGGGGTGAAGCTGAGGGTGGGCGGGGGGTGAAGCTGAGGGCGGGCGGGGGGTGAAGCTGAGGGCGGGCGGGGGGTGATGGTGGGCGGGGGGTGATGGTGGGCGGGGGGTGATGGTGGGCGGGGGGTGATGGTGGGCGGGGGGTGATGGTGGGCGGGGGGTGATGGTGGGCGGGGGGTGATGGTGGGCGGGGGGTGATGGTGGGCGGGGGGTGATGGTGGGCGGGGGGTGATGGTGGGCGGGGGGTGATGGTGGGCGGGGGGTGATGGTGGGCGGGGGGTGATGGTGGGCGGGGGGTGATGGTGGGCGGGGGGTGATGGTGGGCGGGGGGTGATGGTGGGCGGGGGGTGATGGTGGGCGGGGGGTGATGGTGGGCGGGGGGTGATGGTGGGCGGGGGGTGATGGTGGGCGGGGGGTGATGGTGGGCGGGGGGTGATGGTGGGCGGGGGGTGATGGTGGGCGGGGGGTGATGGTGGGCGGGGGGTGATGGTGGGCGGGGGGTGATGGTGGGCGGGGGGTGATGGTGGGCGGGGGGTGATGGTGGGCGGGGGGTGACGGTGACGGTGGTGGGGAGGGGTGACGGTGGTGGGGAGGGGTGACGGTGGTGGGGGGGGGTGACGGTGGTGGGGGGTGACGGTGGTGGGGGGTGACGGTGGTGGGGGGTGACGGTGGTGGGGGGTGACGGTGGTGGGGGGTGACGGTGGTGGGGGGTGACGGTGGTGGGGGGTGACGGTGGTGGGGGGTGACGGTGGTGGGGGGTGATGGTGGTGGGGGGTGATGGTGGTGGGGGGTGATGGTGGTGGGGGGTGATGGTGGTGGGGGGTGATGGTGGTGGGGGGTGATGGTGGTGGGGGGTGATGGTGGTGGGGGGTGATGGTGGTGGGGGGTGATGGTGGTGGGGGTGAGGTGGTGGGGGTGAGGCTGAGGGTGGTGAGGCTGAGGGTGGTGAGGCTGAGGGTGGTGATGGTGGTGGGGAATGAGGCTGAGGTTGGTGGGGGGTGATGGTGGTGGGGGGTGATGGTGGTGGTGGGTGTAGCTGGGGGTGGTGGGGGTGAGGCTGAGAGTGGTGGGGGTGATGGTGGGGAGGGGTGATGGTGAGGGTGGTGGGGGTGATGGTGGTGGGTGGTGAGGCTGAGGGTGGTGGGGGGTGAGGCTGAGGGTGGTGGGGGGTGAGGCTGAGGGTGGGGAGATGGTGGTGGGGTGAGGCTGAGGGTGGTGGGGGTGATGGTGGTGGGGGGTGATGGTGGTGGGGGTTAAGCTGAGGGTGGTGGGGGGTGAGGCTGAGGGTGGTGATGGGGGGTGAGGGTGGTGGGGAATGAGGCTGAGGTTGGTGGGGGGGTGAAGCTGATGGTGGTGGTGGGTGTAGCTGAGGGTGGTGGGGGTGAGGCTGAGGGTGGGGAGGGGTGATGGTGAGGGTGATGGTGGTGAGGGTGGTGGGGGTGATGGTGGTGGGGGTGGTGGGGGTGATGGTGGTGAGGGTGGTGGGGGTGATGGGGGTGAGGGTGGTGGGGGTGGTGGGGGTGATGGGGGTGAGGGTGGTGGGGGTGGTGGGGGTGAGGGTGGTGGGGGTGAGGGTGGTGGGGGTGAGGGTGGTGGGGTGAGGCTGAGGGTGGGGGTGAGGGTGGTGGGGGTGAGGCTGAGGGTGGGGGTGAGGGTGGTGGGGGTGAGGCTGAGGGTGGGGGTGAGGGTGGTGGGGGTGAGGCTGAGGGTGGGGAGATGGTGGTGGGGGTGAGGCTGAGGGTGGGGAGATGGTGGTGGGGGTGAGGCTGAGGGTGGGGAGATGGTGGTGGGGGTGAGGCTGAGGGTGGGGAGATGGTGGTGGGGGTGAGGCTGAGGGTGGGGAGATGGTGGTGGGGGTGAGGCTGAGGGTGGGGAGATGGTGGTGGGGGTGAGGCTGAGGGTGGGGAGATGGTGGTGGGGGTGAGGCTGAGGGTGGGGAGATGGTGGTGGGGGTGAGGCTGAGGGTGGGGAGATGGTGGTGGGGGTGAGGCTGAGGGTGGGGAGATGGTGGTGGGGGTGAGGCTGAGGGTGGGATGATGGTGGTGGGGGTGAGGCTGAGGGTGGTGGGGTGAGGCTGAGGGTGGTGGGGTGAGGCTGAGGGTGGTGGGGTGAGGCTGAGGGTGGTGGGTGGTGAGGCTGAGGGTGGTGGGTGGTGAGGCTGAGGGTGGTGGGGGGTGAGGCTGAGGGTGGGGAGATGGTGGTGGGGTGAGGCTGAGGGTGGTGGGGGTGATGGTGGTGGGGGGTGATGGTGGTGGGGGTTAAGCTGAGGGTGGTGGGGGGTGAGGCTGAGGGTGGTGATGGTGGGTGAGGGTGGTGGGGAATGAGGCTGAGGTTGGTGGGGGGGTGAAGCTGATGGTGGTGGTGGGTGTAGCTGAGGGTGGTGGGGGTGAGGCTGAGGGTGGGGAGGGGTGATGGTGGTGAGGGTGATGGTGGTGAGGGTGGTGGGGGTGGTGGGGGTGATGGTGGTGAGGGTGGTGGGGGTGAGGGTGGTGGGGGTGAGGGTGAGGGTGGGGAGATGGTGGTGGGGGTGAGGGTGGTGGGGGTGAGGCTGAGGGTGGGGAGATGGTGGTGGGGGTGAGGGTGGTGGGGGTGAGGCTGAGGGTGGGGAGATGGTGGTGGGGGTGAGGGTGGTGGGGGTGAGGCTGAGGGTGGGGAGATGGTGGTGGGGGTGAGGGTGGTGGGGGTGAGGCTGAGGGTGGGGAGATGGTGGTGGGGGTGAGGGTGGTGGGGGTGAGGCTGAGGGTGGGGAGATGGTGGTGGGGGTGAGGCTGAGGGTGGTGGGGGTGAGGCTGAGGGTGGTGGGGGTGAGGCTGAGGGTGGTGGGGGTGAGGCTGAGGGTGGTGGGGGTGAGGCTGAGGGTGGTGGGGGTGAGGCTGAGGGTGGTGGGGGTGAGGCTGAGGGTGGTGGGGGTGAGGCTGAGGGTGGTGGGGTGAGGCTGAGGGTGGTGGGGTGAGGCTGAGGGTGGTGGGGTGAGGCTGAGGGTGGTGGGGTGAGGCTGAGGGTGGTGGGGTGAGGCTGAGGGTGGTGGGGTGAGGCTGAGGGTGGTGGGGTGAGGCTGAGGGTGGTGGGGTGAGGCTGAGGGTGGTGGGGTGAGGCTGAGGGTGGTGGGGTGAGGCTGAGGGTGGTGGGGTGAGGCTGAGGGTGGTGGGGTGAGGCTGAGGGTGGTGGGGTGAGGCTGAGGGTGGTGGGGTGAGGCTGAGGGTGGTGGGGTGAGGCTGAGGGTGGTGGGGTGAGGCTGAGGGTGGTGGGGTGAGGCTGAGGGTGGTGGGGGTGAGGCTGAGGGTGGTGGGGGTGAGGCTGAGGGTGGTGGGGTGAGGCTGAGGGTGGTGGGTGGTGAGGCTGAGGGTGGTGGGTGGTGAGGCTGAGGGTGGTGGGTGGTGAGGCTGAGGGTGGTGGGGGGTGAGGCTGAGGGTGGGGAGATGGTGGTGGGGTGAGGCTGAGGGTGGTGGGGGTGATGGTGGTGGGGGGTGATGGTGGTGGGGGTTAAGCTGAGGGTGGTGGGGGGTGAGGCTGAGGGTGGTGATGGTGGGTGAGGGTGGTGGGGAATGAGGCTGAGGTTGGTGGGGGGGTGAAGCTGATGGTGGTGGTGGGTGTAGCTGAGGGTGGTGGGGGTGAGGCTGAGGGTGGGGAGGGGTGATGGTGAGGGTGATGGTGGTGAGGGTGGTGGGGGTGATGGTGGTGAGGGTGGTGGGGGTGAGGGTGGTGGGGGTGAGGGTGGTGGGGGTGAGGCTGAGGGTGGGGAGATGGTGGTGGGGGTGAGGCTGAGGGTGGGGAGATGGTGGTGGGGGTGAGGCTGAGGGTGGGGAGATGGTGGTGGGGGTGAGGCTGAGGGTGGGGAGATGGTGGTGGGGGTGAGGCTGAGGGTGGGGAGATGGTGGTGGGGGTGAGGCTGAGGGTGGGGAGATGGTGGTGGGGGTGAGGCTGAGGGTGGGGAGATGGTGGTGGGGGTGAGGCTGAGGGTGGGGAGATGGTGGTGGGGGTGAGGCTGAGGGTGGGGAGATGGTGGTGGGGGTGAGGCTGAGGGTGGGGAGATGGTGGTGGGGGTGAGGCTGAGGGTGGGGAGATGGTGGTGGGGGTGAGGCTGAGGGTGGTGGGGTGAGGCTGAGGGTGGTGGGGTGAGGCTGAGGGTGGTGGGGTGAGGCTGAGGGTGGTGGGGTGAGGCTGAGGGTGGTGGGGTGAGGCTGAGGGTGGTGGGGTGAGGCTGAGGGTGGTGGGGTGAGGCTGAGGGTGGTGGGGTGAGGCTGAGGGTGGTGGGGTGAGGCTGAGGGTGGTGGGGTGAGGCTGAGGGTGGTGGGGTGAGGCTGAGGGTGGTGGGGTGAGGCTGAGGGTGGTGGGGTGAGGCTGAGGGTGGTGGGGTGAGGCTGAGGGTGGTGGGGTGAGGCTGAGGGTGGTGGGGTGATGGTGGTGGGGGTTAAGCTGAGGGTTAAGCTGAGGGTGGTGGGGGGTGAGGCGGAGGGTGGTGATGGTGGGTGATGGTGGTGGGGAATGAGGCTGAGGTTGGTGGGGGGTGATGGTGACGGTGGTGGGGGGGTGAAGCTGATGGTGGTGGTGGGTGTAGCTGAGGGTGGTGGGGGTGAGGCTGAGGGTGGTGGGGGTGAGGCTGAGGGTGGTGGGGGTGAGGCTGAGGGTGGGGAGATGGTGGTGGGGTGAGGCTGAGGGTGGGGTGATGGTGGTGGGGTGAGGCTGAGGGTGGTGCGGGGTGATGGTGGGGGTGATGGTGGTGGGGGGTGAAGCGGAGGGTGGTGCGGGGTGATGGTGGTGGTGGTGGGGTGAGGCTGAGGGTGGTGGGGGTGATGGTGGTGGGGGGTGAGGCTGAGGGTGGTGGGGGTGATGGTGGTGGGGGTGATGGTGGTGGGGGTGAGGCTGAGGGTGGTGGGGGTGATGGTGGTGGGTGGTGAAACTGAGGGTGGTGGGGGGTGATGGTGGTGGGGGTGAGGGTGAGGGTGGTGATGGTGAGGGTGGGGGTGAGGCTGAGGCTGAGGGTGGTGATGGTGAGGGTGGGGGTGAGGCTGAGGGTGGTGGGGGTGATGGTGAGGGTGGGGGGTGAGGCTGAGGGTGGTGGGGGGTGATGGTGGTGGGGGTGAAGCTGAGGGTGGTGGGGTTGATGGTGGTGGGGGTGAAGCTGAGGGTGATGGTGGTGGGGGTGAGGCTGAGGGTGGTGGGGGGTGAGGCTGAGGGTGGTGGGGGGTGAGGCTGAGGGTGGTGGGGGGTGAGGCTGAGGGTGGTGGGGGGTGAGGCTGAGGGTGGTGGGGGTGATGGTGGGGGTGATGGTGAAACTGAGGGTGGTGGGGGGTGATGGTGGTGGGGGGTGATGGTGAGGGTGGGGGATGAGGCTGGAGGCTGAGGGTGGTGGGGGGTGATGGTGAGGGTGGGGGGGTGAGGCTGAGGGTGGTGGGGTTGATGGTGGTGGGGGGTGAAGCTGAGGGTGGTGGGGGTGATGGTGGTGGGGGTGAGGCTGAGGGTGGTGGGGGGTGATGGTGGTGGGGGTGATGGTGGTGGGGTTGAAGCTGAGGGTGGTGGGGGTGATGGGGGTGAAGCTGAGGGTGGTGGGGGGTGATGGTGGTGGGGGGTGAGGCGTGATGGTGGTGGGGTGAGGCTGAGGGTGGTGGGGGTGAGGCTGAGGGTGGTGGGGGTGAGGCTGAGGGTGGTGGGGGTGATGGTGGTGGGGGTGAGGCTGAGGGTGGTGGGGGTGAGGCTGAGGGTGGTGGGGGTGATGGTGGTGGGGTTGAAGCTGAGGGTGGTGGGGGTGATGGGGGGTGAAGCTGAGGGTGGTGGGGGGTGATGGTGGTGGGGGGTGAGGCTGAGGGTGGTGGGGGGTGATTGTGAGGGTGGGGGGTGAGGCTGAGGGTGGTGGGGTTGATGGTGGTGGGGGGTGACGCTGAGGGTGGTGGGGGTGAGGCTGAGGGTGGTGGGGGTGAGGCTGAGGGTGGTGGGTGGTGATGGTGGTCGGGGGTGAGCCTGAGTTTGGTGGGGGGTGATGGGGAGGGAGAGCCTACCTTTCCCTGGTGGTCCAGTGGGCTCCCTGGTGGTCCGGTGGAATAACCACCCACCCTGCCCCTTCCATACCTTTTGGTTGCAGGGAGGTGACTTTCTGGGGCTGGCTGATCCTGGTGGGAGTCTGAAGCTGCAGAGCTCTCTCTCCTCCCTCCTCCATCTCTCCCAGATGCCTCCTCCATCTCTCCCAGCTGCCTCCTCCTTCTCTCCCAGCTGCCTGCAGCCTGTGTCTTCTCATCCCGCGCGGTCTGTAAGCTGGGAGGAAGTAACAGTCACTTCCTCCCAGCACTCCCTGCAACTTTAAAGGGGCCCGGTCTGCCAAAGGGCTGCAGCACCCGACCGAGCCCCTAATGAGGTACAGAGGCGGCTCTCTAATTAGGCGGTTTAGGCGGCCGCGAGGCCCCAGCCAGCGCGAGGCCTTAGGCGGCCGCCTAAACCGCCTAATTAGAGAGCCGCCTCTGCTTATCAGGTCAGTAGAGGATCATAACAGAATAGCGAACTGGCGCAGTCAGGCATAGTGACTCAAATTGCGGAAACATATGTGACTGCATTTAGTAGTATCGTATAATTATATAGATGCAACATAACAGGATTAAGCCTAGAGATGATATGCAGGTTCCATGCGTCACTTTGATGGCATATTAATGAGTACGCAGCTGCAATCAATAGCGGCCGGTGCTTGTTAACAGGCCTTAAAGCGGCACTGTCATGGCCGAATCCCGTTTTTTTTTTTAAACCACCCTCCCGACTCCACTACATCCAATTGACCCCCTAATCACCCCCAAATGCCCCTAAGCCACCCATATTATCTATTTTATTACCTTTATTTTCTGCCTGGACCTAGGTCCTGGGCGCCGCCATCTTTGTGTGGGTAGATGAAGTCTCTGTGGGACACATCATCTGCCCACACTAGATAGCACTGTGAAATTCCCGCGCATGCCCAGTTAAACACTTGGGCATGCGAACGGGAATTTCATCTATTCATTCGTCAGAAAGATGAATGAATGAATAGAAATGTCAGACAAACAAACACTGAATGTCAGTGTTCGTTTGTTCGTTCAGTTTATTACAAGGAGGGAGCTACCAGCTCGCAGCTCCCTCCTTGTAAAATGTAAAGATAGAAGCGGCAGGGAGCAGTGCCACTTCCTAAGGCCCCCATGTCCTCCCTCACTCTATGGGGGTCAATATGACCCCCATAAAAGCATAAGGGAGATTGAAATCTCCCGAATGCCCCTACTCGCTATACTGCCTGCGACTGCTCACTGTAAAAAAAAAAAAACCCTAGTACTCCCCCCCGGCCCCACCCCTGAGTGGCGGCCCTAAAGGATAATGAGTGGGGACCTATTGTCCTCCCCCCTGGCCCCCACCACTAAGTGGTGGATGGGGGCTATAAATAACAATAAGGGGAGTGGTGCGTGGGGGCTATAAATAACAATAAGGGGAGGACCGATTGTCCTGCCCCCCCAGGACCCCCACCCCTGAGCGGCAGGTGGGGGCCCTTAATAACAATAAGGAGGACCTATTGTCCTCCCCTCAACCCCCAACCCTGAGTGGCGGGTAGGGGCCCTAAAGGCTAATGAGGGGGGGACCTATTGTCCTCCCCCCGGCCCACACCCCTGAGCGTTGGTTGAGGACAATAAATAACAATAGGGGGGGGACCTATTGTCCTCCCCCCTGGCCCCCACCACTGAGCGGCGGGTGGGGGCCCTAAATAACAATAAGGGGGACACCTATTGTCCTCACCCCCGGCCTCCACCCCTGAGTGGCGGGTGGGGCCCTAAGGGATAATGAGGGGGGGACCTATTGTCCTCCCCCCCCCCCAGACCTCACCCCTGAGCGGTGGGTGGGGGCAATAAATAACAATAAGGGGGGAGACCTACTGTCCTCAACTCCCGGCCCCAACCCCTGAGCGGCGGGTGGGGGCTCTAAATAACAATAAGGGGGGACAACCTATTGTCCTCCCCCCCAATGTGACTAGGGGTCCCCAAGCCCCTAGTCACCCCCCCCCACCCAAATAAAAAATGAATAATCCCCTACCTACCCCCCTCACCCTAAAAATAGTGAGGGGGAATAAAATAACTAAGTACCTATAAAAAAAAAACACTTACCATTTTTATGTCTTCTTGTTTCTAAACTCATTTTTCAGCCCCAAAAAAGGCAAAATAAAAACCATAATACCCGTCGAACTTGTAAAAAATAAAATAAAAAACCAGAGCGCAAAAAAATTAAATCAGACGAAAATGAAAAAACCCAACGCTAAAAAAATTAATACATCTTCACCTGGACATCTTCAAACTGAGCTCTGCAGGGCGGGTAAAAGGCTTCCCACGCCCTGCAATTTGACTTGGAATTCAACCAATCAGAGTGCTAGTCATTTAACACAGCATGGGAAATCCTTTGAATTTTCCCATGCTGTGTAAAATGACACAGAGCACTCTGATTGGTTGAATTTCAAGCCAACCAATCACACAGCTGTGACTGGTAAATGTAGAGACTTACCTGTCAGTCTCTTCATTTACCTGTCAGAGCACTCTAATTGGATGGCTTAAACCAACCAATCAGAGCACTCTGAGCCTAATTGCAGGGAGGGGCAAGGCTTTATAAGAGGATTTTTTTCACGCTCGCGGTATAGCGAGTAGGGGTAGCATTTACTAATATTAAGTAATCTTTAGTTAGTATTAGTAAATTTGGCTGAAAGACCAGTTTAGGTCTTTCAGCCTATTGGTAGATAGCTCCCTGATACCGTGGGGATTAGGGAGTTATCTACTAAGTGGCTGCAAGATGTAGCCGTGGCACGAATATTATCAGAATTTCATTCATATGAAAGAAATTCCGATACGAAAAAAGTTCCGAATTGTGTCCTAACATGAATGAACAAACTCTTCTCATTCTGTTAGGACGCAATTCGGCAGTTTCGCCGGCGTCCTATCACGTTCGGGAATACTAACAGGAAGCATCGCGGGAACAGGGAGGAAAGCTTAGAATTGTGGGAAAATTTCTCTGAACACCGGAAATGAAGCACACTTTGCTCCTTCGCTGGTCAGAGATGGTCAAGCGTAGGAAACCTCCATAAGACAAATAGTCCCTACTTTGTCTTATGTTTTAAAGAAAACTAGAGCAAACAGGAAGAAATGAAGAACAGATCCTGAGAGAGGGTGAGAAGAGGAATTGATTAAAGAAAGGTAAGTTCGGCATGACAGTGCCGCTTTAATAAAGGTTAGCATTTAATTAACTGTACATACAGGAATAAACTTGCAGTGAGTGAAAGTATATCATAGTGTCACGATATTGCTGTTATGCTAACCAAATAATTATGTAGGCAGGAATGCATTTGTAGAACAGATTAAAGTCCAACAGTATCACAGCATAATATATGTTATGCATACCTAAAATACTTAATCTCAGAGGTGTTAGGTGACATCATAAACAATAAACAGCTTGTTGTGTCTTTTTTTTTGTCATTCTTTGTTTTATTGAAGCAATGTGAGAGCATTACAGAAAGGAAGAAAAGGAAGAATATATCAGCAGATACACACTCAATTACAATAACCATTAACATTGATATATACTCTCCTGAGCGTCTGCTTCATTTTATATGTTATGGGTTGTCGCTATGTCTATTAGATTAGGCATATATATGTGAATCATGTTTGTAGTGTGACAGTAGCTGCTTAATATATAATGTGTAGGTAAGTTGCGCTACATGTATATAGGCTAGGAGGCATGGAATAACGGTTAACATTGCAGAATCTTGCCTATCACATAGGGTAACATTGCTGTGCTATCTGGACGTAGAGTAACATCGCTATTCATTTTAAACACAAAATTAGGTTTACTGTGTATTAAACCACTGGGAACAGGTTTCATCGCAATTAACATTATAATAACAGGTGCTGGCATGGGAGCCTAAACTGTGTGGGATATGCATTAGATATCTGAGTCTGGGTGTCTAGGTGATGTGAGAGTTCGGGACAGTCCAGGCTAAAGATATCTTTGTGAAGCGTTGTGGCTGGTGGTTCAGCCTATACCCAACGCTGGTAAGTCCCGGGTACCGTTGCTGCTTGTCGTTCCATTGTAGCTCCTGAACTGAACGTCTCTGCTTCGGAGGTCTGCTCCGGTATTGCTGTGCGGGGTGTGTATCCTCTCTGCCACATGCGTTGCAGCGTTGGCTGGGAGGATTTGAAGCTTGCTGCGTTGGGTGCCTGGGTTTTGGACGGTGAGGATACTCGTGTGCTTGGATTGTTTGGTAATCCTGGTGTCGTTTGCTTGCGAGTTGTAGCGTGCGCCCCAGAGGTATGGCAGCATTTCCCGCCTCGAGGCCCGCTGGAGTCTGCGTTGCTGGATGGCCTCCCTGGAGGCTCGTGGTACTTGCATGTAGTGGCTGCATCTCGTTTCCGGTCTTATCCACGAGACCACCATGGTATTCGCTTGGCGGGGGGTTGCTCCACGGCTTTGCAGAGCATCCCTGAAGCTTGCGCAGAGCCGGTCGAAGATCTCCAGGGGGGACATGGGTGGCTGGCTGCGGGTGTTCCGCCCTCTAGGTTTGTACCGAGCGGCCATTTTGGCTGTGCCCCGTGGGCCTGGTGCTTCAGCGTGTCTTGTAGCTGTCGTACCTGCTTTCCAGTCTGGTCGGTATGACCAGTGGGGACCGGGATTACCCCCACCGGCCGTGGGGGGGGGGGGGGGGGGGGCGGGTAGGCTGAGGTAAATTTGCTTGAGTGCTCTTGCGCCGAGGAGAGCGGCCGTCTTCCCCCGGCTTCAGCCCCAGTAGGCCGCATTTGGGTCTCTGCTTTCCTGGTCCTGACGGGCCTCGGGATGGTATCGTTAGGTTCAGTGGGGCACCCCCTACGTGGGTGGTGCACCCTCGGGTGTCTTTGGGCTTTATAACCGCCGCTTATGTCCAGAATTCTGCGCGCCAGGCAGGAGCTCGTGTCAGACACTTCTGCACGGCTCAGCGGTCAGGCTCCGCCCCCCAGCTCGTTGTGTCTTATGTGTGCATTGCATACGGGGTAAGTGTATGTATTGTCGCTGTTTGAGAAAAAGAGCTAATTAATGAGCTTCAGGAAGCAGTAACAAAAAGGATGTCAGCTAACGTAGCACATGTTAATGAACAAATTTTTTTTAATTATTTACAGGCAGGAAAGGGTTGTTCGAAAGAGCATAGCATTAGTCCCTCTAGGGCGTTGGGCCCACAGTTGTCTTCCCCAGGCCAGTCCTAAGCCAGAGCTTAACTCTTGAGCGGTTTGCTAGCGGGCCACACTTCAGCAGCCCTTGCCAGTACAGGAGAGCGGCGTAGATCCAATGCGGAAACTCCCACCATAGTGCGTGCAGTCCCCATGCAGCCGGTATTACCCCCACCTGCCGGGGAGGGGGAGCGGGAGGTAGGTATCTCTGTTTCGTCAGTTCCCCATCGGGGTGGAGCGTCGTGTTGCCGGACCGCACTCAAAAAACCCCCATAATAGGAGTTTGTGCTGTGGAGCCCCCTTTCAATGAGGTTTGCGATCAAGTTGAAAGTTTAGGTCATTTATTATAGATTGCAGATTTTGTGTGTTTCATGTATGAGAAATGTACCCTGAATAGGTTAAATCAACTGATTTACACAAGTAATGAAAGTGGAGTTCCCTGCTCAAGAGAAAGAAAAAGGAATAATTCTTGGGGTTTTTTTTGTCTCAAGGTTACTTGGATTTTCACGCCCAGTGGTTTACTGATAAGCTTATAGTAACTCTTTATTAAAATTCCTTTGATTCACTGAAACCATATTTGCATAAAATTTTATAATTACATTATATTAGGTATTGAGAATATATGAAGCATCTAAAAATAGTCATTTATAAAATATTTGACAATTATTTGTTAAACACACCTATCCAATATATTATCATATTTTGTTTGGTGGTACATGTGTACAAAGAGGGCATTGTTAATCTAATGATTTTACACTGGGGCCTTTGTGAACAAATTAATATTATTGAAATAGAAACATAGAAACATGGAATGTGACGGCAGATAAGAACCATTCGGCCCATCTAGTCTGCCCAATTTTCTAAATACTTTCATTAGTCCTTGGCCTTATCTTATAGTTAGGATAGCCTTATGCCTATCCCACTCATGCTTAAACTCCTTTACTGTGTTAACCTCTACCACTTCAGCTGGAAGGCTATTCCATGCATCCACTACCCTCTCAGTAAAGTAATACTTCCTGATATTATTTTTAAACCTTTGTCCCTGTAATTATGCAGAAATTATGCAGATGAAATGTCCAGCAGTCGAAAGCTGTGCAACCAATAGACACTACACTGATCATCCACAACATTAACATCTACTTAACCTGGTGGAGCTCCCCCTTATGCTACCTAAAAAGCTCTGATGAATCAAGGCATGAACTACACAAGACCTTTAAATGTGTCCTGTGGTATCTGCCACCAAGAAATGTAAGTCCTGCAAGTTGCAAGGGGGGCCTGCATAGATCGGATTTCTTGTTCCAGAACACCCCACAGATGCTCAATTGGATTTAAATCTGGGGCCTTGAAGACCAAGGCAAAACCTTGAACTCTTTGTCATTGCTCAACAACTTTTGACATGTGGAAGGGTGCATTATCTTGTTAAAAGAAGCAGCTGCAACAATCTCTAGGTAGGTGGTACGTGTCAAGTAACATCCACATGAATGCCAGGACCCAAGGTTTCCCAGCATAGCACTGCTTAGAGCATGACACTACCACGGCCGGCCTGCCTTCTTCCCATAGTGCATCCTACTGCCATGTCTTCCCCGGGTAAATGACACATATGCACCTGGGCATCCACCTGATCTAAGAGAAAACGTGATTCGCTCCCCACGTGCATCAATGAGCCTTGAACATCCATGACCCTGACGCCAGTTCACTGGTTGTCCTTCCTTGCACCATTTGTGGTAGGTACTAACCACTGCATAATGGGAACATCCTACAAGACCTCCCCTTTTGGAGATACTCTGACCCAATCATATAGACATCACTATTTGGTCCTTGTCACAGTCATTCAGATCTTTTTACTTGCCTATTTTTCCTGCTTCCAACACATGAAATTCAAGAACTGACTGTTCACTTGCTGCCTAATATATTTCACACCTTGATAGATGCTATTTTAACAATATAATCAATGTTATTCACTTCACCGGTGTTTTTAATATAGTGGCTGATCAGTGTAATGAAGCGGTCTATGTCACTCTGCAGATTGAATATTGGTGAAAACTTTGCAAAATATCCCAAGTGTTGAGACCCATTCTAGGATTTGTTAAATGTAAAATGTACTAAATTAAGATATGGTTATTATCAGTCTGGCCATTTCAATGAGGTGTTCTTCTCACTCACCTGTATTTATCAGTTTTTGCTCCCATTTCAAATGAATACCGGTCTCTCTTAGACACCAAATACTTCTGTACCATGTCTGAAAGATCAAAAAATTATGCATTTTTAGGTTTCTGATCCTTGTCTAGGAAAAAGAAAAGGCAAGACTTAATTCTTGAAGTCTTAGACTCTCAGAAAGGTTTTCCTTTAGGCCTAGGAGGGCCACTGTTCATAGGAAAATGCTTGGTAGACCACCAACCAGTCGTACAAGAACAATTTAATTTACCGTATATTCAGCTAGAATGCATCTGTGTCACTCCTTAATTTGCATGAATTCACAATATTTAGTAGTGTGCATAACCTTTTTAAAATCGACATAAGTATGGATAAAATACATTCCTTTAATTTTTATCACTCCGTACGTTCGTTAGGACTTTTTTTATGCTTATGCATTCTGCCTTCTTTTAGGCAGGTTTTTAATATGCTGCCTGTCAATATGCTTTCTGTGGGGGGCGGAGCTTGACCTGCTAACGGAACAGTCGCATGTTCGCAGGGCTCCCGCTGTTCTCAGCATATTCCCTGCCGCAAACCGCAATCACACGACCTGCCCAAGCACCAAACTGCTCTACCCGAGACTGGGGAGAGCTGGTGTATCCTCCGATACCAGAACCCTGCGATTCCGACACCGGGAACCTGAGCTAGCCAGCTGTGGCCTACAGATGGCGGAGATGGGGACAGACGGCCGCTCTCCTCGTCTTGACACCGGCGATGCAGACACAGCGACATACTACCTCTCCCCACCCCCCCCCAGGGACCGGCGGGGGTGATCCCGGTCCACTCCAGGGAGGCAACCCTGCTGCATGGGACAAACGAGCAGGCACTGAACGAGCACTACCCAGCAACGGGAAATCGAAATATGGCGGACACCCACACTGGGACCTCGAAGCCAGACTAGACAGCCTGTTCACAGCCTTCTGGAGGAAGCTGGAGAGTAGGCAGCAACAAGCACTACTTACTGAGACAGAACAAACACCTCATAAACTGCCTTCACTCTCCAGCGAAAAACCCACAGTATCCAAGATACGGAGAGGCAGAAAATGGCGGACCACAAGACCCGGCTCCCAGCACACGCGGGTCACGCACCAGAAAACACCCAAGCTTCCCAGCATGCGAAAATCGGCAAACAAAGCCACAACCAGCCTGCCATGGGCCGACAGGGCTGCAGCAAGGTGCTTGCCTCACAAAGCAAGCCGGTCTCTGAAGCCACGCAGAAGAAGCTGCCGCTCCTGCACAGCCGGGCTTACACAGCGACCCCTGAATGCAGACCCACACTTGGGAAAGCAGCAAGGCTCCATAGAGAGACTCTCAGGACTGGGAAACGCAGAGCCTCCACACGGCATTGGATGAATATAGGTACCATGGTACCCCAGCAATACACCCCCAGTGCCCACACCTTGAGCCCAGAACCACCCCAGTTTCACCCAGCACGCCAGCATGCTCTCATCCTCAGATCACCATAACGGGACTTAAAGCCTGATTCACCTGGGAAGCCTCCCGGGAAACACACTCCTCTACCACAGTACTATAGACCACAAGCTTGAGTCATAAAAGACTATTAATCACTAGCACTGTTTTCATGTTTACTCAGCATGTTTTCTTCCAAACATGTCCTAATTGTGCAGACATGTGTACTTAACATATTATTTTATTGCCATATGTATACAACCACATAGTATAAGCTACTATATTGTACTTATCACTTAACGGAGCTCAATGTTAACATTTTCTGTTACCCATCCTTATTTTATGCCTAGCCGAACTCCCCAGTTGCAACTAAATGGTTAAAGCCTGTTTAAGCATCTATATATAAAAAAAAATGTGCATGACCCTCAAATGTCAATGTCAAATGTCAATTTCTCAAAAAAAAAAAAAGATTCTGCCCAAAGAATATGTGAATTCCACATTCTACTGGAAAGTGATTTTTAAACTTTGCCTAACAGAATGAAATTGGTGAAGTAGGGTTTTCTGTCATTGGAATGGTGTCCAGGCTGGCGTTAAGCCACTGTTCAGCAGTTACTATCTCTATTATAGAGACTCTCATACCTCAAAACAACTTATTCCCGATGACATTGTTTTAAGAGGAGATATCCCTGAGGGTCACTGGAAAGCAGGCATCACTCGCATTTAAACATATGCGATGAGCGCCATAATGATGCGGACTGAATTTGACATTTACACACTGCATATAACATTTAACCGGTGACTTGTCAAGTAGGCACACACTCATTTTAATAGTTTCACAGGTATGTCCCTTAGGGCAGACTTACCTCAAGATATTAAACCATTTTTCAACAGACCAGATAATCTTTATCTAGATGCCTGTTGTCTTCCTTTTGTCATATGTCGCCTCCAAACAGTAACTGTATAAATAATACATGACCCACGAATCCCGGCTTTGTAGAGGTTCAGATTTTAGATGTGAAATGGATTGTTTCTACCAACACATGCAGTTTAGTATTAATGGACTATCTTTTTTAAACAAAGATGTAATTGTATATAACAATGCTCCAGGGGATGTTTAAAGTATAATATATATTTCAAGTCTTTTTTTTTTAAAAAAAAGTGTATTTAATTTGAGTTCATATGGGACTTTCATTGCGATCAGGTAGACTCTGTTCAATCAAGTGCATGTTTATTTATTTTTTAACTTCTTTTTTATATTTTATTTCTGTTGTGCAGAAACATATTCAAATCAGCAACTGTATGAACAGTTTACGTTCGTCCTGCTTGCTTGGCCCCGCCCTGCTTGTTTATTTTTTATACCTTTTGTGTACAATAAATTAAAATCACCTTCAAAGGTTCAAGGTTAATGGTGTGTTATGGAAAACATATGTCTTAAGTACAAGTTGTGTAACTACAAATATGTACATTTTGAATGATGTGAATGCTTATAAAAGGCACTGTAGAAGTCGTCACTATATGAATGGCAATAAATGTAGTAATATACCTCTGTTTCCGACTCCATCAGCCTTATCAGACAGATAGGATTCTGCTGCATCAACAACACTGACTTTGGCAACTCTGTCTCTGTTCTTCTGTTACAAGTGGGAAAAAAAAATATTTTCAAATGGAAACATTTCTGAAAACCAATAATTCAGTTATTTATTTATTTTTGCTTAATGCCATAAGAATAAGTTTAGGTATTGTTAGTGTGACAAAAAAAAAAAGACTTAATACAGACATTCTCAGTATTGGTAATGAAGTAGTAAAAAAAAAAAAAAAAACACAATACAAAAAAAAAAGCAGCTAACAGCTATATTGTCTTCTATTCCCATTTTCTTATCTCTACCCACTTTGTTATAGAAAGGGATTAGAGGAAATAAATAGGGTTGTTTATAAGCCAGGGATTCCCAATAATTTTTTTCCGTGGAACCCTTTGACATAGTGTAACAACATTGTGGACCCCCCCCCCCCAAAAAAAAATTTGCGCCGTTGCATAAACCTTTCAATTAGCAGAGCATGTTTTCTTTTTTTGACAAATTTAGTTTTTTTTGCTATGTATACACTCATTTCTACAGATAGTAAACAGATTCTAGACGCTAAACATTTCCTATAGAGATGCATTGATTCAATGCATCTGTCAGGATCGCATCCTGACAGCTATGTTTTATCTTCATTTATTTATGTTCCTTTAAAAGACGTTACAGCTCTCCTCCACTAGTGGCCTCCCTTGCCACTGGTCACCTCAGTCCTCACCTGCCTAGGACTAATTACAGATCCTACAAAAGGCCACACCCGAGAATACCAGTGGCCTTTACATTGAATTTGATGTTCTTACTGAAACACTTCATATCCTGGCTCCTGTGAACCTGCTTTAGACTTCCCTTCAAACCTGCTCCATACAACCTGCTCCAGACTTACCTTCAAACCTGCTCCTAACAATAACGTGCTCCACCCTTACGTATACTTGAAACCAGCCTGCCTTTGATACCAACCCGGCCCGGACTGGCCATCGGGCACACCGGGCAAATGCCCGGTGGGACGCAGTGGCCATAGGCCGAGGCCGGCAGGGGAGGTCACAGGATCTCCCCTGCCGGTCTATGCAGGGCCTGCACTATCCGAGCGCCGGCCCTGCTGTTTGCCATTAAGGGCCGGTGGGAAGATCTAAGATCTCCCTCAACGGCCCACTTGTGATAAACATGCGGCTGGGGAGGGAGAGGACCCAGCTGAGCTCTATCTTGCAGCTCCGCAGGGTTCCTCTCGCGAGATCCGGCGCGTTGCCATGGCAATGACCACCAGGGATGAAAGAGTGCCTGAACCCCCCTCCCAGATACAACCATGCCGGATCCCCCATCCCCTCCCAGGCTAAAGGTAAGAAGGGGGGGAAATATAATGCATGCTTATTAGATTTTTTTTCACCCCCCCCCAACACACAATCCCTTTTAACATTCACCCACAGCACCCTCACCCACATCACACTCAGCACCCTCACCCACATCACACTCAGCACCCTCACCCACATCACACTCAGCACCCCCACACAATTACACATACACAGCACCCTCACACACATCATCCCTCAAGCACAGCATCCATTACACACACACATACTGCACCCTTCACATACACACTACACCCCTCACAGACATAGAAACATAGAAACATAGAATGTGACGGCAGATAAGAACCATTCAGCCCATCTAGTCTGCCCAGACACTCACTGCACAACCTCACACATACACACATAACCCCAACACACTGCACCAAACACACACAATACTTCCAAATATATATATATATATATATATATATATATACACACACACACTACAGCACCCCTCACACACACTGAACCCCTCACACACATATTGCACCCCTAAACACATTACATTCCAGACACACACTAGATCCCTTACCCAACTCTGGATCATATACACACACTAGATCCCTATATACACTCTGATTCCGTTATATACACACACTCACTAGATCTCCTACACATTCTGGGTCCTTCAAACACACACTAGACTCCTGTGTATACACACACACTGCACCACCTACACACACACTACATTCCTAACATACACACTCTGGATCCATTATACACACACTAGATTCCTTGTAAACAAACACATGCTACACCCCTAAACACACACTCTCTACAACCACTACATCACCTATATACACACACACACACACACACACACACACACTATAGCCTGCATGCACACACTTACTACATCCCCTATACACACACATTCTCTACAGCACCTAGCCACATATGCATTACATTACACCACAAACACAACACGACTAAAACCGACCTTATTACACAATACCACACCACAATCAGCTCACTCTACACAAACACAATCCCACAAGCAGGCTCCAAACACATGCACAATACTCTTTCCTGGCCCTTTTATCTCCTGGTATCCATTTATAGAGACACCAGAGACAAGTTGCAAGGAAACACAGTGCAAGCATGTTATTAAATTTGCTTGCACTGTGCAGAACAAATACAGGTTTTTTTTTTCTCATGCGAGAGCTCTTTAGCAGAGCTCTGCCCTGGAAGAGGATTGACCCAATGCTCACTTTGAGACGGGGCGTGTTTGACATTGGTGATGACGAAACACACCCTCTCTACCCCGCCCCCTTCTTAGTGGGCCGCTGTGCTAAAAAAATGCCCGGCCCGAATTTTTCTCCCAGTCCGGCCCTGGTTACAACTATTCTTGGAAATTACAGACATTCTTAATTTGCAAGTAACCTGTTCTGTGGCAAGTATCCTGTTTTTTGGCATATTGCCTAAATTCTTAAGTTTCATAATATGTCTAAAATCACTAATAAAGTATCGTATATACTTGAGTTTGAGTCGACCCGAATATAAGCCGAGGCTCCTAATTTTAGCACAAAAAACTGGGAAAACTTATTGACTCGAGTATAAGCTTAGGGTGGGAAATGCAGCAGCTACTGGTAAATTTCTAAATAAAATTAGATCCCAATAAAATTACATTAATCGAATATTTATTTACAGTGTGTGTATATAATGAATGTAGTGTGTGTGTGTGTGTGTGTGTGTGTGTGTGTGTGTGTGTGTGTGTGTAGTGTGTGTGTATAAAATGAATACAGTGTGTGTGTGTGTGTTTGTGTAGTGTGTGTGTGTATATAATGAATGCAGTGTGTTTGTGTAGTGTGTGTGTGTATATAATGAATGCAGTGTGTGTGTTTGTGTAGTGTGTGTATATAATAAATGCAGTTTGTGTAGTGTGTGCAGGGGCGTATTAGCCGTGAGGCAAACAAGGCATTTGCCTTGGGCGGCATTTTCCAGGGGGCGGCAAAAAACGCCGCCCCCAAATGCCCAGGGCAAATGCCTTGTTAGCCTTGTGGCTAACTGACAAACCCTCTGGGCGGGCGATCTGCTGGGCAGCGCTGGCGGGCGGCTGGCGAAGGAGCACTTCCTCTGAGCTGTCTGCTCAGCTCCCTCGCGCGCCGCAGAGTGAGGCTGGGAGCCGGAATATGACGTCATATTCCGGCTCCGCCTCCCAGCCTCACTCTGCGGCGCGCGAGGGAGCTGAGCAGACAGCTCAAAGATAGTGCTACCTCGCCAGCCGCCCGCCAGCGCCGCCCAGCAGCCACTGAACCACCAGGGACAGAGGTAACCCCCCCCCCCAGCATTCCCAAAGGTAAGGAGGCTGGGGGGGGGGTTAAATAAAAAAAATAAAAAAGTGAGTGTGTGTGTGTATGTCTGTTAGTGTGTGTCTGTTATTGTGTGTGTGTGTATGTCTGTTAGTGTGTGTATGTCTGTTAGTGTGTGTATGTCTGTTAGTGTGTGTCTGTTATTGTGTGTGTGTGTGTGTGTGTGTGTGTGTGTGTGTGTATGTCTGTTAGTGTGTGTCTGTTATTGTGTGTGTGTGTGTGTGTATGTCTGTTAGTGTGTGTGTGTGTGTGTATGTCTGTTATTGTGTCTGTGTATGTCTCTTATTGTGTCTGTGTATGTCTGTTATTGTGTCTGTGTATGTCTGTTAGTGTGTGTCTGTTAGTGTGTGTGTGTCTGTATGTCTGTTAGTGTGTGTGTGTGTGTCTGTCTGTCTTAGTGTGTGTGTGTGTCTGACTGTGTGTGTGTCTGTTAGTGTGTGTGTATCTGCTAGTGAGTGTCTGTTAGTAAATGTGTCTGTTAGTGTGTGTGTGTGTTTCTGTTAGCTAGTGTATGCGTATCTGTCAGTGAATGTGTGTGTGTATTTAGAAGGCGGGGCGGGGGAAGGGTTGGGTGGGGGTGGCGCGGGCGGGCGGGAGGGGGGCACCTTAGTTTTGTCCTGCCTAGGGCAGCACAAAACCAGGATACACCACTGCGTGTGTGTGTGTATATAATGAATGCAGTGTGTGTGTATATAATGAATGCAGAGTGTGTGTGTGTGTGTATATAATGAATGCAAAGTGTGTGTGTGTGTGTGTGTATATAATGAATGCAGAGTGTGTGTGTGTGTGTGTGTGTGTTTGTGTGTAGTGTGTGTGTGTATATAATGCAGAGTGTGTGCATTATATACACACACACTCATACAAACACACACTCTGCATTATATACACACACACACACACACTCTGTGTGTATATAATGCAGTGTGTGAATGCAGAGGTGTGTGTGTGTAAACTGGGTGGGGGAGGGCATTTTTATTATTTTATTTAAAAAAAAAATTTAATATAATTTTAAAATATTATTTTAATATTTAGTAAATTTTTTTGGAGGGGGGCTGTACCATTCCCTGGTGGTCCAGCGGATGGGCTGTGCAGGGGGAGGCAGGAGCAAGCTGTTACTTACCTTTGTAGCAGCTCTGGTCAGCTCCGTGCAGCTCCCCAGTTCAGCTCATAGTGTAAGTCTCACGGTCTGCGTGCCGCATGGAGCGTTGCCACTGTAACCCGTGGCAACGATCTGACGGCCGCGGGTCTCGCGAGACTTACAATGTGAGCTGCACGGAGCTGACAGGGAGCTGACTGGAGCTGCTACAAAGGTAAGTAAGAGCTCGCGGCCAGCCCCCAACAGGATCGCCAGGCTTGTAATGAGCCCGGCGGTCCTGGTCTGTATTATGGCAATGTAAGTTGCCATAATACAGACCTTGACTTGAGTATAAGCCGAGTGAGGCTTTTTCAGCACAAAAAATGTGCCGAAAAACTCTGCTTATACTCGAGTATATACGGTGCCTGAAATCAACCCTGGCATAAGTTTCTTATCTGACCTGAGCAAGAACATGACAGCACCTCTATAAGGAGATGCTGATTGGCGCAGCTCAGTGTTTTGCAGCACATGTGAGATCTCCCAAAGCATTGGACTGGCTGAGATCATCAAGTTTGATGATGTCAACCAAGGAGGCAGAGCCAGACACGAGGAAACCTGCGTGGTGCTGGAAAACAGTGGGTAAATTAGATTTTTACTGCAGGGAGAACAGTTCTGGCCACCTAAATGGCATGTTTGTATTCTTGACACTATAGTGTTCCTTTAAGTGCTTGTATTTTTACGCATTCTAGAGTCTAGATGCAATAACTTTATACCATTTTAGATGTTTTTTCAAGACCCTTTTAAGGCACAAATGGCAGTAATCTCTATATTATGCTGCAAGATTTGTTATGTAAAGCTGTATGCATAATATGCTGCAAAGCAAGTAAAAGGGAGGAATGCACAGAAAGAAAACAGGAAAAATAAGTTTTAATCCAATACCCAAGCATTACAAGTTAGTTATTATACTAGTTCTACTATAAGAGTTCACTTTCCAGAGGGGCCTCCAAATACCATGATCAAAGTCCATCTGACAAGGATGGAATGGTGACCAACTCCCAATCTAATGTGTGAAGAGCACTTGATTGGTATGTTAGCAGCTTTTGAACTAGCAAGTGGGAACTTTAAACACATCATTAGAGATGACAGATCATTACAGATGCCTCAAAAAAAGCAATTTCATAATCATAAGTAATATGTATATGTATCTCTTCTTATCACCATCTAGTCAATAATCCTTATCCACCTCCAAAAAACATACTGTGTTTTCAAAACCAGATGAGGTGGAGGCCTAACCTTGTTTGATCTGTTGGTTGAGGTGTCAACACCGTTTAACTTCATTCCTTGGGTATCAGAACTGCGGCATCTATAAAGATACAAACTTCATTGTAAGTTTTTAGAAACTGCGTGATGCTGGCATTTCGTACGGACCAGAATTTCTACAGAATGTTTCCAACACCTTGTTTCATTTGTGAATTCATGTCCACTCATAGTTTACAGAGATTGAAATCACCTCTAGTTTCAATGACATGCAATGGGATGATTCCACTAATAAAGTGCGTCTTGGGGATCGCAACCAATGGTGACCAGTAGTGAATAATAAAATTGGCAAAAAGAGAACTAATGAGGTTAGAAATTCCCCTAAAAATAGGAATAATCTTACCCCACTGGAATTACCTCTAAATTAAGAAAATCATATTAGGTCATTTGTGTGTCGTTATTCTTCATAATGAAGATTATTACCTAATAAAGATCACCTAATATGTTCTTTTAATTTAGAGGTTATTCCAGTGGGGTACAGATTCTTCCTAATTTTAGGAGGATTTCTAACCTTATTAGTTCTCTTTTCGCCTATTTGTATCTGCAGGGTCATGCCCTCATTACCTCTGTAGCCTACCCTTAGCAACAGAGTAAGTCTCTTTTTTTAGGTGTCTCTTTTTTGAATAATAAAATTATGGGCTGGGCATTCAGCCTTTGATCACAGGACTATAGCAGTGTTCTGAGCATGGGTCACCTCATGTAGCTGCCCCTTCCTGGCCCACCCATTATTGGGAGGTATGAATTAGGAACTAATGGGGTAATAATGTGTTTGGTGCTAGTGAAATGAGAAAGCTTGGGGACTAGAGCTTTTGACCTCGGCATCTCAGATCTCTCTTATACTCCCCCTCTCCTACTCTGAGCTGCCATGCTGCCCTCCACTTAACATTACATGAGGCCTGCATTTATTATACTATCATATTCAGTTATATTCACCATCATCTAGCATTATTCCAACTACTTATTTTTTTCATTGCTGACCCTGTATGATGGCCAATCTTTCTAACTCTAGATAAGTGCGCTTCATAACAAATAAAGTAAGACATATAAAAATGGTTGAACATAAAATGAAAATAAGTTACTAAAACAAGGTGTAACAATTGGTCACTCTGCTTGATTTTGTTTAAAATGCTCTGATACGCACTGCAGGATTTTCAATGTAATTTCGTATTGCTAACATGTATTTGACCTGTTTTTATGTATAGGGAGTTACCTGGTGTTAACATCTGTATGCCAGACAAGAGGCTGGTATTAAGTTTTGTGGTTATTGGCTTCTGTCCAACACTATTGTGACAAGGTTGGAAACCAGAAACTAAAATGCAGTTTATGACTCCTATAGACTGACTTACCTCCTTGTGGTTACTGGTGAAGTACTGTAAATGGTAAACTGCTGCTACTTACTAGTGAGAAGCAGTTGTTTGATTAAAAGTAGCAACAACACTGGAAATAAGCCCTTGGTGTCAGAGCAGTGAAAATGTATGTCTTCATGACATATCAATTGACCTTCTAGATTGAGACGTGCTACACATTAGTTGATTACAAAAGGTTCTAATTAGAATGCAGGTCTACACACCTGTCCGGAAACCTCCCATGTTCTCTGTGACATCTAAACTGCTCCCGGGAAGGTGTGT
Source organism: Pelobates fuscus (assembly GCF_036172605.1). NCBI lineage: Eukaryota > Metazoa > Chordata > Amphibia > Anura > Pelobatidae > Pelobates > Pelobates fuscus. The sequence goes on from NC_086319.1 coordinate 165,067,590, forward strand.
AACGCCAATCTTCAGTAGGCTTATCTAGAACTAAAATGGATGAAACTTGAGTTGAGAATGTCAATGGTTAAAAATGTATACACCTAAAAATAGGAAAAGAAAACCGGTTTACATTTGATTATTTTCAGTCAGCTGACATCACCAACTGTGATTTACATGCAAGATAGATTACATAACCTCTTCCATTCCAAAATAAAGTACAAACATTTTATTTTCATGTATTTTTCAAGATGAAATCTAGTCTGTAAAGACTCACTTGCCCTTATTTATACTCTCTGATTACCAGCCTGTAGAGGAACAGATTTCTCTGTCAGAAGCCACTAGTTACTGATATAATGTATGTAAAATTGCTGAAAATGCAAGCTTACCCATTTGCTTTCAATCAGCACAAGTTTCAATGGGTGATATCATTCCTACAGTCAGGAAAGGGGAGGAGTAAACAGATACAACCATCTCACTGTCAGCATTACATTTGCATTCCAGAGACTGATAAAGTTTGCAAAGAGGGTGAGTATTTAAGCAACTGACTAATGCCTATTTATTTTTGTTTGCCTAAATCTTGTGTCACAATAAATTAGAATCACCTTCAAATGTTCATGACGTGTTATGGAAACCAGATGTCTTTAAAGTACAGGTTTTTTTTAACTACAAATTTGTTAAAGGGACTCTATAGTCACCAGAACAACTACAGCTTAATGTAGTTGTTCTGGTAAGTATAATCATTGCCTTCAGGCATTTTCATGCCAAGACTGCAGAGAAAAGGCAATGTTTACATTGCCCTTAGGGACACCTCCAAGTGGCCATGACTCAGGTGGCCACTGGAGGTGCTTCCTGGCTAGGTGCTGCACAGTAGGCAGCAGTGCCGTTCAGCATCTCCACGCTCTGCATGGGGACGCTGAATTTTCCTCATATGGATGCATTAAGAGGAGGTGCTGATTGGCCAAAATTGTGTTTGGCCCCCGCCCCTTGCCAATTTTAGCCAATCCAATGCATTGGATTGGCTAAAAATCAGAAATTCTGATGATGTCACCAAGGGGGTGACCCGGACCCGCGCGGCGCTTGAAATAAGGTGATTTTCAATAACTTTTAAGGTGGCTAAGTGTGGGGGGGGGGAGGGGGGTGTTTAGCACTATAGGGTCAGGAATGCATGTTTGTGTTCCTGACCCTATAGTGTTCCTTTAATTTTGAAATGGGTAAATGCTTATAGAAGGCACTCTAGAATACATAGTTACTATATGAATGGCAATAAATGTAATAATATACCTCTATTTCTGACACTATGGCCCCTAGCCTTATCAGACAGATAGGATTCTTCTGTATCAACAATGCTGACCTCGGCAACACTGCCTCTGTTTCCCTGTTTCAAGTGGGGAAAAAAATTGTTCAGTCAGAGTATCAATGCTAACATTTCTGAAAATCAATAATTCTGTTCTATTTTTGCATTATTCCATAAAATAATTGTGCATTTTAGTTTTTTTTTTTTCTCTAGTGTGACAAAAAATAAATCTGACTTTCTCAGGATTGCTGATGAGAAAAGAGAGAAAAAAAAAAGATAATCTACTCTCTTCAGGTGATACTGTGAAAGAGTGACAGGAGGATATATGTAGGGTTGTGTACAGTGGCATTAATACAGAGGTCGTAGGAGTAGCAGCTGTGACCGGGCATGTCCCTCCAGAGTAACCGGCACTGTAAGTAGCGTGGGCAATGGGTAGAAGGAACTCTGTGTCTCTCAACCCGTTTTGGCAGGATGTGTTTACTAAGAGGTCCGCTCGACCACTCTACAAGGACAACGGAGAGCAGGTACAGATGAGGTTGGGGGGGGGGGGGGAATTGACACATGGAAGGGACAGGGGGAAAATTGACACATGAAAGGGACTGGGGCAAGCTGAAACATAAAAGGGACGGGAGTAGCATTGACACATGGGGCAGGAAATTGAGACATATGAAAGGAATTGGGGGGCACTTGAGACATGGAAGGGACTGGAGGGAAATTGACACATAGAAGGAACTGGGGGGGCATTGACACATGGAAGGGACTGGTGGGGGAGAATTGACACATAGAAGAGACTGGGGGGTGATTGAAACATATAGAGGAGGGGGAATTGACACATGCAAGGGACTGGAGGGAAATTGACCCATGGAAGGGACTGGAGGGAAATTGAAACACATGAAAAGGATAGGGGGTGAACTTGACACATGCAAGGGACTGGGGGGAATGAGACACATGGAGGGGCTGGGTGGAAGAATGAGACACGTGGTGGGGGTCCCCACGGCCATTTTTGCACCGGACCTGGTGGTTTATAGTTACGTCTTTGGTTGTGTATGAACTAATCTCAGTAACAAATTGACCATAGTGATTGAGGTGGACTTTGTAAAATTCCTTTTGTGTCACTTGCTTGTATTTGTATGCATTCTAGAGTATTTTTTATATTAAGCTGTGTGCAAAAAAATGCAAAAAGCAAGAAAAAGGGAGGAATGCACAGAAAGACGACATGAAAAAAGTACGTAAATTAGAACTTTAAGAAGTTTTTAATCCAATACCCAAGCATTACAAGTTAGTTATTATACTAGTTCTACTATAAGAGTTCACTTGCTAGACAGTGACCTTCAAATAATATGATCAACGTCCATCTAACAAGGATGGAGTGGTGACCAACTCCCAATCTAATGTGTGAAGAGCAGTTGATTTGGTATGTTGGCAGCTTTCAAACTATGACCATAGCAAGTGTAAACTTTTTACACATCACTGGAGATGACATCAGATCATTACAGAACCCAGATGCTTAATCATAAGTAAAAAGTATATGTATCTCTTCTTATGACCTCCTAATCATTGGTCCTTATCCACCTCCAAGAACCATACTGAAAAGAAAACAATATTAGAATTCTCAGCACAAGATGAGGTGGATGCCTAACCTTGTTTGATCTGTTGGTCGAGGCGTAAAAGCCATTCAACTTCATTCCTCGAGTATCAGAAGTGTGACATCTAAAAAGATACAAAGGTACAAAGTGCATTGCAAGGTTTCATTGCTTTTGGACTTTGTATAAACTGTGTCATGTAGACATATCAATACGGACCAGAATTTCTATAGAATGTTTCCAATACCTTTAATTTGTAAATGTATGCTGTCTTGAGTGCAAAGGGAGTCCTGCCCAGTATTAGAAAAGTGCAACTAAATTCACCACTGGATTGTACGTATAAGAATATGTACGATCTAAATCAGCCTGACATATAAATATATATATTTATCTACATATAAAAGGCTGAATAAGATTGTACATATTCTTAAAGGGACTCTCCAGTGCCAGGAAAACATATGCTTTCCTGGTACTGCAGTGCCCCTCTCCCTCCCACCCCCATCATATATTGCAGAAGGGGTTAAAACCCCTTCAGTGACTTACCTGAATCCAGCTGCGATGTCCCTCGGCGCTGGGTCAGGCTCCACCCACGCTCCTAATGCGCATGCGTGGCAATGGCTCAATCCTTTCCTATGGGGTTTCTGGCGACGCTGGAGGTCCTCATGCATAGCGTGAAGACGTTCAGCGTAGTTTAAAACACTTTTCGTGTTCTAAGAACACGGAAGTCCCTCTAGTGGTTGTCTGATAGACAGCCACTAGAGGAGGACTTAACCCTGCAAGGTAATTATTGCACCCCACCACCCTTAACTTGCAGGGTTAATGGTGGTGGGAGTTGGCATCCAGACCACTCCAATGGGCAGAAGTGGTCTGGGTCCATGGAGTGTCCCTTTAAGTATAGCTCTTGTCCCCAAGCTTTCTCCATCCTCTACTATATATAGATTGGGGATTGTTGGATTGGAATTATGTGCCGGTCATTAAGCCTATGATCATAGGACTTCAAAGAAGCTCTGGGCATGGGTCACCTCATGTTGCCGCCCCTTCCTTGGCCACCCATTATTGAGCTAGTGGCTAATGGGGTAATGTGTTTGGTACTAGGGGAATGAGAAAGTTTGGGGACAAGAGCTATCAGTCCATGGATACATAAAAAAAAAAAGTTGTCTGAGGATCACTGCTGTCTAGCAAGACAGCTGTGAGATTTGTGCCTCAGCATCTCAGATCGCTCTTATACTTAAAGGGAAACGCCAGGCACCCAGACCCCTCCTGCCCTTTTGAGTGGTCTGTGTGCCAACTACCCTTAACCCTGCAAGTGTAATTAGTGAAGTTTTTCATAAACTGCACTAATTGACTAACAGGGTTAAGTCCTCCTCTAGTGGCTGTCTCTGAGACAGCCACTAGAGGAGCTTCTGGGTTCTTAAAACACTTAGGGTTTTAAGAGATACTGGACACCCTCATGCAATGCATGAGGACCTCCAGCGTCACCAGAATCCCCATAGGAAAGCATTGAGTAATGCTTTCCTATGGGGCAGTGTAATGCGCATTAGGTCTCCCCCACCGGCTGATGAGGAGAGTTGGCGGAGCTGGATACAGGTAAGTCACTGAAGGGGCTTTAACCCCTCAGCAACCTGGGGTGGGAGAGGGAACCTGCAGTGCCAGGAACACGGTTTGTTTTCCTGGCACTGGTGAGTCCCTTTAACCTCTCCTGCTCTGAGCCATGACATAGGTCACCACATTTAACAGCTACAATGTTCATAATCTACAGGCCACTGAAAGGGACACTAATGTAGTATCTTAATGTAGTTGTTTTGATGTCTATTGCCTGTATAGTGGCAGGAAGACACGGTTGTATTCCTGACGCTATAGTATTCCTTTCACATTATATGAGGCCTGCATTTATTATTCCATCATATTCAGTTATATTCACAATCATCTAGCATTATTTCAACTAATTCTTATTTTCATTGCTGACCCTGTATAATGCTAAATCATTCTAACTATGGATAAGTGCACTACAGATACACTTTGAAATATATAAATTGTTGAACATAAAATGAGAATAAAACATATATTATAACAATTGGTCACACTATTTGATGTTGTTTAAAATGCTCTATGTCCTGTAGGGTTTTCAATGTAATCTTGTATTGCGAACATGTATTTTACCTGCATTATGTATAGGGAGTTACCTGGTGTTAACTTCTGCATACCAGACAAGAGGCTGGTGTTAAGTTTTGCAGCTATTGGCTTCTGTCCAAGACAATAGCGACAAGGTTGGAAACCAGAAACTAAGATGCAGTTTGCGACTCCCATAGAAAGCAATAGGAGCCATTAGACACTACATAGTGATAGTGATTGACTTGCCTTTTTGTTGCTATTGTACTGTAGATGGTAAACTTCCGCTACTCACTAACAGTGGCAACAGTGGTTGTTTGGTTAAAAGTAGCAACAACACTAGAAATAAGAATTATTCTAATTAGAATGCAGGTCTACACACCTGTCTGGAAAACCCCCATGTTCTTTGTGACATGTAAACTGCTCCCTGGAAGGTGAGTAGCGCTGATCTTCATTAGGCTTAGCTAGATAACACGGATGAAACATGTCAGTGGTTAAAAATGTATCCATATAAAAATAAAACATGTTTACATTTCATCATTTTCAGTCATCTGACATGACCAATTGTGATTTACATGTAAGATGAATTACTTAACCTCTTCAATACCAAAATAAAGTACAAATGATTTTATTTTCATGTATTTTTCAGTATGAAATCTAGTCTATAAAGCCACTCACTCTCATTTATACTCTCTGATTATAAGCCTGTAGAGGAACAGATGTCTGTGCAAGAAACAACTAGTTACTAATATAATGCCAGTAAAATTGCTGAAAATGTAAGCTCACCCCCTGCTTCAAACAGTACAAGTTTCAATGGGTGATATCATTCCTACAGTTAGCAAGGGGGAGGAGTAAATAGTCTACCATTTCACCATTACATTAGCATTCTGGAGAGTATACCATAGCAGTATTAAATACCTTTATTTTATGAATATGTAATTTAACAATATTTACTGTATGTGGGCAATATGCTCAAATTCAGCCATTCTTTTTACATTCTGTTGGCATCAGTAAGCTGTACTTTTAGTAATTCTTTCAGGGTCCTTACAAATACCTATAGGCATGACCATTCTTATCTATCTCTTTTTGTAACATCTACTGTATGTAAGAAAAATTGCATTTTTGCTTTTGCAAAACCTGTGTGGATATTGCAAGATAATGGACACTGTAAAGCTTTTTCATTTCTCAATATTTTATAGAGGGTGAACAAATAAGTGTAAAATAAAAAATGGTGTAATATTTGTCTGCAAAGCAATCTATAAACAAAATTGCTGTTATATGTTTTATATGCTAGCTATGCATCCTTTGCTTCAAATAAAGGTTATAGTAATATTTTTTCAATCAAAAAGTGCTTGTTAGTGAAGGGGTTAACAAATGATATGCAAGTATTTCAGATAAAAGGAATGGTGGAAAGAGCGCATACATGTCAAAGTACAAGTGATAGACACTGAGAGTAATCCAGGAAAATAAATAAATAAATAAATATATATATATAGCCTGTAGTTGTGGGAGGGGCTTGAATTCCCTTTAAAAGGGCGGCCAATCCTCTCCCACCTTACCGTGGACAGTCTGGCGAATCACCCCTCCACCGCTTCCTCTATTCATATCACCCTCTAAGGTGGGCCCACTTTTATTACAGGCCTACTGCACTGTCGGTTCCGGCACACCACAACCGACTGGTGTCATTTGAATATGTCTTTTGGTTATAACATGCTATGTTACACTATTATCACGGCAAGCGCCCCGACTACAAATATATATACCGTATATACTCGAGTATAAGCCGACCCGAATATAAGCCGAGGCCCCTAATTTTATCCCAAAAAACTGGGAAAACTTATTGACTCGAGTATAAGACTAGGGTGGGAAATGCAGCAGCTACTGGTAAATTTCTAAATAAAATTAGATCCTAAAAAAAATATATTAATTGAATATTTATTTACAGTGTGTGTGTATGTGTGTGTGTATGAGTGCAGCGTGTGTGTATGAGTGCAGTGTGTGTATGAGTGCAGTGTGTGTGTGCATGAATGCAGTGTGTGTGTGCATGAATGCAGTGTGTGTGTGCATGAATGCAGTGTGTGAATGCAGTGTGTGCAGGGCCGGTGCAAGGATATTTGCCGCCGTAGGCAAAACATTTTTTTGCCGCCCCCTCCCCCCCCCATATGTCCTGACTTCCCCTCCTCCTCCCTCAGTGGTCCTTACCTCCCCATCCCCGTGTTCCTTCACTCCCCCCCCCCAGTGGTCCTGACTCACCCCTCCCCTAGTGGTCCTTACCCTCCCCTCCCCTAGTGGTCCTTACTTCCCCCTCCCCTCCCATAGTGGTCCTTATCCCACCCCCTCCCTCTCATAGTGGTCCTTATCCCCCTTCTCCCTCCCATAGTGTTCCTTATCCCCCCCCATCCCTCCCATAGTGGTCCATATACCCCCCCTCCCTCCCATAATGGTCCTTATACCCCCCTCCCTCCCATAGTGGTCCTTATCCCACCCCCTCCCATAGTGGTCCTTATACCCCCCCTCCCTCCCATAGTGGTCCTTATACCCCCCTCCCTCCAATAGTGGTCCTTATCCCCCTCCCTCCCATAGTGGTCCTTATCCCCCCCTCCCTCCCATAGTGGTCCTTATACCCCCCTCCCTCCCATAGTGGTCCTTATCCCCCCCCTCCCTCCCATAGTGGTCCTTACCCCCCCCCCCCTCCCATAGTGGTCCTTACCCCCCCCCTCCCTCCCATAGCGGTCCTTATACCCCCCTCCCTCCCATAGTGGTCCTTAACCCACCCCCTCCCTCCCATAGTGGTCCTTATACCCCCCCCTCCCATAGTGGTCCTTATACCCCTTTTTTTTTATTATTAATTTTTTTTTATTATTTTATTTATATATTTTTTTTTCGTCCCCCCTCCCTGCTTGATATATGGCAGGGAGGGGGGCTCTCCTTCCCTGGTGGTCCAGCATTGGTAGTTCAGTGGGGGGGAGAGGGGGGCTGGCAGAGCTGTACTTACCTTTCCTGCAGCTCCTGTCAGCTCTCTCCTCCTCCGCGCGGTCTGTGCAGCTCCCTCTGTCAGCTCCCAGTGTAAGTCTCGCGAGAGCCGCGGCTCTCGCGAGACTTACACTGGGAGCTGACCGAGGTGCTGAACGGACGGCGCGGAGGAGGAGAGAGCTGACAGGAGCTGCAGGAAAGGTAAGTACAGCTCTGCCAGCCCCCCTCTCCCCCGGTCTGTATTATGGCAATGCAAATTGCCATAATACAGACTCTGACTCGAGTATAAGCCGAGTTGGGGTTTTTCAGCCCAAAAAATGGGCTGAAAAACTCGGCTTATACTCGAGTATATACGGTATATATATATATATATCCATTTGGCCTGAATTTGTGGGAGGAGTTATGATCCTATATAAACACTACCGCCCTACTTACCTTTGTCATGCAAGCTGGTTGTCGTCTCCATAGTTACCTGCACTTCTGGTTCGTCGTTCCCGCCACGTCCTGTCTCAAGCTGTCTCCAGCAAGCAGTCAATCGGCTTCTACCCGACTTCGCCACTTGCTACCCGGCTTCCGGTCACGAGACCGGCACATCCACGTAAGCATAAATGTGGGGAATGGCGTTCGGCTATTTCCCACATTCGGGCCCCACATGTGAGGATAGGCTCCCATTATTACTTACCCATTTGTGCTTTTACACCGTTCGTGTACTTCTGCGTTCGTGCGGCTAACAGCCGACAGCAGAGAACACACTCCTCTCGTTTATTTTCGTATAAGCTAACTACCGACCACACTAAACGAACTTACGTTTAACTATTTCATTCATTTGTTCATTCAGCCGACCACAGGTACAAATGGCTTTCGTTTAAAAATCTGTTTTGTATGCTGCATTTAGCGTTACAGTTCTCCTGTTCATTCGTTTACCGAACACAAGAGGCTACAGTATTTCAATTCACTAATCTTCTGTAATAGTGCATAGTTATGCTTTCACGTTTCTAAGCACTCACATTATTTATCCTATATGTATTTGTGTTTTTTATTATATGGCTCTTAAACAGAGTTGAGCGAACCTGAACTTAAAAGTTCGGGTTCGTACCGAACATTATATTTTTTTGGACCGAGTTGGAGTTCGCTGTTCGGCGATTTAATGACACGTTTTGAAAGGCTGCAGGGCAGCCAATCAACAAGCATTTGACTTGTGTGCCCTTAGAAGCCATCACAGCCATGCCTACTAATGGCATGGCTGTGATTGGCCAGTGCAGCATGTGACCTAGAAGGTAGGGGCATGTCTATTGAGGCTGCTCACTGTTGAAAGACCCCCCCGTGCCCCCACCAGCGACGTGCGAATGGGGGGGCTTTTAAACGAAAGGGGGGACCTATTGCCCCCCCTGTCCCTCCCGAGCAGCTGGTGGGGGCCCTAAATACCAATAAAGGAGGGACCTACTGTCCCCCCCACCCCTGAGCGGTGGGTGGGGGCCATAAAAGAAAATTGGGGGGGGGACACCTAATGTCCTCCCCACCCCTGCGCGGTGGGTGGGGGCCCTAAATAACAAGGGGGGGAACCTACTGTCCTCCCCCATCCCCACCCCTGAGTGGTGGGTGGGGGCCATAAATAAGAATGGGGGGGGACACCTACTGTCCTCCCCCCCGGCCCCCACCCCTGCACGGTGGGTGGAGGCCCTAAATACCAATAAGGGGGGGACCGATTGTCGTCCACCCCCGGCCCCCACCCCTGAGCGGTGGGTGGGGGGCCCTAAATAACAATAAGGGGGAGGACCTACTGTCCTCCTCCCCCCCCCTGCCCCCCACCCCTGAGCGGTGGGTGGGGGTTATAAATGAAAATTGGAGGGGGGGACACACCTAAAGTCCTCCGCCCCGAGCGGTGGCTGGGGGCCATAAAAAAAAATTGACGGGGGGACCTAATGTCTTCCCCCACCCCTGAGCGGTAGGTGGGGGCCATAAATAAAAAATGTGTTTCTAATTTTCCGCCATGGCCACATAATTATGGGACACCTATCTTTTACAGGGTAAATATTCTTATAGCACAGTTAGTCCACTTTCTCTTTTAAGTTAAGTTATAAAGTATACCTCCAGGCATTATCATACCCTGCTGGGACTTAGTCTATTGTACTTTCCCTTATGTATTAGTCATCTACGCAACTAAGGTCTCCGCTCATCGGTTAACGCCTTACGGTCCTTTTTCATCAGGCTCATTACATAACATTAGCACGATTTAAACCCCTCCCCCCCCCCCACCCCCCCAAAAAAAACAAGTTCCTTAAAAGTCCTTATATACTGGCTCCTCATACTTAGTCTGCATATGTTTTTTAGGTTTTTTACTGTATCAGGTAAGAAGGTTTACCAGTTCTCTTTTCCCTCAAGGCCTCATCCAGCCTCCCAAAGTGGGTTCTAAACTTCAAACGGGCCAGATCTGTGATTCCTCACGGCGATTAAAACATCATTCACACAAAACTACACCACCTTGCTACTACTTATACTTTTCTTCAAGCAAAGCTCCAAGAAGAGGTTCCTAGTATACCGCATTTTGGTAACAGGTAAGAAGGTTTACCATTTTATGTTTTCCCTTGAGGTCTCATTCAGCCTCCACGGCCTCATACAGCCCCCCACCTCCCAAAGTGGGTTCTAAACTTCAAAATGTACCTGGTCTAAGATTCCTCACAAATGTCAACAACAATCTCATTATCATAATCCACCATATTAATACCATATTTAACGGTACATGTTTTTGTCATTAATTTCTACATATCATTACCGCAGCTCACCAAGTCCTACGCCATAGACAACATACAGGCTACCTGGTTCCCTGCATTACAGTATCAGGTATTGGTAATCTTACTCACTACGTTTAAGTTTCTTCTTAAGGCCTCACTTTGCCTTCGTTTCATTCAAAACAAAATAATTCACATTTGTGGGAACCCAGGGGCGTATCTCTAATTTACGGACCAACGTTCAGGTCCCTTAGCTTACCCAAGTTCTTACGTTACAGTATCTCTGATACACACCTACCCATAAGTTCAACATTTTTACACTCATTATACCAGTGGCACGCCTCAGGCCCACTAGCATGTTTTTCCCCTAAGGTTTCCCGGACCGGGCCCGTTCCCTGCAGAAGCAAGACTATATTGTAATCTTCCTGCACATTGCCCAAATAAAGAGGACAAACGTTCAAGGTTAAGTGTCTACATACGTTATATCACACAAGTCTAGAGACAAGCCCCATCAGGCTAGAGAACTGGCATTGAGGGTTAGTCACTGGCCTTTGCTATCCTAAGTAATACTACGGTCCCGCGAGGTCTACACCCCCACCTCATACACGGAGGTTCAGCCCCACAACTAAATCATAGTTGGCTACCTTGCCTGCCCTTCTTTAGGGCTACAGTTAGGGCTTCCCAAGTCACGGCCACACATTTTGAATCTCTTACGGTCACCGAGGGTTGACACCCTGCCACCACGTTCAAGTGGCCACAAAATTCCCTCAGCCCAAATCATACGTAGAGCCTCTCTATGCCACTTGGCACTAGCAGAGCCTCATCTGTCATTTAGTTCTGGGTACATTTTTTGCTTCGGCACTAGCTAGCAGGCCAGTTCTCCGAAGGTCTCATCCACACCTCTAAGACACATTACTTATCCAAATAATTATTTCTTTTTCAGAATGTCATAAGAATCCATCCCAATAATCGGTCTGCTGTTGGATGAAATACCCAGCATGCCAGTCAGGCCTGGGTCTCCAAAGGAATCCTTCACCCCTTCTACTCTGTTACCTGGGAATCTGGTACATTCCAAAATTGTCAGCAGAGATCAGTCACAGGGGTATCCCATCTCCAGCCACTACCAGTATGGCAGGACTACACAGGCTCACGGCTCTAGTTCACAAGGGCCGTCAACTTACTCCTCAGATTCCAATCAGGAGACCCCAGTCGCTATCCTGGCAAGTCTCCAAACAGGGCCAGACTGGCATACCGGGAAATTTCCTCGTGGGCCGCGGCACCTGGGGGCTACGCTGCGCATATAGGTGCCACCGGGTGGCCGGTCCGGTGGCACACTCAGAGGGGGACCGGCCGCGTTCCAGGCTGGAGCCGCCGGGCCGGGTGGCAGCCTCGCCGGGCCAGCGGCACTTCTGTCACTGATGATGCTGAAGGAGGAGGAGCATGTCTATCTACCATGCTCCCTCGCGGTTACCACAATTCCCAGCACAGTATGCTGTATCAGTATGCTGTGCTGGGGATTGTGGGAACCGCGAGGGAGCATGGTAGATAGGCATGCTCCTCCTCCTTCAGTCCTCAGCATCATCAGTGACAGAAGTGCCGCCGGCCCGGTGAGGCAACCCGGCCCGGCGGCTCCAGCCTGAAACGCGGCCGCCCCCTTGACTTCTCTAGGTAAATGGGTGGGGGGAATAAAACAGAGGGGAATAGACACAGGGGAAGGAGGGAGCGAACCGGAGCAGTCGCATCTCCTGGAGCTCCGACTCAAATAACCCGAAATATACCTTATATGGGGGAATCTGAACCCACAAGACCCCACAAAGCACTCCACCGGTACCGAGCAGACAATGGGCCGGAAGACAAAAAAGGTGAAGGCAGACAAAGGCCCCCATGGCAAAGACATTGGGGATATGCTGCGGAACACGCAGCAGGCTGCATGGTCCAAGATGGCGCTCACGGATCACTTCTCCTCCTACTCATCAGAAGACTTTGCCGCAGACCTCATGGAAGGAGCTTCCTTCCGACCCACGCCAGACCGCCACTCTGAACCCAAGAGCACCGGGGACCCGGTGACTGCGGATCAACTTAAAAAAATGCTAGCAGATCTCCGCAAAGACCTGGCGGCAGACATGACCTACTACAAGGAGGCCATAGAAAGAGCAACGACTAAAATTACCCAATTGGAGGCTAATATGAGCACCCATGACTCGAGGCTCACCAAAATAGAACAACGGGTGACTGACCTGGAGGCACAGCAAAACGCCACCACGGATCGGCTGGACGCCCTAGAGGACCAGAGGAGACGACACAACGTGAAAATCAGGGGGATCCCGGACACGGTTGCCCTCACTGAATTACCCCACTATGTTCGACGTCTCCTCGGAATCCTACTGCCTCAGAAACAAGTTAAGTCTGTGAAACTGGATGGGCTCTTCCGATTGCCAAAATCAGCACGAGCTCCAGCTACCGCGACGGCAGACCTCATAATACGCTTCCAGGCACTAACTGATAAGGCCTCCCTCCTAGCAGCGTTAAAAGGAAAAGCTCCTTTACTGTTTGAAGGTTCGGAATTACAATTATATCCAGGCCTCACTAGGAGCACCCTCACTTGGCGAAAATCTCTGCAACCGCTGCTACAAAACCTCCGCAACAGAGAGATTCCATACCGCTGGGGCACACCACGAGCTGTCTCCTTTACCCATGAAGGGACCACCCACAAGGCCCAAAGTCATCAGGAGCTGGAGTCCATCCTGGTGTCGGCAGGTATACTGCGAGCACTGCTGGCGAATAGGCCTAGACTGTCCCTGTTAAACCCAGCTAACATACAAGAGTTTATTCCGGGAGAACCCCGAAGATCGTCGCCTGCCAGAAACGCCACCTGAATGGCGACAGACTCTCAGCTCCAGGGGACAACCTGCTCCATCACCTGCGCAGAACTTCTACAATACAGATTAGAGACTGCTATATTTTATTTTATCTTAAGGTTTTAGCTGAAATTTATGTTGATGTTCTATTTTACTGTTCCAGTTTAACTCTCTACTGCCAATGATTGGCTACACACATAATGTAACCCACTCACCTAGCGGATATAAATCTCTCTCAGACGTAACTCCGCAGACAACTAATAAGTTAATTTCCCACTCACATTGGCACTCACACATGCAAACGCCGGTTTTACGAACACAAAGCTAGAGGCAGCATATAGCGGGACCTAAACTGGCAGACACCTTCTTTCTTTTACGTGTAAACCCTCTGTGAAATCTCCCCCCCCCTCCACGCTAGCCCACTGACGAACCTGCCTCAAAACATATATACATAGGGGATCGGCAAAGAGGGCTGCACTAAGCGGGTACCACACACGAGGAACGCAACACCATCCACATAGAACAAAAGGGTTGACCAACACAATCTTAAACGTACCAAAATATACACATAAATTCATAACACGGCAAAATCAGACATAAAATTAGGAGTGTACAGTGATCTGCAAAGCAATAGCCCAACACAACCGCTGAACTAACAATGACTCATAGGTGCAACGTATTGGTGAATCAAACATTGACTGCACTCATCTTTCTGAGTGTATGATATTATTTTGTCCATATAACCACTCTCAAAAAAAAAAAAAAAAAGTGCAATGTCCTCATGTGGTTAAATGTGTATGCAAAACTGTTTGAACCTGCTGTTGTGGCTATACTAATCTACTTGTTAACCTTATGCACGAACAAAAATAAAGAATTGGAAAAAAAGAATTCTACGTGTATACTAATGTAATCTTTTATGTAATTATATGTATTTATCTATATATATATATATATATATATTTATATATTTTTGTGGTTATTTGTATTTTATATATAGATAGATATATATAGAATGTCATTCTAAGTGTATTTTGTTACCGATATATATATATATTAATAACAAAATACAATTAGAATGAAATTACATATGAATATTTAATTTACCGGTATATTAAATTTTGTTTCAATATTTTATTATTTTATTTATTTATTATTTTAATTATACGTATATATATATATATAATATATATTTAGATCTATTATATATATATAATATATATACATATTATATATATGTAACGTCATTCTAAGTGTATTTTAATACTAATATTTACTTATATTAGTATTAAAATACACTTTGTATGACGTTACATATATATAATATGTATATATATATATATATATATATATATATATATATATAAACAAAATAATACTTTAGGCACTCACCCCTGAATGATGTATGAATATATCTTGCCTTCGGTGCTTCCGGCGTCCCATATATATCCAGCAATAAAGTGGAGCACTCAGAAGGACTTCTTAATAGTGAATTTATTAATAAAAAAGTAGTTTACATCAACATGTAAGTCCTGTGATTCGACGTTTCGACCCCTCAGGGTCTTTTTCAAGAACAGTTTACAAGTGAACTAAGCATGTATTATATACAAATAAAAAGCGTGCACTCACCAATCTCGTGTGTGTAGCCGCCCATTCAAACCCGGAAGTGTCACGAAAACAAACCCACGTGGTTTCCTTTGCGTGCGTCAATGCGTGTGACGTAATTGTGGCGTCGTTGCTAGGTAATATTTTGTAAACAATATATTCTATTAGTGTGTACTAGCAACCAGCCTTGGCAACGTGTTTTTTACAAGTGGAAATTATATAATCGCTAAGGAAGAGATCTCTGGGTGAGAAATAAGTTTTGAGTAAGAGGATCTCGTGTGATCAATGTATAGCAATCTGAGACATGTGACCGAAGTGCCGAAAGTGCCAAACAGTGCCAAATAAAGTGCAGAAAACGTCCAAAGTATATAGTGCCAAAAAGAGATTAAGAACATAAGGCAACATCAATCTCAGATATTGCAATTAAAAACAAAGAAGGAGATACATTCATGAGTATCTAAACTAGATCTGTGTATACAGTAATACTAATAATAATATATTATAGCAATAAGCAATTAATAAATGAAAATACTGTATATTCGATATTAACTATTCAATCTAAGCTAATAAATAATTAGTTAATTATTAATTAATAATTGATTAGGTAGCGGGATGGTGGTCTGAGAACCATGAAAATTCTTGTTGCAATGGCTTTGGTTTTGCATTGCGTCCAAGGTATGTTTTTAGCAGAACATAGAGAATGTAATAAATTCATTGAGTCCCTTGGGCATAACTGTGTCCAGTCGATGTATCCAATACGTTTCTCGTTGGAGTAATGCTTTGGATCTGTCCCCACCTCTCGGCAGGGGAGGGCTGGCAGCCTTAGGCCTGGGGGGCAAATCCAGTCAAGTGGCCCATGTGATTGAAAGTGTGTGTGGGGGGGGGGGGGGAGAGCAGTCACCTAAACAGACAATCAATGACAGGCACACTTGCTGATTTGGCACACACTAAAAAACACACACTCACTGACAGGCACACGCACACACTCACTGACAGGCACACAGACACACACAGAAAGACACATTGTTACAGGCATACTGACTCAGACAGACAGACATACTGACACACACAGGCATACTGACACACACACAGAGACATACTTGCACACAGACATACTGACACACACACAGAGACATACTTGCACACAGACATACTGACACACACACAGAGATACATGCTGGTACTCACACAGACACACACAGAAAGACACACTGTTACAGGCATACTGACTCAGACAGACAGACATACTGACACACACACACAGGCATACTGGCTGACACACACACAGACAAACTGGCACACACACAGACATACTTGCACACACATAGACAGACATACTGACACACACATAGACAGACATACTGACACACACACAGTCAGACATACTGACACACACACAGACAGACATACTGGCACACACACAGACAGACATACTGGCACACACACAGACAGACATACTGATGCGCACACACACAGACATACTGACATACTAACGCACACACAGACATACTGACTGACACAGACATACTGACTGACACAGACATACTGACACACACAGACATACTGACACACACAGACATACTGACACACACAGACATACTCATCCACACACACCCAAACTTTACACTTTCAAAACCAGTGGACAGGGGCTGTAGTGGGGGACAGGGGTGGTAGTGGAGGGTATAAGCTGTAATTGGGGGTTTAGGAAATGTACGGGGGGATAGGGGCTGAAGCAAGTTGATGGCTACAATTTGGGAAAGGGGCTGTGGTGTGGGTAATATGGGTTGCAATTGGGGGAGAGGAGCTGTAGTGGGGATGTTATGGGGCTGTGGTGGGGGGCATGGGCTGTGGTGGGGGGCATGGGGCTGAGGAAGGGGGCAGGAGCTGAGAGTGGGAAAAGGAGCAGGGAAAGGGTGGGACAGGGGCTGACCAAGGGGACAGGGGCTGACCAAGGGGACAGGGGCTGACCAAGGGGACAGGGGCTGACCAAGGGGGCCAGGAGCTGAGGTAGGGGACAGGAGCTGAGGTAGGGGACAGGAGCTGAGGTAGGGGACAGGAGCTGAGGTAGGGTACAGGGGCTGAGGTAGGGGACAGGGGCTGAGGTAGGAGCTGACTAAGGGGACAGGGCCTGACTAAGGCTGAGGTGGGGACAGGGGCTGAGATGGGGACAGGGGCTGAGGAGGGGACAGGGGCTGAGGAGGGGACAGGGGCTGAGGAGGGGACAGGGGCTGAGGAGGGGACAGGGGCTGAGGAGGGGACAGGGGCTGAGGAGAGGACAGGGGCTGAGGAGAGGACAGGGGCTGAGGAGAGGACAGGGGCTGAGGAGAGGACAGGGGCTGAGGAGAGGACAGGGGCTGAGGAGGGGGCAAGAGCTGACTAAGGGGACAGGGGCTGAATAGGGGGACAGGGGCAGACTAGGGGGCCAGGGGCTGACTAGGGGGCCAGGGGCTGACTAGGGGGCCAGGGGCTGACTAGGGGGCCAGGGGCTGACTAGGGGGCCAGGGGCTGAGGTAGGGGACAGGAGCTGAGGTAGGGGACAGGGGCTGAGGTAGGAGCTGACTAAGGGGACAGGGCCTGACTAAGGCTGAGGTGGGGACAGGGGCTGAGGTGGGGACAGGGGCTGAGGTGGGGACAGGGGCTGAAGAGGGGACAGGGGCTGAGGAGGGGACAGGGGCTGAGGAGGGGACAGGGGCTGAGGAGGGGACATGGGCTGAGGAGGGGACAGGGGCTGAGGAGGGGACAGGGGCTGAGGAGAGGACAGGGGCTGAGGAGAGGACAGGGGCAAGAGCTGACTAAGGGGACAGGGGCTGAATAGGGGGACAGGGGCTGACTAGGGGGCCAGGGGCTGAGGAGGGGACAGGAGCTGAGGTAGGAGCTGACTAAGGGGACAGGGCCTGACTAAGGCTGAGGTGGGGACAGGGGCTGAGATGGGGACAGGGGCTGAGGAGGGGACAGGGGCTGAGGAGGGGGCAAGAGCTGACTATGGGGACAGGGCTGAGGAGGGGAATAAAAATTTTTTTTTTTTAAAAAGTGTATTTCCCCCCTCCCTGAGTCTTACCTTAGGCCAGGGAGCAGCAGCCAACAGGAGCAGCAACCAGGAGCAGCCAGTGAAGTCGTCCTCTCCTGATGGTGTCATGAGGAGGGGCCGTGACTTCCTCTGCTCTTCTCCCAGACTCCCCAGCGGTCCTGTGAGAAGAGCAGTGGAAGTCACGCCCCCTCCTCCTGACATCATCAGGAGAGGCCGGCCGACTCCACTGACTGCAGACTGCAGGAAGAGTGAGGTAAGGTGAAAAATCTGACTCCTCAGCCAGAAGCAGGGGATTCAGATTTTTCGTTTTTTTGCTGGGTGTGGGCGGCCCTGGGTTTAGGGCGACCTGGGGGGCAATTGCCCCCCTGCCCCCCTTCCCAGCCCGCCCCTGCCTCTCGGATTCGGTGGAACATGGTCTATGGCAATGAATCGTAAAGTGGGCAATCTATGGTTGGCTTGGAGAAAATGTTTGGCCACCGGCTTGTCCGATTTTTGATCCCTGAACGCCGTGTTGATGGTCGATCTGTGGCCTCTAATCCTGTCTCTGAGCGTGAGGTCCGTTTTCCCCACGTATGAGAGACCACAGGGACAAGTTATAAGATATATCACATGATCGGTGGTACATGTGATATATTGTGTAATGGGGATCCGAATTCCACTATGTGGGTGGGCAAATGAGGTACTGGTATTCATGTGACTGCATGTCACACAGCCACTGCATCTATAGCAACCTTTTTTAATAGGTCCTCTATGTTTTTGATAGCATGAAGTAGGATCGCTTTTCACCAGTAGGTCTCTCAGGTTTTTGTTTCTCTTGAGACTGATCGTGGGTTGCTGCTGGAAAATTGGTGGCAGATTTTTATCTGAACGTAGAACACCCCAATATTTATTCACGGATCTTTGGATCTGTGTAGTTCCTGTGTGTAACGTTAAGGGTAGGTACATTTTTGTAGCTTGAGAGGCCCTATTGGCGGGAGATGTCATCCGTTTTATGGCTTTCTCTTTCGCCTTGGCTAATATATCCAGATTATATCCTCTTTGTTGGAATCTGTCCGTCATTTCATGTAGTTGCTGCTCACATTTCTCTGGGTCGCTGTTATATCTCAGTACCCGCATATATTGGGATATCGGGAGAGATTCTTTCAGTCTCTGAGGATGATAGCTGTTAAACTGGAGTAGCGTGTTCCTAGCCGTTTCCTTTCGATATAGGGTGTACCCTAATCTGCCGTTGTCCTTGTAGATTGATACGTCAAAAAATTGGATCTCTTGTGTGTTTGCTGATAAAGTCAATTTCACTGGGCAATCGGCTGCATTCAGGTCAGAGACCATTGATTCTAGGTCACTGTTAGTTCCTGTCCAGATTAAGAAGATGTCGTCCACAA
Source organism: Pelobates fuscus (assembly GCF_036172605.1). Classification (NCBI taxonomy): domain Eukaryota; kingdom Metazoa; phylum Chordata; class Amphibia; order Anura; family Pelobatidae; genus Pelobates; species Pelobates fuscus. The sequence goes on from NC_086319.1 coordinate 165,087,130, forward strand.
AGCGATGATATGTGAGTATATCTTCACTGTATCTTTCCAGAATGGATTGGGTTTCAAAAGTAGACATATAAGCATTGGCGTATGAGGGTGCCATGGCCGCCCCCATGGAGGTGCCCGTCAGTTGAAGATAAAAGTTCTCTTCAAATTTGAAATAATTGCATGTAAGGGCTATAGATAACAGCTCCATAAGAAATTCGATGGGCGGTCCGCAATATTTTGAAGAGTTACTGAGAATATGGCGTAATGCTTGTATACCATCTATGTGTGGTATAATGGTATACAAATTCTTTACGTCCAATGTAACTAATATGTATCCTTCTTCTATCAAGGTGAGGTTCTTAATGTTCTCTAAGAAATCATTGGTGTCCCGTAGACAAGTTGGAAGGTCCATGACAGTCGTTTTGATGTAATAATCAATATATTTCGTAATTGGTTCGAGTAGACTGTCCCTGGCTGAGACGATCGGTCTCCCTGGTGGATGTTGCATGTCCTTATGAATCTTCGGCAATGTATATAATACCGGGTGTTTCGGGTGGTCTACACAGCAGACCAAAAAACTTCTAACATGTCCATTAAAACCTTTATGCAGTCAGTGAAAACTGAGTCACATAAGATGCTTAAAAATCCAAAGGACAATCGACAAAATCTATCCCAGGCCGAGAAGATGGCTTTAAGAGATCTGATGACAGACACGAGCATTATCATCCGACCCGCCGATAAAGGAGGAGCGATAGTAGTCATGTCATATGCTAAGTACAAGGAGGAAATTTACAACCAGCTATCCGACAGAAACACCTATCAGAGACTAACATTCGATCCAGTAAAAAAATTCCAGAACCGGATAAAGAGTACCATCACCACTGGTGTACAGATGGGGTTCGTAGATACAAATATGGCTAAGTACCTAACCGTAGACCACCCGAAACACCCGGTATTATATACATTGCCGAAGATTCATAAGGACATGCAACATCCACCAGGGAGACCGATCGTCTCAGCCAGGGACAGTCTACTCGAACCAATTACGAAATATATTGATTATTACATCAAAACGACTGTCATGGACCTTCCAACTTGTCTACGGGACACCAATGATTTCTTAGAGAACATTAAGAACCTCACCTTGATAGAAGAAGGATACATATTAGTTACATTGGACGTAAAGAATTTGTATACCATTATACCACACATAGATGGTATACAAGCATTACGCCATATTCTCAGTAACTCTTCAAAATATTGCGGACCGCCCATCGAATTTCTTATGGAGCTGTTATCTATAGCCCTTACATGCAATTATTTCAAATTTGAAGAGAACTTTTATCTTCAACTGACGGGCACCTCCATGGGGGCGGCCATGGCACCCTCATACGCCAATGCTTATATGTCTACTTTTGAAACCCAATCCATTCTGGAAAGATACAGTGATGATATACTCACATATCATCGCTTTGTGGACGACATCTTCTTAATCTGGACAGGAACTAACAGTGACCTAGAATCAATGGTCTCTGACCTGAATGCAGCCGATTGCCCAGTGAAATTGACTTTATCAGCAAACACACAAGAGATCCAATTTTTGGACGTATCAATCTACAAGGACAACGGCAGATTAGGGTACACCCTATATCGAAAGGAAACGGCTAGGAACACGCTACTCCAGTTTAACAGCTATCATCCTCAGAGATTGAAAGAATCTCTCCCGATATCCCAATATATGCGGGTACTGAGATATAACAGCGACCCAGAGAAATGTGAGCAGCAACTACATGAAATGACGGACAGATTCCAACAAAGAGGATATAATCTGGATATATTAGCCAAGGCGAAAGAGAAAGCCATAAAACGGATGACATCTCCCGCCAATAGGGCCTCTCAAGCTACAAAAATGTACCTACCCTTAACGTTACACACAGGAACTACACAGATCCAAAGATCCGTGAATAAATATTGGGGTGTTCTACGTTCAGATAAAAATCTGCCACCAATTTTCCAGCAGCAACCCACGATCAGTCTCAAGAGAAACAAAAACCTGAGAGACCTACTGGTGATAAGCGATCCTACTTCATGCTATCAAAAACATAGAGGACCTATTAAAAAAGGTTGCTATAGATGCAGTGGCTGTGTGACATGCAGTCACATGAATACCAGTACCTCATTTGCCCACCCACATAGTGGAATTCGGATCCCCATTACACAATATATCACATGTACCACCGATCATGTGATATATCTTATAACTTGTCCCTGTGGTCTCTCATACGTGGGGAAAACGGACCTCACGCTCAGAGACAGGATTAGAGGCCACAGATCGACCATCAACACGGCGTTCAGGGATCAAAAATCGGACAAGCCGGTGGCCAAACATTTTCTCCAAGCCAACCATAGATTGCCCACTTTACGATTCATTGCCATAGACCATGTTCCACCGAATCCGAGAGGTGGGGACAGATCCAAAGCATTACTCCAACGAGAAACGTATTGGATACATCGACTGGACACAGTTATGCCCAAGGGACTCAATGATTTTATTACATTCTCTATGTTCTGCTAAAAACATACCTTGGACGCAATGCAAAACCAAAGCCATTGCAACAAGAATTTTCATGGTTCTCAGACCACCATCCCGCTACCTAATCAATTATTAATTAATAATTAACTAATTATTTATTAGCTTAGATTGAATAGTTAATATCGAATATACAGTATTTTCATTTATTAATTGCTTATTGCTATAATATATTATTATTAGTATTACTGTATACACAGATCTAGTTTAGATACTCATGAATGTATCTCCTTCTTTGTTTTTAATTGCAATATCTGAGATTGATGTTGCCTTATGTTCTTAATCTCTTTTTGGCACTATATACTTTGGACGTTTTCTGCACTTTATTTGGCACTGTTTGGCACTTTCGGCACTTCGGTCACATGTCTCAGATTGCTATACATTGATCACACGAGATCCTCTTACTCAAAACTTATTTCTCACCCAGAGATCTCTTCCTTAGCGATTATATAATTTCCACTTGTAAAAAACACGTTGCCAAGGCTGGTTGCTAGTACACACTAATAGAATATATTGTTTACAAAATATTACCTAGCAACGACGCCACAATTACGTCACACGCATTGACGCACGCAAAGGAAACCACGTGGGTTTGTTTTCGTGACACTTCCGGGTTTGAATGGGCGGCTACACACACGAGATTGGTGAGTGCACGCTTTTTATTTGTATATAATACATGCTTAGTTCACTTGTAAACTGTTCTTGAAAAAGACCCTGAGGGGTCGAAACGTCGAATCACAGGACTTACATGTTGATGTAAACTACTTTTTTATTAATAAATTCACTATTAAGAAGTCCTTCTGAGTGCTCCACTTTATTGCTGGATATATATATATATATATATATATATATAAAGATCAAAGGTAGGAAAAGCACTCCAAGGACTTCTTTCAATGTAGAAAATAAGTAAATTTTATTCGGCAACTGCCATAAAAACTTCAACGTTTCAGTCCTGTGTCAGGACTTTCGTCAGGATAACAGTGCATTGTAATTGTGACAGAATATATAGCAAAGTTAAACGGTTCTAATCCAATTAAAATCAAAATACAGTACATACGATACAGCTGAGACTTACCCCTCACCCTGTGTATCGAACTGCCTGGGCGCCAGAAAATCGCGGGCAAAATTGATTCCGTTTCAAGTATTCTGCAGCTGTACGGATTGCTGCTGTGTGTGCTGTGCACGCGTCGGCCGTTGCCATAGTTACCGGCCGGGCCGCGAGTCAGCGTGCGTTTGCATATTGTCATGGCAACCAGCCGATCGTAGAATGATCGGTTTGCAGGACAGTTCTGTACACAGGAGGCAGGGGTTAGGACATACTCAAGCGGCATATTCACTTTTTGTGTTGTGGACCTAAAGTTACTTGGCTGTGAAATAACATAGCAAGGTATAAATGGCATGCAACAACATCTGCATAACAATGAGGCAATGAGCCAAGCCTGGTCGGCCAAAACAACACCACTGGGCATGTATACAAAACTACCTAACAACATGACACCAGTGCAAGGCACAGTAGTTTGCCTATGATATGCTCAAAGCGATGTCTTAAGGCTTTATGGCTTAGTAAATTAGTCATGGTGAGCTAATAGAAGAGGTCTCGCAATATGGAAATGAAGCCATTCAGGTCAACACACATTTGATATCCATACTATCCATAACATACTACTTAGTGGTATGGGCAAAAAAGTGCTAGGGTCATATGGTCAAGTGCTAGTGAGTGAAGTAAATTTAGTCCTAGTGGGTGAGAAAAATTAGTAACCACACGGATATTTACACGACTATTCACACCACTATTTACACAACTATATACATAAAGTCTATCGCAGATCAAAATCGCCATAATGTCCAATCATAGAAAAATGCCCAGAGTGTACTTCTCATTAAGGCCTTTGGGTTGGACTGTGTCCAGCGTCCGAATCCAATGAAGTTCTCTTTGTAACAAAAGTTTTTTTCGGTCGCCGCCTCTAAGTGGCTGTGGGATATGGTCTATCGCTGTAAACTTCATAGAGGGCAGGGGATGGCTTTTTTTGCCAAAAATGCTTGGCCACTGGTAGCTCAGAGCCCTTGTCCCTGTACGCTATGCGGATACTCGAACGATGATTGCGCATCCTCTCCCTGAGTGGAAGGTCCGTTTTGCCCACATAGGCTAGTCCACACGGGCAGACTAATTTATACACTACATGATCGCTGGTACAGGTCAGTCTATGTCTGATGGTGTATTTTCTGCCCGTATGTGGGTGGGCAAAGGTCTTGCATGGAATCATGTGGCTACAGGTAACGCATCCAAGGCATCTGTAACATCCCAAGTTCGAGTGGGTAGTAGGTTGGTCATAGCAATGTGTGGGGTCCGTCTTGACCAGTAAATCCCTTAGGTTCTTACCCCTGCGGTAGCACAGATTGTTGTTGTATGTGATGGGAAATGTTAGTCTTCCCACCTTGGAGTTCTGTCTGTTCCAGTCAGGAGTCTGTACACTGTCATCCCACACGACAGGGGCATAGACGCAATGAGACAAATACTAACAGCATCATCTCTGTACCTTGGACCACCAATAGAGTACACCTTGGAGCTACTACACCTGGTGTTAAACCAGAATTACTTCAGGTTTGAACAGACGTGGTATCAACAAATAGCTGGAACGTCAATGGGAGCGGCCATGGCGCCTATGTATGCTAACAGTTTTATGTACATCTTTGAGCAGGAATATATACTTACCCCATTCCAAGAGAATATATTGTTCTATAAAAGTTTCATAGATGACATCATAATGATTTGGAAAAAAGGAGGACCTACCCCTGAGCAACTGCTGGAATATGTCAACAGTACCGACACACCAGTCCGCATCACCATGACGACGAATGAACAAACGATCGACTTCCTTGATATACGATTGTACATAGAACACAAGAAAATAGCATACACATTATATGGTAAGCCAACCGACAGAAACACTATTTTGCACGCTGACAGCTACCATCCAAGGCACTTAAAGAATTCCCTTCCACAGTCCCAATTTCTGAGAGTAATTAGGAATAACTCGAATGAAATCAACAGACAACATCAACTGAACGAAATGTGGGACAAGTTCTTGGCTCGAGGGTATAGTCCCAACATACTACAGCAAGCCCTGGAGAAAAGCCTGGAAGTGGCTCCAACACAGAACTCCAAGGTGGGAAGACTAACATTTCCCATCACATACACAACAATCTCTGATCGCATCAGGGAGTCTACTAACCGCAACTGGCGCATGATGTCAAATGACACCAGCTTACCAAGCCAATTTCGACAGCCACCAATGATGTGCTACCGCAGGGGTAAGAACCTAAGGGATTTACTGGTCAAGACGGACCCCACACATTGCTATGACCAACCTACTACCCACTCGAACTTGGGATCTTACAGATGCCTTGGATGCGTTACCTGTAGCCACATGATTCCGTGCAAGACCTTTGCCCACCCACATACGGGCAGAAAATACACCATCAGACATAGACTGACATGTACCAGCGATCATGTAGTGTATAAATTAGTCTGCCCGTGTGGACTAGCCTATGTGGGCAAAACAGACCTTCCACTCAGGGAGAGGATGCGCAATCATCGTTCGAGTATCCGCATAGCGTACAGGGACAAGGGCTCTGAGCTACCAGTGGCCAAGCATTTTTGGGAAAAAAGCCATCCCCTGCCCTCTATGAAGTTTACAGCGATAGACCATATCCCACAGCCACTTAGAGGCGGCGACCGAAAAAAACTTTTGTTACAAAGAGAACTTCATTGGATTCGGACGCTGGACACAGTCCAACCCCAAGGCCTTAATGAGAAGTACACTCTGGGCATTTTTCTATGATTGGACATTATGGCGATTTTGATCTGTGATAGACTTTATGTATATAGTTGTGTAAATAGTGGTGTGAATAGTCGTGTAAATATCCGTGTGGTTACTAATTTTTCTCACCCACTAGGACTAAATTTACTTCACTCACTAGCACTTGACCATATGACCCTAGCACTTTTTTGCCCATACCACTAAGTAGTATGTTATGGATAGTATGGATATCAAATGTGTGTTGACCTGAATGGCTTCATTTCCATATTGCGAGACCTCTTCTATTAGCTCACCATGACTAATTTACTAAGCCATAAAGCCTTAAGACATCGCTTTAAGCATATCATAGGCAAACTACTGTGCCCTGCACTGGTGTCATGTTGTTAGGTAGTTTTGTATACATGCCCAGTGGTGTTGTTTTGGCCGACCAGGCTTGGCTCATTGCCTCATTGTTATGCAGATGTTGTTGCATGCCATTTATACCTTGCTATGTTATTTCACAGCCAAGTAACTTTAGGTCCACAACACAAAAAGTGAATATGCCGCTTGAGTATGTCCTAACCCCTGCCTCCTGTGTACAGAACTGTCCTGCAAACCGATCATTCTACGATCGGCTGGTTGCCATGACAATATGCAAACGCACGCTGACTCGCGGCCCGGCCGGTAACTATGGCAACGGCCGACGCGTGCACAGCACACACAGCAGCAATCCGTACAGCTGCAGAATACTTGAAACGGAATCAATTTTGCCCGCGATTTTCTGGCGCCCAGGCAGTTCGATACACAGGGTGAGGGGTAAGTCTCAGCTGTATCGTATGTACTGTATTTTGATTTTAATTGGATTAGAACCGTTTAACTTTGCTATATATTCTGTCAAAATTACAATGCACTGTTATCCTGACGAAAGTCCTGACACAGGACTGAAACGTTGAAGTTTTTATGGCAGTTGCCGAATAAAATTTACTTATTTTCTACATTGAAAGAAGTCCTTGGAGTGCTTTTCCTACCTTTGATCTTTATATAATTTGCTGACAAGCACCGGGCTATACCTTCATCTTTACAGGAGTGCAAGCATTGGACAGTATTATATATATATATATATATATATATATATATATAAATATTTTACATTTATTTTACACATGTTTAATATTTTTTTTTTAAACTACCTACCAGCAGGGGGACTGTCTAATATTTCAAACAGTCCCCCTGCTGTCAGATCCACAGCCAGCTATAGGGGGCCATGTGATCGCTTGAGAGCGATCACATGGCCCCCGGGGGCCTCATTTGCCGTGGCAGCCCCAGGCAGCCCTCCCGAAGAGGATCGCGGCGGAGGTGAGTACCGCCGGACCTCCAGGGCTCAAAGCTGTTACGGCGTTCCATGATGCTGCAACGGCTTTAAAGCCCACTAAATGCGGGACGGCATGGAACGCCGTAACAGCGTTAAGGGGTTAATTTGTCAAGGTAGTTGGACTGAAACATTGATTACATGCAAAGGCACATCTGCTTAAAATAAATCTGCACTTTTGTTTATTTTGAAGCCTATGAGTGCGCTTTTCACGTTGGAGTACTAATTTTTAATTTTAAGTTATCTTTTCTAACTCTGTATCTGCACACTATGCTGGCGCGACTCATTATGGGGCTGGTAAATATTTTTTTTCCAGGGCTGCTTTTAATTCCCAGTCCGGCCCTGCCTCCAAACTATCAACAGGTTGATAAGTGGAATCGGCTATAGCCACACCAGGTGTCTCGTTAAGCCCGGTAGGCCCTCACCGGCGTTCTCGGTCATACAGTCTGGCTTACCCCTCATTTCCCTCCCTGTCCCCACCATCCACTATCACTACTCCATATGTCTCACTGACTCACTCTGTTCCAATCACACGGGCCTTATAGCCATTCCCACAGGTACACTCATATGCCCCAACCTATTATCTACATCCATTGACACTCTTACGGTGGACCACCTTCTGTCCACAGCAATCATACGCTGGTTTCACGATCGCCTCTTTTCCGGTCCTCACACTTCTCATCTTGGCGTACAATTCCCATCGAGGCAGCCATTCACAATACCCTTTAATACGTCTGATCATAGACCCCTTCCACACCGCACTCTTCTTCCATTCCCAGCATCAAAACCCCTCATTCCTGCTAAGAAATTCTCACTGCACTACGCAAATCGACCATGCCATACAAGCTATCACTTCAGCAGGTAGTAAGGCTTGGTTGAGCAAGTTAGACTTATTCAACGCCTTTAATCTACTACCTATTCACCCTTCACAATGGCACCTGGCCTATGTTTGGCTCTAAGAGCAGCCCTAAGTATTCAACATCTTTGCACAAATCCACTGCTGGCTGCTGCTAAAAATATTCAGGTCATCCACTATCTGGATGATTTTTTTTGTTGATTTAGCAGGTTCACAAACACCTAACAGTGTTCACACCACCACAGCCTCCTTTTCACAACACTCGGGGTCCCTCTGTCACCAGGCAACCTCTGGTTAGGGATGCCTGGCCCACTGTGATGGATACCTTGCCGGCCTTTGGAGAGACTTCTACTTTGTCAGAGATCTACCCCAACGTGGCGGCCTCCCTCACATGGGGTCATCTTTGGACCGGCAAGGCACTTAAATGCTGCTCTGACAACTCCGCAGCCTGCGATTTCATTAGCAAGGGCGTTCATACTCGCCGCCACTGTGGCTGATTTGGCAGGTAGCAACCCCTCAGTTTTTTCTAGTCTACATTTTAATTCCTGGTGTCCACTACACAACCGCTGACACTTTTGCATGCTCTCAATTTAAGGTTTTCTTTCACGCACTCCCTACGATCCACTACATACCATCCAGGATACCACCATTCCGTGAGCTAATCTTGGACTAAACACACAATTACACCACGTACAGGTGTGCACGCTTCACGCAGTTTCACGACTACTCTATCACTCACGCCAGGGCCTTGTATATTGTACATGTCACAATTAGAGTTTGCTTGAATCAAGACTTTTGCAGTTACAATATGTTTTTTTTTTTTTGCCTCTTTCTCCAAACCTACAAATCAAGCAGCTTACTTAATTTACGTCTCCAAGGTCAACCACACACTATCAGTCCTAATCCTCTACTTCACGTCTAAACCTTCCATTAAGGTGGAGCTACATCATGACTTCCTTCGCTGGTCTTTCTGTCACGAAGCGCTGCATCAGCAGCTTCAAGCTCTTACACCCCTGTCTACATCACTAAGTGAATCATCTTTTGGCCCTCTTTTACAGGCCTACTCGTACGTTGGTTTCGGCACACCTCAACCAACTTTGCTTCTCCTTCTACATTCCATTACGTATTAGATTCCGAGCACAAGTTGGAAGGCCATTTGGCCTAAATTTGTGGGAGGAGTTATGATCCTATATAAACCCTACCCCTCTACTTACCTTTGTCGTGCAAGCTGTTTGTCCCCACCCACCTATACATATTAACAATTCACCTTTGTGGGCCCTCTTTACAGGCCTACTCGTACATTGCTTTCGGCACACCTCAACCAACTTTGCTTCTCTTTACGTATTAGATTCCGAGCACAAATATACACACATATACTCAGCCACAACATTAAAACCACCTGCCTAATATCATGCAGGTCCCTCCTCTTTGTGCTGCCAAAATAGATCTGATGCATTAAGGCCTTAACTCCACAAGACCTCTGAACGTGTCCTGTTGTATCTGGCACCAAGACATTGGCAGCAGATCCTTTAAGTCCTGTAAGTGGCGAGGTGGAGCATCTAAGGATCCATGGATTTGTTGTTTCAGCACATCCCACTGATTTTTAATTGGATCTTGGCAATATGGAGGCAACACCTTGAACTCTTTGTCATGTTACTCAAACCATTCCTGAACAGTTTTTGCAGTTTGGCAGGGTGCATTATCCTGCTATAAAAAAAATTGCCGTTGCCATGAAGGGGTGTATGTGGCCTGCAACAATATCTAGGTAGGTAGTACATGTCAACATAACATTCACATTAATACCAAGACTCGAGTTTTCCCAGCAGAACATAGCCCAGAGCATCCCCTGCCAACTTCCCATAGTGTGTCCTGCTGCCATCTCTTTCCCAGGTAAGCAACACAAATGCATCTGGCCATCCAACTGATCTAAAAGAACATATGATCCATCAGACCAGGCAACCTTCTTCCATTGTTCTATGGTCCAGTTCTGACACTCACATCCCCGTTGAAGGTGCTTTCATCGGTGGACAGAGGTAACCAAGGGCATTCTGAGCAGTCTGTGGGTACACAGTTTCATATGTAGCAAACTGTGATGCACTGTGTTCTGACAACTTTCTATCATAGCCAGTATTACGTTTTTCAGCCATTTGAGCTACAGAAAAAAAGCAAATAAAAGTAAGGGCTGCGCCTGGTAAAACTAAGTGACTAGTCCAGATAAAATAAATGGGTGAAACAAGAAAGTCTTATCTAGAGACGTCTATCGAGGTCGTGTTGTATGGCAGTATTCAATCCAGACCAATTTGTCCTTGTTATGTTCTTCCTTATGGGTCAGCTCATATGCAAGAGACAAAAGATATATAGAGAACAAAATAGTGTGGTATGTTTTGATAGTAGAGGTGATGATATAAAAAATCTTGAATGCAAACTCACATTTAAAAGAGCTAAAACCCGCTCTGGTGTGAAAGGCGTGCAGCGGTATTGATCCCCGCTTATGGGATATGGGGTGGATTTCCTCCGTCTGTGGTTAGTTTCAGAAGCTTAGTTACAGAAGCTTTTCTGTGTGATCGGACCAGACAGCCAAGCCTAGCCACGCTTCCCACATGCATCAATAAGCCTTGGACCTTGGTTTACCGGTTGTCCTTCCTTGCTCCACTTTTGGTAGGTACTAACCACTTAATACCAGGAACACCCTCCAAGAGTTGCGTTTTGGAGATGTTCTGACCCAGTCATCTAACCACTCACTACCCATCCAATATTTGGCTCCGATCAAGTCACTGTTCATCTGCCCACTTTTCTTGCTTCCAAAACATGAAATTCAAGAACTGAGTGTTCACTTGCTGCATAATATATACCACCTATTGACAGGTGCCATGGTAACAATATAATCAATGCTATTCACTTCATATGTCAGTGGTTTTGGTGTTGTGGTTGATCAGCGTATATAGGGCTTAAAATGTGAAGTCCTATGCTACTAGACAGGTCCTAAAAACTAATAAGTGAGAAGGGCTTTTTTCCTTCTGAATGTGATGAAAATCTGTTTTTTTTTTCCTATGATCTCTACATGTAAAGGACAGGATAAAGACTGGGGATTTGCTGACCAACGGGGAGTTGTGACAAACTTCCCCTTTTTCAGGGAGTTTGCCATGAGTTTTTGGAGAGGACTACTTGCCAGCCTCCTGCAAGACTATGGCCCCTTTAAAGTATTGGGTCGTAAGGCACTTGGGACAGAACCCTCTGTTCCTGGATTGCATCTGTTGCCTTAATTACTTGGATTTTACATTCGTATATTGGTACGTGCAGTTAGAACGTTGATTACAGCCAGGATGATGTGTGCAAACAGACGAACAAACTGCCGAACGACTGACCACCCTGCATGTGGAGTGTGCGGCTAGTTAACCACCCAGAAGCTGTGGTTAACCATCAGCATTCGTATAAACGAACACGTGACGGCGACCATTTTGTTTAGCCGAACGCCTGGAAGTATAATCGCCTACTATTTCCCACGAACACCGCTGAGACTTCCACCTTCCGTGCGTTCGGCTAAATCCATACGAACAGAGTGCTAATTCTTGAGAACAATCTACCAAACGAGGCGCATCTAATGGAGTAATGCACAAACGGATCCGTTCGTGAAATTTGAACATTATTTGAAGGAGAAGATAGACCGGCCGCACAGCTTAACTCCGTGGAACTATTTGGAGCATAAAAGCCATGATTGCGGTCGGTCAAATATGACTTTCATGGAATTCGGGAACCCCTGCTCTGATCTGGGTGATTTTTGGATAGGTTGTTCGCCCAGATCAGAGCTATCCAGGGATGTATAATTTATGGGTGTTATAGTTTTGGGGTACATCCAGGAATTGGGGGAAAATGTGTGTTTAAACTGTACAGATAATTAAGTTACCTCTCAGGCCAAGGGGAGGGAATGTGTGTACTGTAACCAGTAAGTGATTGGATAAGTCCTAATTGCCTGTGGGTGTCTCCCTTGCATGGGAGAATTACATAAAAGCAGAGTGTGTGACATTAAAAAACAGTTCTACTTCACCCTCAATTTAGAGTCCTGACTTTTATTGGGGGAAACAGCTACAAGGGATTGCTATGCTCTTCAAACTCCCTTGGATAATCACTAAGCTCTTTTAAGAGCTTGTTCCTGCTTCACTCTCTGGGGCAGTTCACCCACTGGAACCTGGAGCCTTGTCGTAGGTAACAGGATGGGTAGGAGACGGCGAGACCCCAACCAAGCTGCGGCGGTTCGTGGGGTCTGCGGTGGTTATGGTGTCAAGTGGAGCGCTTGGAGCCCTCGGGAAGCACTAGGAGCATCCATCAATGGTGGTACCCAGTCGGGGTGCCAGGTGATTCGTTACAGGTGTATTTAAAGATTTTACTTCCTGTCCTTAAAAGCCAAATTGGTGGAGCTAACCCTATGGGAACACTGTCATGGATAGTTCAGGAAAAATGTTGAGACTCTATTTGATCAATGCAGGTATCAAATTGCCTATATGATAGCATGTGTCATGGGTGGCAGTCCATAGACCGGACCCCTGTGCCTGATGTAGTTGATTAGGAGTCTTCAGCGTGGTAGTGGATACGTAGGGCCTGGTGCAGGGTAACCGCGTTGAGCATCAGCGTTTGTGCGGCCACTAACCAAGAACTTGATGCAGCTTAAGGGATGTCAGAGAAGAAGTATGCTGAGATGTATCCAGTACTAGAAACAAGGCAAGGCTAGGATAGACACTGTTGTAGAATTATTAGACCCCTTATAACCTATAACCATTAATAGGCCCCTTATAAACTATATAATCATTACTGGGCCCCTTTAATACTATATTCTCATATTCAGCTCTCAGGCCTCATAGTTTAAACTTTACAAGATTCCTTTGTTCGTAGAAACAGCATGTCAGCAGAAAGTGCTAGAATCTTCTGATTAAATGAAACTCTGTAGCAGATAGTCTTGATAGAGTGTATAATTGCTAAAGAAGCCTCGAGATGCTAACCTTGAAAAGACTAAGGTACCAGTCACTCCTTATGGAAAACTGCCAAGCCCCCCTCCCATCGAGAAAGCTCCCTCGTGCTAGCAAAGATGGCGCTGAAACCTGGAGGAGCTCATCATGACGTTAGTTATGACATAAGACGTAACACCCAACAGGGAGGGCATTTGACTGACCACTTTACACCTTTAGCCAATTGACAATGTTTTCTTACTTTTTATCTTGATTTTACAATGATGTAATTTTGCCTTTAAAAGAGCTTGCAAGCCTGCTTTTAACCAGATGCCATTAAATTTTCTCGAAGTGCTTTTAACCTGAACTCCATGTGTCAGTGTGAACTTACTTCTGCGTATACGCAATTTAATCATCTCAGATTTGGACAGGAACAGATAGACATTTAAACATATTTGTTTATTTCTAAATTAATCTACATCAATTTGGCGCCCAGAACGTGGGGCACCGGGCTATGGCCTCTGGCCGGTAAGCCGTCCTAAGGAAGATGCTGTTGGACGGGGGAATCCTGGGGGAAGGAAAGGAGACTGATCACCTCCCTGTACACGGTAGAGACTTCTGCAGAGCCTAGCCGGTATGTTCCAGCCCCTTTGATTGACCCGTCCCAGTGTCTGTGACTGCTACCGGGAGGACATCAAAGACAGGTAATATCTTGCCCGGTGTCTTGTTACTCACTTGTTTACCTGCATTTAGTCTATCTGTTGCCTGGGTGTGTTTGTATTGGTCTGTCTTTAGCTTAAGTGCCCGGGTAGAGTGTTTATCTGTGTACCCCTTTTGGGATGAAGGGGGGGTGGACCTGTGGTAGTTTGCCTGGGGGTCCTCTGTTGCCTGTTTACTCCTTTTAGGAGCCACGTGGCTGTGGCTGTAGGGAAAAAGGGGGGTGGATCTGTGGAAGTTTTCCTGGGGATCTTCTGTTTGCCTGTTTTCCTCTTTTAGGTGCCGAGTAGCTACGGCAGTAAGGAAAAAGAGGGGGGGAATCTGTGGAGGGGTGTAGACTCACTGCCTCCTGGGGGTTTCCCATAAGTGTCATTTTGACTGCTAGCCTCATTGGACATCACTTTACTCTGTTTGTTGTGTGCAGAGAGGTGGAACACTGCAGCCTCGAGCGCTGACGCTGAGTGTTCCAGTTTAACTTTTGTAGCAGGTGGATTCAGGCTGGTATTGCTGTTTCCATCACCACGTGGTAGTGGTACTTGCGGGTGGGTCTGCAGGTGTACTACGGGATTGAGTTAGGTGGCTTTTGCCACACGTGTAAGGAAAGGGATTTTTGTTAACCCTGTTTGAACTTATTTGAACTGTGATGCATGCACTGTATTTTACTTGAAATGTTGTCTTAATTGTCTGTCACACAGATTCCTGTGTTTACTTTTATCTTACTCTCTGTACTATTTACACTTTCCCCTCCTGTCTCTCTCTCTCTCTCTCTCTCTGTATCTGGGACGCCTTATATAGAGGGTATGGGACAGAAATTAGGTAAACCCAGTAAGGGGTGGTTCGCGTGTGATTTGGTAGAGGATAGAAGGGGAAGAGATGGTTAAAAAGGTTGATAAGATTGCTAAAGTGTGTGGAATTGCTGTACCTTCATGTGGTAGATTACAGCCAGAGAGCTGGCGCAGACTACTGACAGAGAAGAGTAGCAAGAGTTATTCAGCAGGAAGGTTGGGTTGAGGAAGAGATTGATTTTTGTGTCTCTTTGCTCGCAATAATTGTAACGTAACTGTCCTTCCAGCGCTGACATGGTTAAAAAAATTCATGCTGGCTCTCTCCTCACCCCTCCCTCCTTGCCTTCTGTGAGACGCGAGAGGGGGAGAGGGAGGGGTGACATTCCTGGTTTTCAGTTCTGCGTTCAGTAAAATTATTCAGAAACTACTGATAAGACTTAGCAATGGGATTTTTGCTAGAAAATATTCTAATTGTGTATTTTGTTATTTTAATAGAAGTTGATAGGATGGTTAAGTAGTGATGTGTCGTATAAGAGGTTTCTAGGGTTTGTATATTGTTATTGTTGTTGCCATTTATATGACGCCAACAGATTCCGTAGCGCTTTATATATATATATATATATATATATTTTGTGTTTTGTGATAAGGCAGTGAGGATCGTGTGGGAGACTAGCTCACAAGAATACATTCCACCTTTCTGAGGCTGTATTTCCTTTCGCGGTGCAAAGTATTTTCTCCAAGACTGGTGTATAAGATAGGGAGTCGGGGATGTAGCTCAGTGTTGATTACGAAGGTTAGGAATGAATCTGATGCAAGAATAGAGAATTATTTGGACGAGTTAAAAATGTAAGGGCAAGTGTGATTTGTTGCAATACTATGCAATATGGATAGAGGGAATATGCGAAGTAGCCAAGTTAGATTGTGAAGAGGAAAAGTGATTAATGGCTGGCAGATACATATTGTATTCAACTGTCTTATTTAACCTGCCAGGTTTGTTTATAGTTTAGTATTGCATTTTTTGTTATTTTTTTTTTGCAGAACAGAATGTTGCTTCTCTGATTTATTTTATTAGCTATGATATAGTGTAAAGTTGAAACACCCTAAAAGAAAATGGCTCCTAGTACAAAAGGAGGTTGGCCCTTCTGCCCTTACCATGCCCACACCTCCTGCCCACATCCAACATGGCCGCCACTTCCTCACTTCCTTCCACGCCTCCAATATGGCGTCCCCCAGTACCACAGCACCTCTTATGCCGGTCCTTCCGAATGATCTCCTTCCACTGACCCTTAGTACACCGGCAGCCCCAGCCGGAGGAGTGACTGTCCTGTGCCCCTTAAACCCCAAAGATCTAACAGGCCCAAATCTACCACTAAGGCCCCGGCACCTCCTTCACCTGATTCAGCCCAAGAAGACTAGGATATTGGCAAGCCTGTATCATTAACCCCTGTTATGGCAGTATCTGCAGGGGAACAAGGGGGGCCATTAGCCACTGTAACTTTACCCATTGAAGGCCACCCCACCACATTCCTTGTTGATACAGGTGCAGCCCGAAGTGTTCTGCGAGAACAAGACCTGCCTGATTCTTCCTTTTTGTCCAATATTGATGTCTCCTGTGTGGGAGTGGATGGTCTTCCAAGACAAAGCCCATTAACTACTCCTTTGCGGGTTGGCAGCTGCCCTAGTCTGCTTGCCCGTTTTGTGGTGTCATCCACATGTCCCATTAACCTGTTAGGTGCTGATGTACTTTCCCGCCTACAGGCATCAATCACTTTCACACCTGATGGCCAAGTGGAATTATCTTCAGCCCTCTCTGACTCAGATACTTCAGCCTTGTGTTCCTTACCCCTGATGCTTCATCTAGAGACTCCACAGGGCTATGCAGAAGGCATGAGAGACAATTTCCCCGAATCTCTAATGAACAGTGTCCCCAAGACTTTGTGGTCCTCAGGCCCAGAGGACATAGGCCATCTTAAAGTCCCACCAGTGATGGTCAAGCTTATCCCAGGGGCAAAGCTACCAAGAAAGTCCCAATACCCATTGAAACCTGCCCAGGCGGCAGCCATTTCCAAACAAGTCCAGGCATTACTTGAAAAAGGGTCTCTTGTTAAATGTGAATCTCCATGTAATACTCCTTTATTTCCTGTGAAAAAGAAGACACCCAAGGGTGAACCGGAGAAATACCGAATGGTCCAGGACCTCAGAGCAGTAAATGAGGCAACAGTCCCGGACACCCCAATTGTGCCAAATCCGCACACACTCCTCTATGGTGTTCCACCTTCTGCCAAATACTTCACAGTGATTGACCTGGCCAATGCATTCTTCAGTGTTCCGCTGGAACAAAGCTGTCAATACCTGTTTGCCTTCACACATGGACAACAACAATATACATGGACTGTTATGCCCCAAGGGGCACAGAATTCCCCAAGCCAGTTTGCAAAAGCAATGAGTATCATCCTTGACCCCTGGCAGTCTGACCATCCAGTGGTTGTCCTACTCCAATATGTAGATGACTTGCTCCTTTGTGGAGATGATGTTCCCACAATAGAAAAATGCTCTCTGGATCTCCTCTGTTATCTTGCAGATCAAGGATGTAAAGCGTCTCTCATCAAACTTCAATTCTGCCAGCCTACTGTGATCTTCCTAGGCCACTGCCTGTCACATGGCACCAGACACCTCACACGTGACCGTGTCAGAGCAGTGTTGGCCATTCCACCTCCAAAGAGCACAAAATCCCTACATGCTTTTCTAGGCCTCATCTCATACTGCAGAGCCTGGATCCCTGAGGCCTCATGCAACCCTTGTATGACGCTCTCAAATCAGACCCCTTCTGCCTGTCACCAGAGGCACTTGACAACTTCTACACTCTTCAGCGAGCAATTGCCTCTGCCCCTGCTCTTGGCCTATCAAATTATGACAAGCCTTTCAAATTGTTTGTGTCTGAAAGACAAGGCCATGCTACAGGCGTCCTCACTCAACCACATGGTCCTGGCGGACGACAGAGGCCTATTGGATTCTTCTCCTGTCAACTGGATATCGTAGCCAGAGGCACCCCTTCCTGCCTTCGTGCTGTCTTCGCAGCTCAAGAACTTATTGACTGTACTGGGGACCTAGTTCTTGGTCACCCTCTTACTGTTTTGGCACCTCATGACATTTCTGCAATAATCAACCAAGTCCAAATCAAACATGTCACAGCTGCCAGACACCTTCAACTCCAGTGTCGTCTTCTACTGCCTGACAACGTCACCCTCCAAAGATGCCAGGTTCTAAACCCGTCCACTCTTCTGCCACTCCCTGAGGGGGTACCTATTATGGATTCATCATGGATGAAGGATATGTCCTACTCCTTACACACACCCTGGCGAAACTGCTACCCAACTTGCCTCCCTGTGACGGGCCTGAATATGCTTTTTGCACCATGTGGTACAAGCCAACCATCAACCCATGCAACCCTTGTATGACGCTCTCAAATCAGACCCCTTCTGCCTGTCACCAGAGGCATTTGACAACTTCTACACTCTTCAGCGAGCAATTGCCTCTGCCCCTGCTCTTGGCCTATCAAATTATGACAAGCCTTTCAAATTGTTTGTGTCTGAAAGACAAGGCCATGCTACAGGCGTCCTCACTCAACCACATGGTCCTGGCGGACGACAGAGGCCTATTGGATTCTTCTCCTGTCAACTGGATATCGTAGCCAGAGGCACCCCTTCCTGCCTTCGTGCTGTCTTCGCAGCTCAAGAACTTATTGACTGTACTGGGGACCTAGTTCTTGGTCACCCTCTTACTGTTTTGGCACCTCATGACATTTCTGCAATAATCAACCAAGTCCAAATCAAACATGTCACAGCTGCCAGACACCTTCAACTCCAGTGTCGTCTTCTACTGCCTGACAACGTCACCCTCCAAAGATGCCAGGTTCTAAACCCGTCCACTCTTCTGCCACTCCCTGAGGGGGTACCTATTATGGATTCATCATGGATGAAGGATATGTCCTACTCCTTACACACACCCTGGCGAAACTGCTACCCAACTTGCCTCCCTGTGACGGGCCTGAATATGCTTTTTGCACCATGTGGTACAAGCCAACCATCAACCCTGAACCTCGCTATGAAGATGAACTTTTCCAGTTGGTTGAGATAACATTCACCTTACAGGACTTCTACTACGATACTGAAGGTAACAGCATGGCTTTAGTCCAACTGCCACATGAACTTGAACATCTGTACCACCATTGGGACACAGCCATTCCACATGTCCCTGTAACCAAGTCAAAGACTAAGTCATGGGGTGATCTTGGGCCCATGGCAAAATTATGGGCCACCATGAATGATTCACAACTTCAAGAAATAGGCGTTGCCAAGTATCCATCAACTGAACGTGAACCTGTAAGAGCATGGCCACGTTACTTTCTGGAAGAAGAATTTGAAGACCTGGTCATACAGCATGACTATGATCCAGAAACCCCCCATGACTGCTTTGCACAGATGAAAATGGAAACAACGCACCTACCAACCGTGCATGAGGATCCACTAACAGATCCTGACATCACCCTGTTTGTGGACGGCTCCAGATATGCTGATGAAGAAGGAAAATATCATACAGGATATGCCGTCACCACAACAGATGAAATTATTGAATCATCATCTCTACCATCAACAAAGTCTGCACAAGAAGCTGAATTACAAGCTCTAACTTCAGCATGCAAGATTTCTGAAGGAAAGCGCGCCAATATCTACACAGACTCAAGATATGCACTGGGCGTGGCTCATGACTTCGGAGTGATTTGGAAAACAAGAGGATTTCTTACTACTACCGGTACACCAGTCAAGCACAGTTTTGCGATCAAGGAGCTGATGGATGCCCTCCTACTTCCAGAAGAAGTGGCTGCTTTGAAGATAAAAGCACATGGGAAGTTGGACTCAGATGAAGCAAAGGGCAACCATCTAGCTGATCAAGCTGCAAAACAAGCTGCAAGAGGACCACAGGAAGTGGAAAGAAGAGTGTCCGGAAAAGAAGAAACTCCAAGAAATGAAGAAATTCCAAGAAAAGAAGAAACTCCAAGAAATGAAGAAATTCCAAGAAAAGAAGAAACTCCAATATTCACTCTGCAGACTCTTCCAACCGACCTAAAGATCTTACGAGAACAACAGGCTGCAGTAGCCCCTGAGGAAAAACAGAAATGGAAACAGAAAGGGGCTGTTCTAAAAGATGGAGTGTATTACAACAACCTCAGATTCTGTCTCCCTAAAAGTTTGCACCCAGCAGTTGTTCAATGGGCGCATGGCCCTGCACACTTATCAAAAGATCTGATGAATGCTCTCGTACAGAAGTACTATGAAGCTCCTGGAATTACCACGCTGATCAATAACTACTGCAAAGCTTGTGTCATCTGTGCTAAATGTAATCCTGGGAAAACAGCTAAAGTCCCCTCAAAGCACCTGGCTAAGCCCATGTATCCATTCCAAAGAATCCAAATAGATCATATCCAGATGCCAAAGAGCAGCAATTATGAATATGCACTAGTGATAGTGGACATGTTCTCAGGCTGGCCAGAAGCCTACCCAGTGATTAACATTACCGCCAAAACAACAGCACGACGTCTACTTACAAAAATTGTGTGTAGATTCGGATTGCCGGAAGTCATTGAAAGTGACCAAGGTCCGGCCTTCACAGCATCAGTTACCAAAGAAATTTGTACTGCTCTAGGAGTAACTCTTGCTTTTCACACCCCTTACCACCCACAGAGTAGTGGTAAGGTGGAGCGTATGAATGGTACCTTGAAAACTAGAATGCTAAAAATGTCACAAGAGACAAAAATGCCCTGGCCAGAAAGCTTGTCAATAGCCCTGTTCAGTGTCAGACATACACCCAGGGAAATCCCTCATTGTCCCCTTATGAGATTCTATTTGGTACTGCACCCAGGCTAGGTTGCTATTTTCCCCAACAACTACAGCTTCAGACTGATGTTTTAGTAGATTATGTGACTGAACTTGCAAGTGCCTTAAACAAAATCCATGCCCAAGTTTTCTCTTCAATTCCAGATCCTGAATCTGACACAGGCAACCACAGTCTGCTCCCTGGTGATTGGGTCCTAGTCAAGAAATTTGTGCGAAAACACACTCTGGAACCAAGATTTGAGGGACCATTTCAAGTTCTCCTGATTACCGCTACCTCTGTCAAGCTGGCTGGTAGGCCACATTGGATCCACGCTTCCCATTGCAAAAAGACACCCGCTCCAGAGGAAGCTAATTCCACACAAGCATGTACTTCTGGTACCTAATCCCCTTGATTGGCCTCCTTAAAGCCCAGCAGGTGGCCATTACCAGAGACGCTAGTGAGTACACCTTCTGGTATAACTCATCATGTACCCGTGTAGCCACCTTTACTTTTGATTACTGTGATATTGTAGATTGCCCATTCCCTAAATCACAGATTCAAGCCATTTATAAAGATATACCACAAGCAAAAGACCCCTACATTTGTGTAGTTGACAGACAGTGGGGGCACAATTGTGACCATTGGGGGGCGGCGGGATGGAATACCGGGCCTGCCTGGGGTTACAAACCAAAAAGTGCTTTATCAAAAGTAGATGATCATGGCAGATCCCTCCTCCAAAGAATGACTTTAAGAAAGCCTGGAGGAAGTACACCTATGAAGTTAATGTTAAATATTGAACATCCTGGCCCAGAGGATGCTGGCCAATATGTAATGGGAATGTACTGGAGAAGAGGTTCCTATATAATAAACGAGGAGATTTCTACCTCAATGATATGTGTCACTCTCCAGAGTGGCAAGGAGCTGTACATATGGTCCCAAATCCGCTGAAACCACATATCCAGTCCTTTAGAGACATGATGGCCATTGCTAACCCTACTTTTGAAGATAAAGGAGTAAACAAGTGAATATACAGTAGTAAAATACGTGTGGTAGCCAAGAAATGGCTACAGACCACCAAGTGGGAACCCCTTATACCACTTATACAGAAATATTAGAAATACATACAATTGGTGGAACACACGTCTGATGATTCTAGAAAATAAGACAGAATGGCATAGTATAATACTGTTTAGTAGAGATATATATGAAAAAAATAGAGCAATATTACTCACAAGCCCAGAGCCAAATCAGCATATGGCTCTCATGGGAAGCGTGATGGGACGCTTAATAGGATGTCCCCATCCTTCTTCTTGTTGTTCCTTAAATAGTAGTTGGTGAAGGATGACATATTCAGATGTCTTTCAAATTGCAGATGTATCTTTATTTGATGAATAAAAGTTGTACAAAGGTAAAGGATAAAAATTCCAATTAAAAATTTATAAAAGTAATATAAATAAAAGTCCTGTATATACAGTCTGATCCAAAACGCGTTTCGCCCTGTGGTGGGGGCTTCCTCAGTTGGTGTCAGTCAGTATCTTCTGGGTAGGCTTCCTCGGCGTTCTTTTATGGCACTTCTGTGTTCTACTTCCGGGTTTGCATTACTTGTCCGCATTTGGAACGCATACTGCGTTCCACCGCCGTCTACATGCGTTCCACTTCCGGGTCGCGTACTGTGTGTCAATCGGGCGCACAATAGACGTCACTGGAACGCATGGTAGTCGGTTTATGCGTTCCACTTCGGAATATTTTAGAATTAAAGTCATTACAGAATGTATATTTTCAAAATTTCAGAATATTTTAAAATTAAAGTCATTACAAAGTGTATATTCTCAAAATTTGGTGATTACTGTGTGATATATTAATTTGTATATTCCAAACGCAATTTTATATACATATATAAAACTTGTATGATAACTAATAACCAGGAATAAATAAGAATACAGAGCAATCTTCAAAAAATAAGGAAATTATAATGCTGTAAGGCTTAAGTTAATACATGGCATTAGAATACATGATATACATATTGATATTGTGTTTACATATATCTGTTATTAATAAAAATTAGTTCTAAAAAGGGATATGTGTAATAATATATACTTATAGGGCTTATATGATATATAGTAATATTGTATGTAATTATAGCTAAAATCTATTATGGTAATTATTGCTAAAAATGAGGAAAAATTCATACTTTAAAAGGAATAAATAGGAAAAATTATGTATATTTTTTTAAATAAAGTGACAAATCTCGAAATCCGAATTCAGACCATAAGGGATGAGGGTATTAAAATTGAAAATAAATTTCATCTCTTCTGAGCCTATCTTTTTGGTGTAATCTCCCCCTCTCCAATCTTTCTTAACTATTTTGAGGGGGCAGAAAAAAAGGTGATCCGGGTTAAGGTTATGATGTGTTTTAAAATGGTTTGATACGCTGTGGGTTTACAAACCTTTTTTAATATTCCTAACGTGTTCAGATATTCGTACATGTAGACACCTAATTGTCCTGCCAATATATATTAAATTACACGGACATTTTAATAGATAAATGACTCCTTTTGAGAAGCATGTTAATTGGTCTTTAATAACAAAATCGATATTGGTGTGTTCTCTAAGGTCTGTTATATGTCTTTTTGGATTTTTTGTTGACCTACATGCTAAACATGTTCCGCACCCATAAAAACCTTTGCTTTGGTTTAGAAAGTGTCTGATGCTTTTTGGTGGCCCTTCGCTGCTGTGGACTAATGCTCTCTTTAGATTCGCTGCACCTCTATAGACGATTCGAGGTCTGGATGGTAAAACTTTTTTTTAAATTGGATCTCTTTGGAGGATGTGCCAGTGTTTTTTAATAGTCCTATTTATTTTGTTATTGTTTCCGTTGTAATTGCATATAAAATGTGCCTCATTTGTGTTTAAAATTTTGGGGTTTTTCTGTTGTTTGTAAGTTAATAGTTGCTCTCTGGGAGTATCTCGAATTTCTTCCATAGCTTTTTTATACAGTGTAAAACCATATCACAAAGGTCTACCAAACCATGTCTTATTTAGAAGACAGACATTATACGATTAAAGATATAGACCTCATGTTTTCCTCTGTTACTGACATAAACATGGACGAAGGTTACATTAATACAGAAAAATGTAGAAATAACCTAGAAAAAACTTTAATACGCAAAATGAAAATTAAATGGGAAATAGCCACTCTGAATAAATATGTGAAAGAACGAATCACACCTAGGGGGCTTAGATTTGAAAAAGATCCCACGTTTGATAGGGAAGACCCTTGTTTCATGACTGGCTGGAATAAACTCCTTGAAGGCTTCTCTTTTAGCATGATTGGTTACATCGTGTCTAGAAGGGAAGAAAACTTAATACAGATAGATGAGGAAATCACGACATGGAAACAAAAACTCAGTGAGACAACCAACCCTGAAACATTTAACCAAATAATAAAGGAAATTAAAATTAAAATTGAAAAAGCAGAAAGAGATACTATTGAAATAAAAAATAGAAAATATCTAAGAGACACAAATGACTACAAAACTGGCAATATCAGATTCCCAAAAAGGTGTAATTATAACAAGAACAAACACAATCAGAAAAACCAACAGTGGAGAGCACAGGTAGAAAACGAATCACCCTATAGGAATAGAAATCGCAACACTTATCATAGGGATAATATAGAACCAAGATCACATAGAAAAGCACCTAAGAGAGACACTAATATTAGAAAAGAATCACCTTCTATTCCCACCCGAACATATAATCACCCGAACAAAAGATATATTCCCTCGCACGACCAGTCTTATAGAAGCTACAGTGAGGTAGTAAAACAGGGTTCACAAAGGACAGACAGAAGGTCCCCACTGAAACAAAGAGAGAATAGACAATATGAGAGATCCTCTCCCACATCGGCTGCAAGAAGAGACGCATACTCTAAACCTATTCAAAGGAACAGCCATCCTGAAACAAACCCTATCAGAGAACGTAGAAGGGACGATAGAGAGTCCAGAGATCAGGATGAAAGAAGAAGACCACTACAAACGATAGATGAAACATTGGAAAATTATAGGACACAACAAGCATCATCATCTTCGTTTTTTTGGAGGGAACCGATCACAGAGAGACTCAAATGGCAAGAAAAACCCCCATCGTGGGAATCCCCGGGCAAACGCCAAAGATCAATCGAACACGAAATAGAAGAGGAAGAGAGAGGGAATAAAGAAAAAAGAGGGAAGAAATAAACTCAGACGGGATCTTCAATCTCACCGACTACCCCCTAACCAATGAAGAATTAAAAGTCCTAAAAAAGGGTCTTAAATTTGCGCCCACATTAGAAATAAACAAATTCGAATTCTTCATAGACATGAACAAATTCTTAAGAAAATTATGTCTAAAGAAATTTTTTCACAACAAAGAAACATCAATACACACAGAACAGGAAGGGGAATTAGAATTCATACACACAGATTTAAAGGAGAGATCACAATTCTTCCCTAAAAACATGATCTCAAATGAGATGAGGGCCTTTGAGACGATAGTCATGGCAGAAATAAATAATGTGAAAAAACTAAACAAATATCAAAACAATATGTCAGTAAAAGAAAGAAACACCCTTAGAAAGATACAGAAAAATGAAGATTTAATTATTGTCAGGATCGGGACAGGGATCCAACACGCAGAGTACAAACAGTAGCCAGATACGTATACCGGACCTTAGAATGGCCGGACTAACGTAAGTAGTACAGTATAGAATGGTCAAAGGCAAGCCGAGGTCGAGGGTAACAGAAGACAGGTAAGCGAGAGACAAGCCGAATCAAGGGTAACAGAGATAAGCAGAGTAAGGTAAACAAGCCGGGTCAAAACCAAAAGGGATAATAGAATACACAAGCACTGAGTGACTAGAACAAGCTAGAACCACGACAGGGCAATGAGCTAATGAAAGAAGCTCTGTTAAATACCCTGTTCAGAGCAGTAACCACGCCTCCAAGGCGTCCTGATTGGTCCTGCAGCACTTGAGTGACAGGTCGTTCCGGAGGAGTGTCCTGATGACAACTTCCTGCCTAGATGCTGTAAAAGGCAGTCACTCCCTCGCGGCCGGCCTTGCATGACCGGATAGACCGTGGGGAAGGGAGCCATCAGGCCGTCTGGATGGAGGAACAGCTAAGTCTCTACCTCTTTCGGAGGTAGAGACCACAGGTACCCTGACAATTATTAAACCAGCCGACAAGGGGGGAGGAACAGTGGTCCTCTCCAAAGCACAATATTTACAAGAATCGGAAAGAATTCTTTCAGATAACAACACTTATAAAAAACTAAATTCAGATCCGACCAGTAAAGTCAAAGATCTATTTGACAATTACATACAAAAAGGTCTAGATAAGGGTATACTAACGGAAAAAGAAAGTAAATATCTGTCAATTACACATCCAAAAATACCAGTATTTTACTACCTTCCTAAAATTCACAAAGACATAAAAAAAAACCCAGGACGCCCAATTATTTCCGGGATAGACTCCATTTCCTCCAGAGTCTCGGAATACATTGATTTGCTTTTACAACCCATAGTAGTTAAAAATCCTGCGTATCTAAAAGATACCATACACATATTACAACTTTTAGGAACAAGTAAATGGGAAAATGGCAATATATTAGTCACTAGTGATGTCACATCTCTATACAGCATAATTCCACACGAAGTTGGTGTAGAGGCAGTAAAACATTTTTTAAGAAAAGCAAATTTTAAGGAAGAACAGATGAATTTTATATTGGAAGGCATCCATCTTATTTTAACCAATAATTTTTTTTGGTTCGAGAACACTTTTTATCTGCAAATTAGAGGTACGGCGATGGGCACCAAATTCGCGCCCAGTTATGCCAACTTGTTTATGGCATACTGGGAGGAGATTTTCATTTTTTCAGAGCATCCCTGGGTGTCGAATTTGGTGACCTATCGCCGATACATAGATTACATATTTTTAATTTGGAATGGTTCTCATGATCTTTTAAATACGTTTTTAGCTTTCCTCACATCTAATGAATGGGGAATCGTACTCACTACCATACATAGCACTACAGAAATTAACTTTTTGGACCTTCGTATTTTTATCGAAGCTCAACAGATTAAAACTAAAAACTTTTTTAAGCCAGTGGACGCTAACGGATTCATAGAAAAAAAGAGCTGCCACCACAAACCCTGGCTGGACAACGCTCCCAAGAGCCAGTTCTTAAGAATAAGACGCAATTGTACGACTGAACAGGACTACATGGGTCAAGCAAGCATAATAAAACAACAATTCCTAGAAAGAGGTTACGAAGAGATAAAACTAACTAAAGCTATGGAAGAAATTTGAGATACTCCCAGAGAGCAACTATTAACTTACAAACAACAGAAAAACCCCAAAATTTTAAACACAAATGAGGCACATTTTATATGCAATTACAACGGAAACAATAACAAAATAAATAGGACTATTAAAAAACACTGGCACATCCTCCAAAGAGATCCAATTTAAAAAAAAAATTTACCATCCAGACCTCGAATCGTCTATAGGGGTGCAGCGAATCTAAAGAGAGCATTAGTCCACAGCAGCGAAGGGCCACCAAAAAGCATCAGACACTTTCTAAACCAAAGCAAAGGTTTTTATGGGTGCGGAACATGTTTAGCATGTAGGTCAACAAAAAATCCAAAAAGACATATAACAGACCTTAGAGAACACACCAATATCGATTTTGTTATTAAAGACCAATTAACATGCTTCTCAAAAGGAGTCATTTATCTATTAAAATGTCCGTGTAATTTAATATATATTGGCAGGACAATTAGGTGTCTACATGTACGAATATCTGAACATGTTAGGAATATTAAAAAAGGTTTGTAAACCCACAGCGTATCAAACCATTTTAAAACACATCATAACCTTAACCCGGATCACCTTTTTTTCTGCCCCCTCAAAATAGTTAAAAAAGATTGGAGAGGGGGAGATTACACCAAAAAGATAGGCTCAGAAGAGATGAAATTTATTTTCAATTTTAATACCCTCATCCCTTATGGTCTGAATTCGAATTTCGAGATTTGTCACTTTATTTAAAAAAATATACATAATTTTTCCTATTTATTCCTTTTAAAGTATGAATTTTTCCTCATTTTTAGCAATAATTACCATAATAGATTTTAGCTATAATTACATACAATATTACTATATATCATATAAGCCCTATAAGTATATATTATTACACATATCCCTTTTTAGAACTAATTTTTATTAATAACAGATATATGTAAACACAATATCAATATGTATATCATGTATTCTAATGCCATGTATTAACTTAAGCCTTACAGCATTATAATTTCCTTATTTTTTGAAGATTGCTCTGTATTCTTATTTATTCCTGGTTATTAGTTATCATACAAGTTTTATATATGTATATAAAATTGCGTTTGGAATATACAAATTAATATATCACACAGTAATCACCAAATTTTGAGAATATACACTTTGTAATGACTTTAATTTTAAAATATTCTGAAATTTTGAAAATATACATTCTGTAATGACTTTAATTCTAAAATATTCCGAAGTGGAACGCATAAACCGACTACCATGCGTTCCAGTGACGTCTATTGTGCGCCCGATTGACACACAGTACGCGACCCGGAAGTGGAACGCATGTAGACGGCGGTGGAACGCAGTATGCGTTCCAAATGCGGACAAGTAATGCAAACCCGGAAGTAGAACACAGAAGTGCCATAAAAGAACGCCGAGGAAGCCTACCCAGAAGATACTGACTGACACCAACTGAGGAAGCCCCCACCACAGGGCGAAACGCGTTTTGGATCAGACTGTATATACAGGACTTTTATTTATATTACTTTTATACATTTTTAATTGGAATTTTTATCCTTTACCTTTGTACAACTTTTATTCATCAAATAAAGATACATCTGCAATTTGAAAGACATCTGAATATGTCATCCTTCACCAACTACTATTTAAGGAACAACAAGAAGAAGGATGGGGACATCCTATTAAGCGTCCCATCACGCTTCCCATGAGAGCCATATGCTGATTTGGCTCTGGGCTTGTGAGTAATATTGCTCTATTTTTTTCATATATATCTCTACTAAACAGTATTATACTATGCCATTCTGTCTTATTTTCTAGAATCATCAGACGTGTGTTCCACCAATTGTATGTATTTCTACTTTTGAAGATACCATGGCCGCTGAAACTGGATTTAATGACATTAATTTGTGGTTAGAGTGGATGAGATATAATGCCAACAAGCATAATAGAACCGCATGTTATGTATGTGGTGGTGCCCGACCTCATCTTGGCACCGTTCCCCTAATCCTCCCTTTAGAAATAGAAGAGTGTTTCTTGAGTCTTTTTGCCTACCACTATGATTTTAACAGGTCCCTCTGCGAAGCATGGACAGCAGAGTACCCTATCCTAGTAGGAGGTGTTAAACCCCCAGATGGAATTACAATCTATAAAAGTAATTACACTTGTTACACCATGTATGATGGGATTGGTAAATTCATGGGTAACTTTTCCAAGGGTTATTGTGCCACTTACAGAACTGTTCCCGTGCACCTGCTACAACACCATACTAGGTCACTAGGAGATATTTACTGGTTATGTGGGGATTTACAGCTAAGATCTAGACTGGAGTCCGAGTGGTGGGGAGAGTGTACCTTGGTCAAAGTCATCATGCCCATCCACATTATTTCTGATAATCATCCTAACACTCATGATCCAACACACACATCAGCCAGAGTCAAACGTGAAACCCCAGTAAAAGGCAGTTTTGACCCACATGTTTACATAGATGCCATTGGGGTACCTAGGGGGGTACCTAATGAATTTAAAGCTAGAGATGAAGTTGCAGTGGGGTTTGAATCACTCTTCACTATCATAAAATTGCAGAACCAGCTACACCCAGGACTCACAGCACACAACCCTGCAGGACTTGCCATAAGCAGAGCCTGGGCCTCATAAAATTGCAGAACCAGCTACACCCAGGACTCACAGCACACAACCCTGCAGGACTTGCCATAAGCAGAGGTAGCATTTCTGGATGATCATCTTGAATACCTGGACTTCTTATTTCTCCTACTTTTGTTTCAAATTATATTTATTTCTATCCCCATCCCCCACAGTATTACTGCTTAATTGATGACTATTGCACCCTCCATCCTAAACTCTTGTTTAGTTAAATGTTTGTTTTGCCAGTGTTGGTTATTGCACTCTATGCCTCATTAATTTATGATGTTCCCTATTTATGACTTTTTCCTATCTTATCTCTCACTTTCCCTCATATATCCTTAAATTCAAATTCCCTTTCATTTGCTTTTCCTTGATTTTGTTTTTAACAGCCCAATGATTCTCCACCCACAATCTGCTGTATCTAACCCCAGATTCTCTCCTTTATAGCCTGGGCCTCATAAAATTGCAGAACCAGCTACACCCAGGACTCACAGCACACAACCCTGCAGGACTTGCCATAAGCAGAGGTAGCATTTCTGGATGATCACTTCCCACCCACCCTACCCCACACCCCAAACCCCCCATGGTAATCATTACATTTATAGATAGCTCAAATTACCTAGCTTTCCTGTTAAACCAATTATGTCCACCAAGCCCCCCACACCCAAAATAGCTATACTCACACAATACCTCTTTAACCCTTAACCCTCCTAACCACAGCTCTTAAAAACAGCACCTACTCTCCTACTAATGTTCTCACTTCTATTTTTCACTTTCTCTCTCACTTCCCTCATCATTAAAATCTCTCTATCATTTCACTTACCTGTTCCTGCTAACACCATCTTCATTGCTCCCTCCCTGCTCCCCTCATCTCTGTATTCATCACATGCACTTTACTCATATTTATCCAGCCTTTCTCCACACACCCCTCCTAAATCCCTTAAATACAAGCTCTCATCCCCAACATTTAAATCTTACTCGCACCTTCTCTTCCTTTCCATCCTACTACTCCTAGCAGCAGGTGATGTCTCTCCAAACCCTGGTCCCTCCACTACTCAGCCACCTGGTTCAAACACCAGAAACCACTACAACCTAATACCCATTCCATGTAATTCTCACTATAATTCCTCTTTTAAAGCTGCCCTCTGGAATGCATGCTCTGTGTGCAGCACCTTTAAATCTACTTCCATCCATGACCTATTTATCTCACACTCCCTAAACCTACTTGCACTAACAGAAACATGGCTCTCTCCCTCGGATACTGCTACCCCTGCCTCACTGTCCTTTGGTGGTCTTCACTTTACCCACAATCCAAGACAAGCGGAGATTAAAGGTGGCGGTGTAGGTTTTCTTCTCTCACCCCACTGCTCCTTTAAAACCCTGCCCACCCCCCCTTCCCTCTCTTTCCCATCATTCGAAATTCATTCAATTCGCCTTTTCAAACCCTTCTCTGCTAACATTGCCGTCATCTATCGTCCCCCTGGTTCCCCTCTCCTCTTCCTTGACCACTTTGCTGCCTGGCTACCCTACTTCCTCTCTTCCAACATTCCATCCCTAATTCTTGGAGACTTCAATATTCCCATTAACCCACCTTTAACCCCAGCAGCCTCTAAACTACTTTCAATTACTTCCTCCCTTGGACTATTGCAGTGGGCTAATTCTCCCACTCATGTAGCTGGCAATACCCTCGACCTTATTTTCTCCTATTCATGTACATTATCTAATATCTGCAACACTCCATTTCCTCTCTCTGATCACCACCTCTTATCGTTTGCTCTCAATTACCCCCTCACCCAACAACCTCAGCCTAACCCCCCTCAGCTCAGGAGGAACCTTAACTCTATTGACCTCCAGCAGCTGTCGGCTGACATTGATTCACAACTGCTATCCATCCCTTCCCTCTCCTGTCCCTCACTGGCCATCTCCACATATAACACTACCCTCACATCTGCCTTGAACACTGCAGCCCCACTCCAAACATGCACCACGAGGAGAACACGACCCCAACCTTGGCATAATAAATCAACACGCTATCTGCAGAGTTGCTCCCGCTGTGCTGAACGCTCCTGGAGGAAGTCTCGCACCCAGGCAGACTATCTTCATTATAGATTCATGTTGCTTTCGTACAGCGCAGCCCTTGCCCTCGCCAAACAGTCCTACTTTTCCTCTCTCATTAGTTCATGCTCCCGCAATCCCAGACGTCTCTTTGACACTTTTAATTCCCTTCTCCGCCCTGCTGTGGCCACCCCCCAAACTAACCTTACAGCTGATAGCTTTGCATATTACTTTACTGACAAGATTGAACAGCTAAGGAAACAATTCTCCCCTCCTTGCCGTTCTCTTTCTCAACCACACATAAATCATGCTTTCCCTACCCTTCAGACTTTCTCCCCAGCTACTGAACAAGAGGTGGCTGCACTTCTCCATTCCTCTCGCCCCACCACTTGCCCACTTGATCCTGTCCCATCTCACCTCATCAGATCTCTCTCCCCTTGTCTTGTGCCTATCCTAACACACATCTTTAACTGCTCTCTCTCTTCTGGCACTGTTCCTGCTGACCTTAAACATGCCACTGTAATACCTATCCTGAAAAAACCATCTCTTGACCCGTCCTCCCCCTCGAACTATCGTCCCATATCCCTGCTCCCTTACTCATCAAAGCTTTTGGAAAGACTTGTCTTTACCCGTGTGTCTCACTTCCTTAATTCCAACTCTCTCCTTGACCCTCTTCAGTCTGGCTTCCGCCCTCTCCACTCTACTGAGACCGCTCTTATCAAAGTGACTAATGACCTAATCTCCGCTAAATCCAAAGGTCACTACTCCATATTAATTCTCCTTGACCTCTCTGCTGCCTTTGACACAGTTGATCATTCTCTTCTCCTTCAAACTCTTCAATCACTCGGTCTCTGTGACTCTGTCCTCTCTTGGTTTTCCTCCTATCTCTCCCAACGCTCATTTAGTGTCTCATTTTCCAAGGATACCTCCTCCCCTCGCCCTGTCTCGGTTGGAGTTCCCCAAGGCTCTGTCCTTGGTCCCCTTCTATTTTCTCTTTATACTGCCTCTCTTGGAAAACTTATTGCCTCTTTTGGATTCAACTACCACCTGTACGCTGATGACACTCAGATATACCTCTCCTCACCGGACCTCTCCCCGGCCGTCCTGCAACGTGTCACTGCTTGCCTCTCTTCCATCTCTGACTGGATGTCGTCACGCTTTCTCAAACTTAACCTCTCTAAAACTGAACTCCTTGTCTTTCCTCCTCCTAATACTGATCCTCCTCTCTCACTCTCCCTTCAAGTCAGTGATATCCACATAAGTCCATCCCTACAAGCGCGCTGTCTTGGCGTCATACTTGACTCTGGTCTCACCTTTGAGTCTCACATCCAGTTTGTTGCCAAGTCCTGTAGGTTCCAACTCAAAAACATAGCCCGCATCCGCCCCTTTCTTACGCAAGATGCTACCAAGGAGCTTGTCCATGCTCTAGTAATTTCCCGCATGGATTACTGTAACCCTCTCCTGATTGGTCTCCCCAAAAGCCGTACTGCCCCGCTACAGTCTGTAATGAATGCTGCAGCTAGACTGATTTTCCTATCCAGTCGGTCCTCTCACACCTCGCCCCTCTGCCAGTCCTTACATTGGCTCCCTGTATCCTATAGGAGTCAATTCAAAGTGCTAACCCATACATTTAAAGCACTGAACAATTCCAGCCCCTCTTATATCTCTTCACTGATCCAGAGGTATGCCCCTCCTCGTACCCTCCGCTCTGCCCGCGACCACCTCCTGACCGCTGCTCGCACCCGTACGGCCAACTCACGCTTGCAGGACTTCTCACGGGCGGCTCCTCTCCTATGGAATAACTTGCCTACTGCCATCAGACTCTCCCCTAGCCTTCAATCATTTAAGAAGGGCCTTAAATCCCATCTCTTCAGGAAAGCGTATGGCCTCCCAGAGTAATCTCTCCCTTACATACCTGTCCCTATGGAATAGTGCTTTGCTCTCTCCTCCAGCTCTGCTTCACTCCTACTTGATATTTCCTATCCTAATGTTTCTAATACCCCACCTCCTATAGACTGTAAGCTCATTTGAGCAGGGTCCTCTTCAACCTATTATTCCTGTCAGTTTTCTTGTAATTGTCTTATTTATTGTTACATCCCCCCCCTCTCAAAATATTGTAAAGCGCTACGGAATCTGTTGGCGCTATATAAATGGCAATAATAATAATAATAATAATAATAATAGTCACTGCCAATAAGAACCTTAACTGGATAAATTATATCTATTATAACCAACAGCGCTTTGTTAATTATACCAGGGATGCCCTCCAGGGTTTAGCCGAACAATTACAAGCCACATCCCAAATGACCTTCCAGAACAGACTGGCCTTAGACATGATTTTGGCTGAGAAGGGGGGTGTATGTAAAATACTACCCGACACCATGACTTGTTGCACTTACATTCCAGAAAACACAGGCCCCAATGGTAAGGTCACTTTGGCCATAGAAAAGTTGAATAAACTCTCAGAAGAGTTGAAAAAGAATTCTGGGGTGACAGATCCCTGGGAAAAATGGTTTGGTTGGATGACTGGTTGGAAAAAAGCTTTAGTTCATATTGGTATGGCTCTACTAATTTTTCTTTTTGTTCTCGCTCTTCTCGTTTGTTGTGTCCTCCCATGCCTCAGAAAATTCCTACAGAAGACTGTAGACCAAACGACACCAACCTTTACTCATCTGGAAATTGGTGATCAAGATCTCACATCGCCCTGCATTCCGCTACAAACTCTTCCCTATGACGACGAAGTGCAGAAATTCTAGGGAGGGACAGCTAAGGGACAGCTTCCGTCTGTATGGGTTAGTCTACCGTGTGGAGAAGTGGTGGACAAGCCACCGTGGGATACCCATGGGAGTGAAGCGTTCGAGAGCCGTACTGACGGATGAGTTGCAGCCTACTAGGGTCAGATTAGGGATAGACTTGCACTTTGCACTAACACCAAAGTAGCGGACATGGGGTTTTATGTGTCTTTGGGCTAACAAATCTTCTGATATTAACAAATAAAGTTTATCTTATTTTAGCAATTAACACTCTATAGGGGGGACTGTTGTAGAATTATTAGACCCCTTATAACCTATAACCATTAATAGGCCCCTTATAAACTATATAATCCTTACAGGGCCCCTTTAATACTATATTCTCATATTCAGCTCTCAGGCCTCATAGTTTAAACTTTACAAGATTCCTTTGTTTGTGGAAACAGCATGTCAGCAGAAAGTGCTAGAATCTTCTGATTAAATGAAACTCTGTAGCAGATAGTCTTGATAGAATGTATAATTGCTAAAGAAGCCTTGAGATGCTAACTTTGAAAAGACTAAGGTACCAGTCACTCCTTATGGAAAACTGCCAAGCCCCCCTCCCATCGAGAAAGCTCCCTCGTGCTAGCAAAGATGGCGCTGAAACCTGGAGGAGCTCATCATGACGTTAGTTATGACATAAGACGTAACACCCAACACTGACCACTTTACACCTTTAGCCAATTGACAATGTTTTCTTACTTTTTATCTTGATTTTACAATGATGTAATTTTGCCTTTAAAAGAGCTTGCAAGCCTGCTTTTAACCAGATGCCATTAAATTTTCTCGAAGTGCTTTTAACCTGAACTCCATGTGTCAGTGTGAACTTACTTCTGCGTATACGCAATTTAATCATCTCAGATTTGGACAGGAACAGATAGACATTTAAACATATTTGTTTATTTCTAAATTAATCTACATCAACACCAAACAAGACAAAACTAGTAGAACCCAGAACCAGAGAAGGATAGAAAGCTAAAGCCAGAACATGTACACAATATATAAAGGGAAACCTTAACAGAACAGGGGCAGGGCAGGACAAGACTGTACATGGACTGGGAATACAAGACAAAATAATACAAGACAAGAAATAATAGGCAAAACAAGGAGACAAAAGTAAGTACTATATATTTAAAACATTGGAGATTTAGACATACATAAATGGCCAAGATGTATGCAGCCCACCACTGTGGCAAAGTACTCCAATTACAGTAGGTTCTTATCTGCCTAGATATGCATGACTAAATAAACAATAATAAAACACACACACAGCACTTACCTGCAAACAAGGGGCAGAGGACTTTGAGCAACTGCCTGCAGGAACCAACTGAAACAAAAGGATAGATGGAAAAAGAAAGGGTGTGGCAACATAAAACAAACATTTAAAGGAATCCAAGATACTGGGAATTCCAGGAACGGAATACAGGAATTAACTCAGAAAACCCAGCATAAAGAAAACCAGACAAAGAAAACCAGAAAAAACAAGAAAGCTAAATAAGAATTGTAGAAAGAGTACTGGATACCAGAAGCCAAGGCCAGACATCTCTGCAGAACAGGACAGGATGTGACCGCATGTTTGTGACCAGCAATTTAAGGGATTAATATTTGCATACCAGGTAAAGTGGTTTGTATATCTAATACAAGGTGACTTTACGCAATACTTTTCCTACCAAACATATTTACCTTTAGAACGGCAGTTGTTTATGAAGTGAAGTATCTCTTCAGAGAGTTCATGAGGCTGGTCTTCCACAGGGTCGGGTGGAAGATCTAAAAAAATAACAAGGTGAAAAAAAAAAAAGTATTCAAGTCCCTATTTAAGGTTATTTAAATATTTATTAAAAGAATCAAGAAAAAATACGTTTTATTGTTAATTTAATTTCATTCAGAAATTATTAAATTTATACTTGTAAAAGGAAAATGTTCAAATCGGACAAAAGTGGTAATGGGAGCACATCAGGGTTCTGCCCTTGGTCTACTCTTTAATCTACTTATAAATGATCTTGAAGTGGATGTTGAGTCATTTGCCGATGTTTGCATTTGACACAAAAGTAGGTAATTGTAGATAAAACAGGTGATCAGGTGAAGTAAAGCAATCAAATATTTGTGGACTATCAAAATGCTATATATCACGTATGACTTTGTATGACCGTACTACTTAATATAAGTATGCTTATATTATACATAAATATGCAATATTTATATTTTTATATATATTCCTTAATAAACTTTGAAAAAAGATTAAAGATATTTCCAAAACTGTTTGCTGTATATGATGGACAGCGTTTGGGTCAGGTTCCGCCCACACTCCTTCCTGACGTTGGTGGGGGAGACCTAATGCGCATGTGCAGCAATGGCCACACTCGCAAAGGATTTAATTAATGCTTTCCTATGGGGATTCTGGTGGTCATGCATAGTCTAAGGAACCGGAAGTCCCTCTATTGGCTGTGTCCACTATAGGAGGAGTTAACCCTTGCAGGTAATTATTGCAGTTTCTCTGCAATAATTACCACTGTAGGGTTAAGGGACATGGGACATTGCATCCAGACCACTTCAATTAGCTGAAGTGGTCTGAGTCCCTACAGTGTCCCTTTAGAGAATTTACAAAGGCAGCCCACAACAGTGTCATGTATGCTGGGGTGCAACTAGCTCCCAGCACACAATTAACAATAGCTCTGGATGTAAGAAACACTGCTCACCATGTCCACTTCAAATTAGATTAGGATTTCCAATATTTCTCATTTTAGTGAATAACCCTGACAGTGTAGTCAATGGGAAATCTAACTACAGTCTTAAAGCGGCACTGTTCCCCCATCCCAAGCAAAATTAGTATTTCATACAGATAAGATCTTTATGCACCAATGCTACACGTATTGATTAGCGTTTGATCTCTTATTGATGTTTTTGTTCGCTTGTTACACATGCCTGTTCTTTATAAGTTTCCAAGCAGACATCTTATTTCGCTTGACCGTACCCGCTTTAACACGAGCAGCAACTACACTTTTTTATCTTTAAGCTTGCTTAATTTTCTATATATTGTACCTTAAATCACTATAAGCGAAGTCATTGCATCTTGGATTAACCAACACATAAAAATAAAAATTAGGCATTGTCTAGCAGGAATTGTAATAACGCTGTATGAACCCTAACCTGTATACCACTATTGCATTTCCCCTCTCTATGTTCTGTACCCCACTGCACATGCCTTAATAAAAGAAAGATCTTTATGCAATGCTCATATTGACTGTGTTGGAGTGAAACTGATATTCCAACCCAGTCAAAAGATTTACAGAGACAAAGTAGGGACAGCTGCAGGGAATTTGGTCTGTCTTTGTCTTGGTCTTGCAGGATACTCAATAGACCTCAATGGTGTACTCTTGCGCATGTGCTAGAGAACAGCAGCAATGTTGGCCCCCTACTGAAGCGAAGCAGACAGAAGAGGATGGGACCGTGAGGGACAGGTTCAGGTAATTAAAACTCACATTTGCCTGTTCCCCCTCCACTAGTCACTGCATCTCCAGATGGGGACAGATCTGCTTTAAGTCCATGAAGTTCAACCTTTAAAACATATATTTTTATCCTGTGGATCCAAAAGAAGTGAAAAAAAACTATTTGAAGACATGAGCAGTTTTACCACAGAAGAAGACCAGCTGGAAGAGGATGGTGGTGCCTACGAGTTAGACTAACCTTCCCGGCCACTGGACCTCAGCGGTAATGTCACAGTCAGAGGTCTTTGCAAATTGCAAAAGTGCTTCCACAGTGACTGAGAACAAGAGTTACAGGTACATGGATACATTTAAAAACCGCTAGCCACAGTTCTATATTTCTGCATTCGCAGTTTTTCTCGTTCTAGTTTTTTTGTCCCTGATTAGGGCAGAACATTTAGTCTTCCATTTTCACATTCATTAAAATGTACTTGCCTTCAGTCCCCGAGGTGGTATGCTTGCTCTTAGGAATATCTCTGAGCGTGCTGGCGTTCCTGTAAATTTCTATCAATCTGGGGAACAGTTCACTGCTCATTCCCCATTTCTCCAGTATCTTGGTTGTTTGTACATTTGAGAAGCTGTGCGATCTCTTGCAATTGTTCATATATTTGCACTCCCCATACAGAAAATATTGACAAATGTGCAATTTGTGACAGCCTGTCCTAAAGGTGCAAGATCCAAATTCGCCATCCCCTTTATTATAATACGTGCACACCTTGTGAGGGAAAGACAAAAAAGATGACAACAGAAAATTAAAATAGCTGCTGTATCTTGTTAAAATAAATACCAGTAATGACTACTGTAATGGTACTGCAGAGATATTTGAGGACTACATATCCCATGAGGATTATCCAACATGTATGCTTTATAAGAAATCTAGCCCACAAATATCGTTAGTGTCAAGGTCTGCCATTAAGTGCCATGGGAATATAATGCATTGTTGTTTAGTAGTGTGTATATTTAAATAAAGAAAATATGTATCTTAATGAACTTTTAGCAC
Organism: Pelobates fuscus; assembly: GCF_036172605.1. Lineage (NCBI taxonomy): Eukaryota > Metazoa > Chordata > Amphibia > Anura > Pelobatidae > Pelobates > Pelobates fuscus. The sequence goes on from NC_086319.1 coordinate 165,126,353, forward strand.
CAGGAGTGATTTCTGAAACAAATAGTCAATAAATGTCATAATTGCACAAATATATCAACAAAATGGAAAAAATGTCAACATTTTTTTTTTTCTTTTTATAAATTCCTCTGGTTGCAAAAAAAAGAAGTTCACCAGGCTGAGAAACTGTGCTCTCTGTTACTAGTGTTTAAAGTAGCTCTATCACGATATAATAGTTTTATAATACTAATGCTGTCCGAGTTGAAATTCCAGTGCAAGCCAAATAATCTATAAGATAACATAGGAACTACTTTGTCTTATGGACAACCTGAGGTTGGCAAAAGGCGGTCTGACGGCTGTCGGATTCCGGCATCGTCTTACTCGTCAAGAGACATGATCTATGGAGACTCCCACAGTATTGCGGCTCCTCTATACACATCAGCATACTTTTAAATTCCACAGCCCAAGGGGTCTAGAGGAGGGAGATAGCAGGCAACCACAGAAGAGTAACACTCAAGCTGAGGGAATAGGATTTCATATGGTCAGGTAGGTTAATACCCATGTTATACATTTTGCTAATATTGCAGATGTCTTCTCTCTCATCTGCCTAAAACAGACTATTTTTCGGCTATTGTTTTTATCTGACATGGAAATGCACTGAAACAATTAAACAAATTTAGTATAGATGCCCAACCAAAATGACCCAAAACTTGTGTTCAGTGACAACCCAAATCCCACTGAAAGAAACCTAAGGCACTCACTGTGATACATCAAGCAGCTTTAACGGATACCGCAACGTTTCGACCTGTATCCAGCTCTTTGTCAAGCTAGGTCGAAACGTTGCGGTATCCATGAAAGCTGCTTAATGTATCACAGTGAGTGCCTGATATTTTTTTCATTGACATATGTTTTATGGGGTATGCTGACCCATACTCAGATAGCACCCTGTGATTTTTAGGATTGAGTGCAACCCTTTTTTCTCTTCTGGAACCCAAATAACACTGTCACTGAAGCTTTTTGAATACTCATAAGTGGTGTCACTGGGATCAAAGATTTCATCTACACATTGAGAAAATCATTTTAATATATTATTATTTTTCTAAAACAATTATAGAGAAAAACAAAATACCATTCGGCATCCAAAGTAACATGCAAGGCACACGATACAATAAGACACCCACATTAATTGGGCCACCACTAACGAACAGATGGAACTTGTGTTTGGGTAAGTATGCATTTTAACCTACAAATGAGTTGCCAATTTAAAAGAAAACAATTCAGTCTTTTTATCTGTAGACACAAGGTAAAGATAGAATCAATACAAAATAACACAGAGCCACAATCACTCATATTTACAAGCCTTGTATGGAATGATCTATTCATATATATATATATAGAACCCAACAATTCTAATTTTTAGGTTCAATATATATGAATAGACCATTTTACATGCATTTTTCAGTTACATATATTTGATCCATTCAATTTTTTTTACTATATTTTGTGATAATATATGTATTTCCTATATAAATACACAAAGTCCTATTCATATATTTGTCATGAAATTAGCATTTCTGTTAGCAATATAAATATAAGCACCTATGTAAACCCAAACCACAAAGCCTCTGAACAGGGTAAAGTCCGCATGTACAGAGCTGTGGTTGTGTAAAGTATTAATAAAGTTAGGTTGCGTTCCAGGGTGGATTGCCTCGCATGCGCGAAGCAGCCATTCATGACATACGACGTTACATCCAGCGTGGTTCGCACATGCACGGTCACCCGATGAGACGCGAATACTGGCGGATTTAAAAGGAAGAAGACCGGGAAAGAAGATAGAATCTCCTGGGGAAGTCGTATGATCGACGAAACGCATTGAGCCCTGTTTAAGAAGAACCCTGAGATTTGGTATAAGCAGTCTTCAAACTTATTTGAAAGATCTGTGCACTTTACAATCTTGCACTTTATTCTATGCTGTGAATCATGTGCTGTGAGGGAAAAGTTGGTGTCAGTGGCTTTTCAAGCAGTCACTTATAGCACCTTACTGTCCACCCTTTACTTAAAAACTTTTTCTGCACTTTAACATTTGCACTTTAACTTTGTATAAAGTAAGCTCAGGGCCGGTGCAAGGATTTTTGCCGCCCTAGGCAAAAAAAAATTTGCCGCCCCCCCATATGTCCAGCCCACCATGTGACATCACAATGCCCCGCCCATATGCTCTGCCATATGGGCCAACGCCAGTCTTCACAAAGTATCTTATCTGAAAAGACAGTGTGTTTACATTAAAAAGCCTACAGGCACAGGCTATAGACACCAGAACCACTACATTATGCTGTAGTGCTTCTGGTGACTATAGTATCCATTTAATGTGAGGTAAATTAGAGATTAGTGCCACTAATAATATATTGGATTGCCTACTTACCACCAGATGAGGACAAGAGGCTGATGATGGGCTCAGTCTGGCTCCACAGGAACAGGAAGCAGCTCCATTTTTTAGGGCCCCTTACACAGCTCAAGGTCTGGGCCCCCAGGGGGCATACGCCTACAATGCCCACCCATAAATCCACCTACATGGCCCATCCATGAGTTGGGGATGTTTTATGTGTGCAATTTGTGTAAGGGATGTAGTGTGTTTATAGGGGATGTAGTGTGTGTTTGCGTGTAAGGAATGCATTGTATGTTTCTGTGTGTGTGTGTGTGTGTGTGTGTGTGAGGGGTGCAAGGTTTGTTTCTGTGTATGTAATTGAATGCAGTGTGTGTCTGTAAGGGGTGCATTAATTATGTAAGAGAACGTAAGGGATGAATTGTGTGTTTCGGGTGTGTCTGTGTGTGAGTAGGAATGCATTGTATGTTTCTGTGTGTGTGTGTGGGGGGATGCATTGTGTATGTGTGTAGTGTAAAAGAGAGGGTTTGTGGGGTAGGATAGGGACTGAGATGGGAACAGCTTTCTTTTAAAAAAGAAAAAAAATTCATAGTGCTCTCCCCTCAATTATTGATTTCCCCTTCCCTTCTGTCCCTCCGTGTTCTCCCCTTCTGTCACTTAGTGCTCTCCCTTGGCCCCCTGTCCCTCTGCAGTCCCCCTTGGTGGTCTTCTCACTCCCCCCTCCCCCTTAGTGGTCCTCCCTCTCCCAAACCCCTTAGTGGTCCTCCCTCTCCCAAACCCCTTAGTAGACCTTCCCCTACTCCCCCACCCCCTTAGTGGTAATCACCCTCCTCCCCTCTCCTTAGTAGTCCTCCCTCCTTACCCCCCTTTGGTGGTCCTTCCCCCCCTTAGTGGTCCTTATCCCCCCTCCCCTAGTGGTCCTTATCCCCCCCAACCTCCCATAGTGGTCCTTATCCCCCCTCCCTCCCTCCCCTAGTGGTCCTTATCCCCCTCCCCTAGTGGTCCTTATCCCCCCCTCCCCTAGTGGTCCTTATCCCCCCTCCCCTAGTGGTCCTTATCCCCCCCCAACCTCCCATAGTGGTCCTTACCCCCCTCCCATAGTGGTCCTTACCCCCCCCCTCCCTCCCATAGTGGTCCTTATCCCCCCTCCCTCCCATAGTGATCCTTATCCCCCCCTCCCTCCCATAGTGGTCCTTATCCCCGCCCTCCCTCCCATAGTGGTCCTTATCCCCCTCCCTCCCATAGTGCTCCTGATCCCACCCCTCCCATAGTGCTCCTTATCCCCCCCCCCTCCCATAGTGCTCCTTATCCCCCCCCCTCCCATAGTGGTCCTTATCCCCCCCATCCCTCCCCTAGTGGTCCTTATACCCCCCCATCCCTCCCCTAGTGGTCCTTATACCCCCCCTCCCCTAGTGGTCCTTATACCCCCCCCCCGTCCCCTAGTGGTCTATACCCTCCCCCTCCCTTAGTGGTCCTTATACCCCCCCTCCCTTAGTGGTCCTTATACCCCCCCTCCCTTAGTGGTCCTTATACCCCCCTCCCTTAGTGGTCCTTATACCCAACTCCCTTAGTGGTCCTTATACCCCCCCTCCCTTAGTGGTCCTTATACCCCCCCTTAGTGGTCCTTATACCCCCCCCCCCTCCCTTAGTGGTCCTTATACCCCCTCCCTCCCTTTAGTGGTCCTTATACCCCCCCTCCCTTAGTGGTCCTTATACATCCCCCCTCCCTTAGTGGTCCTTATACCCCCCTCCCCCCCTTAGTGGTCCTTAACCCCCCCCCCCCCCCCCCGCACTCCGTGGTCCTTAACCCACTCAGGACGGAGTCAATAGTGCACGTTCTGATCAAAACAAAACGTAAACAAAAACTAGAATTTGCGCTACATGTCTGTTCACCCGTAGTTCCCCTCTTTCATATTATATGCACCCACACTTATTATATATCATTTTGTTCAGGAGAAACAGGGCTTTAATTTACCATTAACTATTCATATATGGAACATAATTAATTATGAATAAAATTTTAAAAAAATGTGAGAAAATAAGATTTTTTTTTTAAATTTGTATTTCCGTCTGACATTTTAGCTGTGAATGTCATAATACTGTTTTTACTGCACAAAAATGCACATATTTGTAATCAGCGATGTCTCACGAGTACAACAGTATCCCCCATTAACAGGTTTTATGGTGTTTTGGAAAGTTACAGGGTCAAATATAGAACGTTCCATTTTCAAATAGAAATTTGCCAGATTGGTAATGTTACCTTTGAGACGGTGTGGTAGCCCAGCAATGAGAATTACCCCCAGAATGGCATACCATTTTAAAAAGTAGACAACCAAAGGTATTGAAAGTGGGGTATGTTTAGTCTTTTTTAGTAGCCACTTAGTCACAAACACTGGCCAAAGTTAGCGTTCATATTTGTTTTTGTGTTAAAAAAGCAAAAAACGAATATTTGGCCAGTGTTGTGACTAAGTGGCTACTAAGAAAGACTGGACATACCCCACTTGCAATACTTTGGGTTGTCTACTTTTGCAAATGGTATGCCATCATGGGGGTAATTCTCATTCCTGGGCTACCATACGCTCTCAAAGGCAACATAACCAATCTGGCAAATTTCAATGTAAAAAAAATGAAATGCAAGCCTTATATGTGACTCTCTAACTTTCCAAAACACCATGAAACCTGTACATGGGGGGTACTGTTATTCTCGGGAGACTTCACTAAACACAAATATTAGTGTTTTAAAACAGTAAAACATATTACAACAATAATATAGTCCATAAAAGTGCCGTTCGTTTGTAAAAAATGTAAAAAACTTCACTTTTACTTAAAATATCATCGTTGTAATACAATTTACCAATTTGAAACACTAATATTTGAGTTCAGCGAAGTCTCCCGAGTAAAACAGTACCCCCCATATACAGGTTTTATGTTGTCTTGGAGAGTTACAGGGTCAAATATAGTGCTTGCGAATTAAATTCTCTGCACTTTCTCCCTGTGTTGTCAGGCATGACAATCAAATTTTAATTAATCAAATCACCTAATTATGTTAAAAGATTACTTAAATATACACGTAGAATTTTAATACATATGCATTTATAGGTATTTAAATTCTACGTGTATACTAATGTAATATTTTATGTAATTATATGTATTTATCTATATATATATATTTGCGGTTATTTGCATTTTATATATAGATAGATATAGATAGAATGTCATTCTAAGTGTATTTTGTTACCAATATATATATATTAATAACAAAATACAGTTAGAATGAAATTACATATGTATATATAATTTATATTAAATTTTGTTTCAATATTTTATTTATTAATTTTATTATTTTATTTATTTATTATTGTAATTATACGTATTTATATATATAATATATGTGTATATATCTATTATATATATAATATATGTATATTATATATATGTAACGTCAGTCTAAGTGTATTTTAATACTAACATATGTACTTATATTAGTATTAAAATACACTATGTATGACGTTAAATATAAATAATATACATATATATTATATATATAATATATATACATATATTATATATATATAAAAATATTTATTTTATTTTATAACATGTTTAATTTTTTTTTTTTTTTATACTTCCCACCAGCAGGGGGACTGTCTGATATTTCAAACAGTCCCCCTGCTGGCAGATCCACAGCCAGCTATAGGGGGACATGTGATCGCTCTTTGAGAGCGATCACATGGCCCCCGGGGGCCTGATTTGCCGTGGGGGGGCTGCCTGGGCTGGGAGGCAGTCCTCCCGAAGTGGAGCGCCGGGAAGGTAAGTATCCCGGGCGCTCCAGGGCTTAAAGCCGTTACGGCGTGCTATGCCGTCGCAACGGCTTTAAAGCCCACTTAAACCGTGACGGCATAGCACGTCGTAACGGCGGGAAGGGGTTAAACCCCCCCCTCTCCCTTAGTGGTCCTTAAACCCCCCCTTAGTGGTCCTTAAACCTCCCCCTTCCCCCCCTTAGTGGTCCTTACCCTCCCCTCCTGCCCATGTAGCGTGGCTGGGCGGCGCGGAATGCGGGACAGGAACCTTTGTTTCCTGTACCCGGCCGCCGGCGGAATGACAGGAAATGACAGGAAATGCTCAATGCCGCCCGGCCACACTACATGGAGAGACCGACAGGAGGGAGCGCTCTGCGCTTCCCTCTTGCCGGTCATAAACCCGGACGCCCTCCATGCAGCAGTGCTGCGCCGCCTGGGGCTTGCTAAAGCGCGCAGGCGGCGCAGCATGAGGAGGCGCAGCAGGGACAGGGATCCGGCGCCCCCTGGTAAGTTGCGCCCTAGGCGGCTGCCTAGGTCGCCTTACAGGTGGCGCCGGCCCTGAGTAAGCTGCTAGCCATGAGGGTTCAAAGACTATCTGGGCTTTGTATTACTGATTGCACTTTGTAGTTTGTTTCAATATCCACTCTATATTTTTAATCACTATTTTTCAATAAAATAAATTTTTCAATAAATTTTTAAATCTTTTTACGAATTGTTTTTTGTTTTTCTGTTTCGTCTCTGCTTTGAGATATTCCATACAAGGCTGGTAAATATTAGTGATTGTGACGCCCTGTTATTTTGTATCGATATTATCTTAACTTTTTGTTTTTATGTGTGTACAAGGTTAGGAGTGACCTTTAGACAGAGGCTTACTATCACTCACTGCACCTATTCACTTAAGGTTATTTTTATCTGTAGAACTTCGTATTCAATATTTTTATGTATGAAATTAAATTAGTGAACTGTGGGATAGAGCTGCTCTGGTGTACAAGACACCCACTGTGCATGTCATTGAAAACAAATATTTATGATGTCATGTACATTTGCACGTTTCTCCCAGGTTAGCTCCCTCCAGCACCGTTTATTATGCGGGTTGGACTGACATCATACTCCGGCTCCCGGTATCACTGGATGGTGTGCGAGGGAGCTGAGCAGGGAGATTACAGCTCCCTTGCCACCTCCACGCTCAGTCAGCACCCGCCAGCATGCTTACAGTCTTAAAGCGGCACTGTTCCCCCATGCCAAGCAAAATTAGTATTTCATACAGATAAAATCTCCTCATGAGCCCGGCTGCCAGACAAATCCCAGATTTGTTGAGCCCAGTCTAAAGGATTCTGTGACTTAGAGATTTTGTGTGTTTAAACATGGCTCAAAATACCACTTACGTTGAATGTATGAATGCTGTTAACACCTTCTTTTAGTTATTTTTTTTTGTTTTGTAGATATATTCAATGTTTTAAAATAAGCAAAAAGGCACCAGGACACCTAGGCAACATAACCACTACATTGAGGTTAGGGTGTCCCTTTAATTGATCGAAAGGTATACGAACAGACAGAAATATCTTACATCAGGGAGGAAACTTGGATCATTCTGTAACAGGAGTTGCTGCAGTTCGTTCATATTCAGTTCTTGTAACTCGTACATCTTTAACACCTTCCGCATATGATCATTAGTGATGTCATGGCTGAACTTGCAAGGATTCCTGAGGGGAAACACGGTTATATCTATTGGCAGTTAATAGAACACATGTATACATTAGCACAGAAGAAATATGGTTATATGGGAACAGTCCAAAATTAAATATATTTATTTTTTAACATTTGAGTGTTCCTTTTTGTGTTCTAGATTTATTCCTCCCCCATTTCATTTTAATAAAATAAAATGAAATCACCTTTTTTCCATTGCCCAGAACTGCCTTTTTGATGCAGCTGAACCCAGCCTCATTAAGATCATTATCATGAGATAAAGAAACATTTGCGACCTACAATTTATGTGGTAAATGCAGTGCTCAGCAAATCCAATGCTTCTCAAAGATGCAACTGGATTAAATTCTTTGCCAAAAGAGGCATTACTGTCCACTTTGACTACAGTTCAGAGCAAGTAAGGAAGGAAACCCTCCTGGGTGTCTAACCGATAGCTGGGAGGGTGTAAGTAAGGTAATTTATAAATGTGCCAGTTACTCATTTATACAAGATAACCACAAACAATTTCACTACAGTTACTATCTATAGTAGTGTGTATATTGTATTGTACTCATTTATACAAGTAAGCAAAATAAAGAACAAGTAAGTGTAACAGACTTTTTCCCTCTCTGTTCGGTTGTCCGTACCTCCCTTGTTCGTACAACAAATGAAGATGAGTGTTCCCCTTTTTATACCTCCCGAACACCGACCACCCCCTGGCTTGTTAACTTCAAAAAAGTAATTAGCTCAAGTGCTTTCCCTTGGTGGCCGCTAATCGAATAACCAAATACACATGCTCGAGTGAATGGTGGCCATTCACTCCAAACGCAGGCAGTGGTCTCCCAAACGCAGGCAGTGGTACATGGTCGCCGAACGTGTGGAACTCTTTTCGGCTATACGATCCCGCGATCCCTGGGGAAAACTGTACAGCTGCCGATTACACTCCCAAACGCTGGGGGTGTTACTTCAGGCTTTACAGGGTAAAGCGGGTAGTCCGGCTATAGCCTGGGTTCAGGATGATTTTGAGAAACTGTCACAGTCACCTTTGCATAGTAATTTCGCAGTTAGTCGTCCTGTCAGGAATAGTACACCTGTTAATGAAGCTTGCTTAAAAGAGGCTTTGGCTTGCGAAGCTTCTCCGCTTGGTTTTCATTTAGCAAATTCAGTCAAAGAGAAGATATGGAATGAAGAATATTTAGATATGCTTTCTTTGTTACCAATGTCTAAGGATTTCTTGTTAAAACAAGAAAGAGAGGATGACAGGAAAGACCCGGTAACTCGGTCGTTTAACAACTGGTTATAAGCTTTTTGTATTTTTTTGCTACCGTTTATTGTGAACGGCATCCTGATAAGTAGCCTTTTCAACACCTAGAGTCAATATTAGAGCTTTTTAAAAAATTTCGGTGGATTGTCTTGCTACAATTATGATGAAATATTTAGTCAAAAACTATCTGTCCATAAGAATTTGCGTTGGGGTATGAAAGACGTGGGCTCTTGGGTGAGTATGATGCTAGCAAGCAGATTCCCACAGAGAGTCAAGTGAAATCACAGGGTCAGGCTAATGTGGCTCATTCCTAAAGGGAATTAGTTGGTCATTTAACGAGACGCAATGTAAATGACCGTACTTGTGCAGATTTAAACATGAGTGTATGAATTGCGCTGGTAGACTTCCTTCCTTTCAGTGCTTTAAGAGACAAGGTGTTGCCAGGGAACAGATTCCTAAAAGCATGGACTCCAGTGAGAATACAAAATCTGCTCCCTTATTTAAAATGTTATCCAAATCATCAGATAGCGCAGCCAATTAAAGAGGGTTTTTTATTTGGTTTTAAAATCCCTGTTTGTAGTTCATCAGTTCAGTTTAGTTAAATTTAGAGGTAGTTAGTGAACAGATCATGAAAGAAGTTTCTTTAGGGAGAATTGCAGGCCCCTTTTCTGTCCCATCTTTTGCACATTTTAGGGTGTCTCCGTTGGGTTTAGATCCCAAAAAAGAGAAGGGTACCTTTAGATTAATTCACCATTTATCCAACCCCAAAGGTGATTCTTTGAATGACGAGGTGGAAAATTCCATTATTTCAGTGTCATAATCTTCTTACGAGGATGCATTAAAAATCGGTGAAGCATTGTGGGAAAATGCTCTCATGGCGAAAGTTGATATTGCGTCAGCTTTTAGATTACTCCCAATTCATCCTGATTGTTTTGGGTCATTGGGTTTCCAGTTTGAAGGTAAATTTTACTTTGATATGCCCATGGGTTGTTCTACCTCTTTAAGCTTTAAGATGTTTCAGGTTTACAATTAACTATTCTTTATTTACGATTTGCTTTTCATCGGGAAAGCTAGATCCTTTGACTGCCTCCAGTTATTGAACACTTTCATGTCTATTGCTCAGCAATTTGGCATTCCGCTGGCAGGGGAGAAAACTGTCTGGACTAGTACTTGTCTGCATTTTGGGGTATAATTATTGACTCTAAAAGAATGGAATTTTGTTTACCTGAAGAGAAAATGCAGCAAGAAATTGCCCAATTATTAAGCGTTAAGAAAACGATACAAAAGAAACTACAGTCTTTGTTAGGTTCTTTAAATTTTAAATCAAGGGTAATGCCGATGGCCAGGGTCTTTTCCAGACATTGGTCTAGAGCGTTAACAGGTTTAAAAAATCTGCATCATCATGTGCAAATATCCAGACAGATGAAAGAGGATTTACAAGTCTGGAATGCGTTTTTTTTTTTTTGTCAATCTGATTTTTATTAAGGCCTATAGTATGGGGTACAAAAGAGAAGACGGAGGAAACGTTAAAGCGAGTTACATTATAGGGTTGGTACAACAATACACAAAGTTAACGTACATTTCCAGATTTTCAATGCCTAATTTTTTTTTTTTATGTAACGTAGTTAAGCTCCAATTTGAAAATACAAGCTAAGGATCGTAGGATCCGGATTAGTATCTCGCTAGGTCATGCTAGTCAGGCGACAGGTTACACATATATAACAAAAAAAACAAAACATTAGTTACTTATGCTAAGTACATGCTAACTTCAATATGCAAGCAGGTCTGGCTAGTTCAGCGTTAGTGGTACTGGTCAGGTAAGTTAAGCTATGCACAAGTTACGACATTTTTAAAACATGTGAGCACAGGTGTTTTGCCAAATTTCGTCGTGGAAATACATAGAAATTTCAGGCTTTAGAACAGTAATAGAGTAGTTTGAACACGCTAAGCTTGGCAGATTTAAGATTGGTCTAGTAGACTAATAGACATGCCTCTGGATAACTGTCGCTTAACACATCTAAGTCGGCATACTTGCAGGGCCATTGTGAATAACATAACAAAAATCTGCGTTTGGTCATGAAGACGCGAGTTAAGGTCACTAGTAATAAAAGATTTCTGTAGGCTTAAGTTTATCCACCAGGGGGCAGCAGAGCGACAGGCTTAAATTTTGTGAATAGAATAAGCAGTAAGATAGGGAACTTATAGTGTCTAACACAGCATTTTTCAATTATACACATTTAAAATATGCAGTAAACAGGGTGCAGTAATAATGACCACAAAGACAAATTGGGCGAGTCAGTGATTGCAATATTTGGGAGGTCAGCATGAACTGTACCAGGGGTGCAAGTTAGTCCTTAGACCGTGCACAATGGCTTATCAGGCTGCCATTTTGTTGCCAGTGTCCCCATTTACCCGATACCAGAGTTCGGTAGGCTTTCGGTGTAGGTCTGTGGGCCGTCCGTGCCTATCTGTGTAGGGGTTACCTCCTGCGCTGCGGCTGTGCGGTTCCGACTGTGCGCCATCGCTGGGTTTCGGTTACCCTCTTGTCTGTGTGTGGCTTGGACGTGCTGGAGCTGGGTAGGCATTTGTCCTGGGGCTGTCTCCGCCGCTTGTGGTCGCTTGGGAAGGAGAGTGCTGGTGCCTGAGGGGCGATTCGACGCTACCTGTTGCTTCGCTCTCTGCCTTCGTCCCCTTCTGGAGGCTGCCCTTGGGGCTCGCTGTGGGTGCTTATATAGTTGCCGCCTTGTAGCTGGTCGGACCCATAGTGCTAGTGCCTGGACCGCTTGGTTAAAGGGCCGAATCTTGTGCCGGAGTTGTGACCATAAACCAGAGCAGAGTCGGTCAAAAAACTCCTGGGTGCTTTTAGGTGGGGTGGCAAGGGTATTGCTTTTACCGTGTGTTTCCCCCTTTCTCCTTACTGCCGTTTGCATGTCATCGCTGTGTCGTGGCTGTAGCAGGCCACGTGTAGAGATACTGAGCTTCTCCGCCATCTTGGGCGTCTCCATTCTGCTTGGAAGGTCAGTGGCGTCTGCTATGCTGGCTTGCCTTGCCGTGTCCCGTGTTGGTGGGGACCGGGATATCCCCCACCGGTCCAAAGGGGGGGGGGAAGTGGCGTGTAAGTGTCTCCTCTTCAGCCTGAGAACCGGGAGAGCGGCCGTCTCTCCACGGCTCCCACCCGTGCAGGCCGCGGGTTGAGAAAGTGGCTTTTCCGCGGCGGGGAGCCCCGGGACGGGTGTCTCCGTGTTCAGCATTCCCTCCTGAATGCGAGGGTGATAGTCCGCTGCCGGCACGATCCGGTGGTCGGGCGCAATGCCCCGAATCAAGACTTCAGTATCGGGAGCTCCCGCCATGAGCGTCCGGCTTGCTCGGCTGGTAAGCTCCGCCCCCCCCTGGAATGCGTTTTTAAGTAATTTTAACGGTTCAATGATTTGGCAGAGTGATTTTCTATCCAATTGGGATTTAGATATTTTCCCTGATGCAGCTGGTTTGCAAGGCTTTGGTATTTATTTCCAAGGGAAATGGGCGGCCGCTGGGTGGCCTCAAGCTTGGGAGAAAAATGAATGGACTAAAATGATCACACTTTTGGAGCTCTTTCCTATAGTAGTAGCCTTGAAAGTATGGGGTTCTAAGCTGGCAAATAGGAGAATTACTTTTCATTGTGACAACTTGGGAGTTGGTTGGGTAAATAATTATCTTCTAGTTAAATCGATCCCTGTTATTAATTTATTGAGAAAATTAGTTCTAATTTGTTTGGTTAAAAATAAATGGGTAAAAGCAGGGGCGTGGCCTGGAGCTCGAGCACAGCGGCCGCATGTCAGTGTAGCTCCATGCTACCACGGCCTAAAAATCAGCGGACCGAGCACCCCAAAAACAAACAACCTCATCAGAAAGTGTCCCAACAAAAGGGAAGAAGACAGAACGAAAAAAGCGATAAAAACGACTTTTTTACCGCCCGGAATGCCATGGGGAAAATGCTGGCGAGATCCGAGGAGTCCCACGATGGCGCCCGCGACGGACATAATGAAACACAGGGACCAATAGCTGAAGATGCTCCAGCAACTCAAAGCATAATACAAAAAATGCTGGATGACATGCACCATAAGCTGCAACTTACCCTCCAAACTGATCTGGGTACACGCACATCGTCACTTGAGGACAAAATGGTTGACCAAGCTGAAGTCTATAATGACATGCGAGCTGAAATGGATGAACTGCAGGACACAATAGCAACCTTTGAAAACAAGCTAGCAGACATGGAAGACCGCTCAAGATGCAACAACCTACGTCTGAGAGGGGTAGCACAGCGGATCTACACGCATACTTACAAGGTCTGTTTAAACTCCTCACTCCAGACCTACACCAAGACATGCTACTGCTAGACAGATATCACAGAGTCCCCAAACCAAGATTTTTAACATCAGAAGCACCACGAGACATCATAGTAAGGCTCCACTATTTCCATGTAAAGGAAGATATAATGAGAGCAAGCAGACAGCGTCTGAATCTCCCAGCTCCATACCAGGGGATCACAATCTACGCTGACATATCAGCAACAATGCTGAAAAAAAGGAAAACCTTCTCTGAAATCACAGAGCAACTGAGACAACACAGAAAGCCATACAGATGGGGATTTCCAGTTAAGTTACTAGTCACGCATGAAGACAAGCTGACAACCATCACGACCCCAGAGGCCAGAACTCAAGCATTGAAAGATTGGGCCTACCACCACTGCAGACACAAACCCAAGCTACCTCCAACGTGGAAAAAGGTCACCAGAAACAGATAAGGCCGCGGCCCACATCCACGGACAGTGGCAGGTACCACACATAGACACTGGGACTTTAACTACAAAGGGTGAAAAGGGGCTTGCCAAGGGGAACTGAGAGGGATAAACATCACCTTATTTTTAATATAGCCCAGACCAAACACAGGGTAAAGCCGGGGACCCAAGGGCACCCTACCTGACTACCCAAACACAGACCGACACAAAAAACACCAACTAGGCCAAATAACCGATGCGAACAGGCATGGAAGCACATAGCTTCCTCCCCCGAAGTGCCTACACAAGGTGCAAGGCCAATAATATGGCAACATTTTTAGTTTTTAATGTTTTAGTTCATCTGTTTAATTTCCATATTTTTCATTGTACACATTCCAAGCAAGTACCACCTCATCCCACCAAGACACACAAGGTACTCCCCCACACTGGGGGCTATCGCACGCAAATGTCCCAAGACAGGGAGTGGACGCCCGGTTTGACAAAGCTGGGAAGGGTGCCTCTCCCGCAACTAGATATCACAAGGCCACTACAGCTCAAAACCCAAATGTACAACACCCCATGAAAATATACTCTCACAATACTAAAGGACTTAATCACCCAGCGAAGCAAGGCTTGCTTCGCAAATATCTAAACCAACTCAAACCTGAGGTAGTGTGCCTCCAGGAAACTCATTTCAAACCCAAAGCACATTCACCACTGTTTCGGCAGGATTACCCGCACCAATTCCACGCCACATACTCCAACAAATCTAAAGGTGGTTCCTTACTTATCAGCAGGGATGTGGCATTTACCCTCATACAATCAGAGGTAGACACAGAGGGTAGATACGTTATGGTGGTGGGGACAATTAATGGTGTTTTATACACAATTGCAAGTATCTATGCCCCAAATAAGGAGCAAAAAAACTTCCTCCATAAGGTGATCAAAAAATTGTTGAATATGCACCAGGGAATAGGGGTGATATGTGGAGACTATAACCATGTACTGGACCCACTGATTGACACGACTGGTCCACACACAGCCACTAGACTGAGACCGCTCAAGAGACAGGGCAGGGCATTGCAAAAACTGCTACAAAATAACCATTACTATGACATATGGCGAGCACTACATGTGGGGGAGCGGGGATACACATTTCTATCCACTGTACATAATACCTGCTCACGAATCAACGGCATACTGATAACAGGCCAACACCTGGAACAGGTCAAAGAATGCTCCATTGAGCAGATAACATGGTCGGATCACGCACCTGTGGTGGCGACTATGACTGACCTATACGAATCCACAAAGAGAAGCCCTTGGAGACTAAACGCATCCCTCCTCACAGACAGTACATTCAAACAAACAAACACTAGAAATAGAACTCACCCACTACTTCAAAGAAAACAACACAGGAAACACATCACATAACACAATATGGCAAGCACACAAATCGGTAACCAGGGGACCGTTGATAAAAAGAGCATCATACCTAAAACGACAAGCACAAGCACAAATGCGACACTGGCAAAGGGAACTGCAAGACATTAACTCCCAAAATCAACAATCCCCAGCCCAATAACTGAAATCACTCATCATGACGATAACACAGGCCATACATAAACAGGCCCTAGAAAAAACAGGGCACTACCTCCACAGACTAAAAGCAACACATTACTCTCAGGGAAACAAAGCAGGCAAACTGATAGCCCAACACCTCAAAACCAAACAAGCACAACAAAAGATAGCATATCTAACTTCAGTTGAGGGACACAAAATAACAGCACCTAAAGACATAAGCAATATATTTGCAAAATACTACGTCTCACTGTACAATCTAGCTGAGGACGCACACACCCCCCAACCAACTCCACAAGCAATACAGACATACTTCAACTCCATACCCCTGCCATCATTCACACCGCAACAACAACAACAACAACAAGAACTCACAGCAAGCATAACATTCAAAGAGGTAGCGGAAGCCATCAAACTACTTCCAATGGGCAAAGCACCAGGCCCAGATAGCTTCGCAAACTGCTCCTACAAGCAGTTTGCCACAATCCTAACGCCACACCTAACAAACGCATTTAATGAGGCAACTAAACGACAGCAATTACCCACCGAATCTCTACTGGCCCACATTATCACACTTCCAAAAGTGGGCAAACCACCCACATGCCCTTAAAATGTCTGCCCAATATCCCTGCTCAACATGGACGCTAAGCTCTATGCAAAAATCTACACACTACATCTTGGCAGAATTCTTACACATGTTATACACATGGACCAAGTGAGATTCATAAAAAATAGGCAGGGAGGAGACAATACTAGGAAGATTTTGGACATTGTACACAGCGTTCAACGATTGAAGGTGGGAGGAGTGGTGGTGTCGTTGGATGCAGAAAAAGCTTTTGACCGACTGGGATGGGAGTTCCTAGAGCAGGTCCTCTTAACGTTTGGGGCACCGGAGGGTTTCCTCTCAGCGGTCAGGGCTCTGTACAGTGCGCCAACCGCACGAGTCATCAACGCAGGGTTCGTCTCGGATCCCTTCAAAATTACAAACGGCTCCCGACAGGGATGCCCACTGTCACCACTCCTGTACGTCATGGCCTTAGAGCCATTGGCGGCAGCAATCAGACAGCACACCTCCATACATGGGGTAAAAATAGGGGACAGGGAATACAAGGCGAGTTTATTCGCGGATGACATCCTTCTAACCATGACACAACCTCTCATATCCCTTCCCAAACTGATGGCCACCATCACGGAATACGGGAAACACTCCTACTACAAATTAAATGTCTCAAAGACACAAGCAATGGGGATGGGGATACCAGGGGAAACACTCAATAGACTTAAAGACGCCTTCCCCTTTGAATGGCCGGAGGACCATTTAACTTACCTGGGCATTTGCATCCCACCACACGCAGAAAAATTACTAGACCTAAACTACAACAAACTCATGAAAGAAGTAGCAGGCACTTTGGGGACATGGGAAGGGAAATACTTGTCGTGGGTGGGGAGGATAACGGTGATAAAAATGATGCTGCTCCCAAAAATCCAGTATCTACTGAGAAACCTCCCCATAAAACTGCCAAACACAAATCTGACCTCATTCCAAAAAACACTAATCCGATTTGTGTGGGCCAACAAGAGATCAAGGGAAGCCACTAAAATACTACAAATACCAACGCAGCAGCACAACTGACAGCAATCAAGGTGGCAACAGTGGGGGGAGAGACACCACAATGGACCCAGATAGAGGCCCACTGGATAAATAGCCCGACTCTCAGGGAACTCCTGTGGCTCCCGAGACAACTCCGCCCCCAACATATACACCCCCTAATGACCACACAACTAACATTCCATTTTTGGGACGAAGCCCGCAAGAGTGAAGAGAATGAGGGGACACTCCTAGGGGAAGCCTCAATCTCGTGCATAGCAGTAGAGATCCCGACATTTGACACAAAAAAAATGGAATGAAGTGGGCTGTACTAAGATCAAACACATCTACCACGACAGCAAACTCATGCCTTTCCCGGACCTTCAAGCACGATATGACATCCCCAATAAAGCTCTGTTCTCCAATCTACAACTAAAATCACTGCTCACAGGAGTACAAATACACAACCAAGTGACACCCAACAAACACTCATTAGAACAACTATGCCTAACTAGCAAACCTCCCAAGAAAACAATCTCCGCGTTATACAACATAATCACAGACGACAAGACAGACTCTGACATGACATTCAAAACAGCCTGGCACAAAGAATTGGGAAAAGACCTAGAAAAAGAGCAATGGCAAAGGGCATTCAAAATACACAAAAGGTAATACATGTAAAGGGTAATAAATCACCAGGTCCTGACGGTTTTGACGGCGGATACTATAAGGCTTTCAGGGAAGAGCTAACACCCCGCCTCCTCCGACTGTTCACAGAACTCAGGAACGGTGGTGTCCCAGACCAAGACATGTCCTTGGCCACCATAGTGCTGCTACCCAAACCTGAGAAAGACCCCATGCTCCCGTCTAGCTATAGGCCAATCTCCTTGATAAACCACGACATGAAGATACTAGCCAAGGTCCTAGCGTCCCGCCTAAACCCTCTCCTAACGTCACTTATAGACCCAGATCAGGTCGGTTTTGTCCCCGAACGGCAACTTTTCGAAAATACCAGACGCAATATAGATCTAATATGGAGACAGGCCACCCTGAATACCCCGTCACTAATCGTATCACTAGATGCCGAAAAGGCCTTTGACAGGGTGACCTGGACTTACCTGTTCACGGTGCTGGAACACCTAGGATTGCCAGGGGAATTCATTGCACCCATCAGAGCGATGTATAGCAACGTCCGAGCCCAGGTCCAGATCTCGGGGGCTCCCCTCCACCCCTTCAGTCTACACAATGGTACCAGGCAGGGATGCCCGCTATCCCCACTCCTGTTTGTTCTGGCCCTTGAACCCCTGCTGCAAACCCTTAGGCAGCACCCCAGAATCACTGGAATCCCAGTGGGGGGCAGTGAGTTCCTGGTCTCGGCCTACGCCGATGACGTATTGCTAACACTCACTAACCCATCCCAATCCATGGCAGCTCTGCAAGAAGTCCTCCTGAGATATGGGGAAATCTCGGGCTATGTAGTGAATATGGCCAAATCCAGCGCGCTTCCTGTGGGCATGTCGGCAAATGACGCTACAAAGATAGGACACGAACACAAGATACGCATCGAGCACACCTCCATTAAATATTTAGGAGTCCACTTAACCGCAGACCCCAGTAAACTATACCAACACAACTACTCTCCCATTTTCAAAACCCTAGCAAAAGACCTGGACAGGTGGCTTGACAAGCCGATATCGTGGGTGGGACGGATTCACACTGTTAAAATGAATATCCTCCCACGTATCCTGTTCCTATTCCAGGCATTACCACTACAACTGTCAAAAGCCCAATTACAACCACTGCAACGAACCATAGGCACATTTATCTGGCAAAATAAACACCCCCGGATTTCAAGACAGATCCTTTATAGACACAAAACAAGGGGGGGACTGGGGCTGCCGTGCCTGTATTATTATTACCTAGCTGCCCAACTAGCTCAGGTGGCGATGTGGCACACTCCCCCAGGCAAAAGGAAATGGGTAGATATTGAATCTCTCATGATAGGGGCGGACCTACCACAATTTGCCATGTGGGTCCCGCGAGAACATAGACCCATACTCAGAGTCACATGCCCGGCGATTCTAAACTCACTTAGATTATGGGACCACACCCACACAAAATACAGCCTGGCATCCTCACCCTCCCCCTAATGCCCTACCTCCGCAACAGAGCCTTTGCCCCAGGCATGTCTGCCAGGGATTTCAGGAACTTGGAACACACGGGGATACAGAGGATTTGCCACCTCTATAACGGCCCCGACATAGTAGGATTCAACGACCTCTCGCAGGGGAGACACCTCACACCTAGCGACTTCTTCAGATACGTCCAATTACAAGACTTCGCCAAACAGCCACATATCAAAAGCGCAGCGTTGAAACCACTTACATTCTTTGAACACTGGTGTATATCAGAAAACTTACCCCGGGGTACGATTACAATGCTGTATGCCCATCTTTGTGCTAAGACGAAGGAGTGGGGCCGACTAACTTACGCTGATCAGTGGGAACAGGAGCTCGGAGAGGTCCTGGAGGGAACGGAGTGGCAAGAGATTTGGGAGGCCAACGCCACCGCCTCTGTATGCGTGACCCTCCAGGAGCAATCATTTAAGACATTGTTCCGGTGGTACACCACCCCAGTAAAACTACTGCGGATGCGCAAAACTGTAAACGACGAATGCTGGAGGGGTTGCGGACTAAAGGGGTCGTATCTCCACATGTGGTGGGAATGCCCCAGTATGGTCAGGTTCTGGAAGGGAGTCCAGACCCTCCTGAGCCGTGTTTTCTCCAGGACTTTAGAGCTGGATCCATGGATCTATCTGCTCAACAGACATATAGAGGGCTGGACCAGGGCTGAGCAGAAACTCATACATAAAATTACCTTAGCGGCCAGAAAGGCTGCAGCAGCCTCATGGTTAAAACCTTCCACCCCTACCGAGCCCGAAATAGTGGCCAGAATTAGAGAGATAAGGCTAATGGACGACCTAACAGCTAGACTCAGGGGATCCACTAAAACCTTTCACAGGATATGGGACCTTTGGGATGACAGCGAATTTGGATGAACCGCCTCCCCCACTCTTTGGTGACCTCCATACAAGGATAGCCAGGCAGGGCCTCAGCACCACGTACCTCCCCATCCCCCCCCCCTCCCTTAGCTCCTCCGCTCTCCTTCACGTTAGGACTACCTCTATAATTTGCCTCATCCCCATATGTGCCCCAGGAGCGGCCCCAAACTGAGGGCATACAGATAACACACAATCCACATCCTTGCTTGCGGACCTAAAATGTATTCTATCCCGCTCACTAGGGGAACTACCCCCTTTTATATCTACGCACTACCTATGAAATAGAACATTTGCCGTCACTGTTACATCATAGGCAACATCTCCTCTTTCACAGAATAGCGGTGGAGGACTACAGCATTTTCAGTCCCTATTTCCCTTACCCCCCCCCCCTTTCTCCTTTCTCATCTCTATCCCCCGCTCCCTCTTACCTCCTTCCCCTCTTCCCTCTCTTTCCCCTTGCTGTACAAGGGAACCTCATAATTACAAAAACCTCGCTGGAATTCAGGGATACAAACCACTGTATATGCATATTCCAATATGTCACCCTTCCATTACTCTTGTTACTTATGTACTGTAATAACTGACACAGCTGTTATGTGAAGTGGGCTTCTGCGTAAGCCTAAAAGTTGTTTATTGCACTCCCTTTCCTGCCGAGTGAAAAAATAAAGAATTAAAAAAAAAAAAGGTAATACATGATGCACAGCACATCTCAAAATAATTAGGAAGCTGCACTACAGATGGTACATGGTACCCGAGAATCTAGCCAGGATATATCCGAACTCTCCAAATTCATGCTGGAGATGCGGGGCAACCGGAGGCTCCATGAGCCACATATGGTGGTCGTGCGCAGAGCTTAGGAAATACTGGACAATGATAGAGGGAATAGCAAGTGACCTACTGGGAAGGCCGTGGCCACTAACTATACAACAAAGCATATTATTTATGATACCACTCACAGTGACCAAAATAGAGGGGTTTCTGCTGTTTCACCTGTTGGTCTCAGCAATAACCCTCATAGCTAGAGCATGGAAATCACCCCAGACGCCCACCAAGGAAGCCCTAATGCAACAAATATCCCTCAATTGGCAATATGAAAAGATGGCAAATAAACACATAGGATCCAGGAAGCACGTAGGCCCAGCTAGTGAGAGGTGGGAAGCGTACAGGGGTGAGAGGCGAAGTGATCAGAGGGTGGGCCAACGATTCTAAGTGGCTAAGCCGTGAGAATAGGAAAAGAACAAGCAAGAGAGAGCCAGGAGATGGGAAACTCAAGGGCACATGAAATATAGCAAGCAGAAACTATTCTGTTGGTGAAAATCCTGAAGACCATGATAACCCCTATGTGAAAGGGCAACACTCCTACACAAAAGCCTGCATTAGGCCCACCACTCCACACCCAGGCGCGCAAGCACCCAGAGCCAAACACAGAGACAAGTGTATGATACATGTACTGTAACCTGAATGACATGGAATGTTTTGATTTTACCATTTTCCCCCAACCCCTTTTCCTTTCTGTACCCAACGTTTAAAAAAACAAAAAAACAAAACAAAAGCAAAACAATAAACATTGTCAAATTAAAAAAAAAAAATAGCCGATTGTGAAATGATAAAAGTATTGTAGACTCAAAAATATTGTAACTGCACAGGAGTCGGAAACATTGTATTTCATAAAGCCAGAGTTCTAAAATAAAAACAAAAAAAAAAAAAAAAAATATATGGGTAAAAGCAAGACATGCAAGTGGAAAAAGTAATTGTATAGCCGATTCCTTGTCCCGTTTCGACTTCAAGTCTTTCAGGTCCCTCACACCTCTAGAGGAAGAATGTGGAACGAGGTTGCCCGAGCACATCTGGGATCTAACTTCGCCCAGATAAGTCGATTGCTGGGTCTATCGTTGTCTTCAATTACTTGGAAAGCATATTTACTCACTAGGGATAAATGGAATCGGTTTATGGTTAATCTTAATAAGGACGCTACTGATCCTAATATACAGGATGCTATTGAATTTGTTATCAATAAAATTCAGTCAGGAGCTTCTACGTTTTCCTTAAATAGATTGTTACTAGGCATTTCATTTTTCATTAAGGTTTTGGGTAAGAAATCTATTTTTAAAGAATTTGTTATAAAGCAAATGCTGAAAGGAGGTTGGGTTAAGGAACCGCCTGTTCAGAATAACAGGGCTCCTATTTAATTTCAACTATTGGGTGATTTGGTTAAGAATTTGGGCTCCATCTGTAATGATTATTTTGGGATTCCATTATTCACCACGGCTTTTGTTTTGGCCTTCTTTGGAGCTTTTAAAATTAGTGAGTTAGTGTCTGCTAACAAGTCTTGCCATTCCAGCATCCAATTTAACGATGTGCACCTTCAGGATGAAACTTTGCAGATATTATTAAGAAGATCAAAAACTGATCGACAGGGGAAAGGCAGATGGGTTCAGTTGGGAGCTACTCATTACGGGAATTTATGCCCAGTTAAAGTAGTCAAAACCTTTTTTAAATATTTGCCCTAGAGTTCTGTCAGGATTACTAGTTGATCCAGCACGCAGAATTATATTACATCTAGGACTAAAGGTAACGTCTTACCAGACCTTACAATGGCAGGCCTTAATGTACCAGAGAATAGTCAAAATACTTCCCGAGGTCAGGGATACAGAAGGAGACACAACAATGAGGGAAAGCCAAAAAAGTCAAGGATACCAGAAGTCAGGGAAGTCAAAACAAAGCCAAAGTCAATAACCAGAATAATACGATCAGGAACACACTTTCGGATAACCAGCAAAGGACAGGGCTTTTGCGTCTTTTGCGTGACGTCACACGCACATCGTCACCATCATTACCGTGGGCGGATGTGGGGGTACAATATGGAGTGGATCCACAGTGCCTGGCGTCCACCGCCATGCCGCAGAAGTCAGGCACACTGGCGCAGGACTGCTGAGCGGCACCTCCATTATTGCCAGGAAGGCAATTTCCACCGCAAATACCATAAGGTGAGGATGAATACATGACAAGTTCATGGTAGTTTTTTAATACATCATTCAGGAGTTCCTCTTTCCAAGTTTCAATTTCGTAAAACTCTTCAGTTATCATGCAAGCAGTTGGGTATTCAAGGGAAAAGGATTACATCTCTTTATTTTCGTATTGGTGCTGCTACGGAGGCAGTATCACAAGATTTGTTGAATGAGTTGGTTAAAAAAGCAGGGCGATGGTCGTCAAATACCGTATTTATCGGCGTATAACACGCACCGGCGTATAACACGCACCTCATGTTTAGAAAGAAATTCCAGGAAATTTCCCCCCCTCCCATAGTATTCCCCCCCCTCATCCCATAGTATTCCCCCCTCATCCCATAGTGTTCCCCCCTCATCCCATAGTGTCCCCCCCTTTCCATAGTATTCCCCCCCTCCCATAATATTCTCCCCCCTCCCCTCCCATAGTATTCTCCCCCCTCCCCTCCCATAGTATTCTCCCCCCCTCCCCTCCCATAGTATTCTCCCCCCTCCCCTCCCATAGTATTCTCCCCCCTCCCCTCCCATAGTATTCTCCCCCTCCCCTCCTATAGTATTCTCCCCCCTCCCCTCCCACAGTATTCTCCCCCTCCCCTCCCATAGTATTCTCCCCTCTCCCCTCCCATAGTATTCTCCCCCCCTCCCCTCCCATAGTATTCTCCCCCCCTCCCCTCCAATAGTATTCTCCCCCCTCCCCTCCCATAGTATTCTCCCCCCTCCCCTCCCATAGTATTCTCCCCCCTCCCCTCCCATAGTATTCTCCCCTCCCATAGTGTATTCACCCCCCTCCCCTCCCCTCCCATAATGTACTTCCCCCCCATAGTGTACTTCCCCCCCTCCCATAGTGTACTTCCCCCCCCTCCCCTCCCATAGTGTACTTCCCCCCCTCCCCTCCCATAGTGTACTTCCCCCCCTCCCCTCCCATAGTGTACTTCCCCCCCTCCCCTCCCATAGTGTACTTCCCCCCCCTCCCCTCCCATAGTGTACTTCCCCCCCTCCCCTCCCCTCCCATAGTGTACTTCCCCCCCCTCCCCTCCCCTCCCATAGTGTACTTCCCCCCCTCCCCTCCCATAGTGTACTCCCCCCCCTCCCCTCCCATAGTGTACTTCCCCCCCCTCCCCTCCCATAGTGTACTTCCCCCCCCTCCCCTCCCCTCCCATAGTGTACTTCCCCCCCCTCCCCTCCCCTCCCATAGTGTACTTCCCCCCCTCCCCTCCCCTCCCATAGTGTACTTCCCCCCCCCTCCCATAGTGTACTTCCCCTCCCATAATTACTTACCTGTCCTGAAGCTATTGTGCACACTTCCTTTCAGTCCCGCCGGAAACCGGAACATGAAATTAAAGTTCCTGTACCGCGGTGCGCGCTGTGAAGCCGGCCCACGCTTCAGGACAGGTAAGTAATTATGTGATATCGGCGTATAACACGCACCCACGATTTTTCCCCTATTTTCAGGGGGAAAAAGTGCGTGTTATACGCCGATAAATACGGTAGATACAAAAGCTTAATGTTTTGTTAATATGATTACTTGCTGTTTCTCTTTTTAGATAAAGGACCAATCATAGTGTGGATTGTTGGTCATTCATTTATCCACTGGGCACAGAGTAGAGCTGTGGAGAGATCGTACGAAGATGATTTCAGTTTTGTTAACCCCTTAAGGACGGCGGGCGTGTTATGCTGTCCTTGGGGACCTGACTCTAATCGCCGGCGGACGGCATATCAAGCCAACGCCGTCCTATTCACTTACCAGCCGGCGATAGCAATGGGGGGACTTACCTGACATCCCAGAGAGTCCCCCTGCTGCCGATCCGGCCCTCCTGGCCATGTGATCATGAGATCCTAGCAGTGCAGCAGGGGGAGTGCCTGGAATGACTGGTAGTCCCCCTGCTGCCTGAAATAACATCAAAAATGGTGTAAAATAAAAAAATACACTTAGATTATATATATATATATATATATATATATATATATATTAAAAATAGAAATCCAGCGCACTCACTTATCTACTAAACAGCTAATTTGACTAGTTTTATTAAAAACCTAATCTAGGCAAAAAATAATGGGGGTTTAGTTACACTATATGATCATACATTGCATAAGCCTGCCACAAACGTCAATGTACCCTATCTTTGGCAGGTCCTACTCTCACTGCCAACTGTCTACTAAATGAGCTACTCACTTGGGGAAATCCTTCCATCTCGAGTTCCCTGCATTACAGGGCTAAATAGGGTCCTGAGATGAGACACCTGTTACAGGGGGCGGTGCAAAACCAAGGAGCTGGCTAGACTCCTAAATATATATGGGAAAACAAGGGGCTGGCTGCACTCAACTAAACATGCTTAAATGGGGTGCTGCTGGGGGCCAATAAGTACAGTAAAAATAGAAATCCAGCGCACTCACTTATCTACTAAACAGCTAATTTGACTAATAAACTAAAAAAGACCACGGCCTTTCCACCACATATTTGAGTCTGTGTGTGTTATTCTTATTTTACTGTACTTATTATATGTATTTCTTAAATGTTGTGTTTGAGTATGTTAAGGTTAACCCCTGCAGTGCACATGTATGTCAGAGTGGGTGGGGATGCAAAAGAAACAGACAGCCTTCCCTTGTTAAGAGTTAAGTAAAAAACAAATATGCAGTGCTGGGGAAATAAAGGGATTCCTTGTCCAATAGATTTATTTCTCTGTCAGGACTTCACTGGCATTGCCTTCTCACACAGTGTGTGTTTTAGGTCCGAAGAGATCTCATGCTGGCTAACTTTGGCAGGATGGGGGGGAATTTGAAAATGGAGTAATCACCATGGATACCAGTGGAATGTTTGAATTGATTGAACCACATTTATAACTTTACGGGACTGTTCTCATTTATTTATGTATTATTTACTACAGGCATTTCTAAAGTGCCAACATATTCAGTATCGTTGTACAGTTGGGGAAAAATGACAGTAAAATATAAGTAGACCATTACATAAGGTAGAGGGACCATGCCTGTGAGCTTTCTTTTCAACCTATATCCCTAATTTGTGCTTTATTTAAAGTTAATGGCATGGGGCACTTACCTTGAACATTTCCCAAGTACATAATATCGACACAGGTGGAGTTGTTCGCAGTCTCCATTGCATTTGAGCATTCCCTTGGTGCATACACGCACAGCACTGCGGGACACGGCCACACGCTGTTCCTTTTCTCTCCTCAGCATTATGCTGCGTCCCCGTTCATCTTCCACAAATTTCTCCACCTGATCCATTTTCAACTGTAGGGACATGCTCAGCTTCCCTAATTCCATGCTGCCCCCAGAGGAGCAGATCAGGCGCCGTACCTGCACACAGATATCATTTGGACTCTTACATGTTGAACTGTCCTTAGAATGACACTGGAATCTGTCCTTCCTGTCCTGTATTCTGTCTCTGGTGTCGCTACCTGTCTTCTTCTGATTATATTTCTTCTCATTCCTTTTCTCTCTGCTTCTTTTTTCATAACTCTCTCTTTCATTTTCTGTTTTCCTTCTTTTTGACTCATTGCTCTTTTCGTCACTTTTGTGTCTGTGTCTCTCTTTACTTTTTCTCTTGTGTCGATCCCTTCTTTTCTGTTTATCTCCTTTTTCATTTCCTTTTCCCAGTTCTAGGATTTCTCCTTCTTCTAGTTCCTGGTTATCCACACATATCTCAGCCATCTCTCTGTCTAACTGTAGCAGCAGTTTCGGTGATAGAATTAATATGTGCTGCTTCCTCCTCTCCTTGCCAGAATCAAAACAGAGAAACGAAACCAAACAAGCAATGTTTTTCGCACTTCTTGGCTGAATGACAATAAGGCTCTTCAGAATGTATTTGGTAGTCACATTGTATGTAACAACTCTAATAGTTCAAGTTGTTCTAAAATGGGTCTAATATTGATTTCCCAGAAGGAAAAAAAACTCCTTAGTACATGGGAGTTATTATACACCTCTGATCAGGGCAGCCATCAAGACCCCTTTACTAGCCTACTGTTCCCCTTACACAAACTGCTATATGTACACATTCCCAGACACAGAAATACAAAGTCAAAGATTCAAATATAAAGGTAAACATTACAGACACACACTGCCAGACAAACACACACACACACACAAGGATACCCACTGCTAGACACACACCCATACATTCACAATACTAGACACACACACAGTTACCCATATGCACTGCCCAATACACACCGCCACAATAGATATATTCACTGAAAGGGATACACATGCAGAAATACATTGAAAAGCACACACAAATACAATATCAAACACACAGATACACACTGCCAGGCACATATACACCTAGACTAAAAGAAACGGCAAAAAAATCAACGTTGTGTCTATTTAGTGTTTGACATTTTTCACCAGGAAGGTCTAGGTATATGCAGGTGTCTGCGCGGTCTGCACTCTACGCTCTGATTGGAGCGCTTGTCCATGAGGACAGTGCAAGGCGGGGAATCCACATATATAAGGCGCAGTAAGGCTTGAGGCCAAAAAAATTATAAAATTAGATACTGCCCTGCCCTCTCTCAAAAAATGTTTCATTTTTATTTATTACGGTCGTGGTCTTTTTTGGGTTAATGTAATTTGCCTATTTAAAGGGGGGGGTGGATTATATGTGATTGGTTATATATTGGTTTAAATTCTGGCTAATGGGGTGGAACTCTGGTAAGTCATGAGTTAAATCTTTGGGTGGTTTTGAGACTGGAGATTGTTGGTTACAAGTTATGGTTTTAAAAGTGAATAAAGTTACAGTTGTGTATGTTTGTAAATGAAAAAAAAAAGACCCAAGGCCTTTTTATCCATATTTCCAAGTTGGTGTGCTTTATTTATTTATGTTTATTTATGTGTTAAGAAATAACCCCAGCAGGGCATGTGCAGTACTGGCTGATGGCGATTCTGTCTATGATTAACAAAGAAATCCCACACTACTATCTAACAGTTCTTCAAAGCACCCAATAGAATGTCCCCCAGTGTTGGGAGTTCTGTTGTAAAGAGCAGTGCAGTGCATGAACCCATTAAGGACCAAAATTCTGGAATAGAAGGGAATCATGACATGTCACACATGTCATGTGTCCTTGTTAACCCACTTATGCAATGACTTCAGCAGCACCAGCAGATGGTTTGCCCTGATTGGCTACTCTCTCATGAGACACTCTTTTTACAGCTAGACATGTCCCTAGGGACCTATATTTAGAACAGTAATATTTTTTTGGACCAGGATCTCTGTTTTTTGTTTTGTATTCTATTGTTCCTCCTTTCTAGGAGCTCAAAATTGTTGAGTGTATAACAGTATAACAACAAAACTTCCAATATTGTGTTTTAAAGGAACACCCAAGCACCCTAACAGCCTAACTCACTGGTGCACCCCCACCCCTTCCCCTTGCCTCTCCTGTGGACATATGTAAGCATGAAACAGCAACCAGCAGCTTTTAAGTCAAAAAAGGCCCTGATACAAATAAGAATTTAAGTGAAAATAATGTCAGAGGAAAAAAAAAAAGTCCAATATGTTCTTCTTGAAGAATTTAAATAACTTGAAACACTATATAATTTCAATAGGAAAAAATAATTAAACCCTTCTTTATGCGAAAGTGGCAATCAGAGAGAACACTCACATTTAGTATTACAGTAAAATAATATCTGAATATCCTGCTTTAAAAATTAAAAAAAAAAAAAAAATCAACAAGACCTCTTTTTTATAGAGCCCTACCAAATCTGAAAAAATATAAAACTTTGTAAGTTAAGAATTTCCAGTTTATTGTTTGTACGGTAAAAACCCTTTACTCTGCTATAGCCATGACCTCTAAGGATAAGGATTCCCACCTCACAGCCCGAAGGTAAGAGGGTAATAAATGTTTATATACATTTACATATACATATATATATATATATTTTTTTTTACTTTTAAATGTATTAAACTATCACCTCACTAATGCCCCACCCCCATTCACAGTTCCTATCCCAACAACTGCCTCCATCCCAAACCACAGAGCCTATCCCAACCCCCTTTACTTACTAAAGCCACTATTACTCCCCCACCAATTACAGCCCCTATTACCCCTTGCACCTATTACAGCTCCTACCCCCTAAACCCACTGCAGCTCCTGCCCACGTGCACCCAGGGCTGTGTAATGGATCCCAGTACTCTAGCTGAGTACATCCATGCAGAATCTCCCAAGCCCCAAGCACTGTAGTGATGGTAGTTGTGAATATAGCTCCTGGTTCCCCAAACATGAGCCTAGACTTCATGAGGGGGTAATTCAGTGGGTTTAATTCAGGCTCAATGGCCTTTTATACAAATCAAGCACACAGAAAAAACACCCCTGACACCCACAAAATGTTCCCAAAATGCCATGTCACTATGACTAGACAAAAAAATGACAAATTATACATAATATACAAAAATGCATATTTCTCATAAAGGAATCCACATAGTTCTTACATCCTCATATAGCTTGGATCTGAGCGCCCAGGTTGTCCAAACAGCGCTCAAATCCCACGAACACAGCCGAATCGCCACCGGGGTGAAGTTTTGACTGACCTCTCACGAGACTCCTGCCCAAAATAGTTCCACATTTTCAGAGGTAGCGGTCGGTCATATTCAGGAGCTACATGAAAAGGGATACTGTTCCCCTGGCTCATTGGTAGCGTTTGTTCGCGAGGTACATGCGAACAAACGTACCGAACAGCGCTCTCCTTAAGCAGGGCTTTCACAAAGTTTTACCGGTTTTCGTGCCATCAAGTGTCTGCCTCAGAGTTCCAGACACTCGACGACCAAGTCCCGCTGCCTGCTTTCATGAGACAAGATGGCCGTCGTTTTCTCCACCACGTGGCGTTCGGTTGTACGAAAGGCATCCACACAGAAAGAGCACTTCATTCTTGCAGTCACTTTGTACTTAATGAGCCTGGGGTGGTCTGAGTTCGGTACATTTTACTACCGAATGGAAGGGAAATAGAGACAAAGTTTATACTTTGCCGGTCGGGAATGAGCTTAGCAAAAAGAGAGCGAAAATAGGGGTTTTGTCACAGGCTGTCTTTCCGCATGGACATACTGGGCAGTTGTCCAGGGGCCCCACTTGAATAGGGGCCCCACCATGATGCCCATGGGCCAAGGCTGACAGGGAAGATCCTTTCATCTCGTCTGTCGACCCATGCAGAGTCAGCCATGCTGTCTGCATTCTTGGGCCGTGGGGAGATCAACGACCTTTGCACTTTGTTAGGAGAGAGGGTAGGAACCAGGAGGCAGATCGTTCCTGCCACAGACAGGTCAGAGCGTTGCTCCAACACAGCGCTCTGCTTGCGGGAGAAGTAAAGACAGCCTGCAGTCGGAGGAGCTGCAGGCTAAACTTCCAACACTACCATTGGACCACCAGGGCTTGTAACATCCCCATTCCCTCCCCATGTCCCCGCAAAGGTAATAAGAAGGGGGGACATAAAGCTTGTATTTATTTATTTTCCCCTTTAAATCCCCTTTGCCTCCCTAAAGATAGTAAAATCTTACTTGTATTCAAGTCTGAAGCTTCTGCCTCTGCCTGTGAACTTTCTCTGACATCATCACAAGTGGTAGCCTGATCCAATTACAATGCTTCCCCGTAGGATTGGCTGAGACTGACAAGGAGGCAGATCAGGGTCAGAGCCAGCACAATTCAAACACAGCCCTGGCAAATCAGCATCTCCTCATAAAAGATGAATTTAATCAATAAATCTCTGTTTGTTTCAAAAAACATTTACTCTGAAATTAGGGGTCATCGTATCCATGGAATGTCACTGCAGGGGAAAAAATAAAAACACTTGTGTGCGGGCCTAAGCCAAGATGGCGACTGCCACATTTCAGTGTGCCACGGCCCACACACATACCTGGCTTCCCTCCCGCCGATCCACTTTTGAATGTTGTGGCAAGAAGGTAGAGGTCCCTCAATGCGTGGGAGTTGTAGCCGACATCCGCACCACCAATGGAGCTTCAGAGACATGCCTCACCATAAAAGAAACAATCATATTAAAGGACCACTATAATGCCAGGAAAACATACTCGTTTTCCTGGCACTATAGTGCCCTGAGGGTGCCCCCACCCTCAGGGTCCCCCTCTCGCCGGGCTGGATGGAGAGGAAGGGGTTAAACTTACCTCTTTTTCCAGCGCCGGGCGGGGAGCTCTCCTTCTGCTCTCCTCCTCCTCTCCGCCTCCTCTCCACCTCTTCGGCTGAATGCGCATGCGCTGCAAGAGCCGCGCGCACATTCAACAAGTCTCATAGGAAAGCATTTACAATGCTTTCCTATGGACGCTGGCGTCTTCTCACTGTGAAAATCACAGTGAGAAGCGCGGAAGCGCCTCTAGTGGCTGTCAATGAGAGCCACTAGAGGCTGGATTAACCCATTTATAAACATAGCAGTTTCTCTGAAACTGCTATGTTTATAGAAAAAAAGGTTAACCCTAGCTGGACCTGGCAGCCAGACCACTTCATTAAGCTGAAGTGGTCTGGGTGCCTATAGTGGTCCTTTAATGTTTGCTCCACCTCAGGTAGGTCTTGCTTTCTGATTTATATTTATGGGGGAGGAACAGGGCCGTCTTACCGCATGGGCACGCCAAGCATTAGTCCACTACTTGGGATGACTCCCATCCCGTGTACATCCCGCCGCCAAACTTAGAAGCGCGACAAGCGCCTGTTGGCCTTGCGCTGTTGTCAGGCCACTGGAGGGAGAGCCCACAACAGAAGGAATGCCTTCCACCTCCACAGCCTGCCAGAAAACAGGCACACACCAGGACAGCCAAGTCTAACTCCTGTGTGTGTGCCCCCAGGCCCCTGCCGCCGAACTTGGAAGCAAGGCCAGATTAAGAGCCCAGTGGGCCTGGTGCTGACAATTATGATGGGGCCTAATTACAGAGTCTTATCAACCAAAAACACTAAAACAGTCATACCTTTCAAGCGTCATGTATCTGATGGAGACGGTGGTGGAGGGAAAAGGATGCAGCTATAAGAAAACGCATACTCTATGCTATTCTCTCTAATATATGCTTTCATCTTTCAAGTTAATCCATACCCACTAACAGCAGTGTCCAGTGAAGCAGGAAGTCAATGGGTGGGGTAAAAGAGTGGGCCACTGATGCGAATCACGTGACCAGAACTGCCAAAAGGGGCGAACATGCCCAAAAAGGGGCATGTCTGTCCAAAGAATTGGAAGTCCAGCCTGGCATCAGTGTCCCTATGTATCACAGTATCAGTGTCCCCATGTCACCCAGTCCCCTAGTCTCCCAGTGTCTGTGTCCCCATTTCTCCCAGTGTCCCCATTTCTCAGTGTGTCCCGTGTCACTAGGTTAGTAGGGGACACTAAGAGACATGGGGACACTGAGACCCGGGGTCACTGAGACACTTGGGGACACTGGGAGACATGGGGGCACTGAGACACGGGGGCACTTGTGGATACAGACATGGGAACACTGAGAGGCATGGGGGCACTTGTGGCTATAGACATAGGGACATTGAAATATTTGGGAGACATGGGTACACTAGGGACACAGAGACATGAGAAGACATGGGGGACACAGAGACATGGGGACACAGACACTGGGAGTGGAGACATGGGGACACTGAGACACTAGGGACACTGGGAGACACAGACACTGGCTGGGAGACATGGGGACACAGACACTGGGAGACTAGGAGACACTGGGAGACTAGGGGGCACTGGGAGCCTAGGGGACACAGACACTGGCTGAGAGACATGGGGACACAGACACTGGGAGACTAGGGGACACTGGGAGCCTAGGGGGCACTGGGAGCCTAGGGGACACTGAGACACAAGGGACACTGGCTGGGAGACATGGGGACACTGAGAGACACTGTGTCCCTAGTGTCTCCGTGTCCCAATGTGTCTCCCTATGTCATACAGCGTCCCCATGTGTCTCAGTGTCCCCATGTCTCACTCTACTCTCTCCTCCAGCTCTGCTTCACTCCCACCTAATTTGACTGCAATTTCCTGTCCTATTGTGTTTTATACCCCACCTCCTATAGACTGTAAGCTCGTTTTAGAAGGCCCTCTTCAACCTATCGTTCCTGTAAGTTTTCTTGTAATTGTCCTAGTTATTGTTAAATCCCCCCTCTAATAATATTGCAAAGCGCAAATGAATCTGTTGGCGCTATATAAATGGCAATAATAACAATAATAATAAGTATGTGTTAATTAAAAGTAGGTGTTCAGCAAACACACATATATTGCTATGAGGTACCATATATACTCGAGTATAAGACGAGTTTATCAGCACATTTTTTGTGCTGAAAAACCCCAACTCGTCTTATACTCGAGTCAATGTCTGTATTATGGCAATTTACTTTGTCGTAATACAGACAATGGGGCTGTGTAGGAGGGGGACTGGCAGAGAGTGCTTACTTACCTCTCCTGCAGCTCCTGTCAGCTCCCTCCTCCTCCGCGCCGGTCCGGTCAGCTCCCCTGTCAGCTCCCACTGTAAGTCTTGCGAGAGCCGCGGGGTCATAGTGCGGCTCTCGCGAGACTTACACTGGGAGCTGACAGGGGAGCTGACCGGACCGGCGCGGAGGAGAAGGGAGCCGACAGGAGCTGCAGGAGAGGTAAGTGCTTCCTGCCAGCCCCCTCCACTGAACTGCCAATGCCACTGGACCACCAGGGAGTGAGAGCCCCCCTCCCTGCCATGTATCATGCAGGGAGGGGGTACGAAAAATAAATATAAATATAAATAATAAAATAAAATATTAATAATTAAAAAAAAATTAATAATAAAAAAATAATAAAACAAATAATAATAATTTAACAACAGAACAATTATTAAAACAATAATTAAAAAAAAATAATAAAAATTCCCACCCCCACCAAGACTCTGCAACAAACACACACTGCATCACACACACACACTGCATTCATATACACACTGCACTCATACATACATACACTGCACTCATACACACACTGCATTCATACACACACACTGCATTCATTATATACACACACTGCATTCATTATATACACACACTGTAAATAAATATTCAATTAATATAATTTTTTTAGTATCTAATTTTATTTAGAAATTTACCAGTAGCTGCTGCATTTCCCACCCTAGTCTTATACTCGAGTCAATAAGTTTTCCCATTTTTTTGGGGTAAAATTAGGGTCGGCTTATACTCGAGTATATACGGTATATAAATTAAGAAAAATGGAAATATAGTGTGATATATCCAAAGTTAGCAATCTATACATATAGAGAAACTATAAACATATAAAAATGTAAATAGCAAAGATATAAATTAAGTTCCATAACTGCAATTACCATTACACTTAGGCGAACAAGGACACATTGATTGAACAAGTAAAGTCCACATAGAAAGAATTTCTGACTAAAAGCATCTTGAAATTAAACATTCCTAAATTGTCCTGAACAAGAATTAACCCTATATAACATTCCTGAGGTAAGCCAACAGCTCCACCTACTCTTTGAAACATATAGGAGTATTATATAATTGGACCAGGTCAGAAGGTTAACAGATAAGGAATGACATATAACCCCATGATATAGACACACAGGGGACACCTAAGAAAGTGAGACCTAAGAAAAGGACACCTAAAAGATACACAGAAAGAGACACACACAGAAAAGAAAAGAGATAGGACACAAGACAAGAGGCGGACAAGAAGACATCTTGAAACAATCTTAAAAATAACATCCAGAACATCTATCGGTAAATATAAGCCAATTACACTAACTATAAAATTACATAACTAAAAGCTAATATTTTCTGGGTAAAAGCTGATATGAAATCCGCCAGATTAGGTTTCATGATAGCTCATGATAAAGATTAATATCTCAAACTGCAGACTGGAATATTAATCAAAACCATGAAATAAAAAATTAGAATATCAACAGTTACCCATTAGAATATAAATCCTATAACAATCTAGAGAGTATTTACCAGATAAGAACTGTTTTAACTAAACCTGCAAAAATGTAGTTACTGGATGAATTAATTAATCATAATTAATTACTCTGAAACAGCACTGAGCTGGTTAAAATTCTGTGCTAGCTGGTAAAACATTGTCGTAGAACTTTGTGAAAAGATCACCTGAGTAAATCCAGCTAAGTCTAATAAATGGTGTTTACAATATGCAAAAAATCCCTGTGTTTGTAAATTGTACTAAGAAGTAAAAAGCTAAGATTATATTTTAAGATCCTGAAAAATTCTGTCTTTAAATTATCACAATCCATGTGCTGATAAACTCATATGGTTCCTTATAATTTAACAAATTGTAACATTCTATTTGTCGATTGTCTCAATCATAGTGTATGAAGAACATATTCCATAGACTAACCCGGTTGATTGAAGTTGTCATGAACTAACAATCCTATCACTTTAAATAGCTTAAAATTGATTTACTGAGATTGTGATACTGTATTATGCCATATCTTGTTCAATATTATTGAAAAACTAATCACTAATTACCATGTATAATTACACTTATTGACAAAAATAAATGTTAAAAGTTTGATTAAAAACAAATTGTGATATTAATGTGTGAAATATTAAATTCGAACAACGTGTTCTAGATCTAAGAATTAAATAGTGGGAACTCTTCGCTTTTAAATTAATAGTTGGGAATTAGCGCCAATAAAATACCAACCCTGATATTTTAATAAAGATTGTTAATTAATAATTTTTATAAAAATATTTTTAATTAATGAAAATAATTAATAATAATTAATCCCCATAAATAACCTCACAACAATCAGATGGTTACGAGTTGTTGTATTCAAGTGAATACACT
This sequence comes from Pelobates fuscus, assembly GCF_036172605.1. Taxonomy (NCBI): domain Eukaryota; kingdom Metazoa; phylum Chordata; class Amphibia; order Anura; family Pelobatidae; genus Pelobates; species Pelobates fuscus. Next base: position 165,162,215 of record NC_086319.1, read on the forward strand.
TTTCTTTTTTTTTATGTATTTGTTTTAAATGTATTTATGTATTTGTTTTAAATCAAATAGCATTGTACACACTCTAGTATTTGGACAGATATTTAAAGAGTTACACTAGGCTGAATATGATTCCACTTATTAGTGCATTTTGAACATAATACAATTATCAAATAACCATGCTACAAAATACAAACAAATAAAATTTAAAAAAACAGTCACCTTTGAAGGTCCTGCATTTGCTACAAATGCTGAGGGTTTTTTTTTTGCTTCAACAGTGAGCACTCAAAGCAGTCCTGATGCTCTTAGTATTTTTAGTAGGAGCTGTACATATCCCATAGACCATTTTCTAGCAGGCATTTATGGGACATTCAGTTCATTACATAGCAGAAGTTCCATTCATCTTATAGGATTAGTAGAACTCATGCCTAAGCTGAAAGCAGAGGCCTCATGCCTAACCTGAAAGCAAATTACCGATTGCTCTATCCATAATTTTATGTATGCTGTAAAGTAGTTTGTAGAGTACATCGGGAGTTGTTAATCAAAATCAAATAACTTAACAGTCAAAGAGAAAATGAAAGGTTTCTTCTTTGTCATTCCTCACAGAGGGGATGGAGTTCTAGCTGCAGTAATTTGTTTCCCAAAATTATGCAGTTATAAACAGTTGTGTCAAGCAAGTCAGTGATAGGGACCTCCTTGCAATGAGTATGGTCTGTTATGAATTGTGCTATTAATGAAAAATTATTTCCATGAGAGAGTATATATCACACAGGTCTTATGGGTTAAATGCTGACTCCACAGGACTCTCTCCTCATGTTTGTGAATCATAAGAACACATTATTACATATAGAGGATATTGGGCTTGGTCTGGAAACCCTTATGCTCAGGCAACAGAGGGTTGTAGTAAGTGGAGTATATTCTAAGCATGGTCTTGTCACCAGTGGGGTACCTCAGGGATCTGTACTTGGACCCATTCTCTTTAATATTTTTATTAGTGATAATGCAAATGGTCTTGATGGTAAGGTATGTCTTTTTGCTGATGATACTAAGATATGTAACAGGGTTGATGTTCCAGGAGGGATAAGCCAAATGGCTAATGATTTAGGTAAACTAGAAAAATGGTCAGAGTTGTGGCAACTGACATTTAATGTGGATAAGTGCATCTTGGACGTAAAAAACCAAGGGCAGAGTACAGAATATTTGATAGAGTCCTACCTTCAACATCTGAGGAAAGGGATTTAGAGGTGATTATTTCTGATGACTTAAAGGTAGGCAGACAATGTAATAGAGCAGCAGGAAATGCTAGCAGAATGCTTGGTTGTATAGGCAGAGGTATTAGCAGTAGAAAGAGGGAAGTGCTCATGCCATTGTACAGAACACTGGTGAGACCTCACTTGGAGTATTGTACGCAGTACTGGAGACCGTATCTCCAGAAGGATATTGATACTTTAGAGAGAGTTCAGAGAAGGGCTACTAAACTGGTTCATGGATTGCAGGATACAACTTACAAGGAAAGGTTAAAGGATCTTAACATGTATAGCTTGGAGGAAAGATGAGACAGGGGAGATATGATAGAAACATTTAAATACATAAAAGGAATTAACACAGTAAAGGAGGAGACTATATTTAATAGAAGTAAAACTAACACAACAAGAGGACATAGTCTTAAATTAGAGGGGCAAAGGTTTAAAAATAATATCCGGAAGTATTACTTTACTGAGAGGGTAGTGGACGCATGGAATAGACCTCCAGCTGAAGTGGTAGAGGTTAGCACAGTAAAGGAGTTTAAGCATGCATGGGATATGCATAAGGCTATCCTAACTATAAGATAAGGCCAGGGACTAATGAAAGTACCGTATTTTTCGCTCCATAAGACGCACCTCACCATAAGACGCACCTAGTTTTTAGAGGAAGAAACCCAGAAAAAAAATATTCTGAACAAACTGTCCCATAGTGTTTCTTACTATGGGACAGTTTGTAAAGAATATTTTTTTTCTCCCCTGTCCCATAGTGTCCCCCCCCTCCCATAGTCTTCTCCTCTCTCCTATAGTCTTCACTCACCCCCTCCCCATAGTCTTCACCCACCCCCTCCCCATAGACTTCATCCCCCCCTCCCCATAGACTTCATCCCCCCCCTCCCCATAGACTTCATCCCCCCCCTCCCCATAGACTTCATCCCCCCCCTCCCCATAGACTTCATCCCCCCCTCCCCATAGACTTCATCCCCCCCTCCCCATAGACTTCATCCCCCCCTCCCCATAGACTTCATCCCCCCCTCCCCATAGACTTCATCCCCCCCCTCCCCATAGACTTCATCCCCCCCTCCCCATAGACTTCATACCCCCCCATAGACTTCATCCCCCCCCCCCTCCCTCCCCATAGACTTCATCCCCCTCCCCATATTCTTCTCTCCCATACTGTCCCCCTCCCCTTGTCCCATAATTACTTACCTGTCTTGTAGCGTTGGCCGGCAGCACAGGGCGCACCGCGGTAGTGGAACTTGAATTTCATGTTCCGGTTTCCGGCGGGACTGAAAGGAAGTGCGCACTCAGCTTGTGCACACTTCCTTTCAGTCCCGCCGGAAACCGGAACATGAAATTCAAGTTCCACTACCGCTGTGCGCCCTGTGCTGCCGGCCAACGCTGCAAGACAGGTAAGTAAAGCTTCATATTCGCTCCATAAGACGCACAGACATTTCCCCTCACTTTTGAGGGGAAAAAAGTGCGTCTTATGGAGCGAAAAATACGGTATTTAAAAAAAAATTGGGCAGACTAGATGGGCCGAATGGTTCTTATCTGCCGTCACATTCTATGTTTCTATCCTTCTTTAGAACAGGTGCCTAAAATTGCACAGCATTTCTTTATGTTAAATTTCATCTGCCATTTTAGTGCCCAGACTTCCAATCTAAATACCTCTGCAGCAAAGCAATATCCTGCTCACATTTTATTTCTTTTTTTTTTTTTTTTTTTTTTTTTTTTTTTTTTGTAAATTTTTTATTTTTGTAGTGCATAAGCTTATAACATATGGTCGCGAGGTACCCCAAAGGCATTCCTCCAACGCATTATAAACATTTCAACATATGGGTACATGGGAAATCTTGCACAATTTTTGTTTAGGGATATTTCAAGCAATGAACACTAGAGAGTCTAAACAGCTGAATGTGTCTCTTAATTTAAGGTAACATCGCTGGCGTTTTAATTCAGCTAATTTTGAGCAACTTCAAGTAGCATTCAGTTGGTGTAACACTAGCTTAGTCTAGCTTTTTACAGGTATGGGTACAAGTTTAGTAGAAGGGTCACAGCAAAGTTAACTCTGCACAACAGGAGACATACATTGCGCTGGCTGACTACATAAGAGAGATGTGTCTAGGTAAACCGGTGCTGCACCTATGAGTCATATTAAGCAATTGGGAGACAAGACAGTAGTCTGGTTGCCAACCGGGCACTTGTCTAGATTAATAACAATTGACATAAGACATTTACTCAAGTGTCAACTTGGCTTGTATATGCATTTTTCCCCCTTCGCTGTTGCTGACACTGGGATTTTGGCATAGCAGGTATGGAGAGTCCTGAAAACATTCGCTTGGGCATGTGGGCATCCCAACACCTCGGCGGGGTGCAGCCGAACCGTCCTCTGTCCAGCGTACCTGGTGGGTGTAGACCTTGGGCAGACCATGCGTCGACGAAGCTTGGTGGTGTGAGGTAGCGTGGTGATGATTGTCGCCATCTTGGGTGTTTGGAGCGTTGTGGTAGTCTTTCATCCACGTTTCCCCAGCGTCTGTGGTAGCAGGTACAGTCCGCAGGGCATTGCGCCAGTTCTAGGGATAGTTGTCGCTTGTCCTGTATTGGGTGCCGCAGCAGGGTACGGGTTGCTTGGTGCAGGTTGTCGCGTAGGCCAGGTGGTGCAGACACACTGCAGATGTCCCCACAGTCTGGTTCCCGCTCTTTTAGTTGCCGCCATTTTAGGTTAGGCCTTGGGCCTTCACGGTGGTTCGGCAGTGTCTCCATGCTTGGTTTTGCGGTCAGGACCGGGATCACCCCCCCGGTCCAGAGGGGGGGGGTCGGGACCGGCTCCGCTGGTGTTCCGTTGCTTGTCAGGCTCCGTTGGGCAGGATAGTGGAGTGGCGGCCGTCCACTCCACTCACCGCCAGGCTGGCCCCCACCTGGTGTAGCAGGGACCTCTCCTCCGAGGGACTAGAACCCCAACGGCAAGCCTCACCTCGGCTCCGGTAGCCCGTGCGCATTGAGGGTCGTGGGTGCTCGTGTTCAGGCATTGATTTCTCCCACAACTGCTGATTAATGGGTCTGTTAGATCTCGTTGTGTGGGAGCTGGTCTTTCATGCGACCGCTCGGCTCGGCGGCCCGGCCCCCCACATTTTATTTCTTTACAAAGTTTTTTTCATCTGCAAACACTAAAACATGGCTTTCAATGTCTATTTCAAGATCATTCATAAATATGTTAAATAGAAGCGGTCCCAAAACAAAACCCTGAGGGACACCACTTACCACTTTTGTCCAGCTTGAAAATTTACTATTAATGACAACTCGTTGTACTCTATCCTTAAGCCAATGTTCTACCCAAGAATATTCATCTAGACCAATTTATTTTAGTTTGAACACTAACACTAACCTATTTTGAGGAACCGTATCAAATGCTTTGGCAAAATCCAAGTAGATCACATCCACTGCAACACCCTGATCTATACTTCTAATTACCGTACTTCTTCATAGAAATGGCAGTTTTAGAGGCAAATTCTGGGATATCATGGCAGTTTTAGAGGCATAATTTTAGCATGTCATGGCAGTTTTAGAAGGCCTAAACTTGGCACATCATGGCAATCAGCTTTAGATCCATACAACTGCTTACTCACAGACTCAGGCAGAATCAGAAGTGCTGTGTCCCGCTCTTTCATCCAGGAATCTCACGTTGAGTATCCCATTGGTGGAACTAATGTGAAGAGGGCCATGGTGCAATTATGTTTTCTGTGCAAGAGGACAGAGGGAGGTGGGGGACCACTGAAAGAAGTGGGGAGAGGAACACTAGGGGGAGGGGGGGACACTTAGTGTGGGGTGGGGGGCACTAAGAGACAGGTTAGGGGGGGTAGAGGAACACCAAGGGACAGGGGAGGGAAGGGAAAAGGAACACTAAGGGGGCGGGGGGAACCACGAACAGAGGGGGAAGGAAGAAGAACACTAAGAGAGGGGGGGAGGAACACTAAGGGAAATGGAGGGCATTAAGAGACAGGTAACAGGGGAAAGGAACACTAAGGGACAAGGGAGGGGAGAGGAACACCAAGGGACATGCAAACCATGTAACTTGTTAAGTGCATCCAGGGCCGCCAGGGCTGCCATCAGAAATTTTGGGGCCCCTGACAAAGCACAAGGTCTGGGCCCCCCCCCCCCGACCCCTCCCTCCCGGGCCCGCCCACGCCCTACCTAGTCCGCTGACAATGATGCGGGACTGAATGTGGTGTGTATAGTGTAAGTGAATTAGAATGTGTGTAATGGATGTAGTGTTTGTGTGTATTAGATACTGTTTGTGCAGTGAATGCAGAGTGTGTTAGTGTAGCAGATGCAGTGTGTATAGTGAACGCAGAGTGTGTTTGAGTAGTGAATGTAGTGTGTGTACAGTGATGTAGTGTGTGTTTGTGTAGTGGATCTAGTGTTTGTATGTACTAGATGAAATGTGTTTAGTGGATGCAGTGTCTGTAGTTGATGTAGTGTGTGTATTAGACGCAGTGTCTGTGTATAGTGAATGCAGAGTGTTTCAATTTGTGGTGGATGTAGTGTGTGTACTGTGAATACAGGATGTTTGTGTAGTGGATGCTGTGTGTACAGTTAATGCAGAGTGTGTGTCGTATAGTGAATCCAGAGTGTGTGCATAGTTTAGTGAATGCAGAGTGTGTGCATAGTTTAGTGAATGCAGAGTGTGTGTTAGTGTGTAATGAATGCAGAGTGTGTGTTAGTGTGTAGTGAATGCAGAGTGTGTCAGTGTAATGAATGTAGTGTGTGTGTTAGTGCAGCGAATGCAGAGTGTTTGTAAATGTGTAGTGAATGCAGAGTGTGTGTTAATGTGTAGTGAATGCAGAGGGTGTGTTAGTGTGTAGCGGATGCAGAGTGTGTGTTAGTGTAGTGAATGCAGAGTGTTAATGTGTAGTGAATGCAGAGAGTATTTGAGTAGTGGATGTAGTGTGTGTACAGTGATGTAGTGTGTGTTTGTGTAGTGGATGTAGTGTTTGTATGTACTATATGAAATGTGTTTAGTGGATGCAGTGTCTGTAGTGGATGTAGTGTGTGTATTAGACACAGTGTCTGTGTATAGTGAATGCAGAATGTTTCAATTTGTGGTGGATGTAGTGTGTGTACTGTGAATACAGGATGTTTGTGTAGTGGATGCTGTGTGTACAGGTGATGCAGAGTATATGTTAGTGTAGTGAATGCAGAGTGTGTGTCAGTATAGTGAATCCAGAGTGTGTGTCAGTATAGTGAATCCAGAGTGTGTGCATAGTTTAGTGAATGCAGAGTGTGTGTTAGTGTGTAATAAATGCAGAGTGTGTGTTAGGGTGTAGTGAATGCAGAGTGTGTCAGTGTAATGAATGTAGTGTGTGTGTAAATTTGTAGTGAATGCAGAGTGTGCGTTAATGTGTAGTGAATGCAGAGAGTGTCTTAGTGTAGTGAATGCAGAGAGTGTGTTAGTGTAGTGAATGCAGAGAGTGTGTAAGTGTAGTGAATGCAGAGAGTGTGTTAATGTGTAGTGAATGCAGAGAGTGTGTTAATGTGTAGTGAATGCAGAGAGTGTGTTAATGTGTAGTGAATGCAGAGAGTGTGTTAGTGTGTAGTGGATGCAGAGAGTGTGTTAGTGTGTAGCGGATGCAGAGTCTGTGTTAGTGTAGTGAATGCAGAGAGTGTGTTAGTGTGTAGCGGATGCACAGTGTGTGTTAGTGTAGTGAATGCAGAGTGTGTTAGTGTGTAGCGGATGCAGAGTGTGTGTTAGTGTAGTGAATGCAGAGTGTGGTAATGTGTAGCGAATGCAGAGTGTGTGTCAGTATAGTGGATGCAGTGAGTGTGTTAGTGTGCAGTGTATGCAGAGTGCATGTTGTATTAGTGAATGCAGTGTGTGTATTGTATTAGTGTATGCACTGTGTGTGTTAGTGTATGCAGTGTGTGTTGTATTAGTGTATGCAGTGTGTGTGTTTGTGTATGCAGTGTGTGTTGTGTCAGTGTATGCAGAGTGTGTTGTGTTAGTGTATGCAGTGTGTGTTGTGTTAGTGTATGCAGTGTGTTGTGTTAGTGTATGCAGTGTGTTGTGTCAGTGTATGCAGAGTGTGTGTTGTGTCAGTGTATGCAGAGTGTGTGTTGTGTCAGTGTATGCGGTGAGTGTGTTGTGTCAATGTATGCAAAGTGTGGGTTGTGTCAGTGCATGCAGAGTGTGTTGTGTCAGTGTATGCAGAGTGTGTGTTGTGTTAGTGTATGCAGTGTGTGTTGTGTTGGTATATGCAGTGTGTGTGGTGTGTCAGTGTATGTAGTGTGTGTTGTTAGTGTATGTAGTGTGTGTGTGTGTTGTGTCAGTGTATGCAGTGTGTGTGTGTGTGTGTTGTGTCAGTGTATGTAGTGTGTGTGTTGTGTCAGTGTATGCAGTGTGTGTGTTTTGTCAGTGTATGTAGTGTGTGTGTGTGTGTGTGTTGTGTCAGTGTATGAGTGTGTGTGTTTTGTCAGTGTATGTAGTGTGTGTGTGTGTGTGTGTGTTGTGTCAGTGTATGTAGTGTGTGTGTTGTGTCAGTGTATGCAGTGTGTGTGTTTTGTCAGTGTATGTAGTGTGTGTGTGTGTGTGTTGTGTCAGTGTATGTAGTGTGTGTGTGTAAATTTGCAATGAGGAGGGGGAGGGGGGGTCATTTTAACATTATTTAAAAAAAAAAAAAATTTAATTAATTAAATTGTTTCTCCCCCTCCCTGCTTACCTGTGTCTAGGGAGGGGGGAGATTCCATCCCCGGTGGTCCGGTGGCATGGTGGGGCCCCCCGGCTCCCTGTTACCGCAGAGGGGGCCCAGGCCTCCAGCTTCTCCTCTTCTCTCCTCCAATAACTGCCATGGCAACCGGGTCTCGCGAGAGTTATTAGCAGGGAGGAGAAGAGAAGAGGCTGGAGGCCTGGGCCCCCTCTGCGGTAACAGGGAGCCGGGGGCCCGCGGCTGCACACATAGATCGCGATATTCGCGATCTATGTGTGCAGAGAGGGAAAGTGGGGCCCAGGACTGCCAGAGCAGTCCAGGCCCCCCAGGACCGCCGGGCCCGTGACAACTGTCACGGTTGTCACCCCCTGATGGCGGCCCTGAGGGCCGCCATCAGGGGGTGACAACCATAACAGTTGTCATGGGCCCGGCGGCCCTGGGGGGCCAGGCCGCCCGGGCCCCACGTGTAGCGGCGGAACTGCCGCCGGTGCACTTGCACCGGCGCCCGCACGCTGATGGGGCCAATCGGGTGGCCCACGCACTTAGGGCCACCCGATGGGCCCCATACCATATCTTCAGGGGCCCAGTCATCGCTGCGCCCGTGGTATAGCGCAACCGGGCCCCTTTAAAAAAAAAGCAGCCGCAGCGCAAGGAGGAGGGACAGCCCGGCAGTGAGGAAGAGTCAGCAGACTACTCCCATCATCCCCAGCCACCCTCCTGCAAAGAAAAGGTAAGAAACAGGAGGGTGGCTGGAAAATGAGCTTTGTGTGTGTGTGTATGTCTGTCTGTATGCATGTCTGTTTGTATATCTGTCTGTATGCATGTCTGTATATGTCTGTCTGTATGCATTTCCGTCTGTATGTATGTCTGTCTGTATGCATGTCTGTATGTGTCTGTCTGTATGTATGTCTGTCTGTCTGTATGCATGTCTGTATGCATGTCTGTATGTCTGCATGTCAGTATGTATGTCTGTCTGTATGCATGTCTGTATGTGTCTGTCTGTATGTATGTCTGTCTGTATGTCTGTCTGTCTGTCTGTATGTATGCATGTCTGTATGGCTGTATGTGTGTCTGTCTGTAAATATGCATGTCTGTATGAATGCATGTCAGTATGTCTGTATGTATGTATGCATGTCTGTATGTATGTTTGTCTGTCTGTCTATGCATGTCTGTCTGTATGTCTGTATGTGTGTATAAATGTCATTATGTGTGTATGAATGTCAGTGTGTGTATGTCTGCATGTCATTATGAATGTGTGTATGTATGGATGTCAGTGTCTGTATGCATGTATGTCTGTCTGTATGAATGTATGCCAGTATGAATGCATGTCTGTATGTCTGTGTATGTATGTATAGATGTCAGTGTCTGTATGCCAGTATGTATGTATGTCTGTCTGTATGTCATTATGAATGTGTCTGTGTCTGTATGTCCTTATGCATGTGTGTCTGTATGTATGTTAGTATGTGTCTGTCTGTGTGTGTCAGTATGTATGCCTATATGCGTATCAGTATGTGTGTCTGTTAGTATGTATGTGTGTGTGTATCTGTGTAATTTTGTATCAGTGAATGTGTTTGTGTCTGTGTGTCTATTCCTGTGGGCGGGATTTGGAGGCGGGCCCCCGGGGGCCCAGTTCCTGAGCTCAGTTAGGGGCCCCAAAATTTCTGGTGGCGGCCCTGACTGCATCAGATGCAGGCGGCCAGCAGATGAATGCAGCACTCTGTGAATAATAGCTGTACAGAGGCTGTTGGTACAGTTGATACACAACAGTGCACAGTCTTTCACCAGTTTTACTCTCCATCACTGGGTCTGCCTGACAGAGCCAGAGATGCCAGTAAAGCCACCGGCCCACCATGGGCCTCCTCTACATAGCAACATGTATGGCTGAGTATTCCATGGCAGTCTTAAGAGAAGTGAGACTTGCCTGTTACCTTAGGTCAATGTGGTGGTGTGATGCATGGAGTTCCTGTACTCTGACTGAGTAACTCTTCCCAATCCCCTCCTAGCGGTTGGGGACAGAGCTTGGAACATTTCAGCCCCAGTTTCTGAAACTTGATTGGGGTCTCTCTGGAACTCTTTCCCCTGACCAGAATCTACTCCCAGGCGGGTATCGTCCCCTCTGCCTATTCCTCTGCAGCTTTCCTTCCCAGCATCTGTTATCCCTTCTGCCTATTCCTCTGCAGATTTCCTTCTAGTGATTGCTCCTGTATTTACAAAAACACTTGCGGCTCTCATGCCTAGCTCTCTTGATTTACACCTGGGCTAGAGGGATTCTGCAGGCAGCCAACAGGTACAAACTCTGTTACTGGGAATCCTTAAAAATACACACAGGAGGGGGCGGGGCCGGACCGTCGAGCTGCATGGTCGCAAGCAACCTCAGCTCCTGCACTTACCCACTCTACAAGCCCCTAAAACATGATTTATTCCAGGATGAGAGACCTGCAGCACCGATCCTCAGTGTGCTGGGAACACTGGATCCAGGGAGAGACTGACTCTCTGAGTTGCAGTACCCTGGAGGAGAAATTGCCGCTCCAGATGGGGCCTTCTCCGGCGGTGAGCAGGGCGGACGGCCGCTGCCCCGCTATCCTGCCTGGCAGTGCCTGGCCGGAGGGTTGGTGGGGGTGATCCCGGTCCCCACCCTGTGAATCCGAGGGCAGCAAGGCACTTAGGGCTCGGCGGCATTACTATCTTGACCTGCGGCCTGAGCACCTTACCTATGATGGCGGACGCCACATGCACCGAAAGCAGAGAGAGAAAATGCGCCCCCCAGGCGCTCACAACACATGGCTTAACTACCTGGTGCGGGCAAACCAACTCCCCACAACAACCACCTTTAAGCACCCGTTACGCGGCTACCACAAGGGGCACAGTACTGGACTTTGGCTCTGACACAGGAGAAGGCCGGTATAAGGGAAAAATAATACATGGATGCTGGTAACCCGGACAAACCGAGGAGCCGGTCTCGCACACAACGAGCTGCGCCCTGCACCTGGATGTTTACACACCATACCCCGACCAGCACAGAAGACGCCGCACTACATGCGGACAGCCGAGCAGCGACGGGGCCCACCTCAGCCCACGGAAGACCACAACACATCGGAGAACAGAGAGACCATCCTGCACCACCACTTTGCTGCCATCTCTCCAGCAGTCTCCCCTGAAGCGGCGGACTCTCCAACTCAGCCGCGGAATGGAATGGGCTGATAACCGGCACAGAATGCACACAGGCTGGACGCTACAGGCTACCACCAAACCCTGCCTGTCTTGATATATTAATGGAGGCAGCCAACAGGACTTGGGAGCAGCCGATGCTTGGCTCGCCAGAGTAACCCATTGCATGTTCTTAGCATGATCTGTTCCCCTAGTGGCCCAGTATATAAATGCTCTTTTAACATGTTAAGCCTGCCGGGCCTGCCAGAGTAGCCTAATATATAAAAGTTGCTTGGCATGATCTGTTTACCTAGCTTGCCAGAGTAGCCTACTTTATAACTGTTTTTAGCATGAGATGTTTGCCTAACGTGCCAGAATAACCTAATGTATAAATGTTCCTAACATGGTAGGATTGCCTAGCTTGTCAGAGAAAAAGGACTGGATTTCGTATATGCCTGTTCAAATTGTGTACACCAAATGTCACCTCTCATTACAGACACTAAGCAACATTTGTGACCTCTATGTCCAACCGCTAAAACACGAGTACAAGCACACCACCCTTTGAATGCACTCAGGCAACTCATACGTCGACAAGCAACACATTATAGGCACACTCTTAACATCTCCACTGCTCCGCCTTCTACGGCACAGGGTTGGGAAGCGTTATAGACACAGCATTTACTATCACCACAATACTATATATACTAACAAAAGCTTATTGATATCACCTGAACTTGCTGTGAAAAATGTACATTGCCCATCTTTACCTCATCTGTGAAATATGTTACAAAGCTCGGGAAATGCCATTGGGGTACCCCAAGCATGTTTGTATCTAAAGTATGCACTACAAAAAAAATAAATACACACAGGACACACAGTTCCAAAAGGAACTAACATACACATTTTTATTTTTAATCGTGACTAGCCCATATGCTCATTACATTTAGATTGCTCTGACAACTTCATAAATACAATACAAATAACCAAATCATATCAGACAACATACAGGAACTTATAATAATATAATGACATATTTATAAAGGGTTGGGAAGAAAATAATTAAAACAAAAAAAAATATGGAAATCTACATGAATATGCAAATTAGTAAAGCCTTGCTATCCAGGTAGTGCATATAGCTGTTGCTACCAACGGAGGGCGCTACACAGGTTCCATAGCCAAATCCACCTAGTTAGTAACAAACATCAGCAGGACAAGAGAGCACACAAAACTGTTAACAATGCACAAATACAGTATTCACACCCTGCACCTATAACCGGCACAGGGTGATTTAGACATAGGCATAGTCCAGGGTCCTACATCAAGTGTCCGTATGAAACTCTAAGTGATGGTGACTACAATCACAGGTGGCTTGGTTAGCAAACACTGGACATGCATCACATGTATTCCTGACCATATAGTGTTAAAACTACCAACTAGTCCTCCTGGCCTCCCTTTGCCCCCCTGCATAAAGCAACATCTTACTCTGCATCACTGCCCCAGGAAGCACCTCTGGTAGCCATCTGAGGAGTGGCCAGTGGAGGTCTCCCTAGGCTGTTATGTAAATACTGTATTTTCTCTAAAAAGACAGTGTTTATTGCAAAAAGCCTGAAGGAACTGATTATACTCACCAGAACAAATACAAGATACTGTAGTTGTTCTGGTGACTATAGTGTGCCTATTAACCCTTGCTGGATGCATTTGGTCTTGATGCTCCAAATGTGAATATTTTGAATCTTGCAATTTGTATTGATACCGGAGAAACTGACGGAAGCCAAGCACAGAGAGATGGACACAGGTTTCTTCAGGAAGGAAGAGATTCTTTATTGGATCACCGATCGGGACTCAGAGGGACTAGCGTCACCAAAATACAGCAGATTCTGAGCCCCGGACAATAGTGCAGGCTCCTTATATAGGCATATAACTCCTCCCATATTAAGCTCCACCCGCACATTCCCTTGACCAATCAATACAAATAAGAATTAACTTCCTGTTTGACCGCATGGCTTGTCCAGCACAATGGAGGAGTGGGAATACTATATCCTGTATTCTTGCACATGCTCCGTACACTACTGATCGTATCTTGCCTCGTGCAACCAACTGATCGATACGTCAGCATATGCACGTACACATGCCACGTGGTAATCTCGGCCTACTAAATTTATTTTTACCGAGATTCCACCACATTCCCCCCTTTGATGCCTCTTGATATTTTACAATTACTTGAGGCATCACATAACCTTAGTTTTGCTTACACCGCAAGTTACCTTGAACCAGACCAGACTTATCTTATGATGTGAATCTTCAACATTCATCTTCTTGCATTGGTTCTCCCTGATCTAGAGCCTTATATTTATATATCGCCATTATCTGTGCAGCAGCCTTCCTCTCTGCTATACTTCCTATCAGGCTTTGCACAGACCTAACTACTAGGGGTATAAGACACGGCAGGAGTAGACACAACAGTAAAATCAGTAGGACTCCACCTACCACTGCCTTAAGCCCTCCAAACCACTCATACCAGCTACCAAACCAACTACTTGGATTGTACCCTTTCCATACCTGAGTAGGCACATGCGCTAGTTTAACCATATGGCTAGTAAGCTCAGCTATTGCTTGCCCTTCGTCGTCTATTTGAAGACAGCAATTGCTTAGGTTAAACTTCCCACATACACCTCCCTCTACTGCCAAAAGGTAATCCAAGGCTAATCTATTTTGGTAGACTGCTGTCCTCATCCTGGTGTTATGCTTCGCTAGAAGATTGAGCGCTTGTGATGTCTCATTAGTGATAATCTCAACCACCGCCTGTAATCTTATAATACGGTTGAGCATATAAATAGGGGTTCTGTAACCAAAGGTACCATCCTCAGCCCACGTGGCTGGCCCATAATAATCTATGATACGCTGGGGAGGCCATTCATTATCTTCCCAGGTACCTATCTCTATGGGTCCCCTTTTCTTCCTATGATTCACATCATACACTTTAACACCTAAAGTCTCACCTGTTTCAATCGGTAACAAGAAGAAGGATGGTTTGAGCATACCCAACACACATGCCCCTTCCCAGTCCTGTGGCAGCTCCGAATAGGCTTTCTTACCACAGATCCAGTACAAATTTGCTGGGGCTCTCCAGGTAGATGTGATGGATAGATCAAACCACACATCCTTTAAATTGGCATATCTAGCAAACGGGTTAGATGGTTCTGAGACATTTGAAGCCGACCACCAAGTTGTATTCTTTGTATCATCATCATAAGCTTTTTGCCCTAGACAAGTTAATTCTCCTACAGAAGTATTATACATTATTCCTTTCCTTGCTATGCAAACATAACCTATGATGGAGGTCTTTAATCTCCACTCAGATTTACCTCTAACACTCATATGATAATCGGCTTGTGTAGATATTAGTTGGTCAACTGCCTCAGAACCGGACATTACCTCCTTTGCTTCCCAAGGCCATTGGTCTCCCATGTTAGTACCTCCACACACATAGCAGTTGGTAACATTAAGACTACCGGCAATACTTTCAGCTAGGTCGATGAACAGGTTCTTAGCGTTATGGGGGATCTTATTATCTATACTCATCTCTTCGTAAAAGGAATGGTATACTTGATGAGTCTGGGAGGATACCGTATCAGTCTCTATTCCTCTAAACAATAATGTCCCAGGATCTAAACCCGTCCCGTATATCTGAAACCCAAATAAATTTCCATACTTATCTAAGAACTTGTCGGGGTTATTAATAAGTATATGGACTGGGTTGCATTCCATAGACTTACAATATGGGCTAGTCGGCAACTTAGTCACTATCATGTCTTTGTCTACTGTCTGTCCCCAAGTCGCCCACCCCACACAAGACCAATATGGACAGAAGTTATAGTCTTTATTTGGGCATCTAGGACTCACATATTTATTTTTGCTACTGGGACAAATGTATTTATCGTTAGACCCATACGTCCTCTCCCATCTAAGATCCCCACATACATTCCACGGCTTTCTACCACTCGATATCGCTTTACACGCATCAAATAGCAGAACACCCGAAGAATGTACGGATTCTAACACCGTCTTATTAATTAGGGTCCCCTGAGGATCTCCATTCCTGAGAGTCAACCAAATTGTACGAGGTTGATACTCCGGACTGAAGCACTTAGGTTCTCCTACTCCTAAATGGCACACACTATAGTCTATATTTAAGTATCTACATCTCGATACATCTCCTTTACACTCGTATTGTGAGTGCCAAATTAGGGTTTGGGAAATATGGTTACCTGTTCTCGTAGTCTTAATGCATACCTCACAGCTAGGAGTGTCGGTACCTCTACCTTCCTGAATATAAAAACACATGTAAATAAACACAATCAAAAGCACATCTTTCGCCGTCATCCTCAGTCTTCGTCCGTGCGATGGAACCTCAGCTTCCAGGATGTGAGGGCTGCAGGGAATGGAGTTCTGCTCGTCTTCACAGGTGTCCCTTCGGGACTTTCCTGGCTTATACACTATGTGATGGTAAGAGGACAGGCTTTATTATGGCCTTCTCACTTACACCTGTAACAATAAAATTTGTAATCCACAATAATTCCTCGTTACTCCGACTGAGTAGTGCGTTTCAACCGGATCTTGCAGGGATTCTCTGGATCTGCTGTAACTTGCCAAGAATCGACTGCTGCTGGTTTAACCCTGGAGTGATGTATCCACGGAGTCACTTCTGCTACTTTTATCGCTGTAGGGGTAGACAAAAGAACAACATAAGGACCTCTCCACTTGGGCCCTAACGGTACATTATTCCACTCTTTAATCCACACTTGGTCTCCTGGATGATAATTATGAACAGGGGGATAAATATTCACAGGTAATCTATCTTGTACCCATTTCTGTACCTCCTCCATAGTCTTACCCAACTCTACAACCTGCTGCCGGGTAATTCCTTCTCCCAACTGACTCAAATCCCCCCTTAAGTTACCAAGTACGGGAGGTGGTCGCCCATACATAATTTCAAAAGGAGAGAGGCCCATCCTTCTGGTAGGGGTACTGCGGATTCGCAATAGAGCTATGGGTAAGAGAACGTTCCACTTAAGTTGGGTTTCCTGACACATTTTAGCCAACTGGTTCTTAATAGTTCTATTCATTCTCTCTACCTTACCAGAACTCTGGGGTCTATATGCAGTATGAAGCCTCCACTTTATACCAAGCATATGAGTCAGTTGTTGTAGGCACTGGTGAACAAAAGCTGGACCATTGTCCGATCCTATAGAACAGGGTAGTCCATATCGGGGTATTATTTCTCGTAGCAGGAATCTCACAACTTCTCCTGCTTTCTCTGTACGAGTAGGACATGCTTCTACCCAGCCTGAATAGGTGCACACAATTACCAGCAGGTAACGATGTCCACCCGATTTAGGCATCACTGTAAAGTCTATTTGTAGATCGGACATGGGGAGTCCCCCCATAAACTGGACTCCTGGTGGCTTTACTGGTCCTTGTCTTGCATTATTCTTAGCACACGTTACACATCTGCGTACAATGGCCTGAGTCAAGTTGGACAATCTTGGTATGTAGAAATGTTTCCGGAGAGATTCTTCAGTACTGTCTCTCCCAGAATGTGTCCCGTTGTGATAATTTTGGACAATTTCTACCGCTAGCGATGCTGGTATAACTATTCTTCCATCTTCTAGCTGATACCACTTGTTCTCCAGATACTTTCCCGGTTCAGTCTTTAACCACTCCTCTTCTTGAGTTGTATAAACTGGAGTCCATTGAGACAGTGGGGTTGGTATTAGAGCAGCTATATGCCCCACATACTCCTGTCTTCCTGATTCAGCAGCACGCTTAGCTGCACTATCTGCCATCCGATTTCCCTTGGTTACATCACCATCTCCTCTCAGATGCGCTCGACAATGTATAATACCGACTTCTTTCGGCTCCCACACTGCTTCCAATAGTTGTAGGATTTCAGCTGCGTATTTGATTTCTTTGCCTTCTGAATTCAGTAGTCCTCTTTCTTTATACAGAGCTCCGTGGGCATGAGTGGTTAAAAACGCATACTTAGAGTCCGTATAGATATTTACTCTTAAACCTTCAGCCAATTGTAACGCTCGTGTTAGTGCTATTAATTCTGCCTTTTGTGCTGATGTTCCTTTCGCCAGTGGCCGAGCTTCTATCACCTTGTCTATTGTTGTCACTGCATATCCTGCATAGCGGATCCCTTCTTTTACATAACTACTGCCGTCGGTATAATATTGAACATCGGGGTTCTGGATGGGAAAATCACGAAGATCTGGTCTACTTGAGAATACTTCATCCATTACTTCCAAACAATCATGTTGACTTTCAGTAGGTTGTGGCAAAAGGGTAGCTGGATTTAAGGTGTTTACAGTCTCTAAATGCACTCTTGGGTTTTCACACAACATTGCTTGATACTTGGTCATACGGCTGTTACTAAACCAATGATTTCCTTTGTAATCCAACAACGTCTGTACTGCATGTGGGACTCGTACATAAAGTTCTTGACCCAGAGTGAGTTTATCGGCTTCAGCTACTAGCAGGGCGGCTGCAGCTACGGCTCTTAGACAAGGTGGAAGTCCGCTGGCCACTGCATCCAATTGTTTAGACATATAGGCAACAGGTCTTTGCCATGATCCCAAGTACTGTGTCAATACTCCCACAGCCATTCTTCTTTGCTCATGTACATACAGGTAGAATGGTCGTGTGTGATCAGGTAGACCTAATGCTGGGGCACTCATCAAAGCCTTCTTCACATCTTCAAATGCCGTTTGCTGTTCTTGGGTCCATAAGAAGGGGTCGTGCTCTGTACCTTTGATAGCTGCGTACAGAGGTTTTGCTAGTATCGCATAGCTGGGAATCCATATCCTACAGAAGCCTGCTGCCCCCAAGAATTCTCGCACTTGTCTTCTATTCTTGGGTATTGGTATTTGGCAGACAGCTTCTTTTCTCTCTGGCCCCATAATCCT
Organism: Pelobates fuscus; assembly: GCF_036172605.1. Classification (NCBI taxonomy): domain Eukaryota; kingdom Metazoa; phylum Chordata; class Amphibia; order Anura; family Pelobatidae; genus Pelobates; species Pelobates fuscus. The sequence continues at coordinate 165,180,263 of NC_086319.1, forward strand.
TTGACCTTCAGAGATATGGAATCCCAGATACTTGACAGTTGGCAAACACAACTGAGCCTTCTTTCTAGACACCTTGTATCCTGCCTTCCAGAGAATGTGTAGTAGATCGTGCGTTGCTTGCTGACAGATTTCTTTTGTAACTGCTGCTATCAACAAGTCATCTACATATTGTAACAAGACACACTCTCCTGGGATGGACTCGAAATCCAGTAGATCTTGACTTAGGGCTGAACCAAATAGGGTAGGTGAATTTTTAAACCCTTGGGGCAGTCTTGTCCAAGTCATTTGGCGTTTTGAGCCCGTTACAGCGTTCTCCCATTGGAAAGCGAAAATACATTGACTTTCTGCGGCAATTCGGAGGCAAAAGAAGGCATCTTTGAGGTCTAAGACTGTAAAGTAAGTAGCCCCGCCCGGAATTAAAGCAAGCAGGTTATATGGATTGGGTACAACTGGATGTATACTAACAACCGCATCATTGACTGCTCTCAAGTCCTGCACAGGTCGATACTCATCTGTACCGGGCTTTTGAACAGGCAGCAATGGGGTGTTCCAGGGGGAAGTACAGAATTTTAGGATACCATACCGTATGAACTTATCCAGATAGGATTGGATGTTCTTCTTAGCCTTCTGCGGAATGTGATATTGTCTTAGGCTCACTGGATAAACCCCATGTTTCAGTTCAATTTTTATTGGTGGAATATTGCGGGCCAGTCCTGGTGGGTTGTTCTCTGCCCAAACTCCTGGTATGTTAAACAATGTCTCATCACTCCTAGGGTTTTGGCTAGTCAACACTGTATAAAGTCGCCACTCTTCTTCCTTTGGTATGGATAAAGTCATAATACCTGAAGGTCCATTAAACTTTAAAGATGTTGTTCCATTTGGTAGGAACGTAATCTGCGCTTGTAATTTGGATAGCATATCACGTCCCAGCAATTGGACTGGACATTCAGGCATATAAAGGAATTGGTGTTTTACTACGTGGCCTCCCAATGTACAGAGTCGACTTTTAAGAACCGGTCTTTCAGCACTTCTTCCAGTTGCTCCTATCACAGTAATAGTCCTTCCAGATGGAGGAGCAACTAGATTAGTCACCACTGAATGTTCAGCACCAGTGTCGATCATGAATGCACTCCTTTTCCCCCCTATTGATACATCGACCATAGGCTCCGCTCGACCAAGGGGGATGGAGCCCGGTCGGTATCAATAGTCCTCCATGACCGTGTCAGCCAATCCCACGAAGTCCCTACCTTCTCTATCGCGGGACCTTTGCGCTGCTGGAATATACCTGTCTTCCCTAACACTTCCTCTGTTCCCATTACTCCCTCTATAACCATTACTTCCTCCGGGACCTCCTCTACCTCTCGCTCTGCCTCTAAAGTTTCCGTAGCCTGCCCTGGGTAGGTCTCTCTCGTACTGCTCTCTTTGCGGACATTCGTTCCTCCAATGCCCTTCTTCCTTGCAATACGCGCACTGATCCCTACTCAAAGGCTCCCTACTCCATCTATTATTGCCTCTATCTGGGCCCCGTTTATCTACGCCTGCGATTGCTACCGCTAGCATATCAGCCTTTTTACGCATCTTACGCTCTTCCTCTTTCTTATTTTCTGTATCCCTGTTCATATAGACCTTATTTGCTACCTCCATTAGTTGGGTGATGGACATACCTGCAAACCCTTCTAACTTTTGTAGCTTGCGCTTAATATCTCCGTATGCTTGGCTGACAAAGGCGGAGTTAACCATTCGGGAATTGTCTGCGTCTTCCGGATTAAAGGGGGTGTACAAGCGGTACGCCTCCAATAATCGGTCATAAAAGACACTGGGCGCTTCATCGCTTTTCTGAATCACCTCAACTGTCTTCGACATGTTAATGGCTTTCTTTCCTCCTGCTTTCATGCCAGCAATTATAGCGTCTCTATAGGCTCTGAGTTGAACCATATCAGCACCATTTACGTTCCAATCGGGATCGGTATTGGGATAGTGTGTTGCGGCCCATGCTGCTGGATTAGCTTGGTTCAAAGCACGGGCTCTATCTTCTAATGCTTTAATGGCTGCTTGATTTATTCTTGTCCTTTCCTCATTGTTAAATAAAGTCATTAGTAACTGCTGGCAATCAGCCCATGTCGGATTATGCGTCTGTACTATTGAGGTGAACAGATCAGTCATGGCTTGTGGTTTCTCAGTATACGAGGAATTATGGGTCTTCCAGTTTAAAAGGTCGGTAGTGGTAAATGGGACATATACGAAGACTGGGTCAGCGTGTGCCATTTGACCTGCAGCATCGATATAAGCTGACCCGGGATTTAGGCGAAGAGGCATCTGATAGTGCTTTAATTGTTGGGCACCAGTCAACTGTCGGGTTTGGATGGGGCTACGTAGGGAGGCGTCAGTCATGGGTTCCGGTCGGGGAGAGATAGGGTATGGGGATGTGGGAGGTTGGTTTTGGGAAAAGGTCGTAAATAAAACACTTCGGGCCGAGCTAGATGAAGCTTGACCGGAAGTCTGAAGTGGCGCCAAATCAGGATATTCGTTTTTAATGGGGGTGGGTTCTGGTTCCGGAAGGGGAGATTTAGTACGAGGGGGTGTGGATCCTGTACTGGAGGAGGAAGCGGAAGTGGATGAGGGTAATGAGGGGAGGGGTGCAGGGCTTCCTGCGTTTGCGTCACTTCCTCTTAACGGAAAGTAAGGGGGCGGCAAAGGAATCTCGGACTCAGGGGGCGTGTCCAAAATGGGCCTAACACCAGTCCTAGTGGACGAACAAGTCCTAGCTACCATGAGGCGACACTGCTCCTCGTGGCATGTCTGGAGCCATTTTGGCGAGTCATTTACGGCCTGTCTCCAACAGTCAATATAAGGAAACTGGCCGTAAAGTTCAGGCCTACCTGATACAGCCACGTGTAAGCGCTGTACCAGAGTTGGATCCAAACTGCCACGTGGCGGCCATGCCGCAACCAAAGTAGGCCACTCCCTAGTGCACAAAGTAACTAAACGCACAGAAGACATCTTAACCCCAAAATCACAAACCTTGAATCCCTTTTTAAAATTCTTAACCATACATCCTAAGGGATCCGGAATCGTTGACTGCGACGCACCCATATTTAACAATGGAACGTCGTCGACAACGATTACTATACACGCGTACTATTCAACAGTCACACCCGTTTCCTTTGGCAACAGCACCACGTGGTACGGTTACCAAGTGAAACGTACACAATAACAATAAACACTCAGGGAATTCCCGTACACACACAGCTGCTACACCAGTCACTATATAATCAATATTATGCCCTTTGGCGTAACTATACAGTCACCCACGCTATAATTCTCTATATACGAATTACCCGTCTATAACACACCCCAGTAACATCGTCTTTTACAAATAGCGGTTACAGTACGGTTAGCATAAGTCAAAGTACAAGTTAAGGTCACAATACAATTATTAGTGGTTATGGTGTTAAAACATGCAATTGACGACAATGATTAGTACTTATATACAGTGTCAGTAAATATACAGGGTTATGGTACCGTGCACTATAATACAGCAACACACTATTAACACTCTCGCTAGACGGCTGAGCTCGCGCTATCTAACAAGATATACACTTTACTAAAACAATCGTTAACACATTTACAATTCCCAACTAAACTATTGGCCAGTACCTTGAATGGACTACCTAAAACTATATACACCCGTTTTGGTTAGCCACACTGCCCAATCACCACATATATAGCGAGCTAGAGAACCGAATTTACACAGGCGCCTCTTAGTCGCACTATACAACGAGCTAGAGAACCGAATTTACACAGGCGCCTCTTAGTCGTACTATCAAAAGTCTAGTGGGTTCCAAATTTACACGCCTTCCCACTTAGCCCAGATAGGATGAGAACTAGCGAACCGAATTTACACAGGCGCCGCTTAGTCTCCCGGTCCCTCCGACCTAGCGAACAAAATATACACCCTAGAACGCTAGTCTAGACAAGACACCGGTGTCCGGCTAGGGCTATTTTACACCAGAGCGCCCCGCCTGACTAACCAAATCAAACGGTCTGACTAAAGAGCGTTCGATCGAGCGGTGCGCCTTCGCTCCTTCCCTCCGACAGAGGGGGCAGATACAGATTCAAAAACCCCTTTGGGCCTACCGCACAATCGGTATACCCCTAGCGGGTCCTGCCGTCTAAAACAGCAGTTGTCTTACCTCCTCGTTCCTGAACCTGAGTTCACACTCATCGACGGGGACACCCCAGCACTTCTCACGTAGAGGCCGATGATCTCCTGGACAACAGACCAGTGGCGCCGAGACGAAGGGAGGTCCACGCAGAAGTTCAGGGGTGCAGCCGTAGAGAACGTGGGCAAAGATAGACCGTCTCACGCCTCTGCCTCTCAGCTACCGTTGAACGATGAGCTTCCCGGCCAATGCACCAAATGATACCGGAGAAACTGACGGAAGCCAAGCACAGAGAGATGGACACAGGTTTCTTCAGGAAGGAAGAGATTCTTTATTGGATCACCGATCGGGACTCAGAGGGACTAGCGTCACCAAAATACAGCAGATTCTGAGCCCCGGACAATAGTGCAGGCTCCTTATATAGGCATATAACTCCTCCCATATTAAGCTCCCCCCGCACATTCCCTTGACCAATCAATACAAATAAGAATTAACTTCCTGTTTGACCGCATGGCTTGTCCAGCACAATGGAGGAGTGGGAATACTATATCCTGTATTCTTGCACATGCTCCGTACACTACTGATCGTATCTTGCCTCGTGCAACCAACTGATCGATACGTCAGCATATGCACGTACACATGCCACGTGGTAATCTCGGCCTACTAAATTTATTTTTACCGAGATTCCACCACAGTATAGGTTTCGGAGGTGATAAGCACCGATTTTAAATCTGACACTGAATGCATCTAGCCTATTATTGAATATTAAATCAGGGTGGCAGAATTCCGATTGAAATTAGCCTAAATATATAGTATATATAAGAGTTGCCATTCTTGTCGGCCTTCGGACATTTTCATCTGATTTTGTCCTTTTAGGCAAAATCTGATGTGTAGTGCATAATGACCCTCTATGAGTGGGAATGTTAATTTGCACTTACTTTTTGACTATATTTGACATTCGGCTTTCAGTTCACTATGCAACCCCTATAAAGGTTTTGTCACTAAGCTCTGATCTCTAGTGAGCTGAAAAACTGAGGCTAAAATTGCTGATTTGGCATAATTCTCCAGTTTAGCTATAGTAACAGCTTGGCGACTTTAGCCTCAATTTTGCCATTTGGATCTCAACTCATAAATCGTAATTGTATATAGTAAAATAATGGCTAAGGGATTAACATCAAACATAGTGTTGGAATGTAAGCTTCACATTTGAACCTAAACTGTGAGTGAGCATTCTATAAAAAAATACATTTGTTGTTCCGGTGTTCTATCAGATTTCCCTGTCCGTGAAAATGCCATACCCTCTGATGGAACACCGGTAGGGAAATTTGATCGAACACCGTCTATGTTTAGCCACAGATCTAGGCATGTCGCCATCTAGTGTCTGTTCATGTTATGTCAGTCTATCAGTGGCTGACAAGTAGTTTCGTTTCTCTGGTAGCTCAGCCTGCTGGATGGGAGGAGACCAGGATTGGTGTTTAGTGACGACGACTTTGCTTTGCTTCAGTTAGCTCATCAGTCACAGCTATGTCGGACCCCGTGGTGACTGCTTTCCTTACTAAACAGCTGTGTGCCAATGGGGGGCGGCTCCCTAAAGCCAGGGTGGCACAGTATCTGGATCTACCCCAGGAACAGATAGAGCTCATCCTTCAGGAGGAGTCCCTGAGATTTCCACTGTCCGGGGATGTGGTGCTAGCCCAGAGTCCGATCAGGCTCTGCCTAAAGTACCTGAAGGGGGAGGAGGAGCAGGATGAGTGTGGGAAGCTGCACCTTTGTTGCTCCTACCTGCGGGGTCGCTGCAAAACTGGCAAAAAGTAAGTAGTAATGGCTTTATTGGTGTGGTGAACAAGTATCCCAATCAGTGGGGTCAGAATAGGACTGGATCAAGATCAGCTGACTGGGCTTTTCCAAGTCCTGGGAGAAAAGTACCTAGATCCTAATTGAGGAGCAGATATTATGAGAGGGTTTCTATTCTAATAACAACATCGAAGGTCCACCTACCCAGTGACAAATGAGAAATGACCCTCAGTACAAAAGAGGACCCACAGACTATACCTGAGGGACCTGTGGCAAGAGAAATTAGGCTAAGAAATAAGGTCTAAGAAGAATACACAAGAATTAAGCAAACTGAAAGCAACACATTATGACTTGGGGCAACAATAAAATAAATCAGATATTATATTGGTATTCTTAGATATAATACAATTAGTATGAGTGGTAGGTTACATACTGCTCACCCAGTCTCCACTCCTTCAAAAAATCGTTAAAAACCCACTTCTTCATAAAAGCGTATCAATTAAACTGTTAATAGCTCCTGACTGATTCCTCTTCTGCAACTGTCATTAGTCTAATACTATCCTTACCTTTTTGTGTCATTTTACCCCACTCCCTCTAGCATGTAAGCTAAACCCCTCTGTTCCTGTGTGTCCAACTTGTCTGGTTACAACTACATGTCTGTTTGTCCACCCATTGTACAGCACTGCGGAATTTCATGGCGCCAGGGCCGGACTGGCCCACCGGGATACCGGGAAATTTCCCGGTGGGCCGTCGGCACCTGGGGCCGGGCAGACAGCTGGGTCTGCTGGCCGCTGGCTGGGGGAGGTCTGCTGGCGGCTGGCTGGGGGAGGTCTGCTGGCGGCCGCAGGGGGAGCAGGCTGTTCTGTCTCTGCTCCCCCGCCTCGCGCGCAGCTTAATGAGACCGGGGCCGGAATATGACGTCATATTCCGGCGCCGGTCTCTTTCTAGCGCGCGAGGGCGGGGGAGCAGAGACAGAACAGCCTGCTCCCCCTGCGGCCGCCAGCAGACCTCCCCCAGCCAGCCGCCAGCAGACCTCCCCCAGCCAGCCGCCAGCAGACCTCCCCCAGCCAGCGGCCGCCGGCCAACAGACCTCCCCCAGCCAGCGGCCGCCAGAAGACCTCTCCCTGCGGCCACTAGCCCACCCAGCCGGTCACCCACAGGTAAAATGTGTAATTCTGGCAGTGTCAGTGTAAGTGTATGTGTGTGTGTGTGTCATGGTGTTTGTGTCTCTGTCATGGTGTGTGTCTGTGTCATGGTGTGTGTGTCATAGTGTGTGTGTGTCTGTGTCATGGTGTGTGTGTATGTGTCATGGTGTGTGTGTCTGTGTCATTGTGTGTCTGTGTCATGGTGTGTGTCTGTCATGGTGTGTGTGTGTATGTGTGTTTGTGTCATGGTGTGTGTGTGTGTTTGTGTCATGGTGTGTGTGTCATTGTGTGTGTGTGTCTGTGTCATGGTGTGTGTATGTGTGTGTGTGTCATGCAGGGCCGGATTAACATAGGGGCTGATGGAGCTGCAGCTCCAGGCCCAGGCCCATGGAATAGGCCCACTGAAAAAAATTTTTTTTTTTTTTTACATTTTTTTTTTTTTTTACACACACACACACTACTCTTAGGTCTCCCACCTGACTGGTATTTTACTGGCACAGACGGTATTTGAGAATGCCTGGCCGTGCCGGTATTGCAGTAATACTGGCAATACAAATGCAGGTATTTTTCTCAGAATAAGTGGAGATTACTCTGCAAGTTACAGCATATCCCCATAGACATATAATACCTAGACGCCGCATTGACCTCGGGGGGCCATGAAATGCGGGCGCCATTTTGGGCCGGTCACCTGGTGTGGTATTATATGTCTATATATTAGGACTTCTGTCCCTAATTTTTTTTTAATTTACTTTGCCTTTAGTGACAAATCTCACTTTAGTAAATAGCGATGTGATTGTTTGTTCTCCTATTCTCTTTATGCTATCTCCATGCGGACTTCAAAGTGCAAAAGACAGAGCTCACAATAATAAAGACTTGTAAATATCTACATTTTATTTTGCACAGTTCCAAAATCCATATTAGTTAAAAAAAGGTGAAAAGTAAATACATTACAAATCAGGCAAAGATCCAGTCCCAGTTTAAAACGTATATTAAGATGATAGATTGTGGGGTTAGTTCACTAAACTTATAATTTTAGCAAACCTAAATCCAAATGCAACGCATAGTTTCAATCTGGAAATTCAAATAATTTCAATGTATTGAGTAAATTTAGTCGATAACGTAAATAACCACAGAGGTCTTAAAGCAGCAAATGTCAGTTAATTTTATTTAATATCCCAGGATTAAACATCATGCTACTGGATCTATACACCCTCCAGGTGGATTTTAAGACTAACCATGTTTACTTTGAGGACCTTGCTCTGCAGATCATAGACATATATATTCTATATATGTCTATGCTGCAGATCACACTGTGACCGATCCAAGATGGCGGCCCCGCGGCTCATCAGCGCCAATAGGAAGTAGCAGTCAATGCGGCGTCTAGTATTTTATGTCTATGCATATCCCTGCCTCTCTGTACTACTCACTGATCCGTGGGGACCAGCAACACAGCACAGAGTCCAGACAGCAGCTCTACAGCTCAGATAAGTGAGGGATGGGGGGGGGGAAGGCAGCAGGGACACATGGGGACACTGAGACACTAGGGAACACATGTGGACACTGAGACACTAGGGAACATATGGGGACACTGAGACACTAGGAGACACATGGGGACACAGACACTAGTACACATGGGGACACAGACACTGGGAGACCTGGGAACACTGAGACACTTGTGGACAATGAGACACATGGGGATGCTGAGACACATGGGGACGCTGTTTCTCCCAGTGTCCCCCATCCAGTGTCGCTAGTGTCTCAGTGTCCCCAAGTCTCCCAGTGTCTGTGTCCCATGTCTCTGTGTGCCTAGTGTCACCATGTCAATGTCCACAACTGTCACCATGTCTCCCAGTGTCCCCAAGTGTCTGTCTCCCAGCCAGTGTCCCCTAGTCTCCCAGTGTCCCATAGTCTCCCAGTGTCTGTGTTCCCATGTCTCTGTGTCCCTAGTGTCTTAGTGTCCCCAAAAGTTTCAATGTCCCCATGTCTTCCAGTGTCTGTGTCCCCATTTCTCCCAGTTTCCCTAAATGTCTGTGTCCCCATGTCTCCCAGTGTCCCCGGGTCTCTCAGTGTCCCCAGGTCTCAGTGTCCCCATGTCTCTCAGTGTCTCCATGTCTCTCAGTGTCCTAGTGACATGGGGACACACTGAGACACTGGGAGAAATGGGGACACTGGGAGACTAGGCGACATGGGGACACTGACACTGTGATACATAGGGACACTGAGACACTGGGTGACTTGCGAGACTGAGACACTGGGAGCAATCCATCTATACAGCAGAATCAAACTGTGAGTAGTTTGTTGGTGATTTTACAGAATTTTCTCTGATGTCACTCCTTGTGATTATACAAAGGATTAAGGCTGGTATTTTGTTCCAAGCAAGGTGGCAACCTTAACTACTCTCCACATACTCTTGCTTAAAGTAGCACTATAGGGTCAGGAACACAATCATGTATTTCTGACCCTATTATGTTAAAACCACCACCCTGCCCCCTTCTTGCCTCCCTAAGTATAGTAAAATATAACTTGAATTCAAGGCTGCAGCTGCTCTGCCTCTGAACTGACTGTCTGCTGACATCATCAGAAGTGGTGGTCTGAGCAAATTACAATACTTCCCCATAGGATTGTCTGAGACTGTCAACTAGGCAGATCAGGGGCAGAGCCAGCAGAACTCATAGCCCTGGCCAATCAGCATCTCCACATAAAGATAAATTGAATCAATGCATTTCTATGAGGAAAGTTCAGTGTCTGCATGCCGAGGGTGGAGACACTGAATGGCAGTGCTGCACACTGCCCCAGGAAGCACCTCTAGCAGCCATCTAAGGAGTGGCCAGTGGAGTTATTTTCTCTGAAAAGACAGTGTTTACTGCAAAAGGCCTGAATGGAATGATTCTACTAACCAGAACAAATACAATAAGATGTAGTTGTTCTGGTGACTATAGTGTCCCTTTAAGTTTGGAAGCTTAAGAGGGATGTATGGGAACAAAACTTGTGTGGACTGGCTGACAATAAAATTAGTTTAGGTAATGCAGACGTTGGTCTCTCTAACACTGTGGCATGTCCCCATTCATCTACACTCACTACATACACCTTTTATCTGTCTCAGACTATATACCAGGAACTTCTGCCTGCTAGTAAGAAGGTAAGGAGATTAGTGGACCAGCGAGTGCTAGGGGACAGTCCTTAGAAAGCATTGAGTGAGCGCATCATTAGACGCATTTATGTTAAGCTCAGGGTGCTGCCTGCATAGTATGCCCTTAGTTGGACAGCCTGCATGATTGGCGGGCAGCCTGACATGCATTCATGCCAGGCTGTCCTTCAAATTCTTTGGACAGACATGCCCCCTTTTTGGGCATGTTCTCCCTTTTGGCAGGTCTGGTCACGTGATTCGCACCAGTGGCCACCCTTTTACCCCGCCCATTGACTGCCTGCTTCACTGGACACTGCTGTTAGGGGGTATGGATTTAATTGAAAGATGAAAGATATAAATTAGAGAGAGATTAGCATAGAGTATGTGCTTTCTTATAGCTGCATCCTATGAGTTTCCCTCCAGCACCATCTCCATCAGATACATGACGCTTGGGAGGTATGATTGTTTTAATGTTTTTGGTCGATAAGATTCCGTAATTAGGCCCATCATAATTGTCAGCACCAGGCCTAGTGTGCTTTTAATCCGGCCCTGGTGTCATGGTGTGTGTGTCTGTGTCATTGTGTGTCTGTGTCATGGTGTGTGTCTGTGTCATTGTGTGTCTGTATGTGTGTTTGTGTCATGGTGTGTGTGTGTGTGTTTGTGTCATGGTGTGTCTGTCATTGTGTGTGTGTGTCTGTGTCATAGTGTGTGTGTGTCTGTGTCATTGTGTGTCTGTGTCTGTGTCATGGTGTGTGTGTGTGTGTCATTGTGTGTGTGTCATTGTGTGTGTGTCTGTGTCATTGTGTGTCTGTGTCATGGTGTAGCTGTGTGTCTGTGTGTATTTAAAAAGTGTTTTTACTCACCTTTTCTTTTTCTCCCCACGCCGTGCTGGTCTCCCCTCGACTGGCCCTGCCTCTATGGCTGAGATCATCAAGCATGATGATCTGAGCCAATCCAATGCTGGAAATTTACTGTTAACAGAGTATGTTGTGAATGATCTGGATAAACTAGGAAAATGCAGGAAATTTGCTTAATTGGAAATATAACGAATGGCGGGTCATTGGGCCTCGAAGGTTGTCTAAAACTGTCTTATAATTAACTATAGTAATAGTAACCATAAATAGCATTAGCGAAATCAACTCTTAGCATGGTTTATTTCATTTGGTAAATTCTGCTACAAAGATAGTTGTACAATGAGTTTCAAAGGAGCTGTTTTTATACAGGGCAATAAATCCAGATAATTATGCAAATAGCGGAAAACATTATTTGGTGGACTGTTCACTAAAGAGTAAGCTGGAGTGAATTAAAAGTCAAGTAGCAAAACTCAAATTCTAAAGAGGCCCTGGCACACCATAGCTCAGTGAACAACTGTTTTATTGGATCAAAGTGCACATCAGTGATGTTTCGATCTCGTGATAAGGTCAAAACTTTACCAGTGTGCATTTTGATCCAATAAAACTGCTATTTCCTTTTGGGCGCAGTATAGGCAAGGTTAAAGTGTTTTCTTTGGTTGGAGTCACCCTTTAAATCCATATATTGCTCCTCAAGTCACATTTGTTTAGTAACTTGGTCTGGTACCTAGCAACTCTGCAGCATGATTAAACTATACAAATTGCACCATTTTAAATGACAGACCAGATGATATTATGCTTACATCTTTAACCCCTTAAGAACCACGGCCATACTAGGTACGTCAGACAAAAACGGTCCGCAGCATTCCTAATTACTTACCCGATCACTGCCGTTCCCACGCCGGCGATTGGTGTTGCTCCCATTCTGGGGGGACTGCCTGACACGCGTATATATAATATATAATAACTATATATATTGTGTGTATATATGCATATATATATTATAAAAAATAATAATAAAAAAAAATAATGAAAAAATTATATATATGTGTGTGTGTAATTTTATTCTAACTGTATTTTGAAATTATATATATATGTATATATAAATAAGTAAAAATAGAAATATACATATGTCCATATCCATAATTACATTAATAATTTCATAAATATACACATAGACTTCAAATATATTAATATGTATATATATATATATATATATCAAATTTTTTTGTGCATATTTATGTAATAAATTTGGGGGACCTGCCTGACAACCCACGCCGAAAGTCCAGAGAATTAAATTTGCTAGCACTGTACTTAACCCTGTAACTTTCCAGGACACCCTAAAACCTGTACATTGGGTGTACTGTTTTACTGGGGAGACTTCGCTGAACACAAATATTAGTGTTTCAAAACAGTAAAACATATCACAGCGATGATATATTCAGTGAAAGTGAAGTTTCTTGCATTTTTCACACACAAACAGCACTTTCACTGATGATAAACTTGTGATACGTTTTACTGTTTTGAAACACTAATATTTGTGTTCAGCAGAGTCTTCAGAGTATAACAGTTCCCCACATGTACAGGTTTTTGAAAGTTACAGGGTCAAATATAAGGCTTGATTTTCTGTTTTTTTTCACATAAAAATTTGCCAGATTGGTTATGTTGCCTTTGAGAGCGTATGGTAGCCCAGAAATGAGAATTACCCCCATGATGGCTTACTATTTGCAAAAAAAGACAACCCAAGGTATTGCAAATGGGGTATGTTTTTTGTTCAGTCTTTTTTAGTAGCCACTTAGTCACAAACACTGGCCAAAGTTAGCATTCATAATTGCTTTTTCCATTTTTAACACACAGACAAATATAAATGCTAACTTTGGCCAGTGTTTGTGACTAAGTGGTTACTAAAAAAGAAAGACTGGACATACGCCATATTGAATACCCTGGGTTGTCTACTTGGAAAACAGTAAATAGTATGTGTGGGTACAGTAAATGAGTATAAGGAAAATTACAGCTAAACACAAACACTGCAGAAATGTAAAAACAGCCCTGGTCATTAATGGTAAGAAAATTTAAAAACGGTCTGGTCACCAAGGTGTTACATAGAAACATAGAATGTGACGGCAGATAAGAACCATTCGGCCCATCTAGTCTGCCCAATTTTCTAAATACTTTCATTAGTCTCTAGCCTTATCTTATAATTAGGATAGCCTTATGCCTATCCCACGCATGCTTAAACTCCTTTACTGTGTTAACCTCTACCACTTCAGCTGGAAGGCTATTCCATGCATCCACTACCCTCTCAGTATCAGTAAACTTCCTGATATTGTTTTTAAACCTTTGTCCCTCTAATTTAAGACTATGTCCTCTTGTTGTGGTAGTTTTTCTTCTTTTAAATATAGTCTCCTCCTTTACTGTGTTGATTCCCTTTATGTATTTAAATGTTTCTATCATAACCCCCCTGTCTCGTCTTTCCTCCATGCTATACATGTTAAGATCCTTTAACCTTTCCTGGTAAGTTTTATCCTGCAATCCATGAACCAGTCTAGTAGCCCTTCTTTGAACTCTCTCTAAGGTATCAATATCCTTCTGAAGATAGGGTCTCCAGTACTGTGTACAGTACTCCAAGTGAGGTCTCACCACTGTTTTGTACAAAGAATATATGTAGGTTTGTTAATTACTACAATATTTACTGCATTATTTTCCCTACTGGTCATCTTATGGAGTCCTTATGCTTCCTATTTTGCTGTTGCCTGTTGCCTTTAAAATTCCTAAGTTTTCTATATATATTTTCTTAGATCCACATGCAAATATTCCCATGATACCCAATCAGAACATAACTTGACCGTACTGAAGGCCGATAACGTCAATGGGCTGAATGATGAAGAACTAAAGATCCTTCTCTTCCAGAATGACCATTCTTTAATGCCGGGGGTCAGTGTGAACTTGTCGCTAATAAAATGCATTCTTAAAGTGTTCCACATATTTAAGATGAAGTCTTAACATGGTTTTTAGTGGCAATATGATAGTTCCATTCCGCTTTGCAGTGCAGTACTAGAAAGGCATAACCAGATAGCGGTGTTCTATTTTTAAGCAGTTTAACAGTGAATTAGGGTCATCTTTCACAGGCCACTATCCCAGGTGTAAATTTAGTATGGTGCAACATAACTTCACCTTCGCTATACTGTCATAGGGGGCTAGACTCTGGGCTGCTGTGGAACCTAATACGATGTTAAAAACATTCAAAAATGTTTTAACAGTGAAATGAGGATGATGCATGGGAACTCCAGGTGCAATAACCACTTAAATGAGATGAAGTGGTTATGGTGTCTGTGTTGTGCCTTTATGCTGTCTCGTAAAATAGAGGCATAAAGAAAATTACAAAGCTCCTGATGACATGTTATACATAATGACACATGGTGACATGCACAACTTGTACATGAAGACAATTAAAAACTTTTCCTTACTTTTTCATTTCTTTAGAACTGTAAAAATAATCTAAGAGCTCTAAAACAAACAGAACACAGCTTAAAGGGGCACTCTAAGCATCAGAACTACTACAGCTTCATTCTGGTGCAAATATACTATCCCTGCAGTCTTAGCAAAAGGCTGTGTCTACATTGCATTCTACAGCTACCTCTAGTGGCTTTCACTCAGAAAGACACTAGAGGAGCTTTCGTGAGCTGTTCTGCAATTTTTGCAGGACCAATGTTTGCAGGGCACAAATACTCCCCATTGAGATGCATTGAGCCATACATGCAGTAGCTAACCAAATAAATCTCTATATAGACATTAAAGTTCTTTATTGTAGGGAGGATATGCTAGGAGTATCCTGTTCTTTTCCTATGGGCAAACTGTTTTGCCCTCTTACCTGGGTCCTTCTGTGTGCCAAGGATCCTCATGTACCTACTTCTACAGAGCCACCCTTCAGCAGAGCTGCAACACTGAGCACTCTCAGCCAATTCTCAGCTGATAGCCAATTGAAGTACTATCAGCCAATTTGATGTACTATTTTCTTACTTGTAGTACTAGCAGCCAGCTGGCAAATAGTTACAAAAACTCTTGACAGTGCGAGAACTAACCATGTGGCAGCTAGCTAGCTGCCAGATTTCAAATGAAAACAAAAATAACAATTATGGTTAATATGAGTATAAAGAAAGTTTAAAAACTCCATTGTGCCACTTGACATGCATTTATATGTATTGAATCACATCTGACACTTTTCTGCCCAGCCTCCCAATTTATCCAAGTCGAAGTGTAGAGATCCCTCTCTTGTGTCTAACATTCCAGAGATCTTCCTCAAAACCATTGTTTGGAGTTTAAATTAACTATTTTTTTTATTATTAGGTTTGTGTGAAATATCTGCACGACAAGTGTGATCAAGATAAGTGCTATTGGCTTCATATGTGCGGTTACTTCATGCGTGGGGAATGTAATCGGCGTACATGCAAAAGATCCCACAACATACTAGAGGAGAGCACCAATCTTCTCATCAAAAGGTTTGGAATCCCTGCTGTATCTGTTGAGAATTTCCAGATGCTCGCAGTTCTTAAAAACATTCAGATTCTACAAACTCAGGGGGAGCAAACAGGAAGAGGAAGGGGCAGAGGTGCATCCAGGGGTAGAAGAGGAGGCAGAGGAAGAAATAATGTACACAAAGGTATGATCAAGTAAATCGCTTTGTATATTTTAAAGTAAGCACAAAATAGTTTGAAATGTTGTTATAAAAGAATAAATGCTGCAATAATTTAGTCATCTTACTGCCACTAAATGAATTGCTCTAAAAACATTTTCTTTTAGTGTTACAGCATTCCTGTATTCATTTATATAATGGACCCCACCCAATTTTTCAGAAACATCAATGTTTTACATTGCCAGAGAAAATGGACAGCATCTTGCACCAAAATCACTATGTGGCTATTAATCATTTCTTCACAGAAACATGTAAACCTGTTCTGTGAACAGGGACAGGTTTATACGTTGGGTGCGTATAGGCACTCAATTAAGCGCCCTTGCTCCTCCCTCAAAATGGTAGATAAAATTTGTTTAATTATTTTATCTAAAAAAAACATTTATTGATATGACAATGCATATACCTGCTTGTAATGTATTATGTTTGAATCTGGAAGTATAGTGAATGAATGCAACTGTGAAAATGCATCCAATGTTCAACATAAAGGATTCCCCTGGGCAGATAGGGGTTGTCAATGGTTAGGGGGTAGGATAAAGGGGATGCATTGTAACAGGTAGGGAGAAGGCTTAAAAAGGGGTGATGGGGAGGGGACTCATCAGTCGATGAAGTGGAGTTGTATGAGCCTATCTTTTTACCTGACTGTTTAATGGCGTTGAGGGCTATGAAGAAGAAAAAATAAAGTAAAAATAATAGTAATTTAAGTGAAAGGTTTTGGCTAGCTCAGTGACATGGCAACAGTGACCCAAAGTTGCGCAGATAGACCTCCTGCAGGCTTACCAGCAGTCAAATGGGTTAGGGTCCTTGGAGGAGGTTCTGGCAAGTATGCAGTGGTGTGCAGATGTGTCATTGGTTCAGGGAACTCTCCCTCCATGGTCTGAGGGCTCGCAAGTCCAGGCCTCCCTCATGTCTATAACCTACTCAAGTGAGGTGAGGAGGTAGGATGACGCAAGGCTGGGTTCTTTTGTTTGCTCATTCTGATGCTATGGATTTTTTGGACAATTTGCGCTTAGTTCGAGGGAAAGGAATCTTTTTTGGAAAAGAAATTGGCCAAAGAGACTCATCTCGGGAGGATGAGTTTCCCCCTTTTGCAAATCTGCATGTTTCACTGTTAAAATTAGTAGACAGAATAGTCGCATCATTTGAATAGGGCATTAGAACTGCTTCAGGAGGCTGGAGCGGGCACATTGCTGGCCAAATCAGACATTGAGTCAGTTCTCCGGCTTCTGCTGGTACATCCTGTATGTTTTGAATTTATTAGGATGACAATTTGAATTGAAACGTTTATCCTGACTTCTGAATCCCTTTGACCTTGGCCATCCTTATTGACTCTGTTTATCCATTAGCCCAACCATTCTAAGGACTGGTATACGGAAAGTCTATTTATTGTGATTTGGTCTGTGTGTTTTGGTTCCACCCTATCATGACAGTTGTCAGACGAGAGGAGGGGTATTGCTTCTGACTCAGGGGGTTTGGAGGCAACTTTGTTGTACCTAACAAAATTATATTCTGAGATTAGGTTTTGTGCAGCGGCAGAAAAGGACTTAGTGACTTTGTCTTTTTTATTGTGTTTATTCGGGGGAAAGGACGTAACTAAAGAATTTTACATAAAGCGAGTCCTGCGAATTTGGAAGAGAAAGGAAGGGACTGATGGGCACCAGCTGGTTACTGTCAAGCTCCTCCGGTGTATGTTTCAGTCCATTGCTCATAAACTAATCGGAATGGTAAAGGGATTATGATTGGAGCTACAGGAGAGGCTTTTTCTCAATTAGCTTATTTTGTTGTTTTTTGAGTTGTCAAACAGCAGGAGCAGGCCACTTATTGGTGCATCAAAATGGTTTTCATTTGACTTGTTTTTAATGTTCCAGTGTGTTATACATAGGCTTGTTGGTGGATGAATAGGATGTGGCTCAGTATTCGTTGCACTCTTTGCAGATTGCTTGGATTTTCTGGTACTGCAATATGGCATTTGCGTAGATTGCAATTAACGTTTTTGACTGTATGTGTTTCATCATCTTGTATAAAATTATTTTTTTCATAGCAACTGTCCTTGTTATGTCTGGGTCTTTGTTATGTCAGGGCAGTTGTACATATATTGGGTGGCACGTGCTGAGGAAAGAATATTTTTATGCAATTTAGGTTTTCTGTTAGAGGTAGCATGTGTTTGTTGGAAGAGGCTAATGGGGTGTTTTTGGGGAATAGATATATTTTATATATATATATATATATATATATATATATATCCAAGAAAATACCGGCACTTCAGGAATTTTGCAATCTTTCAATATTCTTTATTTCACATAGGACATCAACGTTTCATCTCCTCATGGAGCTTTCATCAGGACACCAAATCAATTAAAATTAAAAGGCTTATATAGGAGATTTCATATTGTCCCAAAATATGGTCCCTTTATTTACATCTCTCTCGAAATCTTCTTAATTCACAAGTACAAAAAGTTCCTAAATATATGTATTAAAAAGATAAAATCAACGGTACTATAAATGCATATTCAAGGACAATGTCCATCGGCTATAATGAGCCAATTCCAGGATAAAACATCTTCGTGAGTAACTCCTTTATGTTATGGAGAACTAAGTCTGGACAGTCACAGGAAAATTGAAAAGGAGCATTTCTCATTCAGACCCCTAGGTGAAAGGGTATTGAGCTGTGTTATCCAGTACGTCTCCCTTTGTAATAGTAGTCTGCCCCGATCTCCCCCACGAGCTGGAATAGGGACGTGATCGATCGCCACACACCTTAAGGATGAGAGTGGATGTTGTAACTCAAGAAAATGTCGGGCCACAGGTTTGTCCGACTTGCCATCACGATAGGCTAGACGGATACTAGATCTGTGACCCCTGATTCTCTCACAAAGTGCCGTCTCTGTTTTGCCGACATAATTAAGGCCACACAGGCAGGTCAACTTGTAAATGACAAACTCACTCCGACAGTGAATTCGATGTTGAATTCGATATACCTTGCCCGTGTAAGGATGACTAAAGGTTTTGGAAGGGATGATATGTCCACACGTGACACATCCCAAACACCTTACACACCCCACGTTCTTGGTATCTTTTATTGTCGGACCATAGCAATGTTGTGGATCTGTTTTCACTAACATATCCTTTAAATTCCTGTTTCTTCGGAAACAAAACAGCGGTTTCTGGCGGAGATTCTTAGGGAGAGTAGGATCCAATGCCACTATATTCCAATTCTTCCGAACAGATGAAGTTAAATCTGTACTGGCTGTGTTGAAAAGCATTGGAAAAATAGGTCTCGAGTTGGCCGCTTTCACTTCCCGGACAAAAATTAGACAAAGTTCAGAATGACTATGCCGAACATAGAGTTTATAAATGGTTGTCAGGGGAGACTAGTCGACCGTACTCGAGACCTTATCAACAACGTATAAGAAAACCCAGAGGCTCCACAGTGGATTGTACATCAGGAGAATCTGCTTCGGATACAGACAATATTAATACTCAGGTAGAATTTGATATAACCAAACCGTCCACTAGAAGTGATAAAAATGTGCCTTTTTTAGAACCAGGTTTGGGACTTACCAGAGAACCCATGAGTTTGGGGGTACGAGGACCAGAAGCAGAATTTCTATCCACGGGAACAACATCCGGAGAGGCCAGAAGGGGAAGAAACACCGGTCACAGAGGTCGACCACCCAGAAGGTAGCAGACAACCCAATTATTAATCTTTCACACAGAATGTTAACCACCAGTGAAATTACTGTATTGTCTAAAGGCTTAACTTTTGTACCAAAAACGGGTGCTGACCGCTTTGAATGGGAGGTTGATCAGCTTAAATTCAATCTTAAACTAAAATTAGCTGAATTTTTTAAAGTACCAACACCCACAGAAAAACAGAATGAAATTTTTAGATTAAAAAGTACGTTTGACCCTCCTGCTACTAACGCATCACTGAAGGTATTTGCAAACAATATTCGAAATGATACTAAAGAGTTTACCTATTATAAAGAACCTACTAGGAATGCCAATATTTCCAAAAGTGAAAGAGAGGCTCTGAAGAATCTTGCGAATGATCTATCAATTGTTGTCCGTCCTGCGGACAAAGGGGGAGCTATCGTCATCATGCAGTAGGAGGACTATAAATCAGAAATCTTGAAGCAACTAACAGATCCCAAGGTGTATCGACATCTGGATAAAGATCCTGTGCACAATTCAGTAACATCATTATGAATACATTAAACAGAGGCCTTGAAGCCGGATGTCTATCACAGGAGGAATTTGATTTCCTATTTGAAATACATCCAAGATGTCCCATACTATACACTCTTCCTAAGGTTAATAAAAATCCTGTACAACCTCCTGGTCGTCCTATTGTGTCGGCCATAGGAGGGTTATTAGAACCCATTGGCAAATGGTTGGATAATATATTAAAAAAACTAGTGATGAAGTTACCAACATGTGTTAAAGACACCTCAGCAGTGATTAAAGGGACTCTATAGTCAACATATAAAAGCAAGAAAGACAGGCCCCCCAGCCTTCCTTCTTGCTTTAATATGAACTTTCATTGATTAAAAATAATTTTCGGAGTGTTTTTATATTAAAAACTTACCTCCGTTCCAGCGACGAGCTCCCAGCCATGCCGCACCCCCTTTTTCGTCAAAATGCCGAAATAGCGGGGCCCAATAGGACGCTTCTCTGAGAGAAGCGTCATCGCGATGTGGTGCGCATGTGCGGCTTCGCACTGCACCAATCGCGTTCTTCATAGAGCGGCATTGACAGCCGCCCTATGAAGAAACTGAGCGCTTTACCGCGCATGTGCGCGGAATGCGCGTTCGTGAGCTGAGCTGTCTGACTGACAGCTCAGCTCGCTTTCTAAAACTAACAATAAGGGGGGGGACCTACTGTCCATTCAATCACAGTTCAAAAGAACTTTCCCACGCTGTGTAAAATGACACAGAGCACTGTGATTGGATGGCTTGAAATCCATCCAATCACAGTGCTCTGTGTCATTTTACACAGCGTGGGAAAATTCTTTGGAAATTTCCCACGCTGTGTAAAATGACAGAGAGCACTCTGATTGGCTTAACCCCTTAAGGACACATGACATTATTCCAGAAGTTTGGTCCTTGGTCCTTAAGGGGTTAAACCAGCCAATCAGAGTGTTCTTAGCCTAATTGCAGGGCGTGGCAAGGCTTTATAAGCCTTCCCCCGCCCTGCAAAGCTCAGTCTGCACAGAACTGGGTGAACATGGATTGTTTTTTTTGCGTTCGTTTTTTTTGGTTTTTTTTAATTGCGTCGGTTATTATGGCTTTTTATTTGGCCTTTTTTGGGGCTGAAGAAAGAAGATTTTAGAAGAAAGAAAACATCGAATGGTAAGTTGTTTTTATCAAATTTTTTTTTTTTTTTACAGGTTTTTAGTTAAAGGTCCCCCCCCTCATTATTTTTAGGGTGAGGGGTAGGTAGGGAGATCATTTTTTTGGGGGGGGGAGGGATACTAGGGTCCCCCCCCTTTGTATTTAGGGCCCCCACCCACCGCTCAGGGGTGGGGGCCGGGGGGGACAATAGGTCCCCCCTTATTGTTAATTTTAGGGCCCCCACCCGCCGCACAGGGGTGGGGGCCGGGGGGGGGCAGTTGGTCCCCCCCTTATTTTTAATTTTAGGGCCCCCACCTGCCGCACAGGGGTGGGGACCGGGGGGGGGGCAGTAGGTCCCCCCCCTTATTTTTAATTTTAGGGCGAGAAAAAATGGGTCGCAAGAGAATACTGAGAACGGGCAGCAACTGAAATAGCCTGCCCTTCGGTCGGTCACCGCTCAGTTCTCAAGCTGTTTTTTGCTCATCTTGTACCATTACAGAGAGAACTTCTCTGAAACATATCAGACTGGTCCCACCCATACGGGCAGTCCAGACCCAAAATGCCAGCAAGTTCCCTCTGCACGAGAGACACAGCAACCCCAGACGATAGTTTCAGCCTTGTAAGGCATCATCAGTGAGGCATAGCTGATATCTCCCTAGGCACCGTGAGCAAGGGGTCCACGTCTGGATTATCCCTTAAACTTGTGGAGAGAAAAAATGGGTCGCAAGAGAATACTGAGAACGGGCAGCAACTGAAATAGCCTGCCCTTCGGTCGGTCACCGCTCAGTTCTCAAGCTGTTTTTTGCTCATCTTGTGCCATTACAGAGAGAACTTCTCTGAAACATATCAGACTGGTCCCACCCATACGGGCAGTCCAGACCCAAAATGCCAGCAAATTCCCTCTGCACGAGAGACACAGCAACCCCAGACAATCGTTTCAGCCTTGTAAGGCATCATCAGTGAGGCATAGCTGATATCTCCCTAGGCACCGTGAGCAAGGGGTCCACGTCTGGATTATCCCTTAAACTTGTGGGTAGAAAAAATGGGTCGCAAGAGAATACTGAGAACGGGCAGCTAAAGCCAGCTTGAGTTCTGAGCGGGGACCCACCGAAGGACAGGCTATTTCAGATGCTGTCCGTTCTCAGAATACTCTTGCGACCCGTTTTTTACTCTCCATAAGTTTAAAGGGTAATCCAGACGTGGACCCCTTGCTCACGGTGCCTAGAGAGATATCAGCTATGCCTCACTGATGATGCCTAACAAGGCTGAAACGATCGTCTGGGGTTGCTGTATCTCTCGTGCAGAGAGAACTTGCTGGCATTTCGGATCTGGACTGCCCGTATGGGTGGGACCTGTCTGATATGCTTCAGATATGTTCTCTCTGTAATGGCACAAGATGAGCTAAAACCAGCTTGAGTTCTGAGCGGGGACCCACCGAAGGACAGGCTATTTCAGCTGCTGTCCGTTCTCAGAATACTCTTGCGACCCGTTTTTTACTCTCCATAAGTTTAAAGGGTAATCCAGACGTGGACCCCTTGCTCACGGTGCCTAGAGAGATATCAGCTATGCCTCACTGATGATGCCTAACAAGGCTGAAACGATCGTCTGGGGTTGCTGTATCTCTCGTGCAGAGAGAACTTGCTGGCATTTCGGATCTGGACTGCCCGTATGAGTGGGACCAGTCTGATATGCTTCAGATATGTTCTCTATGTAATGGCACAAGATGAGCTAAAACCAGCTTGAGTTCTGAGCGGGGACCCACCGAAGGACAGGCTATTTCAGCTGCTGTCCGTTCTCAGAATACTCTTGCGACCCGTTTTTTACTCTCCATAAGTTTAAAGGGTAATCCAGACGTGGACCCCTTGCTCACGGTGCCTAGAGAGATATCAGCTATGCCTCACTGATGATGCCTAACAAGGCTGAAACGATCGTCTGGGGTTGCTGTATCTCTCGTGCAGAGAGAACTTGCTGGCATTTCGGATCTGGACTGCCCGTATGGGTGGGACCAGTCTGATATGCTTCAGATATGTTCTCTCTGTAATGTCACAAGATGAGCTAAAACCAGCTTGAGTTCTGAGCGGGGACCCACCGAAGGACAGGCTATTTCAGCTGCTGTCCGTTCTCAGAATACTCTTGCGACCCGTTTTTTACTCTTTAATTTTAGGGCCCCCACCCGCCGCACAGGGGTGGGGGCCGTGGGGGGGGAAGGAGAGTAGGTCTCCTCCCCCCCCCTTCAACCACTATTGTGGCCAGAAAGAGTCCCTGGGGGTTCGGGCTTCAGCTGTCAGCTGAAGCCACTCCCACAGCAGTGCTGACAGCCTCAGCACACAAAGCGCGTGCACAGTGCTTTGTGTGCTGATAGCCCGTCTGAAGTATTCACCCATGCGTGAATACGTCAGACGTGAGGCCTTTTTAGGGCCTCTGAACTCGGAAGTCCCTCTGGTGGCCGTCTGATTGACTGCAACAAGAGGTGTTCCAAGCTTCCAATGTAAACACTGCATTTTCTCAGAAAATACAGTGCTTACAAGAAAAAGGCTGCAGGGAGCTGTAGCACTCATCTGAACAACCTCATTAAGCTGAAGTTGTTCAGGTGACTATAGTGTCCCTTTAAGGAACTGCAACGCATTCAAGTACCACAGGAAGGCATCCTCCTAGCCACCATTGATGTCAGTAGCTTATATACTATAATCCCTCACAAGGAAGTTATACAAGCAATGAGGGAATCTTGAGAAAGCCCTCGGAGAAAGGGTGAAACGCGTTGATCAGGTGTCCACCGAGATCTTGTCTGCAGCATATCCTGCTTAATCGGCTTCTAACTAAAGCCGCATTTGCCGCAAGTTCGTTTTTTCCTGCCAGCATCACAGACAGTTTTCCCGAGTGCACCGGGCAGCTCCTGTCTTCTTGGAGAAATTGCAGCTTCATCCGAACATACAAACGACTGGGCATGGAAGTGTTCTGCTTTATGATGAGTATCTCTTTTTTCGTGTAAGAGTATTTATGTAGGGGGGGATTTTATAACTGGAATAAGTTTTGTAACGGATTTACACTATATACCGTTTCTGTTTCCCTTTTATCCAAGGTATTCTCGCATTTTTGGACCCCTACCTTCCATTACACATTTTTTTTTTGTGCAGGACTCACACTCCTATTTAGTGTACTTTGGATTTTCTATAGTGGTTATTTCCCACAACTGATTCTGGACGATTATTTGCTGGATTTTATTATTTTTTCTTTTTTATCTTTTGTTCCCTATATGGTTTATTGTTTTATATGCTTTTTATTATTTTTTCACTGTTTCTTATTTTGTAGACCCTAATTATTAATAAGGGGATTATCTATTAAGCGCTGAAATTCATATATGTAAGCAATGAGGGAAGTATTGTTACAATACAGTGAAAAAGTCTCTCCGCCCATTGAATATATTATGGAGTTATTACAATTGTGTCTAACTCTCAATTACTTTCGTTTTGAATCCGCCTACTATGTTCAATTAACAGGTACATCGATGGGAGCGCCTATGGCTCCGATGTATGCTAATGCATACATGTTTTCGTTTGAAATTAAACATATTTTGGCCCAACACCATGAGAAGATTCTTAAATACTTACGTTTTTTTTTTAATTCTTTATTTTTGGTGCATTTTGCGTATAACATAGCATGGTATACATAGTTGCCACTGCTTTGTGGTCAGAGTGTAACAGTTATACATCAGGTATGGCATTCAATATGTTTGCACATTTTGTGAGATGGTGGACTGTGTGGTTATAACAAGGTGACCTAGTTGTTTGTATGGTACCGCCATGTCCTGTGTGGTTCTATTTGGAGCTCGGATGAGCTAGTCTATAGTCGCTAGGTATAGTAATGTTGTGTATGTCATGGAGGTGTTGCTCCAATATGTTACAGCGGTGTAAGCTACGTGTCCGAGGAGCAAGTAATAAGTCGTGCTGCTTGACTATGATAATGTGGGGATGTTGGTTACCATGCGGGGCTTGTCTAGTGCTACAGTGGTCTAATGCCACATGGTGTCCCTCCGACATCCTTCTAGTGTTTACCCCTTCTCCCTGGGGGGGGTGTGTTGCTGTGTGAGCAATCTGTGGATTCGTTTTATGCCTGACGTGTATATCAAAGGCCTAGGGCCTTAAAGATTTCGTCGCCTCTCTCGTGTGTTTGCGTGAGTATGGTGAACCAGCAAGTGAGTTGCTTCGCTGTGAGTTTGCCACAAAAAGTAAAAATAATAAGAAATAAATCATACATATCAACTTTAACAAATAACGGCTTTGGAGGGGCCATTAGTTCCAGCAACAGCTGAATGGTGTCCCTTCTTTCCCTCTTGGGGGATATATGACTGTGAGTGTCCCATTCAAGTGGTGGGGTTCGTGTTCCGTCTCAGTTCCTGCGTAGATGCTTCAGATCGGGAGCCTAGTGTTCCGAGTGTGTGGGTTCCGTTGGTGGGTAGGCCCAACGTTGTTAGCAGTGCAGGAGCATCCGTCGGGGCTGTGGCCTTATAGGATTGCCCGTCCTTCGTGACCCACAGGGTGTTTGGGGTAGCCCATCTATAGGTTACGTTTTCCGCCTGTAATGTCATCGTGAGAGGTTGCATGCTCTTACGCCACTGCAGGGTGGCCCTGCTTAAATCTTGAAAAAAGGATATGTGGCCGTTTTCAAAATTGTACGGGGCTTTTCCCTGTAACGCTGCTGTTAGCCCTATTTTATCGGCTACCGTTTGGCATCTGAGGATTATGTCCCTGGGTGCTGCAGTTGGGGCCCTGGGGGATTTGGCTATTCTATATACCCCATCAAACGTAAAGTACTTAGCTCGCTTTGCAGGCATGAGAGTTTCCACCAGCCTCCTCACATATTGCGGCAGTTCCTCCAAGGGGATGGTTTCTGGGACTCCCCTTATCTTTATGTTCTTCCTCCTGCCTCTGTCATCTAGGGTGCTCACTTGTCTGTTGGTGTCAAGTTGGACCTTTTGCAACTGGTGTACCTTGTCGCTCAGTGTCTGGAAGTCCTGTTTCAGGGCTGCGACATCTGTTTCAGTGGCTTGGGTGCGCGCTGTAACAGCTTGTACCTCTGTGGTCAGTGTTGCCAGATCAGCTTCCCACATTTTCTTGAGGTTTGATTGGAGGCTTAAGAGCATCTCCTGTATATCCTGTTTTGTGGCAGTGGTCAAGTGTCCAGGTGTGCTGGCTGTGTCCTGGGTGGCCTGGTGTGGGCTCTGGGGTGAGTACTCACTTTCAGACTGTTGTGGTGTGGGGTCTCTCGTGGGAGAGGGTTCCTGTGAGTCTCTTGATGGCGTTGAGGCTGACCACATCTGGCCTATGTCGCGCTGTGTTTTTGCTGTGGTCGCGGGCGTTTTTTGGGATTTTCTCCCCATTTCTCCGTTTGCCTGGTATAGTGGTAGCAGGTCTGACAGGTCCGGGTCTCCCCAGAGAAAGTGTTCCCCAGCCGTTGCGTGCGTCCGGCCCCAAAGCCTCGTTTGCGGTTTTTCTTGCCCGGCGTCGAAAAGAAAGGCATCGGCCGCTTCCGGACGGTGCCCTGAATGCAGCACCGGTGTTTAGAGGTTTGTGGCTCGCGGGATGCTGGCGATATTCCGCGTTATCGGCTGGTGCACACAGGAGCTGTAGGAAATGGCGACCGCTCCTGTGCGCTGCTTGGCTCCGCCCCCAAATACTTACGTTTTATTGACGATATCCTAATATTATGGAGGGGTGATGAGGAATCATTTACGTCTATGATATATACATTAAATATGATGAACTCTCCAGTGAAATTCACATTCCAATGTAGCAAGTTTCAAATTATTTTTTTGGATGTTCGAATCTTTGTTAACCTCCCTGGCGGTATGATTATGTCAGGAATTTTGTACCAAAAGCGGTACCATTTTTTTGCATTTGAATTACCCGCCCAGTTCCGCCCCCATGTCAGGCATGTCAATCAAATTTTAATTAATCAAATCACATAATTACGTTAAAAGATTATTTAAATATACATGTAGAATTTTAATATATATGCATTTATAGGTATTTAAATTCTACGTGTATACTAATGTAATCTTTTATGTAATTATATGTATTTATCTATATATATATTTGCGCTTATTTGTATTTTATATATATATAGAATGTCATTCTAAGTGTATTTTGTTACCGATATATATATATTAATAACAAAATACAGTTAGAATGAAATTACATATGCATATATAATTTCTATTAAATTTTGTTTCAATATTTTATTTATTTATTATTTTAATGATACGTATATATGTACATCTATTATATATATATATATAATATATATACATATTATATATAAAAATATATTTAATTTATTTTTACACTTGTCTTTTTTTATTTTTTTTATACTTCCCACCAGCAGGGGGACTGTCTGATATTTCAAACAGTCCCCCTGCTGGCAGATCCACAGCCAGCTATAGAGGGCCATGTGATCGCTCTTTGAGAGCGATCACATGGCCCCCGGGGGCCTGATTTGCCGTGGGAGGGCTGCCTGGGCTGTGAGGCAGTCCTCCCGAAGTGGATCGCGGCGGAGGTAAGTAAATCTTATCTACCCCGAGCGTGACTCGGGGTTACCGCTTCTGGCAGCGAAAATTAACCCCGAGTCACGCTCGGGAATACCGCTAGGGAGGTTAAAGATAATAAACTCGGATATACACTGTATTCTAAGGAGATTGATAGAAATAGTATTTTGCATGCGTCCAATTTCCACCCGAAGAGATTGAAGGAATCATTACCCATTTCCCAATTTTTGAGGGTAATACGTAATAACTCAGACCCTACATTAGCAACAAACCAATTAAATCTAATGTATGAGACATTCTTAGAAAGGGGTTATTCAAAAATGGTGTTAAATCGTGCACTGGAGCAGGCAAAAATTCAACTACAGAGCAACTGATACCATCAAGAGTCGACAATACGTTTGATCTTCCCTCAATCTTTTCATACCAAATCATCTCAAGTAGCTTCTGCGGTGCGTGAGAATTGGAGAATATTAAGCAAAGATACAACATTACCAATTTCATTTTCACAAAGCCCAATTATGAGTTATAGAAGAGGCAAACATTTAAGGAACTTTTTAGTTCATACGGATCAGTTTACTAAAATCGTACAGAAAGCGGATAATACTAATCTTGGTTGCTACAGATGTCTCAAATGCACTGCGTGCAATTCTATGACCCCTGTCAAAGAGTTCTCACACCCAAGAACTGGAAAGAAGTACAAAATTAGATACAGAATTACTTGTATAACAACTCATGTGGTATATCAGATTGTGTGCCCATGTGGCTTAGTCTATGTGGGAAAAACTTCAAATGATTTGAGAGAGAGGATGAGGGGACATCAGTCCGCTATACATTTGGCTATTCAGAATAATACAGCTAATACCCCTGTGGCAAGGCATTTTTTGGAGGCTGGACATACACTTCCCTCCCTTAGATTCATGGGC
Organism: Pelobates fuscus; assembly: GCF_036172605.1. Classification (NCBI taxonomy): domain Eukaryota; kingdom Metazoa; phylum Chordata; class Amphibia; order Anura; family Pelobatidae; genus Pelobates; species Pelobates fuscus. The sequence goes on from NC_086319.1 coordinate 165,208,830, forward strand.
ATTGATCATGTCCCTGCCCTATCCAGAGGAGGTGACAGAGATACACGTTTATTACAGAGGGAAGCGTATTGGATCTACACCCTTTACACTATGTCCCCACATGGACTCAATGAAAAAAATCCACTATATTGCTTTCTACCTAAAAGATAAATATTTTTATCATTACTATAATATATTGTTGAGTACAATACATCAGTGGTAAAACATTTTTTAACATTTCTTGTATATATCTGTGATATTTTCTAGGAGTTTGTATATCTAGTTATTATAGATTTTGATTTAGTTATTTTCGGCTTTATGTTGAGTAATCTTAGCTGATTCCTAATTAGATTATAACAACCTTAACCACGTATGGTTCCATTAACTATGAATTGAATATGGTGAACTCTGTGTATAAATGAATTGACTATGTAATTATCAAGACAGGATTAAGTATTATCTACTTGCAGCAGCTAAAAGTAGTCACATTTTAGTTTAATGAGGGCTACAATTAAGCTAGCCACTGATATTATAACTTAAAGACCATAAGCCTTTATACTGAGTTTAATGTGCATCAACTGCCTGGTGTGGGAGTCCTTAGTGATGGGAGTGATACTCCCTGGTTATTTGGGATTATTTAGCTATGTGGCACTTTAATTACTAAAAAAAAAATGTATAACTCCCTTTACTCCTGAGTAATTTAAAGGAACACTATAGTCACCTAAATTACTTTAGCTAAATAAAGAAGTTTTAGTGTATAGATCATTCCCCTGCAATTTCACTGCTCAATTCACTGTCATTTAGGAGTTAAATCACTTTGTTTCTGTTTATGCAGCCCTAGCCACACCTCCCCTGGCTATGATTGACAGAGCCTGCATGAAAAAAAACCTGGTTTCACTTTCAAACAGCTGTAATTTACCTTAAATAATTGTATCTCAATCTCTAAATTGAACTATATTCCTATACAGGAGGCTCTTGCAGGGTCTAGCAAGCTACTAACATAGCAGGGGGTGAGGGGAGGGGGGTAGGTGTTACCAACGCCCTCTGGGTCTGGATGGTCCCGTGTCCCCGTCAGGGCCAAATCTATATCCTCAGTTGCTGTGTTTAGTGGCTTGATGTACTAGGTGTATTGTATTGTGGTCAGTCCCTGTCCCACCCGCTCGTCTGTGCGGTCTTTGTCCCCGCTGTATGTCTGGTCAGTCCTTGAGGAGTGTTTGGAAGTCGGGTTTCGCTGTGGTCAGTATCCAGTGTGTCCACATCGCCATGTATGAGCTCTTCCATGCGCCTGAACCAGGCAGATACAGGTGGCGGGGTTCGTTGTTTCCAGTACAGTGGAATTAGGCTTTTGGCGGTGTTTAGTATCCTGATCGTCAAGGATTTTTTATAGGTTGGGCTACGGGCTGTGGTGTGGTGCAGGAGGAAGACTGCTGGGTCCAGTTGGGGAGGTATGTCAGAGAAGCGTGTGAGAATCGCGTGGATCGCTGCCCAGTAGGGTTGGATCAAGGGGCATGTCCACCAGATGTGGAAGAAAGAGCTCTGTGCTTTCTCACATCTCCAACAGTTGTTGGTGGTGGTGGGGTCATAGGAGTGGGTGGCCTGGGGCGTGCGGTACCAGTGGGATAGCACCTTGTATGCCGTTTCCTGTATGCCACTGGATGTCGCACAGTGAAGGGAAAGGGTACAGATCTTTTCCCATTGGGTTGACGAGAGTGTGGTCCCCAGGTCCGTTTCCCATTTACCCATGTAGCTCGGTGGGGGTAGCCTCTTCGCTTCCATGAGGAGGCCATAGAGCGTGGACAGCCCCTTTGCCAGCGGGTCTGGGTCTTGGCAAAGCGTTTCAAAGTCCGTAAGTGGCCTGTGGGCGTGGGCGTTTCTGGTGGTGGTGAGCAGGTAGTCTAGTAGTTGCCTATATTTGAACAGCGTCATGAATGTCGGTCTCTCCGCGGGCATCAGGGACTCAAGCGTCCGCACCGTGCCGTTGGTGGTGGCATGGCAGAGTCTAGGTAGTGGTTTTCCCAACATATGTTGGAACGGGCCAGCGTCTAGTCCGGGTGGGAAGGCGTCGTTGTGGGTCAGGGGGAGGAGTGGAGAGATGGGCGTGGTGAGTGAGGAGGACGTCCCCAGTTTGTGCCAGACCAGTAAGGTCGCCCTAATTAGGGGGTGTGAATTAGCCAGCTGTCTACCCTGGTGGTGGTCTAGCCATGGAAGGAGCCCTATCGGTCTGGTTATCTGGTCTGACTCTACTTCCTTCCACAGTTTGTGGACCCCTGTTTTGGACCATTCCACTATCCTCTGGAGGTGTGTTGCTTTGTAGTAGACCTGGAAGTCTGGGAGGGCCAGGCCCCCCTTCCGCTTGGGTAGCGTGAGTGTGTCGTGTTTGACCCGTGCCTGCAGGTTGTGCCATGTAAACCTGAGGGCCATGGAGCGCAGTGTTGAGAAAAAAGCCTTGGGAATGTGGATTGGGAGCGTCTGGAACAGATAGAGCACCCTGGGCAGGATGTTCATCTTCAGTACTCCTATCCGGCCAAACCAGGAGAGACGGACCTTGGTCCATTCCTCTAGGTCTCTGCGTATAGTGGTCAGGATGGGTTGAAAGTTAGTGGCGTAGAGGTGTGTCAGGTCCCTCGGTATGGTGGTGCCTAGGTATTTTATGGTAGTGTCTGACCATTGAAATGGGAGCGTGTGTTTCAGGGCATCTGCTCTGCTGGGGAGGATCGAGACATTCAGCGCTGAGGACTTTGTGAGGTTGATTTTGAAGTTAGAGAGCTGACCGTAGAGTCGGAACTCTTCCATGATTGCGGGCATGGATGTTTCGGGCTGGGTGACATAAAACAACAGATCATCCGCAAAGGCGGCCACTACGTGTCTCGTCTGCCCTACTTGCAGTCCTCGAATGGTCGGGTTGTCTCGGACTGAGTTAAGGAATGGCTCTAGTGCCAGCACGAACAGTAGGGGGGACAGAGGGCATCCCTGTCTTGTGCCGTTCCGAATGGGGAATGGGTTCGTGAACGACCCGTTCACACATACCCTTGCTGTGGGCGTAGAGTACAGGGCCCTAATCCAACACATCATATGTGGGCCCAGGCCTATTGCCTCCAGTACGGCTAGCATGAAGCCCCAGTCTATGCGATCGAAGGCCTTCTCCGCGTCTGTGGAGAGCAAGAGAAGGCCTTCCCTTCTGGACTGTGCTGTGTGTATCAGGTCAAGTGTTTGAACGGTGTTGTCCCGTGCCTCCCTCCGTGGTGTAAATCCTGTTTGATCTCTGTGTATGAGGTCAGGGAGGTAGTCTTGTAATCTGCGGGCTAGGATTTTTGTGAAGAGTTTGAGGTCACAATTTAGCAGGGAGATAGGCCTGTAGCTTGCACAGTATTCCGGGTTTTTGCCTTCTTTTGGGATTAGGGAAATATTGTCCGCTAGAGTCTGTGTGGGTAGTCTAGTTCCGTCTCGAAGGGCGTTGAGGGCAGTCAGGAGGTGCGGTGATAATACGTCTGCAAATTTTTTATAGTACCTAGTGGGGAGGCCGTCGGGGCCCGGGCATTTACCCTGTTTCGACGTTTTAATGGCCCAGGCAAGTTCGTGCGGTGCGATCGGTTCGTCTAGGGTGTTCGTGGCGTCTCGGGGGAGGCGTTTGTGAATGCATGTGTGTAGATATTGTCTGGTCTCAGGTAGGTCGTCCCCCAAACGGTGTATGGCGTAATATTCCCGTATGGCCGCTGCCATATCTCCAGGGAGGTGTTTTAGGCGCCCGTCTTTGTCGCGGATTTTAGGGATGTATGATTCTGCCCTTTTCTTGGCTATCATGCGGGCCAACAAGGCACCGCATTTGTTGGCGTTTGTATGGAAGAAAGCTTTGGAGCGCAGGTGTGCCCTTTGGTAGTTCGTGTTCATGATGGAGGCCGGCTCCCTGCGCAGTGTCAGTATTCTGGTCCCATCACTTTGGAGACTGGTTAGTTTGTGTCTGGCCTCCACCACCTGTATGTCCGCGATTATGGCCGCCAGTCTAGCTGCCTTTTCCCTTTTTATAGCTGCGCCTTTGGCTATGAAGTAACCCCGGATAACGCATGTGTGAGCCTCCCACACACAGGGGTGTCACGTCAGGGGTAGCGTTGTCTGCAAAGTATTGGGTGAGTTTGGTTCGAGTTTCCGTGGTCACTATCAGGTCGCTAAGTAGGGCTTCGTTTAGCCGCCAGTTACTGCACGTCGGTCTGTAGAGGGGCGAAGTCAACGTCATGGTAAGTGGTGCGTGGTCCGACCAGGTCGCGGTGCCTATGTTCACCGTCTTGACATCCGTCAAGTAGTAGTGTTGCATGAAGAAGTAGTCCAGTCTAGAGTATGTTTTATTTGGGTTGGAGTAGAAAGTATAATCCCTATCGTCAGGGTGTGTTGCTCTCCAGCAGTCTATCAGGCGTTGGTCTCTAAGGGTTTTGTTGATGGTGGCTAACACGTGTCGGGGTAGCGTCGAGGTGCCCGCAGATGTGTCAAGGGTCGGTTGTAGGGCTACGTTAAGGTCTCCCCCCAGGATCAAACAGCCTTCTGTAAACCCCATGATGGCTTTCATCGTCTTAGTCATGAAGCGGTGTTGTCCGGTGTTTGGGGCATACAGGTTGGCTAGCGTGTATGTACGGTCGGCTATCGTTCCCTTAACACATATAAATCTACCCCAGTCGTCTTTCAGGGTTGCTGTAGGTGTAAAGTGTAGGGATTTGTGGAAAAGTATAGCCGTTCCCTTGGACTTCCCTATAGGGTTGTTGCTAAGAAAGCATTGGGCGAACCTCTTGTCAGTCAGTCTAGGGGTCAGACCCTATTTGAAATGGGTTTCCTGTATGAACACTATGTGTGCTCTTTGGCTGTGGAATTGGCGGAGCGCCTGTGATCGTTTTTACGGGTTGGTTAAGGCCTTTAGCATTAATAGAGAGAATGTTGATGTCCGCCCTTGTCGGTGGTTTCGGGATCTGCATGGTGTAGCCCTGATAGGTGCTCTGCCCGGGGGTAGTGGGGGTGGGTAGGTGGTGGATCTGTGGGCTGTGTCGCGTCCCAAGTACCGGGTGGGCTCAGGGGAGGCGCGTCTCAGGGGTGTGAGAGGAGAGTGTTACCTGAGCAGGTTGTGTCTGGTAGGGCTCCTCCCCGAGTCCCCTCGCAGGCACCGCAGCCGAACTTTAGTGCCTAGGAGTAGTTGCAAAGACAAAATAAACACAAGTCAAACAATAAACAATGAAATGCATGGTAAATGACTTGGGTGTAGGCAGAGGTGGAGTCGTCCCGTCCATGTTGGGCGGTCCGGTCGAGTCCCCTTGCCTTTTTTCTGAACACCCCGGCCAAGTGGGAACGTGGCCTACTTATTACAAAATGTCTCTCGGGTATGCTCGGTCCCTATCCAGGGTCCCGATTCAGAGAGAAAAAAAAGAAGAAGACGGGGCGTCTCCTCGCGGGGGCACCTGTAGCGGTAACGAAAACTCCCACGCGGAAGACCCCTCCAATGTCCCCCTACCCGCCCCGCCCAAAGAGTACTCTAGCCCCTGTAGTAGTAGTTATCGTGTGAGTGGGGTGTCGTGAAGTTTGAGTGTGTCGTGCGAACCAGTTGTCAGGCCTTGTGTGCCGTGTGAGGGTGTGAGCTCCGGGGCATGTTGTGTTAAGTGGGGTGTTGTATTGTGGTCCTGTGCCTAAGTGGCGAGTGTTAGTATGGTGGTTGTACCCCCCACTTGCCCTCCCTCCCCCATCCCAAGGTCCCAGTAGCGTGGTCGTTGGAAGAGGTTGGGCCTTCCGTCTAGGACTCGGTGCCTCCAGTCCTGGCGGTCTCAGGATGTGCAGCGGCCCCAAGTTTCTGTGTCTCAGCGGCCCGTGCCGGGTAGTGTGGCAGTGTGTCTTTCCCCCAATGGTGGCCCGGCCGGCTAGGGGCATGTCCCCCGTCGGTGTGGTGTGTGGAGCATATAGTAGGCGGTTGTGATGTACAGGCCGCTGAGTTGACTAGCCCCCCGTTCATGCCCCCCACCCAAGAGTGAGACAAGAATGGGAGTCCAGCAGTTCGGTGCGTCTAGTGGGGTGTAGTATGGTAGGCCCCAGGGCAGATTATAGTCTACAGGCAGTTACCGTGATCGGTGGGGCTCAGAGTCTCTCCGGTGCGGTGCAACTCAACGTGGGTTACCGGCTGGTCGTACCGTCTCCATTCTGGGTCTGGTTCTCCTTCGTGGCAGTGGGGTGTCTTGTGCCGGCCTTGGTGGGCTAGCGTAGAAGTCTAGCGGGTCGGGCCATGCCATGTTTAAGGGTGGCAGATGGAGCTCGTCGGTGAGATCTTGCAGGTCTTGTTGGTTACGTACCGGCATGGGACCGCTAGGTGTGGTGGCCGTTAGGCAAGTTGGGAAAGTCCACCGGTATCTCACCTTCTGTGCCGTCAGGGCCCGGGTGAGGGGTTTCAAAGCCCTGCGGTAGCCCAATGTGGCCGGGCATAGATCCGGGAACAGTTGTATAGGGTGCCCTTCATACGTGATGGTCCCCATATTGCGTGCAACATGAAGTATGTCTTCTTTGAGGGAGAATATGGTTAGGCAGCAGATGACGTCTCTCGGTGGTGCCCCCTCCGGGCCCCAGGGTCTTAGCGCCCTGTGGGCTCGGACATAATCGATTGGTGATTCCGCAGGACGGCCCAGGAGGTCGTTAAATAGGGCGGTGAGCGTGTCAGTGAGTTGAGTTGGGGATACTTCGCTTTCAGGTAGGCCCCTGATCCGCAGGTTGTTTCTGCGGCCCCTATTGTCGAGGTCTTCGATGTGGCGTGTCATGGCTTGCATGTGGGCAGTGTGACTATAGAGCGTGGACTCTGTGCTTGTGTGGGCAGCATTGAGGTTGTCATGGTCTGCTTCCAGTCGTACCTTGCATGTCTGCTCTCATCAATTGGAGGTCCGCCCGGATCGAGGCATGGAGGGCTGCTGTGGCTTGGGCCAGGTCAGTCTTGGTAGGCAGTGCTCTCAGCAGGGCCATCCAATCCGACGGGGGATGTTCCGGGGTCTCCCCGCCAGCCTCGCCGCCCTGGGAGCTCGGGCTCATGGATGAGGCCTCCGAGTACAGGAAGGCCTCAGCGGAGGCCTGGGACGATGGATCCGGCTGTGCGGTCATATATTGCCTGACCCGATGCCTGAGTTGCCGGTGGGCGGGTGCCCGATGGTTTGGGGGTTCCCCCGGTCCTTGTGTGTTTCCCCATAATTGCGTTTGGGGCAGCTTTCTAGCGATTTGCAGGGCGGGCACGGAGGAGCTCAGAGATTAGGCAGCCATTCCGCTCCGCTGCTAGGCCACGCCCCCCGTACAAGGTTTTATTATGTGTTCAGTTACTTCTGCTGAGTACAACGGTACTCCCATTGTATGTCTTTGGCACTATTTCGTGAAGCTACAGTGCCATATAGGACACCTGTCCGTTTAAACATTTACAGTAGAATTTTGAGAGGCGGATTTAATGGGCCTATGCTTCAATTTGGGGTATTATAGCAGTTTGACTGTTTCAAAAAAACTCACAAAGGCCTACCATTTGTAAAAGTAGACACCTCAGGGTATCTCATATGGTGCATATTGTGCTTTCACATGCCCCCATTTTTTCACCAATATATGCCAAAGTATGTGGTAAAATATAATTTTGGGCAATTTTTACATATGGATTACATTTTTGCTGGGCATTTTGTACATTTCATATGTGCCACTAAGTTCAAACCCCCCAAATTATGCTCAGCTAAGTCTTCTGAGTAAAACAATATGCCCAATGTATGACCTAGACACTATTTTGTGAAGTTACACTGCTGTAAAAGAGACATAACAAGTAAAGGTTTTTAAGTGTGAATTTTCATGGAGGGTTTTGATGCTTCCGTGTCCCACTTTGGAGCACTTGAGCAGGCTACATATTACAACTACACTATAAAGGCATACCATTTCTTAAAGAAGACATCCCAGGGCCATTCAAAAGGCATATTTTGAACCTTAGCGTAATAAGTTGCTCAGCTATGTCGGCTGAGTACAGCAATATCCCCGTATGTACCTTTGCCAGGTATATGTGGACATTGAAGGGGCACATTTGAGACACAGCCATTCCAGTTTTTTTTTCAAACTTTGAATTTTTTCGCTGTGTCCATGTCCCATTTTAGAGTATTTTACAAGGCTATTTAATCGAATTACCCCATAAAGGCATACCATTTCTTAAAGAAGACATCCCAGGGCAATTCAAAAGGCATATTTTGAACCTTAGCGTGGGATCATTTTTCCGCTAGCTTGTACCAAGTGTAGTGGTACTAAGCATTTTTTCTGCCTTTTTGACACACAAAGTGAGTTTGCGCTGTATATTTTGCAAACCTTATGTGTACTACGACTGTATAATACTTAATATGTTGCTCAGCTATGTCGGCTGAGTACAGCAATATCCCCGTATGTACCTTTGCCAGGTATAAGTGGACATTGAAGGGGCACATTTGAGCCAGCTTTGAGCTAGCTTGTACCAAGTGTAGTGGTAATGAGCATTTTTTAATGTATTTTTTTACTTTGTAAATCTTTTTTTACTTTTTGTTTACTTTTTTTTTGTAAATATGTGTTTATTGAAGTATTTTGTTGTTCATTTTGTTATTCAACCTTGAGTAAACTTCGATTGGGACACGCAGGTCCCGACAATCTAGTACATTAACGGTAGCATGTAAAAACTGTATACTATCATATCAATTAAGGCGACACGCAGGTCACCATATTACATGAGTATCCTTTCTCTTACGGCCAATATTCTAACATTCTGTTTTCCCAGGGGAGGGCTGGCAGCCTTAGGCCTGGGGGGCAAAACCAGTCAAGTGGCCCATTGCGCCACCAAATCAGTTCACCATCCATGCCCACCTTTTCCTGGTTTTATAACGGATATTGATGTTATGCTAATCAGTAGCTCTTTGCCATACCCACTCCTTCACAGGCTCTGACTTTCAATGTTGTCAGAGCACAGGCTGAGAATCTCTGAGCCTGTGCTCTGACTCACTAACTGAGCGCTGGAACCACGAGGGAGAGGATATGATCTGACTGCACCTACTGCTGGTGCGCACCAGTGGACCACCAGCGAATCGTTTAAATTAAATATGCTGGTGTACCCAACTTGTGAGCTGTGTTGGCCGCCGGGTGCCTCTGTTGTCATGGCACCCTGCGTGACCGCACATCTTGCCCACCCCAATGGCTGGCCCTGCTGACACACACTGACGTTACTACTTAGACATCCCTCAATATTAATACAGACATCAGAGTAAACACCAATAAACTGTGGAAACAGAGCTGATCCCCCCACATTTATAAAGGTTTGCTTAGAGGATTTATTGTAAAATTAAATCATGCCTCCTCCTCTCTCTCCCCAATGCGCTGATCTGTAGGCAGGGAAGAAGTGAAGAGTAATCACAGTCTCCCAGCAACGCCACCTGTGGCTGCATGGGGAACAGCTGTTTAATGTAATGCTTGCAGGACGGCCAGCTGCCGCAGAACCTCTTTGTTTCCGTCTCTGTAAAAGGGCTCCAGGCACTGCTTGTTGTAAGTGTGAGCCACTGTAAATTAGGGGCAGAGGGCAGAGGGCACTTGCACTGCGGTCAAGACGGGTCTGGGCAGGAGGAGAGTGCAGTGCAATCATGAACTCCCCTCCTGTGGGTCACCAGTAGACTGGTGCACCTGCCCAGGATCAGAGCCGGTGCAAGGATTTTTGCCGCCCTAGACAAAATATAAATTTGCCGCCCCCCCATGTGACATCACAATGCCCCACCCATATGATCTGCCATATGAACTAACGCCAGTGCTGCACACAGTGGTGTGTTTACATTAAAAAGCCTGCAGGGCAGCTATAGACACCACAACCACTTCATTAAATTATAGTGTCCCTTTAATGTGAGGTAAATTATAGATTAGTGTCACTAATAATATACTAGATTGCCTACTTACAATTAGATGAGGATGATGATGAGCTGCAGTTTGGCTCCACTGGTCTGGTGTAGAACAGGATCTCTGGAGGCTGTTTGCAACTGTGGTCACAAAATTCAATGTTCTGGGAGAATTAGAAGCAGCTCCATTTTTTGGGGCCTCTTACACAGCTCAAGGTCTGGGCCCCAGGGCCTGACGGTGAGTATGCCCATAAGGCCCACTCATAAGTCCACTTATATGTTCCACCCACCCATGAGTTCGCTCACAGGGAGTGGAGTGTGTAGGGGATGTGTTATGAGTTATTGTAGAGGATCTAATATGTGTGCTTATGGTATGTAGTTTATAGGGATAACAGTTTGTGCAGGTGATGTTTGTGTGTAGTGGAAGCAGTGTGTATTTGTGTATAAGGGATGTATTATGTGTTTCTGGTTGTGTGTGAGGGATGCATTGTGTGAATCTGTGTTTGTATGCATAAGGGATGCAAGGTGTGTGTCTGTATGTGTGTGTGTGTGTTTGCATTGTCTGTTTCTGTGTATGTGTGCAAAGGATGCATTGTCTTTGTGTGGGGGTTGCATTGTGTGTGTGTGTAATGGATGCATTGTGTGTTTCTCTGTGTGTAAGGGAAGTATGTTGTGTTTCTGTGTATGCATAGGGATGCATTGTGTGTTTCTGTGTATGTATAGGGATGCATTGTGTGTGTGCGTGTGCGCATAGTGTGAAAGAGCTCCCTGTCTTGCCCCCTGTCCTATAGAGCTGTCCCTTTTGTCCCTTAGAGCTTCTTAACCCTCCTACTTCTTCTTACTCCCCCTTCTTCTCCCCTCTTCTTCTTCTTCTTACACCCCCCCTTCTTCTTACCCCCTTCTTCTTCTTACTCCCCCTCTTCTTCTTACTCCCCCTTCTTCTTCTTCTTATCTCCCCTCCTTCTTATTCCCCCTCTCCCTCTTCTTACTCCCCCTCCCCTTCCCCCCTCTTTTTCTTATCTCCCCTCCTTCTTATTCCCCCTCTCCCTCTTCTTACTCCCCCTCCCCTTCCCCCCTCTTTTTCTTATCTCCCCTCCTTCTTACTCCCCCCTCTTCTTACTCCCCTTCCCCCTCTTCTTCTTACTCCCCCTCCCCCTCTTCTTCTTACTTCGCCTTCTTCTTCTTACCCCCCTCTTTTTCTTATCTCCCCTCCTTCTTACTCACCCCCTTCTTTTTCTTATCTCCCCTCCTTCTTACTGCCCCCTCTTCTTACTCCCCCCTCTCCCTACTCCCACTCCCTCTCTTCTTACTCCCCCTCCCTCTCTTCTTCTTACTCCCTCCTCCCTCTCTTCTTACCCCCCTCCCCTTTTACTCCCCCTCCCCTCTTCTTATTCCCCCCTCCCCTCTTCTTATTCCCCCCCTCCCCTCTTCTTATTTCCCCCTCTCCCCTCTTCTTATTCCCCCCTCTCCCCTCTTCTTATACCCCCCTCTCCCGTCTTCTTATCCCCCCTCTCCCGTCTTCTTATTCCCCCCCTCCCCTCTTCTTATCCCCCCTCTCCCGTCTTCTTATTCCCCCCTCTTCTTATTCCCCCCTCCCCTCTTCTTATTCCCCCCTCTCCCCTCTTCTCATTCCCCCCTCTCCCCTCTTCTTATCCCCCCTCTCCCCTCTTCTTATCCCCCCTCCCCTCTTCTTATTCCCCCCTCCCCTCTTCTTATTCCCCCCTCCCCTCTTACTCCCCCTCCCCTCTTCTTATTCCCCCCCTCCCCTCTTACTCCCCCCTCCCCTCTTCTTATTCCCCTCCTCCCCTCTTCTTATTCCCCCTCTCCCCTCTTCTTATTCCCCCCTCTCCCCTCTTCATACCTCTCCCCTCTTCTTATCCCCCCCCCTCCCCTCTTCTTATTCCCCCCTCTCCCCTCTTCTTATTGTCCGCTAGAGTCTGTGTGGGTAGTCTAGTTCCGTCTCGAAGGGCGTTGAGGGCAGTCAGGAGGTGCGGTGATAATACGTCTGCAAATTTTTTATAGTACCTAGTGGGGAGGCCGTCGGGGCCCGGGCATTTACCCTGTTTCGACGTTTTAATGGCCCAGGCAAGTTCGTGCGGTGCGATCGGTTCGTCTAGGGTGTTCGTGGCGTCTCGGGGGAGGCGTTTGTGAATGCATGTGTGTAGATATTGTCTGGTCTCAGGTAGGTCATCCCCCAAACGGTGTATGGCGTAATATTCCCGTATGGCCGCTGCCATATCTCCAGGGAGGTGTTTTAGGCGCCCGTCTTTGTCGCGGATTTTAGGGATGTATGATTCTGCCCTTTTCTTGGCTATCATGCGGGCCAACAAGGCACCGCATTTGTTGGCGTTTGTATGGAAGAAAGCTTTGGAGCGCAGGTGTGCCCTTTGGTAGTTCGTGTTCATGATGGAGGCCGGCTCCCTGCGCAGTGTCAGTATTCTGGTCCCATCACTTTGGAGACTGGTTAGTTTGTGTCTGGCCTCCACCACCTGTATGTCCGCGATTATGGCCGCCAGTCTAGCTGCCTTTTCCCTTTTTATAGCTGCGCCTTTGGCTATGAAGTAACCCCGGATAACGCATGTGTGAGCCTCCCACACACAGGGGTGTCACGTCAGGGGTAGCGTTGTCTGCAAAGTATTGGGTGAGTTTGGTTCGAGTTTCCGTGGTCACTATCAGGTCGCTAAGTAGGGCTTCGTTTAGCCGCCAGTTACTGCACGTCGGTCTGTAGAGGGGCGAAGTCAACGTCATGGTAAGTGGTGCGTGGTCCGACCAGGTCGCGGTGCCTATGTTCACCGTCTTGACATCCGTCAAGTAGTAGTGTTGCATGAAGAAGTAGTCCAGTCTAGAGTATGTTTTATTTGGGTTGGAGTAGAAAGTATAATCCCTATCGTCAGGGTGTGTTGCTCTCCAGCAGTCTATCAGGCGTTGGTCTCTAAGGGTTTTGTTGATGGTGGCTAACACGTGTCGGGGTAGCGTCGAGGTGCCCGCAGATGTGTCAAGGGTCGGTTGTAGGGCTACGTTAAGGTCTCCCCCCAGGATCAAACAGCCTTCTGTAAACCCCATGATGGCTTTCATCGTCTTAGTCATGAAGCGGTGTTGTCCGGTGTTTGGGGCATACAGGTTGGCTAGCGTGTATGTACGGTCGGCTATCGTTCCCTTAACACATATAAATCTACCCCAGTCGTCTTTCAGGGTTGCTGTAGGTGTAAAGTGTAGGGATTTGTGGAAAAGTATAGCCGTTCCCTTGGACTTCCCTATAGGGTTGTTGCTAAGAAAGCATTGGGCGAACCTCTTGTCAGTCAGTCTAGGGGTCAGACCCTATTTGAAATGGGTTTCCTGTATGAACACTATGTGTGCTCTTTGGCTGTGGAATTGGCGGAGCGCCTGTGATCGTTTTTACGGGTTGGTTAAGGCCTTTAGCATTAATAGAGAGAATGTTGATGTCCGCCCTTGTCGGTGGTTTCGGGATCTGCATGGTGTAGCCCTGATAGGTGCTCTGCCCGGGGGTAGTGGGGGTGGGTAGGTGGTGGATCTGTGGGCTGTGTCGCGTCCCAAGTACCGGGTGGGCTCAGGGGAGGCGCGTCTCAGGGGTGTGAGAGGAGAGTGTTACCTGAGCAGGTTGTGTCTGGTAGGGCTCCTCCCCGAGTCCCCTCGCAGGCACCGCAGCCGAACTTTAGTGCCTAGGAGTAGTTGCAAAGACAAAATAAACACAAGTCAAACAATAAACAATGAAATGCATGGTAAATGACTTGGGTGTAGGCAGAGGTGGAGTCGTCCCGTCCATGTTGGGCGGTCCGGTCGAGTCCCCTTGCCTTTTTTCTGAACACCCCGGCCAAGTGGGAACGTGGCCTACTTATTACAAAATGTCTCTCGGGTATGCTCGGTCCCTATCCAGGGTCCCGATTCAGAGAGAAAAAAAAAGAAGAAGACGGGGCGTCTCCTCGCGGGGGCACCTGTAGCGGTAACGAAAACTCCCACGCGGAAGACCCCTCCAATGACCCCCTACCCGCCCCGCCCAAAGAGTACTCTAGCCCCTGTAGTAGTAGTTATCGTGTGAGTGGGGTGTCGTGAAGTTTGAGTGTGTCGTGCGAACCAGTTGTCAGGCCTTGTGTGCCGTGTGAGGGTGTGAGCTCCGGGGCATGTTGTGTTAAGTGGGGTGTTGTATTGTGGTCCTGTGCCTAAGTGGCGAGTGTTAGTATGGTGGTTGTACCCCCCACTTGCCCTCCCTCCCCCATCCCAAGGTCCCAGTAGCGTGGTCGTTGGAAGAGGTTGGGCCTTCCGTCTAGGACTCGGTGCCTCCAGTCCTGGCGGTCTCAGGATGTGCAGCGGCCCCAAGTTTCTGTGTCTCAGCGGCCAGTGCCGGGTAGTGTGGCAGTGTGTCTTTCCCCCAATGGTGGCCCGGCCGGCTAGGGGCATGTCCCCCGTCGGTGTGGTGTGTGGAGCATATAGTAGGCGGTTGTGATGTACAGGCCGCTGAGTTGACTAGCCCCCTGTTCATGCCCCCCACCCAAGAGTGAGACAAGAATGGGAGTCCAGCAGTTCGGTGCGTCTAGTGGGGTGTAGTATGGTAGGCCCCAGGGCAGATTATAGTCTACAGGCAGTTACCGTGATCGGTGGGGCTCAGAGTCTCTCCGGTGCGGTGCAACTCAACGTGGGTTACCGGCTGGTCGTACCGTCTCCATTCTGGGTCTGGTTCTCCTTCGTGGCAGTGGGGTGTCTTGTGCCGGCCTTGGTGGGCTAGCGTAGAAGTCTAGCGGGTCGGGCCATGCCATGTTTAAGGGTGGCAGATGGAGCTCGTCGGTGAGATCTTGCAGGTCTTGTTGGTTACGTACCGGCATGGGACCGCTAGGTGTGTTGGCCGTTAGGCCAGTTGGGAAAGTCCACCGGTATCTCACCTTCTGTGCCGTCAGGGCCCGGGTGAGGGGTTTCAAAGCCCTGCGGTAGCCCAATGTGGCCGGGCATAGATCCGGGAACAGTTGTATAGGGTGCCCTTCATACGTGATGGTCCCCATATTGCGTGCAACATGAAGTATGTCTTCTTTGAGGGAGAATATGGTTAGGCAGCAGATGACGTCTCTCGGTGGTGCCCCCTCCGGGCCCCAGGGTCTTAGCGCCCTGTGGGCTCGGACATAATCGATTGGTGATTCCGCAGGACGGCCCAGGAGGTCGTTAAATAGGGCGGTGAGCGTGTCAGTGAGTTGAGTTGGGGATACTTCGCTTTCAGGTAGGCCCCTGATCCGCAGGTTGTTTCTGCGGCCCCTATTGTCGAGGTCTTCGATGTGGCGTGTCATGGCTTGCATGTGGGCAGTGTGACTATAGAGCGTGGACTCTGTGCTTGTGTGGGCAGCATTGAGGTTGTCATGGTCTGCTTCCAGTCGTACCTTGCATGTCTGCTCTCATCAATTGGAGGTCCGCCCGGATCGAGGCATGGAGGGCTGCTGTGGCTTGGGCCAGGTCAGTCTTGGTAGGCAGTGCTCTCAGCAGGGCCATCCAATCCGACGGGGGATGTTCCGGGGTCTCCCCGCCAGCCTCGCCGCCCTGGGAGCTCGGGCTCATGGATGAGGCCTCCGAGTACAGGAAGGCCTCAGCGGAGGCCTGGGACGATGGATCCGGCTGTGCGGTCATATATTGCCTGACCCGACGCCTGAGTTGCCGGTAGGCGGGTGCCCGATGGTTTGGGGGTGCCCCCGGTCCTTGTGTGTTTCCCCATAATTGCGTTTGGGGCAGCTTTCTAGCGATTTGCAGGGCGGGCACAGAGGAGCTCAGAGATTAGGCAGCCATTCCGCTCCGCTGCTAGGCCACGCCCCCCGTACAAGGTTTTATTATGTGTTCAGTTACTTCTGCTGAGTACAACGGTACTCCCATTGTATGTCTTTGGCACTATTTCGTGAAGCTACAGTGCCATATAGGACACCTGTCCGTTTAAACATTTACAGTAGAATTTTGAGAGGCGGATTTAATGGGCCTATGCTTCAATTTGGGGTATTATAGCAGTTTGACTGTTTCAAAAAAACTCACAAAGGCCTACCATTTGTAAAAGTAGACACCTCAGGGTATCTCATATGGTGCATATTGTGCTTTCACATGCCCCCATTTTTTCACCAATATATGCCAAAGTATGTGGTAAAATATAATTTTGGGCAATTTTTACATATGGATTACATTTTTGCTGGGCATTTTGTACATTTCATATGTGCCACTAAGTTCAAACCCCCCAAATTATGCTCAGCTAAGTCTTCTGAGTAAAACAATATGCCCAATGTATGACCTAGACACTATTTTGTGAAGTTACACTGCTGTAAAAGAGACATAACAAGTAAAGGTTTTTAAGTGTGAATTTTCATGGAGGGTTTTGATGCATCCGTGTCCCACTTTGGAGCACTTGAGCAGGCTACATATTACAACTACACTATAAAGGCATACCATTTCTTAAAGAAGACATCCCAGGGCAATTCAAAAGGCATATTTTGAACCTTAGCGTAATATGTTGCTCAGCTATGTCGGCTGAGTACAGCAATATCCCCGTATGTACCTTTGCCAGGTATATGTGGACACTGAAGGGGCACATTTGAGACACAGCCATTCCAGTTTTTTTTTTCAAACTTTGAATTTTTTCGCTGTGTCCATGTCCCATTTTAGAGTATTTTACAAGGCTATTTAATCGAATTACCCCATAAAGGCATACCATTTCTTAAAGAAGACATCCCAGGGCAATTCAAAAGGCATATTTTGAACCTTAGCGTGGGATATTTTTTCCGCTAGCTTGTACCAAGTGTAGTGGTAATAAGCATTTTTTCTGCCTTTTTGACACACAAAGTGAGTTTGCGCAGTATATTTTGCAAACCTTATGTGTACTACGACTGTATAATACTTAATATGTTGCTCAGCTATGTCGGCTGAGTACAGCAATATCCCCGTATGTACCTTTGCCAGGTATAAGTGGACATTGAAGGGGCACATTTGAGCCAGCTTTGAGCTAGCTTGTACCAAGTGTAGTGGTAATGAGCATTTTTTAATGTATTTTTTTACTTTGTAAATCTTTTTTTACTTTTTGTTTACTTTTTTTTTGTAAATATGTGTTTATTGAAGTATTTTGTTGTTCATTTTGTTATTCAACCTTGAGTAAACTTCGATTGGGACACGCAGGTCCCGACAATCTAGTACATTAACGGTAGCATGTAAAAACTGTATACTATCATATCAATTAAGGCGACACGCAGGTCACCATATTACATGAGTATCCTTTCTCTTACGGCCAATATTCTAACATTCTGTTTTCCCCCCCTCCAGGGGAGGGCTGGCAGCCTTAGGCCTGGGGGGCAAAACCAGTCAAGTGGCCCATTGCGCCACCAAATCAGTTCACCATCCATGCCCACCTTTTCCTGGTTTTATAACGGATATTGATGTTATGCTAATCAGTAGCTCTTTGCCATACCCACTCCTTCACGGCTCTGACTTTCAATGTTGTCAGAGCACAGGCTGAGAATCTCTGAGCCTGTGCTCTGACTCACTAACTGAGCGCTGGAACCACGAGGGAGAGGATATGATCTGACTGCACCTACTGCTGGTGCGCACCAGTGGACCACCAGCGAATCGTTTAAATTAAATATGCTGGTGTACCCAACTTGTGAGCTGTGTTGGCCGCCGGGTGCCTCTGTTGTCATGGCACCCTGCGTGACCGCACAGCTTGCCCACCCCAATGGCTGGCCCTGCTGACACACACTGACGTTACTACTTAGACATCCCTCAATATTAATACAGACATCAGAGTAAACACCAATAAACTGTGGAAACAGAGCTGATCCCCCCAAATTTATAAAGGTTTGCTTAGAGGATTTATTGTAAAATTAAATCATGCCTCCTCCTCTCTCTCCCCAATGCGCTGCTCTGTAGGCTGGGAGGAAGTGAAGAGTAATCACAGTCTCCCAGCAACGCCACCTGTGGCTGCATGGGGAACAGCTGTTTAATGTAATGCTTGCAGGACGGCCAGCTGCCGCAGAACCTCTTTGTTTCCGTCTCTGTAAAAGGGCTCCAGGCACTGCTTGTTGTAAGTGTGAGCCACTGTAAATTAGGGGCAGAGGGCAGAGGGCACTTGCACTGCGGTCAAGACGGGTCTGGGCAGGAGGAGAGTGCAGTGCAATCAGTGAACTCCCCTCCTGTGGGTCACCAGTAGACTGGTGCACCTGCCCAGGATCAGAGCCGGTGCAAGGATTTTTGCCGCCCTAGACAAAATATAAATTTGCCGCCCCCCCATGTGACATCACAATGCCCCACCCATATGATCTGCCATATGAACTAACGCCAGTGCTGCACACAGTGTGTGTTTACATTAAAAAGCCTGCAGGGACCAGCTATAGACACCACAACCACTTCATTAAATTATAGTGTCCCTTTAATGTGAGGTAAATTATAGATTAGTGTCACTAATAATATACTAGATTGCCTACTTACAATTAGATGAGGATGATGATGAGCTGCAGTTTGGCTCCACTGGTCTGGTGTAGAACAGGATCTCTGGAGGCTGTTTGCAACTGTGGTCACAAAATTCAATGTTCTGGGAGAATTAGAAGCAGCTCCATTTTTTGGGGGCCTCTTACACAGCTCAAGGTCTGGGCCCCAGGGCCTGACGGTGAGTATGCCCATAAGGCCCACTCATAAGTCCACTTATATGTTCCACCCACCCATGAGTTCGCTCACAGGGAGTGGAGTGTGTAGGGGATGTGTTATGAGTTATTGTAGAGGATCTAATATGTGTGCTTATGGTATGTAGTTTATAGGGATACCAGTTTGTGCAGGTGATGCAGTGTGTTTGTGTGTAGTGGAAGCAGTGTGTATTTGTGTATAAGGGATGTATTATGTGTTTCTGGTTGTGTGTGAGGGATGCATTGTGTGAATCTGTGTTTGTATGCATAAGGGATGCAAGGTGTGTGTCTGTATGTGTGTGTGTGTGTTTGCATTGTCTGTTTCTGTGTATGTGTGCAAAGGATGCATTGTCTTTGTGTGGGGGTTGCATTGTGTGTGTGTGTAATGGATGCATTGTGTGTTTCTCTTTGTGTAAGGGAAGTATGTTGTGTTTCTGTGTATGCATAGGGATGCATTGTGTGTTTCTGTGTATGTATAGGGATGCATTGTGTGTGTGTGTGCGCATAGTGTGAAAGAGCTCCCTGTCTTGCCCCCTGTCCTATAGAGCTGTCCCTTTTGTCCCTTAGAGCTTCTTAACCCTCCTACTTCTTCTTACTCCCCCTTCTTCTCCCCTCTTCTTCTTCTTCTTACACCCCCCCCTTCTTCTTACCCCCTTCTTCTTCTTACTCCCCCCTCTTCTTCTTACTCCCCCTTCTTCTTCTTCTTATCTCCCCTCCTTCTTATTCCCCCTCTCCCTCTTCTTACTCCCCCTCCCCTTCCCCCCTCTTTTTCTTATCTCCCCTCCTTCTTATTCCCCCTCTCCCTCTTCTTACTCCCCCTCCCCTTCCCCCCTCTTTTTCTTATCTCCCCTCCTTCTTACTCCCCCCCTCTTCTTACTCCCCTTCCCCCTCTTCTTCTTACTCCCCCTCCCCCTCTTCTTCTTACTTCGCCTTCTTCTTCTTACCCCCCTCTTTTTCTTATCTCCCCTCCTTCTTACTCACCCCCTTCTTTTTCTTATCTCCCCTCCTTCTTACTGCCCCCTCTTCTTACTCCCCCCTCTCCCTACTCCCACTCCCTCTCTTCTTACTCCCCCTCCCTCTCTTCTTCTTACTCCCTCCTCCCTCTCTTCTTACCCCCCTCCCCTTTTACTCCCCCTCCCCTCTTCTTATTCCCCCCTCCCCTCTTCTTATTCCCCCCCTCCCCTCTTCTTATTTCACCCTCCCCCCTCTTCTTATTCCCCCCTCTCCCCTCTTCTTATACCCCCCTCTCCCGTCTTCTTATCCCCCCTCTCCCGTCTTCTTATTCCCCCCTCCCCTCTTCTTATCCCCCCTCTCCCGTCTTCTTATTCCCCCCTCTTCTTATTCCCCCCTCCCCTCTTCTTATTCCCCCCTCTCCCCTCTTCTCATTCCCCCCTCTCCCCTCTTCTTATCCCCCCTCTCCCCTCTTCTTATCCCCCCTCCCCTCTTCTTATTCCCCCCTCCCCTCTTCTTATTCCCCCCTCCCATCTTACTCCCCCTCCCCTCTTCTTATTCCCCCCCTCCCCTCTTACTCCCCCCTCCCCTCTTCTTATTCCCCTCCTCCCCTCTTCTTATTCCCCCTCTCCCCTCTTCTTATTCCCCCCTCTCCCCTCTTCATACCTCTCCCCTCTTCTTATCCCCCCCTCCCCTCTTCTTATTCCCCCCTCTCCCCTCTTCTTATTCCCCCCTCCCCTCTTCTTATTCCCCCCTCCCCTCTTCTTATCCCCCCTCCCCTCTTCTTATCCCCCCTCCCCTCTTCTTATCCCCCTCCCCTCTTCTTATCCCCCCCTCCCCTCTTCTTATCCCCCCTCTCCCCTCTTCTTATTCCCCCCCTCTCCCCTCTTCTTAATCCCCCCCTTCCCTCTTCTTATCCCCCCTCCCCTCTTCTTATCCCCCCCTCTCCCCTCTTCTTATCCCCCCTCCCCTCTTCTTATCCCCCTCCCCTCTTCTTATCCCCCTCCCCTCTTCTTATCCCCCCCTCTCCCCTCTTCTTATCCCCTCGCCTCTTCTTATCCCCCCCTCCCCTCTTCTCCCCCCCTCTCCCCTCTTCTCCCCCCCCTCCCCTCTTCTCCCCCCCTCTCCCCTCTTCTTATTCCCCCCTCCCCTCTTCTTATTACCCCCTCCCCTCTTCTTATTCCCCCCCTCCCCTCTTACTCCCCCCTCCCCTCTTCTTATTCCCCCCTCCCCTCTTCTTACCCCCTCCCCTGTAGCGTGGCCGAGCTGCTTTCCGGTCCGCGGTCCCGGCCGGAGTGATGGGAAGGTGCACACTGAGTGTGCACTTCCTGTCAGTCCGGCCGGTTACAGGAAACAGAAACTCCGCGCGGAACAGGAGTTTCTGTTTCCTGTAACCGGCCGGACTGACAGGAAGGTGCACACTCAGTGTGCACCTTCCCATCACTCCGGCCGGGACTGCGGACCGGAGACCGGCTCGGCCACGCTACAGGGGAGGGGAGAAGCTGCTACAGCCGTATGAGCGCTCTTTACAGAGCGCTCGGCGGCTGCAGCATTTAAAGGGCCGGCCCACCGCGGCCGGTCCTAAAAGAATTTCGGGCAGCCTGGGGGGCAATTGCCTCCCTGCCCCCCGGCCCAGCCCGCCCCTGCCCCCCTCCATGCCTGGTCCTCCCAACCAGCTCCCCCCCCCCCGCCCCCCATGTGTAGTTGGTCAAATCCAGTGGTGTACTACAGGGAGTATCAAGTGAGGCAGTTGGATATGGTTTTCATAGCTTTAAATAAGGAGACGTGTGGATTGTTATAGGTCATGGGTACCAGCTTAGCGACCTATCCGACCATATCCGACACAGGGGCCTAATGGTGTTAGGCGTGAGGTGTGGTTCGGGGCCCGCAGAGTGGGACTAGCATTTCAGATGGGGTCATGCATATAGCCCTACTTGATCTTGGGTGGGCAGGCGTCAAATTGCCGTTGCAGTGGGAGTGGCTACACGAGGTGCAGTTTACCACTAGGCGGGATCAGGAGGGTAGTTGTTATGGCCTTATTACCATGCATTCTCTGGGATGTATGAAGCATCCTCTTCCCCCCTCCCCCCCCCCTCTCCTCCCCCTCACCGGTATTTACCAGTGGGTGTTGTGCGGTTCCATGAAGGATAGCTTTGCTTGGGAATTGATGTGTCCCACCAATGGCGTGTTCATGTGTTTGGCTAGTACCGGGGCATCCGGTGCATGGATCAGGGCTAGTGTAAGGTCAGTAGGTCGTCTGTTCCCCCGTCTGTTCCAGCTGCCTAAGTGACTGCTGTCGGGTCCCGTGTTTACTGGGGTCAATGGCCAGTGTGTTCCCTCTATTCACTCATCCTCTAAGGTCCTCAGTATCTGGGGGGCCGTCTCTTGACCAGTCGAGCTTCTGGTTCGTGTGTGTGTGTCTATTCAGGTGATCTTAGGTACTAGTATGTGCGTGTGGCATGTGTCCATTATGTTCCACTCTCCGCCTCCCTATATGCCAGCTGTCTCCTGTGTGGGTTAGTTCGGGGCTAGTCGCGCATGTGTGGCATCGGTTACCAGTACGGTCATTTTATGTTATAAGATAATGGTCATCTCCCTACGCGCGCTATATGCAAATCTGGTGTCTCTGTTCGCGGATGGTGTTCCCCCCGCTCCCGTCTCCCATGTACCAACTTCTGTCAGTAGTGAGGTCTCCGCTCCGGTCCCGCAGGGGTCCCTGCTCGCCTGTCCCCCAGCCCCTGGGTGAGGATAGGTTGGGCTAGTGCAAAAGTGGAGAAGTTGTATCTGACAAGTCCAGGCCCTGTATTCCCTCTCCCCTCCTAGTCAACATCTGCATTTTGCGAGCGGTATAAGAACCAGGGTCTCCATTGTTCCATGTGCTTGTCTTGTTTGCCCAGCAGGTTTGCTATCGTAGCGCAAGGTAGCGCATTCCTCACCACGTACCGTCACATTCAAGACCTCGCATTTAGGTAGGTTGAGCTTAAGCCCCGATAGGGCACCATATAACTGGAATTCGCTCATGAGTTGTGGGAGCGACTCAATGGGTTCGGCTAAGAAGAACAGCATGTCGTCCGCGTAAGCGGCCACTTTGTGTTCTTGTGTTTTGTATGTAAGGCCCAAGATCCGGGGGTTGTTACGGATTTTGTCAAGGAACGGTTCCAGGGTAAGCGCGAACAACAGCGGTGAGAGTGGGCACCCCTGCCTGGTTCCATTCCGAATCGTGAAACTGTCTGTGAGAGCTCCGTTCACCCTGACTCTGGCGTTCGGTTGATGGTATAGCGTCTGGATCCACGTCAGCATTCCCTCCCCGACTCCAACCCTCCTCAGCGTCTCCATCATAAAGTGCCAGTTCACCCTGTCGAATGCTTTTTCCGCATCCGTGCAGAAGTAGCTTTTTCTTCAGGTGTTTTGCAAGGTGTTGTAGCATAAAGAGCCGGAGCGTACTATCTCTGGCTTCTCTGCCCGGGATGAAGCCTGTCTGGTCAGGGTGGACCTTATTACCATGCATTCTCTGGGATGTATGAAGCATCCTCTTCCCCCCTCCCCCCCCCCTCTCCCCTCCCCTCACCGGTATTTACCAGTGGGTGTTGTGCGGTTCCATGAAGGATAGCTTTGCTTGGGAATTGATGTGTCCCACCAATGGCGTGTTCATGTGTTTGGCTAGTACCGGGGCATCCGGTGCATGGATCAGGGCTAGTGTAAGGTCAGTAGGTCGTCTGTTCCCCCGTCTGTTCCAGCTGCCTAAGTGACTGCTGTCGGGTCCCGTGTTTACTGGGGTCAATGGCCAGTGTGTTCCCTCTATTCACTCATCCTCTAAGGTCCTCAGTATCTGGGGGGCCGTCTCTTGACCAGTCGAGCTTCTGGTTCGTGTGTGTGTGTCTATTCAGGTGATCTTAGGTACTAGTATGTGCGTGTGGCATGTGTCCATTATGTTCCACTCTCCGCCTCCCTATATGCCAGCTGTCTCCTGTGTGGGTTAGTTCGGGGCTAGTCGCGCATGTGTGGCATCGGTTACCAGTACGGTCATTTTATGTTATAAGATAATGGTCATCTCCCTAAGCGCGCTATATGCAAATCTGGTGTCTCTGTTCGCGGATGGTGTTCCCCCCGCTCCCGTCTCCCATATACCAACTTCTGTCAGTAGTGAGGTCTCCGCTCCGGTCCCGCAGGGGTCCCTGCTCGCCTGTCCCCCAGCCCCTGGGTGAGGATAGGGTGGGCTAGTGCAAAAGTGGAGAAGTTGTATCTGACAAGTCCAGGCCCTGTATTCCCTCTCCCCTCCTAGTCAACATCTGCATTTTGCGAGCGGTATAAGAACCAGGGTCTCCATTGTTCCATGTGCTTGTCTTGTTTGCCCAGCAGGTTTGCTATCGTGGATTCGGCTTTTTGCACATCGTCCACTTTGCGTCTCCATTGTCCGATTGTCGGCGGGTGCGTCTTTTTCCACAGCAGTGGTATCAGTATCTTCGCCGCGTTTAAGAGGTGTCGAAGGATCGATTTTTTATATACTGAGAGCGTTTTATCTGTGTGGTGCAGTAAGGCTAGGTCTGCTGTCAGGTTCGGGGGTTCGCCAAGTATCTTTTGTATTTCCTCCCCAACTTTCTTCCAGTATGGCTTAATACCCGCGCATTCCCACCAGATATGCTGGAGGGTCCCAGTCTCAGTCTCGCATCTCCAGCATGTGTTTGGTATCTCCGCGCTGATTCGGTGTAACAATGATGGGGTGCGGTACCAGTGAGACAGCAATTTGTAATTTGTCTCCTGGTATTGTGAGCTGGATGAGCTCTTATGTTGTAGCAGTAATATTTGCTCCCATTGACTTTCCGTGTACTCTTTGTCTAGTACGTCTTCCCAGCGCCTCTTGAAAGTATCTTTCCCCTCCCTCTCGCCCGTCGCCAACCGCTGGTACATTATGGAGACTGTGCCATCCGCCTCGGGTGTCTGGTAGCATAGCTTTTCAAACCACGATAGGTCTCTATGTAGTCTATTTTTATGCGGCAAGTTGTGGTAAAAGTGTTTGAGTTGGGCATAATGAAATTGGTGCATCATCGTGGGCCTCTCTACTTCCGACAAGTCCTGTAGCGTCTTCATCCCTCTGTCTGTTACAGCAATATGTATCGGTATGAACCCATCTTGGTTAGTTAGTGGCCATGCGGGTGGCGGTATTCCATCGCCTATGTATGTGTTATGAGCGATGGGGATCAGGGGGCTCGGGGTGGGCGAGATATAGGATGTTTTCCTCAATCGGGTCCACGTCTTAAGGGTCTGGGTGATGGGTGAGTCCTCCCCGAGGTCCTTTTTGGCGTCAGCTTCCTTGTGCCAGAGGAAGAGGTGGAGATGATTATTCGCAAGTTCCCTGCCTAAGGAGGTCCACCGTTTATGAGGGGTCGCCAAGTGTAGTTCCCTGATGCGTTGTAGGACCGTGGCTTGGTAGTACTTGTGGAGGTTAGGCAGGGCCAGGCCTCCCCATGGTTTGGGAAGGCAGAGTGTGTCATGTTTAATTCTGGCTCTATCTCCCCTCCATATATATCTGATGAACGCTGTTCGGAGGGTTTTAAAGAATGCCGGTGGGATTGTGCGAGGTATGGTGTGGAACTTGTATAATATCCTTGGAAGGACGTTCATTTTAATGACTGCTATACGACCTTGCCAGGAGATGTGGTTGTAGTTCCATCTCTTAAGGTCGTCGAGGATGTCTGTCAGGAGGGGTGTGTAGTTATGTGCATATAGGTCCTTAGCCTCAGGTGT
Source organism: Pelobates fuscus (assembly GCF_036172605.1). Lineage (NCBI taxonomy): Eukaryota > Metazoa > Chordata > Amphibia > Anura > Pelobatidae > Pelobates > Pelobates fuscus. The sequence continues at coordinate 165,234,010 of NC_086319.1, forward strand.
GACCCGGAGCCCGAGATATGACATATATTCTGTGCACCAGTGGAACGGGAACCGGTGTTGCAAGGTAGCGCATTCCTCACCACGTACCGTCACATTCAAGACCTCGCATTTAGGTAGGTTGAGCTTAAGCCCCGATAGGGCACCATATAACTGGAATTCGCTCATGAGTTGTGGGAGCGACTCAATGGGTTCGGCTAAGAAGAACAGCATGTCGTCCGCGTAAGCGGCCACTTTGTGTTCTTGTGTTTTGTATGTAAGGCCCAAGATCCGGGGGTTGTTACGGATTTTGTCAAGGAACGGTTCCAGGGTAAGCGCGAACAACAGCGGTGAGAGTGGGCACCCCTGCCTGGTTCCATTCCGAATCGTGAAACTGTCTGTGAGAGCTCCGTTCACCCTGACTCTGGTGTTCGGTTGATGGTATAGCGTCTGGATCCACGTCAGCATTCCCTCCCCGACTCCAACCCTCCTCAGCGTCTCCATCATAAAGTGCCAGTTCACCCTGTCGAATGCTTTTTCCGCATCCGTGCAGAAGTAGCTTTTTCTTCAGGTGTTTTGCAAGGTGTTGTAGCATAAAGAGCCGGAGCGTACTATCTCTGGCTTCTCTGCCCGGGATGAAGCCTGTCTGGTCAGGGTGGACCTTATTACCATGCATTCTCTGGGATGTATGAAGCATCCTCTTCCCCCCTACCCCCCCCCTCTCCCCTCCCCTCACCGGTATTTACCAGTGGGTGTTGTGCGGTTCCATGAAGGATAGCTTTGCTTGGGAATTGATGTGTCCCACCAATGGCGTGTTCATGTGTTTGGCTAGTACCGGGGCATCCGGTGCATGGATCAGGGCTAGTGTAAGGTCAGTAGGTCGTCTGTTCCCCCGTCTGTTCCAGCTGCCTAAGTGACTGCTGTCGGGTCCCGTGTTTACTGGGGTCAATGGCCAGTGTGTTCCCTCTATTCACTCATCCTCTAAGGTCCTCAGTATCTGGGGGGCCGTCTCTTGACCAGTCGAGCTTCTGGTTCGTGTGTGTGTGTCTATTCAGGTGATCTTAGGTACTAGTATGTGCGTGTGGCATGTGTCCATTATGTTCCACTCTCCGCCTCCCTATATGCCAGCTGTCTCCTGTGTGGGTTAGTTCGGGGCTAGTCGCGCATGTGTGGCATCGGTTACCAGTACGGTCATTTTATGTTATAAGATAATGGTCATCTCCCTACGCGCGCTATATGCAAATCTGGTGTCTCTGTTCGCGGATGGTGTTCCCCCCGCTCCCGTCTCCCATATACCAACTTCTGTCAGTAGTGAGGTCTCCGCTCCGGTCCCGCAGGGGTCCCTGCTCGCCTGTCCCCCAGCCCCTGGGTGAGGATAGGGTGGGCTAGTGCAAAAGTGGAGAAGTTGTATCTGACAAGTCCAGGCCCTGTATTCCCTCTCCCCTCCTAGTCAACATCTGCATTTTGCGTGCGGTATAAGAACCAGGGTCTCCATTGTTCCATGTGCTTGTCTTGTTTGCCCAGCAGGTTTGCTATCGTGGATTCGGCTTTTTGCACATCGTCCACTTTGCGTCTCCATTGTCCGATTGTCGGCGGGTGCGTCTTTTTCCACAGCAGTGGTATCAGTATCTTCGCCGCGTTTAAGAGGTGTCGAAGGATCGATTTTTTATATACTGAGAGCGTTTTATCTGTGTGGTGCAGTAAGGCTAGGTCTGCTGTCAGGTTCGGGGGTTCGCCAAGTATCTTTTGTATTTCCTCCCCAACTTTCTTCCAGTATGGCTTAATACCGTCGCATTCCCACCAGATATGCTGGAGGGTCCCAGTCTCAGTCTCGCATCTCCAGCATGTGTTTGGTATCTCCGCGCTGATTCGGTGTAACAATGATGGGGTGCGGTACCAGTGAGACAGCAATTTGTAATTTGTCTCCTGGTATTGTGAGCTGGATGAGCTCTTATGTTGTAGCAGTAATATTTGCTCCCATTGACTTTCCGTGTACTCTTTGTCTAGTACATCTTCCCAGCGCCTCTTGAAAGTATCTTTCCCCTCCCTCTCGCCCGTCGCCAACCGCTGGTACATTATGGAGACTGTGCCATCCGCCTCGGGTGTCTGGTAGCATAGCTTTTCAAACCACGATAGGTCTCTATGTAGTCTATTTTTATGCGGCAAGTTGTGGTAAAAGTGTTTGAGTTGGGCATAATGAAATTGGTGCATCATCGTGGGCCTCTCTACTTCCGACAAGTCCTGTAGCGTCTTCATCCCTCTGTCTGTTACAGCAATATGTATCGGTATGAACCCATCTTGGTTAGTTAGTGGCCATGCGGGTGGTGGTATTCCATCGCCTATGTATGTGTTATGAGCGATGGGGATCAGGGGGCTCGGGGTGGGCGAGATATAGGATGTTTTCCTCAATCGGGTCCACGTCTTAAGGGTCTGGGTGATGGGTGAGTCCCCCCCGAGGTCCTTTTTGGCGTCAGCTTCCTTGTGCCAGAGGAAGAGGTGGAGATGATTATTCGCAAGTTCCCTGCCTAAGGAGGTCCACCGTTTATGAGGGGTCGCCAAGTGTAGTTCCCTGATGCGTTGTAGGACCGTGGCTTGGTAGTACTTGTGGAGGTTAGGCAGGGCCAGGCCTCCCCATGGTTTGGGAAGGCAGAGTGTGTCATGTTTAATTCTGGCTCTATCTCCCCTCCATATATATCTGATGAACGCTGTTCGGAGGGTTTTAAAGAAACCCTGATAGGGCACCATATAACTGGAATTCGCTCATGAGTTGTGGGAGCGACTCAATGGGTTCGGCTAAGAAGAACAGCATGTCGTCCGCGTAAGCGGCCACTTTGTGTTCTTGTGTTTTGTATGTAAGGCCCAAGATCCGGGGGTTGTTACGGATTTTGTCAAGGAACGGTTCCAGGGTAAGCGCGAACAACAGCGGTGAGAGTGGGCACCCCTGCCTGGTTCCATTCCGAATCGTGAAACTGTCTGTGAGAGCTCCGTTCACCCTGACTCTGGCGTTCGGTTGATGGTATAGCGTCTGGATCCACGTCAGCATTCCCTCCCCGACTCCAACCCTCCTCAGCGTCTCCATCATAAAGTGCCAGTTCACCCTGTCGAATGCTTTTTCCGCATCCGTGCAGAAGTAGCTTTTTCTTCAGGTGTTTTGCAATGTGTTGTAGCATAAAGAGCCGGAGCGTACTATCTCTGGCTTCTCTGCCCGGGATGAAGCCTGTCTGGTCAGGGTGGACTAGCCTAGGCATGAAGGCCTGCAGACGGATGGAGAGTATCTTGGAGAAGAGTTTTACGTCTGTGTTGATGAGGGAGATTGGGCGGTAATTACCCACCTGCTCCGTGTTCTTGCCTGGTTTAGGTATCACTGTGATCGTCGCCGCCAGGGATTCCTTATGAAAGGATGCTCCATCACGTAGGTTGTTAAGGGCCTTCACTAATCTCGGTATCAGGTCATCACTATATTTCTTGTAGTATTTCACTGGGAACCCATTCGGGCCCGGCGTCTTACCATTTTTTGCGGATTTTAAGGCCAGCTTAAGTTCCCCTTCGGTGACAGGCGCTTCAAGTTCTTCCGCTTCTTCCGGGGTGAGGGCGTCTGGATTGAAACCTTGTAGGTAGTTGGTGGTTTCAATTCTCTTCTGTGCGGTAGTAGTATCTCCGTCTGCGTCAGGGATGTTGTACAGTTTTGAGTAATACGTCCGGAATTCGCTTGCGATGTCTCCTGGGAATTGTGTTAGCTTACCCTGTCCGGTGTGCAGGGTGTGCACCTGCGCCTGTTTCTGTGGGCCCCTGAGCATTTGGGCGAGAAGTTTGCCCCCCTTGTTAGCGTGTGTGTAGAAGAACGACTTTGAGTGTTGCACCTGTCTCATGTGGTTACGTTCCAGGATGTCCGTGAGTTGTTTTCTTTTTAGGGTCAGCTCACGGTATGTCGGGTCGTGTTGGGTTCTTTTATGTATTTGTTCCAGGTCCGCTATCTGTTTGGTGAGGTCTTTAATCTGTGCACCTGCCTCTTTCTTTTTTTGTGTAGCCATTCTAATGAGATGGCCCCTCAGAACACTTTTGTGTGCCTCCCAGATGGTCATGTCTGATACGTCGTCTGTGGAGTTCTCTTCAAAGTATTGACGGATGTGGTCCGCAATCAGCGTTCTCGACGGTACATCTAGGAGGAGAGCGTCATTGAGTCTCCACGTCGTTCTGGCTGGGCGATACAGTGGTGACTCTAGTTCCACCCTCACTTCACTGTGGTCTGACCAGGGAGTGGAGTGGATGTTTGCCTTTCGGAGGAATGTGAGTCCTTCCTGCTGCATGCATATGTAGTCGATCCGAGAGTATCTTTGGTGCAGCGTTGAGTAATAGGTGTAGTCCCGGTCCGCAGGATGGAGTGCCCTCCATGTGTCAGTCAGGCGAAGTGCTCTGAGGGATTTTCGAATGGTTTGCAGGGCCGAGTCAGGTACACTGCTTCGTCCCATGGACGTATCAACCAGAGGATCTAGTGGAACATTTAGGTCACCACCCAGTATCAGCACTCCTTCTGTGAAGTTAGCAAGCTTTCTCAGTGTCCTGCGGACGAAGCTGACTTGTCCCGAGTTCGGGGTGTATATGTTTGCTACTGTATACGTCCTTCCCGCCAGGATCCCCTTAACGAAGACGTATCTGCCGTCGCCGTCTGACAGATGGTCTGTGGGCACGAATTGGAGGTTAGCTGCGATTAGGATAGCTGTCCCCGTTTTTCGCATTGTAGGGTGATTGCTATAGAAATTCAGTGGGTAGTGTCGGTTTTTGAGTAACGAATTCGCCTCCGCTCTCCTGCAGGAGAGCAATTGAGACGTGTTGCCTCTTGAGGGCTCTCAAGAGGTGCGATCTCTTTTCAGGGGTGTTGAGACCCCTACAGTTCTGTGTCGTGATGATCAGGGGTGCCGGAGAGTAAGCCATCGCAGTGTCCCACTCGTTTGGTCAGCTGTGTGCGGTCAAATATGTACCGTCTGTCAGGGGTCTCCTCCCCTTTTTCGCGGGTAAGGGTCCGGGGCTTGCCAGATCGTCCGCCGTAGGGTGGCGGTGAGAAGGAGCGGGAGCAAGGGAAGGGAAGAAGAGCGCGGAGGGGAGAGAGAGAGAGGCAGGAAGGGGGGGGGGGCGGGGGGCCAGGCAAGCGCCCTCGGGGCGTCCAGCGATGAGTTAGAGCGCTGTGAGTATGAAGTCCCCCCTGTGGTCGTGTGTCACAGCCGTAAGTCGTCCGCGGGGGGGGGGGGGGGCTCCGTAGGCGTGTGTGTGCCTACTTGTGTTTAGTGTGTCCGCGAGAGTGTGTGTGTGCCTAGTTGTGTGTGGTGGTGAGAGTGTGTGCGCGGCTGTTGTGTAGGGTATGTCCATATGTGTGTGTGTGCCTACTTATGTATAGGGTGTCAGTGTCCCCTCCTGTGTAGGAGGAGGTCCCGTGTAACTGGGTGGGTGTCCAGAGCCGTACCACTGCACGGTATATACCAGAGTAGCCGCGGCTGTGGCCCCCTCAGTGGTTCTGGTTTGCACGGGCTTGGTTCGGGTGTGTCTGGAAGTCTCAAGTGGGCTACCTTTCCCGCTTAAGGCGTAGCGTCTTGTGTGCACTATGTTGCTTGTGTTACAAGTGGTTATGTACTCTCCCTTCGGGTCCATGTCAGCACTCTCTAATATTGCGTTAGTAGAGTCTCCCCCGTCTGGCGGTCCAGGCACCACAGTGTCCTACGACCGGTCAGCTCTCAGGTAGCGGTGGGTGTGTCAGAGTCAGTCAGGTTAGATTAGATTAAACGTAGGTCATCACGTTTTGTCATCGTCGCGGTGGGGGGGGGTGTGCTGGCCGAGTGGCGGTCAGTAACGGTGGGCGTGTCCCTTGGGTGCTTGCATCTTCAGTGCGAGTGTGGTCTATGGTGTGGGAAAACCTGCGTTGGGTGTAGGGTTGGCATAAGCTTCTGAGCTAGGTCTGGGACGTGTGTCTGAAGCTTTACAGGGTGTATCCACCCCACGCTTGGCAACCTGTCCTATCTAGTAATCTTAGGACCTTCCCATGCCATGTATAATGCTCAATGGGCCCCATGTCTCACTTCCCCCTTTCCCTCCATTATATATTTTCTTCCTCCCCCACCCCCGCTCACCCGACCCAAGTATTTTTCCCACCAACATTTAACATGTCCCTAGTCCCCCTCCCCCACAGTCTCAATCATCTAGTAGAGCCGGGGGCAGCATCAGGTTGCTCCCCCAGGTTGACGGTGGTCTGGGTACTGCGTCTCATTATGCGGTGAAGTCCCTTTTCCCATCTTTCACCCCCCTCCCCAAGAAGCGTCCAGGGTCCCGTACCCTCTATACAGTGATGCCATGCTGCCAATATCTCGTTGGTGTATAGGCGCCTCAGGTTTCATTAGGTAGGGGAGGTGTTGTCGGGTAGGTGGCAACAGTCCGCAAGGATTCAGTCCACGCCAACACCTCTAGCGAGCATTTCAGGTGATAAAAGTCAATAGTCCCAGGTCAAAGTCAATGCGTGTCAGGACAATAACATAAATGTACTTAGCTGTTACCATCTCAGTCACATGGATGCCTCAGTCCCACCAGCCGGGGGAATCGCCAAAACGTCCGCCTTGGTGCCAATACGTTAGTCGGCCTGCTGAGCCGGGTTGCGCGGTCGGTGCGCAGGCGGTCTGTGTGGTGATTCTTCTCTGCGGCGTCGTGCGAGTCTTTGTGCTAACGGGCCAGGGCGTGGTTCTATCGGCCTCAGGATCCAGTCTTCCACCTCCGTGGGCGGTAGGCCCAGTCGTCTCAAAAATATCGGCACTTCATCTGGCCACCGTACCGGGATCCATTCATTGTCATGGCGGGCCAGTAGGCTAAAGGGGAAGCCCCACTTATAGGGGATGTTGCGGCTTCTCAGAAGTTGGGTTACCGGCCTGAGCGCCCTGGAGCTTCCAGGGTGAGAGGTGACAGGTCCTGGTAAAGGGCTACTTCCGATCCCTGGTATGGCCAGGACTGTTTAGAGCGGGCCTTGGACATTATCAGTTCTTTCAGTTTAAATTCATGCAGGCAACAAATAATGTCTCTGGGAGAATTATCTATGTTTCTTGGTCTTGTGGCCCTATGAGCCCTGTCGAATTGGATATGTTGCGGTGCATCCGGACCCAGTATACCTTTGAAAAGGGCGGTAAGTACGGCCTCCACGTCTTCTTCGCCGTTAGGTTCAGGGAGGTTGCGAACTCTTATATTAGACCTGCGCCCTCTGTTATCCAGATCTTCAGCTTGTCGTCTGAGGTGCAGTAGGATAGTTCCCTGTCGAGTAATTGCCAGGTTATTGGCTTCTATGCGGCTAGACATCGCTTGCTCTGCGGCCTCCAGGGTCTGAATGCGGCTGCCTTGTGCTGCCAGGTCGCTTCCCAAGATGGCGACCTCTGCTCTAATCGCCTCATGGAGCGAGTCCGAGGTGCTTTTAAGGTCATCTTTCATGGTGGCAGTAAGGGCCCTGATATCTGCTCTGATGTCTGCCAGGGATAGGGTATGGGGCTCCGTCCCTGGCGGTGAGTACTGTCTGTCGGCCATCTTGGGGCCTTGTGCGCCGCGCGGCTGGCTGCTCGGTGTTTGCAGGTAGCCGTCTAGGGAGCCGGCGTGCGGGCTGTTCAGCGGTCTCCTGGGGGTCTGGTGGGTGTCTGCTCGTTTAGTGCGCCCCATCGGGAGAGTAGTGCTGCGGTTAGTGCTTCTTACAATGCTGCGCGGGTCGGAGCTCAGGAATTAAGCGGCCATCTCCGACGGCTTCCAGGCCACGCCCCCCATAACTTTTTTTTTACTTATTAAATGTTTTACATTTTCTTAACTTTTTTTACACTTTTAAATATTTTTCTAAACTTTTCTTTTACCGTTAACCCCTAACTAGCAGTAAGCAGCACTAACAGTAAATTCCCCATTTTCCCATAACTCCCACCCACCCCAGCTAGCAAAATATATAATTATAAAATATTTAAATGAATTAATTAAATAAAATGAACCCCTGAGGGTTAAAAAAATAAATAAAAGTTAATCCTCAGGGGTTAAAAAAAAATCAGATCACAGTATAATACTGCGATCTGTATGTTGATCACTGTAGGCAGTGATCAACTGGCAGGGAAGGGGTTAATTTTTATTTAGACTGAGTAAATGGGGGTGGTATTTTTTTTTTACTTAAACGTTACTAAAACAGTTAAAAAAAAATTTTTTTAACCTTTTTAAAGCTTATTTAAAAAAATATTTATAACGTTAACCCCTAGTTAGCCTAACACCAAATTCCCCAATTCCCCACTAATTTCCACCCATCCAAGCTAGCTAAATATATAATTTTTAAATATTTAAATTAATTAATAAAATAAATTTAACCCCTGAGGGTTAAAAAAAAATAATAATTAACCCTCAGGGGTTAAAAAAAAAAAAATCAGATGACATTAAAATGTATACCCTGCCAATTGATCTCTGTAGTCAGTGATCAATTGGCAGGGAAGCGGTTAATTTTATTAAAGCAGGGGAAAGAGGGGTGGGATTTAACTTTATTTATTTTTTTTACACAGGGAGAAGAGGATCATCACTGATCCGTCTCCCTGCACTTCACACAGAACCCGGAAGTGCAGGGAGGCGGAAGGTGAGTACATGCAGCACATGTGCTCGCTCTGACAGCCTGTCAGAGCGAGCACTGCTGCTGGGGCAGCCCGATTGGGTGCTCCCGGTCTGCCTCTAATACAGAGGCAGACCGGAGCACCGTTAACCCCGCGATCGCCGCAATTGCGGCGATCTGGGGTTAACTTTAGTAAATGACGGGAAATATCCGTCCGCGGTCGCGAAGGGGTTAATTGTCTTGATAAAAGTCCAGATGGGACTGAAACGTTGACATTTTTGCTGCAATAAAGAAGCACTATTTTGGGGGGCGGGACAAGGCCTGAGAGCTTGTCAGCAGCCATTTCTGGGAGCTCCTGTCCTAAAACCTGAAAAAACGCTCAAAATCTAGCAAATTACTAATAAGTTACCGGCTGACATGACAGAAACAAGCAGAGGAGTATGCCTGCTTTCGATTGATGCCCGTCTGATACTGATCTCACCTGGGAAAAGGCTTTACTGGAGCCTCGGCCCTACATCCTGCACTAACAATGACAGACCCTGTTCTGGCTGGGAAATGTGGAAAGAGCCTGTATGATCCGTCAGAGACACCCAGACTGCTGAATTATAATGAGGATGACAAGCAGTAGCTAATTTGAGACGGCAGGAGCCACGGCCCCGCTCCCCCCCCCCCCTCAGGCCGGTGGGGGTTATCCCGGCCTACTGTTTGCTGTTATCAAGTTTAACAAGTTTCATTTTTTTTTTTTTTTACATTGATGGCCCTGCATATACCATGAGCCTACCTGCCTCACTAAGCATGAAACAAACACTCTGCGAAGCCTACGTGCTGCACTGACACCTAAGGGACGGAGGGGGCTCTGGGGGTGCTGCGCGTGGGCAGCGGGGCCTGACATGCTGCCGCTGCGGCACCCGTGAGGTTGACTGGCAAGAAGGCGGTGCTCCGGGACTGTGCCACGCCGAGATCATGGAGCCGTCGCCTCTAGGCTTTGTGGGGGGCCTGGAGGAACTTGTCCCCAGAGCTGGGAGCCCTGGGGTACCGGGAAGCGGAGACCTCCGGCGGACCGGTGGCTGTGAGGATGGTCGATACCGACCCTGAGCGGCCGGACATGGGAGAGACAATCGACGGCCCTCATCTTACCCGGCTGGAGATTCTGGAGCACAGTGGGGGTGCAGGAGACGACCGGTGGGTGGACTTTGGAGGGGGGGTCTGAATATCTGAGTGCCCGCTGGGCTGTGGAACTCTTGGCAGAAGGCCTGGCATGGTCTGGAGAACTACTGGCAGATGGCTGATGGCCCCGGGGCCACCCGCGGAGGTATCTGTGGCGGGCCCCCTGCCTTGGTGCGCCTCACTCACAGCCCCCCCCCCCCCCGCTGTACATGGGACAGGACGCATGCACGGAGGGAAGGACATGATAGCCATGATTATAGCCTTTGACTTATATACCCATTCCCGTTTTTATTTTGGCGTGACAGAACGCCTGGAGATATGTGCACCGACCAGACCCAAGGGAGCCCGGAGATGAATTCACTCTGAAACTCACGCGAGGGCCTACACGTAATCCCTATACCCCCTTACTGACTCCACAGAGAGTCTGGATATTTCTTTTCTACTTACTTATTTTTTACTTTAATACATTTCATTATATCCTTAGGCTATGCTTTCTGGGGCTGACTAATGTTATTAGTTTTTTAGAAATATATGCAGGAACAGGAGTTATAATAATATGTTTATTTAGAATGCCGCCATGATTTATACCATCATTGATCAGATAACTTGACTCAGTATTGCATTAAATTGCTACGTAAAATTGTGAGGGAACACAGTCTTCTCACAGCTTAAACAATTATGGCATAAATGGTCAATATGAAATACATGATGATTTACTATGCTGTTTAGATGCATATATTTAGGCTACTTCTTAAGTTGATGGTTTATGAAATGTTTCCTCAGTAACATATGCAGCAACCAGAACCAGACTGCTAACTCTGCCCATAGTGCGTTATTATTATCAGTACTTCCTGTGATATATGCAGCTGCCTCCCTGGGAGGCGTACCTTTTTTTTTGTTTGTTTGCTTTTTTCTTGCATAGCAACCTCTCACCTAGATACTCATGCACCATTGGCATACGCTCCCAGAGGCTGCCAGTGAAATATTTTTTATTTAAGTTTAGTTTACTTGGTTTACTTTTTATTATTTCACATTGAAAATGCAGACATAAGATTCCAGCAAATATGCTTTATTATGAAGGTTAATCAAAATATGCTATCACTTACTAACTTAGCCTTATAAAGCATTAACTGGTACCATCAGATTGTATAAGCATTAACATTACTTTATTAAACCGGACACATAGGGCCTTTATAACTAATACTTAGGTGTATTTAGGCTTAGCTCAAGAATGATGGTAATTGCTACCTGCCCTTAATATTAATGCAGAAACCGGAGAAGCGTCGCTGCATACATATACCGTAATTTGTTTTCTTATTATAACTACCATCTTAGACACAGGCATATGCCTCATCTGTGAGAATACCATGTAGAATGTTAGTTATGTATTATGATTATCTTGTCCCACTGTACTTAACTGTAAGCACCTATCATTGACCATTCCTTACTGTCTATGAAGATGTCTGAATTGCGCCTTATGAGACTACATACACCATGTTCTGAATAACGTATTGTAACATTCCTGTTATTGAAAAAAAATAATAAAACCGCTTGAATAAAAAAAAAAAAAAAAGGAACAATGGATAACAAAAAAAAAAAAAAAGAAGCACTATTTTGAACCATATCAAGTCCTGTGAGTGCTTTCCTACAAGGTATTATATATATATATATTGATATCAAAATACACTTAGAACGAAATAAAATATATATCTATCTGTCCTGACAGGAAAAGTTGTACCGAGCAGCAATCATGCACATGGAAACCTGGTAATTGCTTGTGGGGTCAAAGGCCGGTTGTGGCCAATCAGATCCACAGGAGGGTTTGTGCTGAGCAGCAATCATGCACGTGGAAACCTGATAATTGCTTTTGGAGTCAAAGGCTGGTTACAGACAGTCAGATCCACAGGAGGGTATTTAAATCCAATTCTCCTTTTGCTCATTGCCCTGTCGTGGTTTCATCCTGATGGTTATCTGAGAGTGCGTTCCTGATCCTGACTTCGGCTTCGTTTTGAGTTCCCTGTATTCTCGTATCCTTGACTTTTGGCTTTCCCTCATTGTTGTGTCTGATTCTGTGTTCCTGACCTCGGCAAGTATTTTGACTATTCTTGGTCCGGCCATTCTAAGGTCCGGTTATGCATTATCCTTAGTCCTAGGTGTGTCAGAGTTCTGCATAGATCCTGCAGAATTGTGTCAGCACATAGCAGCTTGCGAGAGAAAGCTAGAAGAGAATGATCACCGGATGGATCAATTTGCCCAGGCTTTTAGCACGCTCTTTACTAGGACAGCTCATTTACAACCTGAGGCTTCTCCGATTATGTCACAGCTGCCTAATGTACCTCCACCAGAGTATATAAGGCACCTACAATCTCCTTATCTCCTCCCCTGCATTTTTCTGGTAATATCCAGGAATGTAGGGGATTTCTCAATCAGATTGAGTACCACTTTGAGGCCTCACCTGGTTAATTTCCTTCAGATAGAGCTAAGATTGGGTATCTGATGAACCAACTTAAAGGTAAGGCCTTAACTTGGGCTAATCCATTATGGGAAAGTAATAGGAGTATCGCTCATTGTTACCAAGAATTCCTTGCGGATTTCAAACACGTTTTAAACATTAGGCAGGGAGGAAGATGCATCCACTGCCTTAATGCATATCAAACAAGGGAACCGATCTATCTCAGATTATGCCATAGAATTTCGTACTTTGGCATCTGAAGTAGACTGGACTAATAACGGATTAATCTCTGTTTTTAAAAAAGGATTATCTGAGAATATACTTGACGAAATTGCTGCCAAAGATCTACCGAAAAGATTAAACAAATTTATTAACTTTGTGATGCAGATTGATATAGACTTAGGACCAGAGAAATTACTAGAAGCAGAACCACGTATGACCTTGTCACTAGCACCTCGATTCTCCAAACCTGTTGTCCCTGACCTCCCGGTGTGATCTGAATCCGAACCTATGCAACTGGGGGGTTATGAGATTGTCATAGTCAAAGAAACAGTATAGGAGAAGAGAGGGTCTATGCTTATATTGTGTCAAAAAAAGGACATATGAGAGATACTTGTCCTATACGCCCGGAAAACTTCCGCACCTAAGAACCTTTAAGGGGACAGGTCTTAGGTATGATGGATACGTCCTCTAGTAATAACCAAAGTAGATTTCTCATTGACATTGTCACCCTTTGCAACAAGAAAAACTTTTCATGCAAAGCCCTGTTAGACTCAGGTGCGGCAGGTAACTTTATTGGTTTTGTTAAAAAAAAAAAAAAAAACGCTCTATACCTGTCAAGGAGAAATCTTCACCTCTGGCTGTTGAGGCTATTGATGGGAGACCTCTCTCCCTCTCTCTCAACCACTGATTACCCACGAGACCTTGCCTATTTGTATCATTATAGGAGCATTGCATAAAGAATTCCTTACATTTCAGATAATCGCTTCCCCTTTCTGTCCCATCATATTAGGATTCCCTTGGCTCATCAAGCACAACCCTCATATTGACTGGGCCAAAGGGGAAATACTGGAATGGGATACAGACTGTCAGGAGGTTTGTATGTCATCTGTTACTAAAAGAGTGGGCAATGTTACTTTACCTACTATTACACCCACTACCCATGCAGTATTGGGAGGTTAGGGAAGTGTTCAGTAAAAGTCAAACTGATGTTCTTCCTCCACATAGATCATATGATTGTTCCATTGATCTGCTGCCCGGAGCTATGCCTCCTAAAGGGGCAGTATATGTTCTATCCCCACAAGAGAGTAAAATCATGGAGGAGTACATCAGAGATGCCTTAAGTAATGGTCACATATGCAAATCAACCTCCCGTGCTGGTGCAGGGTTCTTTTTTGTGTCAAAAAAGGATGGAGAATTATGTCCTTGCATTGACTGTAGGGTATTAAATAAAATCACCATAAAAATGCCTATCCCATTCCCCTTCATGCCAATCATGGAGGTAAATTACCACATAATTAAGTAGCAGGGTCGTCCGGTGTTCGGTAGTTTGCATTCGTATGACTATCGTCTATAGACTCAGCATTCATCATACGAATGCAAACTACCGAACACCGGACCACCCTGCTACTTAATTATGTGGTAATTTACCTCCATGATTGGCACATCCAGTCTGTATAGAAACAAATTCTTTGTTTAAGCACGAATGCTTTGTTTAAGTGCCTGGGTGGCCGCCATTTCGGGACATTTCCACGTGTTCGCGGCAATCTTATCTTTATTTCATTATTTGAAGCCAGTTCTTCCAATTAAACTGGCGGTGGCCATCTTTATACTCCTTTTATGGAGATTGCGGCGGCCATCTTGGTTCCCCCCTTCTTCTTCTTAAAGCCACGCCACAAAATAGAAAATCACTATTTTTTTTTTTTTTATAATAAATGTTACTTGAATATCATGTATAGTTTTATATAACATCTCTTGCTCAGTCTGTTGTTTTTATTCGTTTATATTTCATTTTTCAAACATGTTTTAATTAACTAACTCATGGTCACATGACCAATGAATACCACCTGTTTTTAGCTATTTAAACAAGGTAGGTCTCACAAACTGTAATCACTTTGAAAAAGCCTGTCAGAGGTGAAACGCGTTAGTGTTATTTATCTTTTTATGTTTGATTTTTATACTTTTTATTATCTCCAAATAAAGTTTTTTGCTTTATACTACCTTGGAGATTCCAGACCTATCTTTGAAAATATGTTTTATCCTGATAGTTTATCCTGAAGATTCTCACAGGAACATCCTTGGTGGGGATTATACCACCTTAGCCTTGTAGTATTGAGCAATACCTGGATTTGCTCTCTGCTTGTGAGTATATTTTATCCTCTCTTTTTATTCAGTTTATCACAAACAGTGAGCACTGTAGTCTGTTTTTATCTTCCCCTTTATACTGAGGACATCTGACCGCCCACCAGCGGGACAACAATCCAAAGCCTGGGACCAACACCCATTAAGAAGCACTAGGATCTACTATTATATCTACAGACGGCGTTTGTTCCGTCCATGCGCATCAATCTGGAGCTGAACATAAGCTCCAGAAAACTGTAAGTGCATTTCTGTTTTTTAATATTTAACCAGGATTCATAATATACTGCACTATATTACGTTTTTCTGCTTATTTCATATATCACCGGATTTGAGAACAATTCTACAGGCGCTGTCTCCCTGCACCCTTTTCTGCATTAATAAGACTGTGTCCGCTATTTCCAGATCATTTTGGTGGGAGAAGAGATATTAAGGATTATGTGGAAACCTGTTCTGTTTGTGCAGTCTCTAAGGTTCCACACACACTCCCGTGGGGATTGTTACATCCACTTCCTATACCCATTGTTCCATGGTCTCATCTATCTATGGATTTCATTGTTGACCTACCTAGTTCTAATGGTTATACCACCATCCGTATGGTAGTTGACCGCTTTTCCAAAATGGCACATTTCATTTGACTCAAAAAATTGCCATCTTCTGAGGATCTGGTTTCCATATTTATCCGCGACATTGTCAGGCTTCATGGGATCTGTCAAAATAGTGTGTCTGATAGGGGTTCCCAATTTTTGTCAAGGTTCTGGAGGGCATTTACTAAACAGTTGGGCATTAAATTGTCTTTTTCCTCTGCTTACCGTCCCCAGACCAATGGTGCGGCTGAAAGGGCTAACCAATTGCTTGAGCTGTATTTACGTTGCTTTGTGAACAGTACTCAGTCTAACTGGGCTAATTTGTTGCCCAGGGTCGAATTTGCCAGGAATAATGCTACCCATGATGCATCTAGGCACAGTCCTTTCTTTGTCAATACCGGTCGCCATCCTAATATTCTCCCTGATATGTTTTCTGACACAGCTATCCCTGCTCTGGATGACCACCTTACCTCTATTCATGATACTTAGACTAAGGTTCACTCCGCTTTTGAAACTGCGTCTGCTCACTTTAAATTCCATGCTGATAAACGGCAGCGTGCCAACCCAGTTTACCAGATGGTCCTTACCGTGTCCTTACCGTGTCCTTAAACAAATTAACCCTGTTTCTTATTTCCTGGCCCTGCCTGCATCCTTGCACATTCCTAATTCGTTTCATGTATCTTTACTCAAACCACCTACAGTGCCTTGCAAAAGTATTCACCCCTTGGCATGTTTCGTGTTTTGTTGCCTCACAACCTGGAATTATCATAGATTGTTTGAGAATTTGCATAATTTAATTTACAGAACATGCCCACCGTGTTGAAGATTTATTTTTTATTGTGAAGCAAACAACAAATAGGGCAAAATAAAAAAAAAACAAGTAAATGAGCATAACTATTCACCCCCCTAAAGTCAATACTTTATAAAGCCACCTTTTGCGGCAATCACAGCTCCAAGTCGCTTTGGATAAGTCTCTGTGAGCTTGCCACCTCTTACCACTGGGATTTTTGCCCATTCCTTCTTGCAAAACTGCTCCAGCTCCTTCAAGTTGTATGGTTTGCGCTTGTAAACAGCAATCTTTAAGTCTGACCACAGATTTTCTATTGGATTGAGGTCTTGGCTTTGACTAGGCCATTCCAACACATTTACATGTTTCATTTTAAACCACTAAAGTGTTGCTTTAGCAGTGTGTTTGGGGTCATTGTCTTGCTGGAAGGTGAACCTAGCCTCAAATCACCCACAGAGTGGTACAGGTTTTGCTCAAGAATATCCCTGTAATTAGCACCATCTTTCCCTCAACTCTGACCAGTTTCCCAGTCCTGGCTGCTGAAAAACATCCCACAGCATGATGCTGCCACCACCATGTTTCACTGTGGGGATGGTGTTCTTTGGGTGATGTGATGTGTTGGGTTTGCGCCAGACATAGCGTTCTTTGATGGCCAAAAAGTTCAATTTTAGTCTCATCAGACCAGAGCACCTTTCTCCATACATTTGGGAGTGTTTTTTGCTGAAAGTAATGGCTTTCTTCTGGCCACTCTGCCATAAAGTCCAACTCTATGGAGCGTACGGCTTATTGTCGTCCTATGTACAGATACTCCAGTCTCTGCTATGGAACTCCAGGGTTACCTTAGGTTTCTGTGCTGCCTCTCTGATTAATGCCCTCCTTGCCTGGTCCGTGAGTTTTGGTGGGCGTCCGTCTCTTGGCAGGTTTGCTGTTGTGCCATGTTCTTTCCATTTAGTTATGATAGATTTGATGGGGCTCCTGGGGATCATCAAAGATTTGGATATTTTTTATAACCTAACCCTGACTTGTACTTCTCAACAACATTGTCCCTTACTTGTTTGGAGAGTTCCTTGGTCTTCATGAATGTGTTTGGTTAGTGGTGACGCTTGCTTAGGTGTTGCAGCCTCTGGGGCCTTTCGAAAAAGGTGTGTATATGTAATGACAGATCATGTGACACTTAGATTGCACACAGGTGGACATCATTTCACTAATTATGTGACTTCTGAAGGTAATTGGTTGCACCAGAGATTGTTATGGGCTTCATAATAAAGCGGGTGAATACATAGGCACATGCCAATTTTCTGTTTTCTGTTTCTAAAAAATAGTTTTATGTATATATTTTTTTTCATTTCACTTCACCAACTTAGACTATTGTATTACATAGTTACATAGCTGAAAAGAGACTTGCGTCCATCAAGTTCAGCCTTCCTCACATATGTTTTTGCTGTTGATCCAAAAGAAGGCAAAAAACCTAGTCTGAAGCGCTTCCAATTTTTCAACAAACTAGAAAATTCCTTCTTGACCCCTTATTTTCTGATCCATCATACACAATTCAGATTAATAAAACATTGAACTTAAGGCTGTAATGTAACAAAATAGGTAAAAAGTCAAGGGGGGTGAATAGTTTTGCAAGGCACTGTATTTGCAATAAATATACAGTCCCGGTGATTCCCCCTCCTCCTTTGGTTGTTTCCGGTCAGAAGGAGTATGAGGTCTCCTCCATTATTGATTCCAGGTTCTCTTGTGGTTCATTGCAATACCTGGTTGATCGGAGGGGATATGGGCCTGCCGACCGTTCTTGGATTCCTGCTTCTGATATCCATGCTGGCTGTAAGATTCGCTCTTTCCACACCAAGTTTCCTGTCAAACCGGTGGGCAGTCTTAAGGTGGGGGGTAATGTAACGGATTCATCCGCACATATAAATGTTTATGATGGTATTTACCGTCCTGACAGGAATAATTGTGCCCATCTGAAACCATGCGACCGGATACCTGATAAACCCAGCATGTCTAGGGATGCTGGCCGCTGCGGATCTATGCCACTTTATAGCCCCATGGCCGCACACGTTGATGATGATGTTGGCGTGTGACGTCACGCACGTGCACATTTTGGGGTCAAAGGCCGGTTACAACCAATCGGATAAACAGGAGGGTTATTTAAACTAATTTTTACATTCTCTCATTGCCCTGTCGTCGTTTCTGCCTCATGGTAATCAGAGAGTGCGTTCCTGATCTTGATATTTTGGTATTTGACTTTGGCTTCGTTCTGACTTCCCTGATTTCTGGTGTCCTTGACTTTTGGCTTTGTCTGAATCTGTATCCCTGACCTCGGCAAGTATTCTGACTATTCTTGGATACGTTAAGTCCGGCCATTATAAGGTCCGGTTAGACCTTATACTTAGTCCTAGGTGTGATACAATTCTGCGTGCTGGATCAATTAGTAATCCTGACAATTACAAACATATATGTAAAAAAAATGCAATTTTTTTTCCTCACCACAAACATTAACATAAATTAGTGAAAAAATGCTGACTCGTTAAGGCACAATATACGCCATATAAAATACCCGAGAGTGTCTGCTTTCTCAAATGTATGCCCTTTGTAGGGTCATTTGAGCAGTCAAACTACTAAAATGCCCCAAAATGAGACAAAGGCCCATCACATCCATCTATGAAAATTCTAACTATAGAAACTTAAATAGCCTTGTCTCTTATATTGCATTGTAGCTTCACAGAAAAGTGCCAAAGGCATACAATGTGGGTATTGTTGTACTCAGCAGATGTAGCTGAACACAATGTGGGGTTATATACAGGAATAGCACACACCAGCATTAAGAAATACACATTAAAAAAACCTTGTTATATGTGTATATGCCAAAATACAGAAAAAAACAATTCTACTACAATATTTAGCAGAGATTGGCAATGAAATGGTTACGTAAAAAGTGTCAAAATAACCTTAGGTAAATAGCCTGTTGTGTCTACTTTATATAAATATATACTTTTGTGTGTCAATTATGTTTTCTGTGATTGCTACTAAACTTAAAAGACAAACATACCAACTTCTGAAATTGTTTCACAGTGACATTTTATTTTAGTCCTTGTATTTTGGGACCTGTAACTTTCAAAATAAGATGAAATCCTATATATATCATGTACTCGATAAATCAAGAAACATAAATTAATTTAATGACAATGACAATTTTTTGTCATTTTTCATATAATTAATGAGAATTTATATATGTATATGTGACATCAAATTAAAGCAATATTTGCCCTCTAAAAAAATGTGTATAATATGTGTTGATGCAATAAATGAGAGAGATGCAAATTGTGGTTTCAACACAAACTGCAAAAAATGCAAAAATGGCTTTTGTCCTAAAGTCCTGCTTCTGAATCTGTGCCCTTAAGGGGATAAGAGCATTTCTTTAATACATGTAGCATCATACGTCTTAAAGGGACATGCATCACTTGACAATTATTTTTTATACCAGCAAGCAAACACTTTTAAACAAATATACAAACCAAAATAAAGCAAGAAAAACTTGGAAAAGTAATGTAATAAACATTATTAAACTATATAACTTATATAAATATAAGAATGCATTATTGGGCATGCCTCTCAGCTAGGGAAGATTCTTCTCTTCAGCCCGCCAACCCCCTTACCAACCCATCTCCATTTTCAGACCAGTCCACTAATGACATAACCCTGACAGCGAAGCCTGCTCTGCATGATCATACTGATCAGACTCCCTTTCTTTTTCCCCATGTAGGCAGGGCCGTCTTTAATATTGATTGAATTTTTTTGAGCCTCCCTATCGCACGGGTGATTAAAAGGTAGTTCCCCATCTGTCGTGCAACTCCAGCAATGCATTGACAGCTGGGGCTCTACCATTTACCCATGTTTGAAGGTTTGTATTTAGCACTAACTGTTTTTGTGTGTTTGAATGTAAACAGGTTTTTGTATGGAATATGTTTGTATGTGGTGTTGGCGTACTTGCAAGCATGTATTTATGTGTAGTGTTGGTTTTGGAATTCAGGGGTGTGTTTACATATAAGTTTGGTGTGTAACACAGATGTGTGTTTGTACGTAGTGTTGGAGTTTGAATGCAGGGGTGTATTTGTATGTAGTGTTAGTGTGTGAATGCTGAGATGTATGCACATACACACGCACACACTCACACATTTATATATATATATATATATATATAGATATATACACTGAAACACATGCAGACACACATATACACACACTGACACACATGCAGATACACAGAAACACATAAATATACGCATTGATACACATACAGACACATAGATCTACAGATACACATAGACAGACAAACTGACAGACACTTACACAGACACAAACTGACAGACATACTGACACATACATACTGACATATGGACACCGACACATTCACTGAAAGACATGCTGACACACACACAGACACATACTGAGACATACTGACATACATTCACTGACACACACAGACCTACTGACAGACACACAGACATACTGACACACACCCAGACAGACATACTGACACACACAGACATACTGACACAAACAGACATACTGACACCCAGACATACTGGCACACACACAGATCCTACTGACACGCATGGACCTACTGACAGACACACACACACACCTACTGACAGACACACACAGACCTACTGACAGACACACACACACAGATCTACTGACAGACACACACACAGACCTACTGACACACACACACCTACTGACAAACACACACAGACATACTCACACACAGACCTAGTGACACACACACATAGACATAGTGACAGACACACACACACTTACTGACAGACATAAACACACACACATACTGACATACACATATGCAAACGGTAAAGCCCCCCTCCAGTTTCCTACCTTTCCTGGGGTCCAGTGTGCTGCCTTGGGTGGTTGGGAGTTGGGAACTGGCTCTCTTTGCTCAGTTCCCCTCCTCGCTGCTCAGCCTCCCTCCCGCGCAGCTCATCATCTCTGAGGGAGGAAGTGACTCACGGACGCCACTTCCTCCCAGGCTGCAGGGGGCCCGGTCGTGCTGTTAACCCCTTAAGGACCAAACTTTTGGAATAAAAGGGAATCATGACATGTCACACATGTCATGTGTCCTTAAGGGGTTAAAGGGCCACAGCAACCGACCGGGCCCCTGCTGAAACGTGCTCACCGGGTGGCCCTAAGTGTATTGGCCACCCGTTGAGCCCCCTTAGAGTATGGGTATGAGTATGAATTTTTCTTATGCAGGCTATGGGCGACGGGGCAGCTGCTTTGGGCCCCCCAGGAGTAACTGGGCCCGGGGCAGCTGCCCCGTTTGCCCCGCGTTAAAGACGGCCCTGCCTGTAGGGTTATGGCAAGATGAAAAAATCTTCCACCTCCCCATGTGTAAATCTGACATGCCTATATTCCTAGGGATAGGGCACTGATTGGTTAGATCAGTGTCACCCTGGAGTGGGTGTGAAGCGCATAAGAAAATAGAAGCAGGTAAATATAAAAATAACAATTTTATATTTACCTGCTTTTTTCAGCCTGAACAATAAGGCAACTGTATCATTCAAAGTTAAAGCTTTTGACTTTTGAATGAGACAGTTGTCTCAAAGTGATGCATGTCTCTTTAAATGATTACAAATTTACGTTTCAATACTTATTGCAGAAAATAAACATACATGTTCATTTTTATTTTACTCTTAATTAATGACATATATTTGGTATATCAACAGGTATTGGTTTTAGAATAACTTTTATGTTGTGGACATATTTCTGTGTTTCTGTGTTTATATAACCCAGTCTTGTTTAATCATTTCTTGTTTTATTTAATTCAGGCCCCCATTCACAAACAAGATCTAAAGGGAGAAGTGTGGGCAGTAATGAGCAGAGACAATGCTCTACTCCTGGGACTGACTCTAGTGATGAAATAGAGGACTCCATGCTACATGGATCAACAGGCAATTTAGAACAACCATCAAGATCAAATTTGGATGAATTGTACGAGATTTATTTATCAAAACAAAAAGAAAATGCAGCCAGATTTGGTAGTCGTACCACAGTTGTTCAACATCCGGACTCCACAAAAGTATCCAGCGGAGGTTTATCCAGTGCCCAGCAAACCACAGCTGTCCAAGTTAATGAATCCACAAAAGTGTCAACTAAAGGTTTATCCAGTGCCCAGCAAGCCACAGAATCCACAAAAGTATCAACTATAGGTTTATCCAGTGCCCAGCAAGCCACAATTGTCCAAGCTAATGAATCCACAAAAGTGTCAACTAGAGGTTTATCCAGTGCTCAGCAAGCCACAGCTGTCCAAGCTAATGAATCCACAAAAGTGTCAACTAGAGGTTTATCCAGTGCCCAGCAAACCACAACTGTCCAAGCTAATGAATCCACAAAAGTGTCAACTAGAGGTTTATCCAGTGCCCAGCAAACCACAACTGTCCAAGCTAATGAATCCACAAAAGTGTCAACTAGAGGTTTATCCAGTGCCCAGCAAGCCACAGCTGTCCGAGTTAATGAATCCACAAAAGTGTGCACTGGAGGATCATGCAATGTACAGCAAACCACCAAAGTGCCCATTACATTTTCATCAAATGCCCTGCAAACCACGCCTGTCAAATACAATATATCTACAATTCTGCCTGTTGCAGGATCATCTAGAGACCAGGAATCAACAGTTGTCAGAAATGCTGTAGGTGCATATTGGGAACCCCATTCACAAGAAGTCACAGTAGCCGGCATCCATCCACTTGTTTTTCCAAAAAAACCATCTGTCACACAAAAAATAACTCCTACACCTACCAGAGAACCCTCAGTGGCCAATAAAAACAATTGTGTATTGGATGATTTTAAATTACTGAATATATCACCTAATCATGTAGGCACTGCACACAATTCTGTTGGTGCTCCTTCTCTTACTAATACAGCAGCAGGTAATGATATATTCCTTAAATGTTTTATATAGGCCAAGAATTACCTTAGATTTGTCAATGACTTAAATAGATAATTCATAAAAAAAGAAAATATATATACATTTTCTTTTGAGCACAACTGTAATGTATGTATATGTGTGTGTGTGTGTGTGTGTGTGCGTATATATATATATATATATTTATATATATTATTATTATTATTTTATTATTTATATAGCGCCAAGAAATTCCGTAGCGCTGTACAATGGGTGGACTAACAGACACATAATTGAGATCAGACCACTGGACGTACAGGAACAGAGGGGGTTGAGGGCCCTGCTCGATGAGTTTACATGCTAGAGGGAGTGGGGTATAGTGACACAAAGGGTTAAAGTAGGGGAATTAAATAGTTTGTTAGAGAAGGGTTTAATAAGTGCTTGGTAGTTCATTTTTGACAGTTGCAGGAAAAGAGTCATGGGGTGGGGGATGAGAAACCTGCTAACAGTTTAATTGATACGCTTTAATGAAGAAGTGAGTTTTCAAAGATTTTTTGAAGGAGTGGAGGCTGGGTGAAAGTCTGATTGAGGAGGGAAGGGAGTTCCACAGAATAGGTGCAGCCCTGGAGAAGTCTTGAAGGCGAGCATCAGAGGTGGGGATCCGGGCAGAGGATAGGCGTAGGTCTTGGGCTGAGCGCAGGGGTCTCGATGGGATATACTTGTGTATGAGGGAGGATAAGTATGTTGGATCAGCATTATGTAGGGATTTGTAAGCAATCGCCAGAATTTTGAATTGGGCCCTATATCTAACTGGAAGCCAATGCAGGGACTGACAGAGCGTGGAGGCGTGGGAGGTGCGACCGGACAGGAAAATAAGCCCCACAGCTGCATTCATTATAGATTGCAGCGGTGCAACCTGGGAACATGTAAGACCGGTGAGAAGGGGATTGCAATAGTCAAGGCGAGAGAGAACAGCAGCATGAACCAGTACCTTAGCCGTGTCCGGCGTTAGATATGGGCGGATGCGCGCTATGTTCTTGAGTTGGAAGCGACAGGATTTGGCTATCGATTGGACATGAGGAGTAAAAGAGAGGTCAGAATCAAAAATAACCCCTAGGCAGCGAGCCTGCGAGGTAGAGGTGATAGTAGCGCTGTTGACTTGGATGGAGACAGACACGGGAGTAGCAGTACTTGAGGGAGGAAAAACTAGAAGTTCTGTTTTGGACAGGTTGAGTTTAAGGAAGTGAACAGCCATCCAGTTGTAAATAGCAGAGTGGCAGTCAGAAACATGAGTCAAGGTGGGCGGAGAGAGATCAGGGGAGGACAGGTAGATTTGCGTGTCATCTGCATATAAATGATATTGGAAACCAAAGGAGCTGATGAGTTTACCAAGGGAGGCAGAATAGATAGAGAACAGTAGGGGGCCGAGGACAGAACCTTGGGGGACGCCGACAGAAAGAGCGCTGGTAGAGGTAGGAGGAGCACCAGGAGAGAGCAGTATCCGGTAGACCAAAGTTACAGAGAATGTGAAGAAGCTGTTGATGATCAACAGTGTCAAAGGCGGCAGAAAGATCAAGGAGGATTAGGATAGAGTATTGGCCGCGAGATTTAGCAGCAATTAAATCACTGGATACTTTGGTCACAGCAGTTTCGACAGAGTGACCAGCGCGGAATCCAGACTGAAGGGGGTCAAGCAGAGAGTTGGATTCAAGAAAGTCAGTCAATCTGGCGTACACAACTCTCTTGAGGATCTTGGAGGCAAATGGCAGAAGCGAGATAGGGCGGTAGTTGGATGGGGAGTTGGGATCAAGGTTGGGCTTTTTCAGAATCGGGGTTACGGTTGCATGTTTGAAGGGTGAGGGAAATGTGCCAGAGGAAAGGGAGAGATTGAAAATGTTAGCGAGAGGAGGAGCAAGAGAGGGAGACAAAGTGCGGATGAGATGCGAGGGATAGGATCGAGGGAGCAGGTGGTGGGGCGGGAGGACAGGAGCAGAGCAGAAACCTCTTGTGCTGTAGCAGGTGCAACTGAGCATAGGATGGCAGGGGGAGTGGGGTTGGGTGATGTAACGATAGGGGTAGGAGAGAGATTAGAGCTCTCTTTCCTGATTGTAGAGACCTTCTCAGTGAAATGAGATGCAAAGTTTGTGGCGGACAAGGTGGTGGAAGGAGGGGGAGTCACAGGGCGAAGAAGAGCATCAAAAGTGTGAAACAGGTGTTTGGGTTGATGGGACAGTGTGCTTATGAGGGTGTTGAAGTAGTTTACTTTTGCAGAGGAAAGAGCCATGCTGTAGGAGCGCAGCATAAATTTATAGTGGACAAAGTCAGATGCAAAGTGAGACTTTTTCCAGCAGCTTTCAGCAGTTCTGGAACATTTTTGGAGGGAACCGGTCAGCTTGGTGTGCCAGGGTTGTAATTGGGGGCGCTTGCTGCGTTTAACTGTATGAGGTGCCATGATGTCAAGTTGAGAGGAGAGAGTGGAGTTTTAGAGTGAGGTTGCAGAGTTAGGGCAGTTGAGATTTGAGATGGGTAAAAGGAGTGTTTGGAGTTTGGTGGAGAAGTGCTGGAGATCGAGGGAGTTGAGGTTTCTGCGAGGTTGGAGAGTTGATGGTGGTGAAATTTTGATATGGGGTAAGCAGATGTTAAATGTTATATATTATAGAAAGAAAATAGGACTAATGGTTGGCGGATATAAAACAATCTGCCTCCCAAAAATACCTTGTATCCTTATATAGAAGGCTACTAGCCAAAAACAAAAACTCTTTAATAATCCCTCTTAGGGGAGAAAATCAAACGTACTAAACAAACAAACAGTAGAAATAGGACCTAATGGAATAATGTATCGACTAGTCCAAAAGTAATAATATAATCAGAGAAGTAACTGTAAATATATCTATGGCAGATTTGCCAGTAATAATAGCAGGTTACTTATAAAGAAAGAAAGAGATACAATAAATGTAGCAAACTAAAGACCCTTGGGTACAAGGTAAATAGGTTCTATAAGTACAAATAAGTGTACCAAATACATGAAAATCTAGCAAAGTTAGTTTGCAACATAACAGGAAAAACCTGTACTCCATATAACCAGCAATACTGATATAAAGCAAAATGCCTAAACAGCTATAGGAGATTTGGGGAAAGGAGTCCCTAACATCATGCTAGTAGTAAGCTGGTATCTAATCCCACAAGAAATAATAAAGTATAGGACAGTCAGAAAACCAAAAGAATCCTAAATTAAAATAATTCGCTTAAATAGGCTCTTGATAAAGGCGACCTGTTTCGCCGAAACGCACGTTGGGCATCTATTTAAGCGGATGATTTTAATTTAGGATTCTTTTGGTTTTCTGACTGTCCTATACTTTATTATTTCTTGTGGGATTAGATACCAGTTTACTACTAGCATGATGTTAGGGACTCCTTTCCCCAAATCTCCTATAGCTGTTTAGGCATTTTGCTTTATATCAGTATTGCTGGTTATTTGGAGTACAGGTTTTTCCTGTTATGTTGCAAACTAACTTTGCTAGATTTTCATGCATTTGGTACACTTATTGGTACTTATAGAACCTATTTACCTTGTACCCAAGGGTCTTTAGTTTGCTACATTTATTGTATCTCTTTCTTTCTTTATAAGTAACCTGCTATTATTACTGGCAAATCTGCCATACATATATTTACAGTTACTTCTCTGATTATATTATTACTTTTGGACTAGTCGATACATTATTCCATTAGGTCCTATTTCTACTGTTTGTTTGTTTAGTACGTTTGATTTTCTCCCCTAATAGGGATTATTATAGAGTTTTTGTTTTTGGCTCTCTGCACTCCACTCTTACATTTATAATTGCAGAGTAGCCTTCTATATAAGGATACAAGGTCTTTTTGGGAGGCAGATTGTTTTATATCCGCCACCCATTAGTCCTATTTTCTTTCTATATCTTTAGGGGTTAGGCCCCATTGTATCTCTCAACCATCACAACCCTGGTGGATGGACTTGTTCCATTTCTTACCAGCGTTGTTCTTTTTTGTTATATATTATAGTTGTGCTCAAATGTTTGCATACCCTGGCAGAAATTGTGAAATGTTGGCATTGATTTTGAAAATATGACTAATCATGCAAAAATATTATCACATAGTTGTTTGGCTCATTTTTAAAATCATAATGATAACAGATATCACCCAAATGGCCATGATCAAAAGTTTACATACCCTTAAATCTTTGTCCTTGAATGTTTGACCTTGTTACAGACACACAAGGTGACACACAGGTTAAAATGGCAATTAACCGGTAATTTCCCACACCTATGGCTTTTTAAATTGCAATTAGTGTCTGCGTAAAAATAATCAATGAGTTTGTGAGCTCTTACGTGAATGCACCAAGCAGGCTAGATACTGAGCCATGGGGAGCAGAAAAGAACTGTAACAAGACCTGCGTACAGGGCCGGTGCAAGGAATTCTGCAGCCCTAGGCAAAGATCCATTTTGCCGCCCCTTCATGTCACAAACTCACTGACAGACACACACACGCTGACACACACAGAAACTCACTGACAAACATACTCACTCACTGACAGACATACACACACACTCACTGACACACACACATACACACAGAAACTCACTGACAGACAATTACCCACTGACACATACATACACTCACTGACAGACATACACTCACTCACTGACAGACACACACACACTTACTGACATACACTCACACACACACACACACACACTTACTGACAGACATACACTCGCACACTCACTGACAGACACACACTCACTGACAGACACACACACACACACTCACTGACAGACATACACTCACTCACTGACAGGCATACACTCACTCACTGACAGACATAGACTCACTGACAGACACAATCACACACAGACACTCACTGACAGACATTCACTCACTGACAGACATTCACTCACTGACAGACACACACAGATACTCACTCACTGACAGACACACACAGGCAGATACTCACTCACTCACTGACAAACACTCAAACACTCACCTCCCTGGGGTCCAGTGTGGGGCAGCTCCTCACTCCTCTCGCCCGCCATTTAGTATGCCAGGGCCAGAATGACATCATATTCCGGCTCCCGGCATCACAGAGGGCAGGCGAGGGAGGAGTGAGAGGCTGCAAGAAGAGCCTCCCTTGCAACCTGCTTTCTCCTTCAGTCACTGGCATTTGATGAAAGAGCAGGCACCTGTCATCAAAGTAAGAAGGTGCCTGCTCTGCCATACTGTGACATGGCTTCTCTGGGCATCCCCACCTCCAGGCACCTGGAGGAGCGGCCCGGTGCTGAGTGGTGGCGGCTCTAGAGCCGCTCACCCAGCGCTGCGGTTCAAGACAGGGGGAGCCCACCAGGAAATATCCCAGTGGGCGCCCCCAGCAGGCCGGCACCCTAGGCGAATGCCTAGTTTGCCTAACGGTGGCGCCGGCCCTATCACCACACAGTTTGGGGGAGTGAGAAAGGGTAATCCTAGATGTTTGTGAGTATCCTGAACTGTATTGTGATAGATTAGTTGCTCAGTAGGTCTAAGGTCTTCCACTGCCTTAAACCAGGATTGATAGGATTGAGAGTGTTTGTTTGTTTTTTCCAATTTAGGCTTTGATTTAATCTTGTTGGGTAGGCTTTAGAAATTATTTAATATTTTTGGATAAACTTTTCAAATAATGTTTTCAACATATGCAATATGTGTATATATATATATATATATATATATATATATATATATATATATAAAATCTAAATATTACAAAATGTATATATTTTTTCACAATGATAAATCATTTTAAAATGTTATCCAAAAATATTAAATCAAGGCGTTAGCAGGTCAAGACATTTTGTAAGGTTTTACAGCATTTAATAGAGGAAGCACAATTACATAGTGTAGTTGTTGGTTAGTTCTAGGGAGCAGTGAGACTTGTGCCTTGGATGGCAAAGGTCTTCTTCACGCTTGCCAATCCCACAATAAGTGATTGATTACAGGGGTTTTATAGCATGATACTCAATATCACAGAGAGCTGTACAAATATGTGCCAACGAGAAGTCTCATACTGTTTAGGTTTGTTTTTATTTGCAGAGAGCTCAGTAGATATTTGTGTACTGTACATCAGTATCACAGGTTTGATTATTGCAAGAATCAAATTGTTATTTTCATTCTTTGAAGGTTAATGGAAAAAATACCATTTAGTTGAGTAACAATAATAAAATAAAAAAAAGATGTAGTTAAAATATACCCTTACTGGTTGAACACTATATTATAGTATAGTTATTGGCGAGGGAAAATGTAGCCATGGAGAGTAGAAGTTGACTTTTGTTTAGTATAGAATTTACCCTCCAGGCTTGCAAGTGGCAAAGTCTTTTAAGGCATGGTTAGTGACATTGCTCTAGAATTTTATGGCAATCATTCATCTACATCTTGTTGAAGTAAGAGAAGACTATTGTCAAATGCAATTCTACCGAATAGCTGTTTTCCTTCATTGGAGGGAAACTCTAGCTATATTGCTTACAATAATACAGGTGATCCCTTCTCTAGGCAGAAAATACTTTTCTTCTAGGTATGTTTTTTCTTTTTCTCTTTTACTTGAAGATACCAGTAGTGACTGAAAACATTTGTAGCGGTGGGTGGGGGCCCTAAAATTCACAATAGGGGGGGACCTACTGCCCCCCCCCCGGCCCCCACCCCTGTGCGGCGGGTGGGGGCCCTAAAATAAAAAATAAGGCCCTAAAATTCACAATAGGGGGGGACCTACTGCCCCCCCCCCCCCGGCCCCCACCCCTGAGCGGTGGGTGGGGGCCCTAAAATTCACAATAGGGGGGGACCTACTGT
Source organism: Pelobates fuscus (assembly GCF_036172605.1). Classification (NCBI taxonomy): domain Eukaryota; kingdom Metazoa; phylum Chordata; class Amphibia; order Anura; family Pelobatidae; genus Pelobates; species Pelobates fuscus. The sequence continues at coordinate 165,263,692 of NC_086319.1, forward strand.
CCCCCCCCCCGGCCCCCACCCCTGAGCGGTGGGTGGGGGCCCTAAAATTCACAATAGGGGGGGGACCTACTGTCCCCCCCCCGGCCCCCACCCCTAGCTATATTGCTTACAATAATACAGGTGATCCCTTCTCTAGGCAGAAAATACTTTTCTTCTAGGTATGTTTTTTCTTTTTCTCTTTTACTTGAAGATACCAGTAGTGACTGAAAACATTTGTAGGTAGTGAATGAAAAGAGTAAATTTAAGATTTAACCCATCTGATGTTAAAGGAGAATTGTGGGAAACGCAAGCCAACAACAGCTAGAGGTTGAAGTCTGAACATCCCTGGTTTAAATATTGGTGCATCTCAGAACCTTGTACTAAAAATAGTATTAGTGGGAGATCAAATATAGAACCACATACAATTGTTCTGATGTTTTTACATTTTAAATCACTAATTACAAGGTTATTTTTTTCTAGTGAACCAAAATGTAGACATAAATAAGAATCGAGAGCCTAAGAAGGTGACTGACTTTACAGAGATCTGCCTTTCCAATGTCTGGAAATTCTGCAAGTTTGGAAGTATGTGACCAAACCCCAATAATGTTCTTCGTATTGCTCTCCCGACCCTACTCTCCTGTAAACTGACTTTCTGAACTTTTTAACCTTGACATTTTTCTCTACCCTGCTTAGACATGAAGCATGATAGGAAAAATACAGAAATAGGAATATGTCAATTAATCAAGGCATGGTTCATCATAGGGCATTCTAAGTAGGTAGTAGTCCGCAATTTATTTTTAGCCCTGTTATGTCTAACATTAATATATTTTTATTATTTAATAAAATTAGTTGCCAGGTATAGATTTCAGACTTTTCCTCTAGAACAACAGTGTTAGATGGTGTTGTAGAAAATGAAGAAGCACTCTCAGTACTCACTGTAATGAGGGCAGCCTGGTTTTAAAAGAGTTGAGTAATGGACATGGATGTACTATGATTCAATTCTAAATATATGCACCATGTTTAACTTTCCTGGCCTCCTTAATACAAATGTACATCTTCTGAATTAGACCACATAAAAGAAGGATTACAAACCCACTTAGCCCTAGTCAATACGCTCCTTTACTCTTAGTATAGTCATAGTGCATAGTGCAGAGTTTGTCAAGTATTTTTTTTTAATCTTGGGCCCTAATCGTCTGCCTTAGAACACCTTATATTAACTTTTGTGTGGAATCTGTTTCTTCAGTTTTTGTGTTGTGTTTGTAGGTAGATGTGAAGGAATGCATTATCACCTGCCTTACCGTTGGCAAATCTCATTAGACACAAAATGGGAAGATTTGACAGAAATGGAAACAATTGAAAGGGAGTACTGTGACCCTAAAAAGGACAGGTACAATTTCAAAATGTTATGATATGCAAATATATTCAAATATATTAAACAATACATTACAGGAACACATCTAGCCCCCCTCACCCACCTTTGCCCCCTTAAATATAGTAAAATCTTACTTGTATTCAATTATGAAGCTGCTGTCTCTGCCTCTGAAACTGCCTGTGTTTGCTGACATCATCAGTGGTGGTCTGAGCCAATCACAGTGCTTTCCAATATGATTGGCTGAGACAGTCAAAGAGGCAGATCAGGGGCAGAGCCAGCATACGTCAAACACAGCCCTGACCAATCAACATCTCCTAATAGAGAAGAATTTAATCAATGCATCTCTATGAGGAAAGTTCAGTGTCTGCATGCAGAGGGTGGAGACACTGAAGGGCAGTGCTGCTTACTCTGCAGCACTGCCCCAGGAAGCAGCTTTAGCAAACATCTAAGAGTGGCAAGTGGAGTTATCACTAGGCTGTAATGTAAACACTGCATTTTCTCTGAAAATATAGTGTTTACAGCAAAAAGCCTGAAGGGAATGATTGTACTCATCAGAACAAATACAATAAGCTGTAGTTGTGACTACAGTGTACTATAGCTCCCTGTAGTGCCCACTCCCTCTGTCACCCCTTCTGTCCCTTATCTGATTCCAGCGCCTATGTCCCTCGGTGCTGGTTCAGGCTCCACCTTAGTTCGCATTAGGACTTCCCCCATAGCAAAGCTTTGTATAATGCTTTCCTATGGGGTTTTACATGACGCTGGATGTCCTCATGCAAAGCGGACAAAAAATTTGGTTGACAGCCACTAGAGGTGGAGTTAACCCTCAAAAGGCAATTATTGCAATTTATCAAAAACTCCAATCATTACCATTGCAAGGTTAAGGGACCTGGGACACTGCACCCAGACAACTTTAAGTGAGCTGAAGTGATCTGGTTGCCTACAGTGTCCATTTAAACTACAACATAATTATAGCATTTGTAATTTAGTCCTCTTGAATACTGACCCCACTTTTTTCCATCTTTCTATAGAAGAAGGGCAATTTAAGTACATTCAATGCAGTGGAGTACACACGATCCATGGGGTCCCGGTGCGAAAATTGATTCGTGACCGCAACACATGGCGGCGGGCATGTATGCCACTGCATGCAGATACATACACTTAAAGGACCACTATAGGCAATAAGATCACTTCAGCTAAATGAAGTGGTCTGGATGCCAGGTCCATCTAGTTTTAACCCTGCAGCTGAAAACATAGCGGTTTAAGAGAAACTGCTATGTTTCACTGAGGGTTAATCCAGCCTCTAATAGCTGTCTCACTGACAGCCGCTAGATGCGCCTCCGCGATTCTCACTCAAAATCACAGCGAGAAGACGCTGGATGTCCATAGAAAAGCATTGAGTAATGCTTTCCTATGGGCAGTTTAAATGCGCGCGCAAAAGAGGAGGGGTCAGTAACACAGATTTAGACAGATTAGTGAACAATATTTGAGAGAAATAGACCTTTTGTGTACATAGGAAAAGTCTCAAATCTTTGAGTTCAGCTCATGATAAATGGGGGCAAAAACAAAAGTGTTGCATTTATAATTTTGTTCAGTTTATTTGAAATGATGGAAAATGTCTTTGTTTGATTATAAACATATTCATTCGTTGAATTCTTACTTAAATTAATTGCGTTGTTTGACAAAGTACTGATTGATCAGCTTGAAAACAAATTGAAAGGGGTTCTATGGATGAGTGGATCAATTCTCAAAATAATCGATTTGTTTAAGAAAGAGAGCAACAAATGAACTTGTCTATCTGATTACTCAGTTCTTTTTTTTTTATACTCGTTGGTATGATGCGACCAGAGTGTTCTCTCTGTGATTACAATGCTGTTTGTACCTAACCTTTGTTGTTTGATGGTATATGACCTCATTTTACATTCACTGATCTGTTTGGTATTTATTATTCTTCTGCAGGTACTCATCACTTGATTTTCTCACAATGAAATCTGGGTCCAGACGCATTCGTCGACTCTGCACCCCATCATCAGTTTCAAAACCCAATGAATTTGTTCTGACCACAGAGTGGTTGTGGTACTGGAAAGATGAATTAGGGACATGGATTCAGTATGGGAAATCAGTAAGTTTGTTGGCCATCTAAACAAGCTTTAAAGGAAAACTGTAAAAATATAATTGTATTATTATAATTATTATTTGTTCTTATATTGCTGTCACCCTTTTTTTAAATCAAAGAATGAAAATAAAGCCATGAAATGTACCTATAATCCAGCACCAGGGCAATCTCCCCACATGCAGCCACAGATAAGCATTGGAGACATAGGGTTCATGTTCAACAATTGCTGCACGCCTTCAGTCCGATGCATCTCAAAGGGAAGCATTGAATTGAATGCTTCTCTAAAATAAGAATTAGCAGAATTAGTTCAGAGTCATAGTGTTGATAACAACCATATCTCAGCTGCCATAATTTATATAAGGTCTGGTTCACAGATTTGAGATTTGACAAATTGCTTCATTTATAAACCCCTCTAACAGTGAGTGTAGGGTATTTGCTGCATTTATAAGCCCCTCTTAGAGCTAAGAGTGAGTGTAGGGTACGCTCTGCATAATAGTCTATTTAATTATTATTTCCTTGTTTTATTTTTAGTGTATATATTGTATTTTAAAGAAGTAGGCTTTTCTAGGATTTATCATTCAAAATAACTAAAATGGGTAAAATGTTTTTCAAAAACATGCTATAAAAGTATGTACGCATTTTTTTGTAGCTAAAGTACCTACATTTTTGTTAATGTTATTTGCATGGCATGCCCAGGTTGTACTTTAGCTTTTAGTTAGCTATTGGCTGTGAATACATTTCAATAGTTGATGACTGAAAAGAAAAGAAAAGGTAGAGCCAGAATGTAAGTGAGAGACAAAGTAATGGTAGGAAAAAATGGGGGATAACTCCTAAATTGCTAAAGGATAGAAGTGAAAAAGAGAAAACAAAAAACTACCAATAGGTGTCTCCTAACTCAATAAAGTAAAAAATAGACTTGATATGTGTCTCCTAAGTAAATATGGAAATAGTACAACAATCTAAATTGACAAAATATCGAATACGGTAAGCATAAAACATGACTTTTAATAATTCTACTAAAAAGAAAATAAGAACAAAATAAAATAAAAGCAAAAAGCGAAATATTGGTCCTGGGTAGATAATCTTGGTAGAGCAGCATAGGAGCCGTTGGTTTCCAAATAAAGCAAAGAGGGTAGAATGAGAAAGATACTAGTTGTCTAGATATACCTATTACCACATGAGTATGCAGTTATGATAAAAGGAGGATGTGCAGAGTAGAGATGTCCCGAACAGTTCGCTGGCGAATAGTTCCTGGCGAACATCGCTTGTTCGCGTTCGCCACGGCGGGCGAACATATGCGATGTTCGGTCCGCCCCCTATTCCATATCATCATATCATTGAGTAAACTTTGACAACCCCCCCACCCGCCGCTCAGGGGGTGGGGGCGGGGGGGGGGGGGTTAACTCATTGATATGGAGGAACGACCTACTGTCCTCCCCCGGCCCCCACCACTGAGCGGTGGGTGGGGGCCCTAAAAATAATGATGGGGGGGGGACCTACTGTCCTCCCCCCGGCCCCCACCCCTGCGCGGTGGGTGGGGGCCCTAAATACTAAAAAGGGGGGGGGTCCTAAGGTCCTCCCCCTGGCCCCCACCCCTGAGCGGCGGGTGGGGGCCCTAAATACTAATAAGGGGGGACCTAATGTCCTCCCCCCCTGGCCCCCACCCCAAAATGGTGGGTGGGGGCCCTAAATACTAAAAAGGGGGGGCCTAAGGTCCTCCCCCCTGGCCCCCACCCCTGAGCGGCAGGTGGGGGCCCTAAATACAAATAAGGGGGGGGACCTAATGTCCTCCCCCCTGGCCCCCACCCCTGAGCGGCGGGTGGGGGCCCTAAATACTAATAAGGGGGGGACCTAATGTCCTCCCCCCTGGCCCCCACCCCTGAGCGGCGGGTGGGGGCCCTAAATACTAAAAAGGGGGGGGACCTAAGGTCCTCCCCCTGGCCCCCACCCCTGAGCGGCGGGTGGGGGCCCTAAAAAAATGACCCCCCCAGGTGACATGGGGTCCCCAAACTCCTAGTCACCCCCTCCCCCTCAAAAAAAATTAGCCCCCTACCTACCCCCCTCACCCTAAAAATAATGAGGGGGGGACCTTTAACTAAGTACCTGTAAAAAAAAAAAAAACTTACCATTCGATGTTTTCTTTCTTCTAAAATCTTCTTTTTTCAGCCCCAAAAAAGGCCAAATAAAAAACCATAATAACCGACGCAAAAAAAAAACGAGCGCAAAATAAATAATCCATGTTCACCCAGCGAGGGCTCCGCGCAGACTGAGCTCTGCAGGGCGGGGGAAGGCTTATAAAGCCTTGCCCTGCAATTAGGTTCAGAGTACTCTAATTGGATGGCTTAAACCCACCAATCAGAGTGCTCTGACAGGTAAATGAAGAGACTGACCGGTAAGTCTCTACATTTACCTGTCACAGCACTCTGATTGGTTGGTTTGAAATCCACCAATCAGAGTGCTCTGTGTCATTTTACACAGCGTGGGAAAGTTCTTTGGAATTTTCCCACGCTGTGTAATTTGACTCATAACTCTCTGATTGGTTACTTAATCCACCAATCAGAGAGTTATGAGTCAAATTACACAGCGTGGGAAAATTCCAAAGAACTTTCCCACGCTGTGTAAAATGACACAGAGCACTCTGATTGGTGGATTTCAAACCAACCAATCAGAGTGCTGTGACAGGTAAATGGAGAGACTTACCTGTCAGTCTCTTCTTTTACCTGTCAGAGCACTCTGATTGGATGGCTTAAACCCAATTAGAGTGCTCTGAGCCTAATTGCAGGGTGGTGCAAGGCTTTATAAGCCTTCCCCCGCCCTGCAGAGCTCAGTCTGCGCGGAGCCCTCGCCGGGTGAACATGGATTATTTTTTTTGCGCTCGTTTTTTTTTTTTTTTTTATTGCGTCGGTTATTATGTTTTTTTATTTGCCCTTTTTTGGGGCTAAAAAAAGAAGATTTTAGAAGAAAGAAAACATCGAATGGTAAGGTTTTTTTTTTTTACAGGTACTTAGTTAAAGGTCCCCCCCTTTTAGTATTTAGGGCCCAAAACCCGCCACTCAGTGGTGGGGGCCGCGGGGGAGGACATTAGGTCCCCCCCTTTTTAGTATTTAGGGCCCCCACCCGCCGCTCAGGGGTGGGGACCAGGGGGGAGGACCTTAGGTCCCCCCCTTATTAGTATTTAGGGCCCCCACCCGCCACTCAGGGGTGGGGGCCAGGGGGGAGGACATTAGGTCCCCCCCATTGTGATTTATGGCCCCCACCCACCACGCCGGGGGGGAGGACAGTAGGTCCCCCTCATTATTTTTATGGCCCCCACCCACCGCGCAGGGGTGCGGGCGGGGGGGGGAGGACAGTAGGTCCCCCCCCATTGTAATTTATGGCCCCCACACACTGCCTAGGGGTGGGGGCCGGGGGGGAGGACAGTAGGTCCCCCCCTCATCATCTTTATGGCCCCAACCCACCGCTCAAGGGTGGGGGCCAGGGGGAGGGCAGTAGGTCCCCTCCCCATTGTAATTTATGGCCCCCACCCGTCGCACAGGGGTGGGGGCCAATAGGTTTTTTTTTTGTTTTGTTTTTTTACAGTGAGCAGCTTACTAGACATGCCCCTACTCGCAGTATAACGAGTAGGGGCAGAATTTACTAATACTAAGTAATCTTTACTTAGTATTAGTAAATGTGGCTGAAAGACCAATTTAGGTCTTTCAGCCTTTTAGTAGATAACTCCCTGATACCGTGGGAATTAGGGAGTTATCTACTAAGCGGCTGCAAGATGCAGCCACTGATCGGAGTTTGCATGCCACAGTCCAGGTGTTAGCCCCCTTGAAACAACTTGTGGGTTTTAAAATTCGCCTGCCTATTGAAGTCTATGGCGGTTTGCCGAAATTCGCGTTCGCCGTTCGCGAACCGAACATTTTATGTTTGCGACATCACTAGTGCAGAGCACATATATCGACTAGACTGTCCTGCAGAAACAAGTCCAATCAGTGTGTCTCTTGGCACAAAACCAAGTATCTAATTCGTCAGCAGCAAACATATAAGGCTTAAGGAGGTAAAGTGGTAATTACCAAGAAAGGTGCCTATAGCACAGGAGGTTCCCAATGGCAGTGAATCGCTAAGAATAGGGAGTGAAGATCAGTAGCAGTGTAGAAAAATGTGACACATCCTAGCGCTGGCTTGTCAATAATCTAAGTGCCTTCTAGGGCACCCCTTAATAAATGCTTACACTGCCACTAGGTCCCCCCCATAGCAGGCTGAAATAGTTAGTGAAGAACCGGACCAATATCAAGAATAGGATGCCTATATAGAAAGAGCGGTATCTGGCAAAATCGCGGCTGTGTTGATATAAAACAAAGGTGTAGCCGACTAAGCATCCTGAGCCCCTGACGCGCGCGTTTCGCCCGTGTTGATCTGATGAAAATAAATAAATAGGTTTGCCATTACTTTAACATAACAATCTACAAACACAATGTGCATTTTGTGCAAATATTTCTTCTTTAAGTTCTCCTTTTTAATAACATATTATGACATATTATAGTCGTCCTCTTGCACCAAACATAATACTAAAACTCTGTTCCTGATTCCTAGAATGCAAAGCAGGTGAGCGCTTCCATGTCTTCAGAAGATCTAGAAAATATCTATCTATCAGATCCAAATGATACAATCCCTTTCCATGCAGGACAGCAGCAATATGAGATTGATTTTAAACGTAAGAGTGTTTCTCAGTATTGTGTACAATTACCAAATGACTTACTATGTTCGTGTTCTCCCTCTATTGGAGAAGTCCTGCTTGTCTCTTTTGTCTAATATGTTTTTCTTCCTTTTCCTCTTCTTTCACCATTTCTCCTTCCTATGCCATCCTTGTTCTATTCTCTTTCCTTCTCCTTTTTCATCTGTATTCTTTATAAAAATGTATTGTGCTGCATTGCTTTCTGATGCAATTTACAACTTTCCTTGTACAGCTTTAACTAATGTTACTTTTTTGTACTCATATTGATCACTATTCCTATTGATCACTAAATTGCATGTGTGTCATCGTATTTTCAGTTTGCCTCAATAAACCTCAAGAGATTAATTAACTAGAGAAAGTTTGTCTTAAAAAAAGAGTTCCGCTAGAAAGTCATAGAAAAGGTCAGCCTTGCCAGCTGACTTCTGAGACCAACTGGTGACCTACATCTTCACCTTTTTCAGTTATAACACCACCACTTCCCCCTCCCCCCCCCCCCCCCCCCCCCCCCCAAAAAAAAAAAAAATAGAACAAACAGATCGGAGTCCATTAGAATCAAGTATGTAACAAAAGTGTGCAGTTTGTTTTCTAACCAATAGAGTCTTTCTCTCACCCATTTTTTATTGAAATAGAAAACATGGAGTACCTTTAGGGATGGACTGACAGAAATCTGGGTGGGTTTGTTCGTGTGTGTGTATTTGTTTGTGTTCCAGGGCTTAATTTGGCTGGGATTAATAATATCCACGTATGATTCTGCATCCTAACCCCCAGTTATGTCTCCTCCATAAATCCTCAACTACACTTCTTTCTTCTCTCCCCCAATTGTCCACTTGTACTTCTCCTAAATTCACCTCTTTACCGGTTATATCCTGCTTTTTCATCTTCTCAATTCCCATCTTGTTTTCCCTCCCTAATTACCCACTTGTATGTCCCCCAAGAAGAATATTACCTTGTAACCCCACTCAGGCCTCTCACCTCATCTCCCCACTTGTGCCTCTTCCCTTGTGCCTTTTTGTCACCAAATTTCTTCAAATCGTGCCCCTCCCATTACGCCCTCATTGTCCCTTTACTTGTGCCCCCAACCCACCCAATACCTCTCACTTTTTGTCCTTAAAAATTCCTCTCTTATTATGCCCCAACCTCACCCAATAACCTTTACCTCTTGTCAACCTCCACTGTACCCAATTCCTCTCATCTAGTGCCTCTCCTCTTATGTCTCACTCCTTGTGCCCCTACGCAAATCCTCTAATCTTGTATTCGCCCACCTCATTCAGCTTCCCTTACCTTGTTTTTCCTTACCTCACTCCTATTTCACCCAGCACCTCTCTTCTTCTCATCCGATCAGGCGGCAGGTAGGGATAGTTGCATGGCTGCTTAAAGATGGCAACTGCTATGCGGACTGATGGCTCTAGCAGTGGCAGCCCTCTTCATATGAGTGCCAGGCAGGCTGCGTGGAGGTGCCCCAGGCAGCACACTTGTCAAACTTCCGGGACCTACCCTGGTGTATGTGACTGAGTGCCCAACTGGTCAGTTCTTCCCTGGGTACCCTAGATCAGCAATTGACTTGTACCTTTTGCTCTATAATTTTCATAATGATATTACCAGTAAAAGCATATAAAAGCTCTTGAGATTTTATTCTTGTGTCCTCTAGCCTTCTATCTGGAAGAGCTTTTATTCATGTGTCCTCTAGTCAACAGGCTTTAGGTGGAATATAAAGTATTTTAATAATGTATACCACCAGCAGTTATGTTTAACATGCCCCTCTATACCTCAGGGTCACTAACTACAATGCTGGCACATTTAAAGGATCACTATAGTGTCAGGAAAACAAACTCGTTGTCCTGACACTATATAATCCCCCCCTCCCTCAGTGCCCCCCTCCCGCTGGGCTGAAGGGGTAAAAACCCCTTCAGAAACTTACCTTTATCCAGCGCCGAGCTCCCTCTGCGCTGGAGATGTCTCCTCCTCCTCCAACGTCAGCTCCCAAGTGGAGCCAAATGCGCATGCACGGCCAGAGACGTGCGCGCATAATAAAAGCCCATAGAAAAGCATTTCTCAATGCTTTCCTATAGACGTTCTGCGTGCTCAATGCAATTTTCGTATTGAGTGTCGGGGAAGCGCCTCTAGCGGCTGTCAGGAAGACAGTCACTAGAGGCTGGATTAACCCTGCAATGTAAACATAGCAGTTTCTCTGAAACTGCTATGTTTACAGCTGCAGGGTTAAAACCTGGAGGACCTGCCACCCAGACTTCTTCATTGAGCTGAAGTGGTCTAGGTGACTATAGCATTCCTTTAAAACAGAACTAACACTTCCCTGGAAGTACAATTCCTTGTTCCTTTACCCCTTTAATCCAGTATGTGGTATTTACTCAGGTGACTAAATCAGTGGAGACAAGTAAAAAAACTAAATACTTATCTCCACTGTACTTCCTGGCTTTGGTCAACTTTGTTTTCCCTTATTGCCTAAAAGCAGAGGATGTAAATTACAAAAATGGGCACTACGGGCTTTAAAAAAAAAAAAAAATGGCTATATTTGAATTAGCTGTTCAGCTGAGCAAAAATCTCACAAGCAACAGTTCGTTTTTAATATTCAGTGTACAGCAGCACTTGTAATTTCCTCTAATATTGCAATCAATCTCATCTACTGCACTATTTTTTTCTGGTGGAAATTCAACACTTCAACACTTATTCTTAAAAAGTGCAAAAACAGACATGGGCTCCATAGAGAATCAGAGAATTATATAAACTGGATAAACAGTAGTAAACCTCCCCTCTCCCCTGTACTCCTAAATTGTTCAGGTGGTACTGTAGGCTATAGCATCAAAACTATTTAGGCAGCCTACCGACCATCATAACTGTTTAGGAGATTTTATCCTCCCCATCGCATATCTCTCTGTAAATACTCTGTGGGTTCACTACATTTGGGGGAGGGGGTTAATTACTGTTATCCAGTTTTCATAATAAAGTTATAATACACATGGAAGCCCATGTCTATTTTTGCACTTTTTAGGTTTATATACTAAACAGTTTTTTATAGGAATCTGAAGGACATTTCTACTGGCAAGCATCATCAAGATTTTAGGCTTCTATTGGTTTCCAGGACATACATTTAGATATTCCAACTCTGTATCTACAGAGATGGAAGGCCTAGTGAAAATTCAAAATGAAAATAGAAAGAGATTATATACAGAGTATCCCATAATAGATCCAGGGGCGTACCTAGAGCATTTCTCACCTCTCCCCCTTTAAAATGTAAATACATCCACAATTATTTGAATGTTTTCAAGAATATTTATTGCACACATTTGTAAACTGTTAGAAAGAATCCTCTCAAGGCCCCATTAGAGACTATAATGAAGTCTAATGGGCCCTGGAGAGGGTTTCCCCTGCACTATTCTCCAAACATTGGAAACTTCCCTGTTACACAGGACTTTTTCCAAGCGTGTTTAGATGAAATGTCCAAGATGATGCTGCAAAGCATCAATAAATCTCTTGGGTGAGCGTACTTCTCACATAGAACACCTTATGGGGGAGCACGCAGAGGCCTACAATGACATGACTGACCATGTCCAACGGCTGGAGACCTGCTAAAGCAAGCCAATGGATCTCGAGGACAGATCGAGGAGGCAAAACCTCTGAATCAGAGGTGTGCCAGAGAACATTAAGTAACGATCTTTTAACAGGGCTATTCAAGGCCCTTACTTCTGCCATCCCTACTCATGTGCTAGTTATGGGCCGACGGCACAGGGTAGAAAACCCCAAATTTCTACATGCAGAAATTTCGGAGATGTCCTGGTGCACTTACACTACTTTCACACAAAAGAACATGCAGACACACGCGGCAAGAACAGCCAAAGATCTGCCAGCGAAATATTCCTCCATTCATCTATACAACAACCTGTCCTCCCAAACGCTACAGAAGAGGTAAAGTTTCAAGGAAATCACCCTAAGGACCCAACAGATCCAATACAGGGGTTGCTTCCCGATTCATCTGTTAATCCATAGCAACTGAGTACTCACCACTGTGTTGTACCTGGAAGAGGGTCGAAGAATCCTCCGGACCTGGGAACTCCCTCTCTCCGATCTACGAGAGAAAACCTAATTGTTGACTTATCTATAACTGGAATGGAAGAAGGTGAAAAAATGATGAACTGTCCAAACCGGTTACCAGCATTATTGCAAGGCGCTAGGAGAGCCCGGTTTGCTTTAAATTTATACTGTGATATTGTAATTTGTTTATAGTTTTAGTTATATTTATTATTGTTTTAATATGGTATTTTATGTTGTGGTCAAGGCAAGGCCCAGCAGGTAGCACAAGTTATTTTGTTCGTCCACCTTAAGGAGTAGATACCTAAAACGTATGCAAGGTGCATTAGTGTTTCTAGTTCGATATGATCCATACCCATTGTAAAGAGCTAAAGAATTTGTTGGTGCTATATAAAAATAATAATAATCCCTCACTCATACGTGAGACCCCGCAGGTACCCAATCCTTACTGGCGAAACTTCAATACCTGTTCCGCTCTTTACAAATTACATTACCCAATGCCTATCTGAAAACAATGCGAAACCTATTAGTCTGGTTCTCATGGCAGAACAAAAAAGTAAGAGTAGCATCTAAAACTCTGCAACTGGGTATAATTGAAGGCGTCTTAGTCTTCCCAAATTAATCACTTATATTAGAGCTACAATTCAAGGCACGATAATCCATCTACAACCTGGCCCAGAACCCCCCTGTGGCTGATGATAGAGAACTTCTGGTCCAGACCATTAGGCCTACGTGTTCTCATTCATGTGGCTCCAAAGCTCCTCCTGGGATTTCTCACTTTACTTCCCTCATCGTCTTTACTGATACAAGTTTGGGACAGAGTGGGACATAAAGTATCCACCTTTGCCCCATTTTCATTGGTTACTCCCATCCAGACCTTGGCAGTGGTAATTCAAGCGTTTAATTATAAACCATGGACAAAACATGGCTGTAACGGAGCTCCGTGTACTCCGACCGAGTACCCTCCGTTGAAGGATGCTCCTAGCGCTCTCAGAGGACTCCAAGCACTGCAGACGACACCACAACCACCGCAGGCCCCACAACCGCCGTAGCTTAACTGGAACCGCGCCGTCTTCCTTCCACCCTGGATCGGCTTCTGTCCTCCAGGACCGTGTGGGGAAGACCTCTCCTCCAGGAGAGCGTAACAGGAACAAGCTCTTAAAAGAGCTAAGTGATTGAAAGCTCAGGGCAATCCCCAGTGTGATACAGCAATTCCCTCCAATAACGAGACAAGGCTACGTTTTGAAGGGTCAAGAAGAACTGAGGACTGGGACACCCAGCCTGCTTTTTATTACAAAAAGGTACACACAGGACACTCCCAGGGGGAGGTTGAAATTAACCAATCACATACATGGTACCACCCCCACGTCTCCTCCCCTCAGATAAACATATAACATAATTATAGCATACAGTAAAAATACAGTTTTCACACATACACTGTAGCTTTAAAACTATACATTCAATCTCCATAAAAATTACATATTTGAACTCAGCATACATCAAACATAAACACTTCCAAAAATCAGCCAAATCCCCCCAGTGGATCAAAAGTTAGCTGGAGGTCCCTTTATGACCGACCGCAAGCACAATTTCCTGCCCAAAACAGTTCCATAGATTTGGGCTGTGCGGCCGGTCAATTTCATGCGAAAAAACGACTAAGTCCCATTTCGAACGGGACTTAGTCTTTGGAGCTGAAAAACGAAGTGTAGGAGAAGGTAAGGGTCAGCGGTGTTCGGCAAAATGTGTAGCCGATTTCAGTTCCACAGAATCTTTAGCATACACCGCTGAGATGGCCGCCGCCACGTGCAATTAACCTGTAGTAACCTCACAGCCTGGGAGGTAAATTGCCTGCACACTTTAACTTCTGGGTGGTCCGCCTGTGTAATACTTGGTTCAGTAAGCCCTATTTACTGAACCAAGTGGGGGAAAGCCAGAGGTAAGTTATTTTACAGGTCTGGGGACATAGTCTTAAAGGAACATTGTTCAGCAAAGTCACAATATGTCCCCAGACGGTTCTTAAAGGGCCATACACACCCAATAAAAGTTAATAAGTTTTCAGGGGCACAATCTTCCAGGGGCCATAGTCATGAGGAAGGAGGCTGGCAAATAGGCTTCTCCACAATCCAGGGAAGCAGGGCAATTTTCCATTTAAAGGGCCAGTTACAAATAGCGATTTGTAACAATGGCATAGATACAATCTCAGCTCCCTACGCAGGCCAGACCCTCCTCTCCTTCCCAGACTTACAAAAGCATTATATGCTCCCATCTAGATTGTTATTCTCATACCTTCAATTGAAATATTTGGTATTATCTAACAACCACATAGCTTCAACCAACCACCCTTACAAATATATAAGAAATATTGGGAAGTAGAACTTGATCACGATATAGACAACAATTCATGGTGAGAAGCCTACATGGTGCATGAAGACACCTTTTCATGTGCCTCACACTTTGAACTGCATAGGAAAATCCTATATAAGTGGTACCTGGTACCGACCAAAATGAAACAGATATGGCCTTCAGCATCTGATGCATTTTGGCTGCACTTGATCGGTGCGCTCACACGGTGCCTGATCGGCGCAGTGTGGCTGCACCTGATCAGTGCGCTCGCATGGTGCCCGATTGGCATCATGTGGAAGCGCCCGATCGGTGCTGCCATGCTGCAGGAGGGAGAGGTTACTTACCTAATCCACATCTGGTGTAGCGGCCGGTGTGGCAAAACTAGCCACTGTATTTTCATAAATGTGTGTATATCGCTTTAAGAACCAAGTGTATGTCTGCATAATGTATTCTATGCGAACAATAGCGTTCGTATGCGGGCGGCATGAAAGCCGCCAGCATTCATACAATAGTTTCACGAACAGTGAATTTCAACACTGTTCGTGAAACGAACAAACTACCGAAGGGAGACCACACACAGGAGGTCGTGTGGCTCCCATTAAGGATTGCAACATTGTTGCAATCGGTAATTAGAAGGATTCAGGGTGGCCGCCGTTCGGCTACCGACCACGCGGCGGTCGGCCATTTTGGATCCTTTGTAGCCCAGTGGTATTTGGTCGCCGAGCGCCTGGAACTAAAACCGGCTATTCGACGACACGAATACCGCTGGATGGGAGCCCCGGCCATTCGGTAATGTGGTTCCCTAAAGTCAATCGGTAGTTTGAAGGTAACGTCAACGTAATGTTTGTTTCGTGCGGTGTTCGGTTATTTAGGCTGGGATCTGAGCGGTATTCTCACAAAATGTTCGCTCAGACCCCAGCTATCTACCGAACGTCCATTCGTTTAAATATACCGAATATTGTACAAGTTATGTATTTTAATGTAAAATGTCAGTTCTGCTGCACGGAGGGATAATCCACTTAACTGTATATTCTAGTGGGAGTGTCCCTCTCGTGCAGCAGTGCATGATGGGAGAAATGTCCAGGTTATTAACTCCCCCATGTAATCCCCTACTGTACAACCCCTGTAATGTCAGTAGGGAAACCCCTTGCATGGGGAATCCTATAAATACTGTGACCTGTGAATAAACGCTCAGTTGACTCCCAGCCTATGTGACGTCTAGTTCTGGGGAAGGAAGGATTCTTACAACTCTACCGGGATTATTGTATGCTGTACTTATTTGCCTGGATTATTTTATGCTGTTCCTGTCTACCAGCAGAGATACTGTGGATTATACTACCTCTCTGCTACAGCCGGGTCCAACGTTATGGACGCCGGGCGCTTCAGTCCTGCGCTAAAAACGTCATAAGTTATGTAAACGTGCGTGCGGCACGTTTTGGGGTGTAATATTTCCCTCTAGTCTTCCATAAATATATGGTCGTCCATCTTCACTCAGAATTATATTAGCAAGCTAAACATGATAATAACTAGGGGTTATGTAGACACTCTGTAGATTCATATGGTCTGAGAAAATTACATTTTCTTTCCATTTCACTGGGTAAGGTTTTTTTTGTTTGTTTTTTTAGGACAATATCTCCTAACATGACCTTCTTGGTTGCAATTATAGCATGCCGTAGGATTACTCTGATTCACCCTATAATATCTATCTTAGGGTGGGGCCGAATAGTTTATAGTACCCTGGTAATTTTGTGGAAATTACCATTTCAATTAATAACCTCATATCTCCCTCAAGCTTCTAGACTATACACATAGTCAACAGGGGTAGTCCTGCTGAAGTATGCCTAGAGAAAAGTGTGTCTGTGCAAAATTTTAGTGTGTTTTCCTTTTCAACAATCGCAAGGATTTTATAATTTCGTAGCAGCAAAATCTACTGTAAGTGCATCAAAAGTTCTTAATTTGATCTAATTTGGTAACCCTGATTTTCTAGAGACATATTCACTAACACTCTGCTTTTGTTCTTTAGACATTGCAGACAGTTCTGTGTCTGTATTCAAATTCCATGCCTTATTCCTTAAAGGACCACTCTAGGCACCCAGACCACTTCAGCTTAATGAAGTGGTCTGGGTGCCAGGTCCAGCTAGGGTTAACCCAATTTTTTATAAACATAGCAGTTTCAGAGAAACTGCTATGTTTATTAATGGGTTAAGCCTTCCCCCTAATCCTCTAGTGGCTGTCTCATTGACAGCCGCTAGAAGCGCTTGCGTGATTCTCACTGTGAAAATCACAGTGAGAGCACGCAAGCGTCCATAGGAAAGCATTGATAATGCTTTCCTATGCGACCGGCTGAATGCGCGCGCAGCTCTTGCCGCGCGTGCGCATTCAGCCGACGGGGCGGAACGGAGGAGGATCGGAGGCAGAGAGCTCCCCGCCCAGCGCTGAAAAAAGGTAAGTTTTAACCCTTTTCCCCTTTCCAGAGCCGGGCGGGAGGGGGACCCTGAGGGTGGGGGCACCCTCAGGGCACTCTAGTGCCAGGAAAACGAGTATGTTTTCCTGGCACTAGAGTGGTCCTTTAAATAAGCACAAACACGTATATCATAATTTTTCTCTATTTTAAATTAAGAGTAGAAAATTTAAACTATCCACACCAGTTGCACACTGTACAACCATTAGCAATATTTACGTATTATTTGGAAAAAATGCCTCCAACTAAACTCTGGGCTTTATACTTGCCTTACCCTCTAATACATCAACGAGTAAATTTTTTTAACCTATTCACTTAATGAGGCTGGCAGCTAGATCAAACGATGTCTGGTGGCTACAACATCATCAAAATTTCTTTTATTTCAC
This sequence comes from Pelobates fuscus, assembly GCF_036172605.1. Taxonomy (NCBI): domain Eukaryota; kingdom Metazoa; phylum Chordata; class Amphibia; order Anura; family Pelobatidae; genus Pelobates; species Pelobates fuscus. The sequence goes on from NC_086319.1 coordinate 165,281,113, forward strand.
CTTCAAAAACACTCATATTGTAAAAAGGTCCTCTCTGCTCATCATATTTAGTCAAATCTTTAATCAATTTGCCTAATTTGAGATTATCCATCTGACCCCTTCTTGCACAATTTCCCAATTTCTTTTCATTATCAACTTCTGCTTTCAAAGTAAAATCCATATCTTTCTGATTTTTCCACAAAATATCTGTAGCATTCCCCAGATTAGCAATCTGTCTTTGCAATTTGTCAAAATTAGTAACATTTAAGTCTAATTCTTAGACATGTGAGACATCGTTTTATGGGTTCTGTCTAACAGACCAATCTGATTCTTAAGCACTTCTTTCATTATTTTAAAATCTTCACTTCTTCAACATGACTAAATATTTTCAACAACTGCCAAGAGTCTTCTGAATTTTTGTTTCAACTAATGTTGCATCCAATGCACTATCAAAAGAGAGCTATGGGGGGAGATTTCCCTTCTTTAACAACTTTTGAGGAGTTTTGCTAGGGGTCTAGAGAAATTACTAGACCTTGCAACAACACATATATTTTTCAGTTGTTTATACAACATATTTCTTTTTTTTTCCGTTGTATTACAAACATAACAATTACTTGATTTTTTTAAGTTGACACCATTCATTCATAGAATCATTATTTTCAAGAAAGCCATTACTGCAACTTTTTGACTTTTCTTGTTAAACACATTGCGTTGCTCAATATCAATTAATCTGTCTAAGCATTTCAATACACAATTAGTATTTTCAGGATTAACCCTTTTACAGACAGATCTCCGTTACATTTGGCAGCAGTCTTTTACAGCCACTCCATACTTAACTAAACAGTTAAAACAATTTGTTTAACAAAAACAATATACAAATGAGCAACTTTCTACAGATGTGTTACAAAAGACAAATACCCTTTGAAGTATTTTGGTTTCCACAGATTTGCGCATTATCAGATGGAAGAATACTTTTTGGAGTATGTAGCTATTCTTGAGAATCCTCCGCAAATGCAATAGTCGATCTGCAAGTCGTCTTGAATTATTTCTTCATAAATAATCATGGATAAAAAGGATTCAGATTCGCATCTCAATTAATTATGTTCAAATTCCTCCAGTACTGGGTAAAGCAACCACGTTCAAACGATTTCTTCCTGCTCACCTCTGCCTTTGCATAGTAACTCTGCAATGTTTAACCCCTAAAGGACCAAACTTCTGGAATAAAAGGGAATCATGACATGTCACACATGTCATGTGTCCTTAAGGGGTTAAACAAAGGATCCTTGGAATGCCGTCATGCCGTTTCAGTCACATATGTTTCTCCTGTTTCAAGACGGGTACTAAAACTTTTAACAGGGAACAATTAGAATTTTTCTTCAGTGATCTTCTTGTAATCCTCTTATCTGCTTGTAGCAGAATCTTTAGATATTTAGTCAGTAATAATTCAGACTTAAATCCTGCCCGCATTCTCCACCATTAAATGTAGGAAATAAGCTTTTCTTGAGATTTTTGTTTGTCCCACACCAGTGTTCTAATAATCAAATACGAGTGTCTTGCAGCCAAAAATGTATATTTATTCAAACATACACAACATCTAAAAATTGCATAATGTCCCTGCACACATCTGGACCAATACAGTAGCATTGTGTAAGCACTTCAAGATAGTTTCCATTTTTGATGTTAAAAGTATTGGTAAAGACATTCTAGTTGCAAAAGATTTTATATGTCTAAATTTCAATTACTAAGAAGGCGTACCCATAAGGTTGCCTGATGCTTTAAAATAATTGGCTATCATGAAAAAAAGGTGGTGGCTTAGTAACTATTTAAAATCTATGAATCAAGCCATAACTTATATTTGGCTGTAAACTATGAGTTACACAAAGGCTTTCAATAAACATGGTTAAATGCCTTTCAGAAATTTGAGCCGTCCAAATACACAAGGAGTCTGGTTAAAAGTTAATATCAACAAGCCTTCATGCCTCATTATCTGGACAAGAACCATATGTGGTGATACAATGAAAGTCTGTAATACCGCATTCCTTGTCTGAAAGTGGTTTGAAATGAAATTAATTTCAACTAATTCAAAAATTATATTACAAAGATGAAATCCTACATTAAATATATTTCATTTTTCATAGCCCCACCCTGACACTGACACATTTAATGCATGTTAGAGATGCAGCCTAGATGAAGGGACAATGCTTCACATCTCGTGGTCATGCTTACTTATAAAGGTATTTTGGGAGGGTGTGGCAGGAGTATTACCCAATTGCCCTCACCCAGGAGCTTTGTGCATTGCTGATGTTCTCTGGTGACATACCCAAGCAATACAGAATATTTCTTTATCATGTACGCATTTCATCAAGTATGGTACTTACAAAACTGTGGAAGCTTGCCTCCCCACCAACACTCACACTACTCTTAAACCAATTGAACTTAAACTGGACATACAAAGCCATGTTCATGGCCCAATTTGGTCCCCAAAAAGCTAAACAACAAGCTTTACATATATGGTCCAGGTGTAGGGTGAATAAGCTGGGTTAGCTGCATACTGAAGCAAGGAGGGGCAACATCAGCAGATGTGGACCTTAAAATAGACAGTGCTTAGGGCTTTGTGGAAAAAAAAATAAAACAACCCACACAGTAACACCACTACACATCAAGTAATCAGGATATGAGAGTCCCCTAAATGGGAGCTTGCCTCCAACATCCCGATCAACAAGATAGGAAGCTCACCCAGTACCTCTTTACCCCATATCCTAGTTTACGTCCCCTGCCCTTCTTACCTCTACTTTTTATATCTTCTTCCCCTATGTCTGCTCCTTCTTTGCAGACTCTATGATATCCTTACACCCATGTGAATATGGCAATCTTTATTAGGTTCTTCCTTTTACACTCAAGGAAAAACTGATGCAGCATTATTGTCTGTCAATAAAGTACGGTATATATTAAACTTAAAACAATTTGCTAAAATGTTGGAGATATGTAATGCTTGTTGTATATACTCATTTACTGAACGCATTTATAATGTTGTTGAATTGTAATCGCTATACAATTTATAAAAATTGTCAAATGGAAAACAAAACAAAAAACAATATTTAAATGTTTATAATTAAAGTTTATTCACTAAACAGTAAAAGTAGTGAATTGAAAACTAATTTGCAAATGTATTCAGTTGTTTTTTTCTACTTGACTTACTAGTTTGGCCTATATTTTAAAGGTTGGTTTTTAATTCACAGCTTTTTTGTTTGTTTAGTGAATGGATTTAGATTTGGTTGTTTTGTATTTTAGAATAAGGGGTGTATTCTTTTAGCAGATTTAAGGTTTATTACTTTCCACCAATGTCAGTGGAGGAAATGCTATTCGGTGCAGAGTAAACTCTTAAAGGAACACTGCAAACAAATAAAGCACTTTAGCTGGCTTCTTACACCTCTCCACTGTCAATCAGAAAAATGGGAATGGCATTCAGAGACATGGGCATAGGCAATCTGTGGACATGGGCATGTTCCCAGAGAGCTAAGCTGTAATAAAGAATGAGAAGTCGGTGATTGGACGTTTACAGAAAGTCTGTGCTTTGGAAGTAGCTGAGGGGCTGGGTTTGTTACAGATACTATGTCTGCGGCTATTGCAAACCAAGGTGACATATCTACTAAATTGTTGTTTATATAATGGAGTGTTCCATTAGAGAATCCAATCTTCTGTTTACTAGTAACAGTGATGCCATCATAGTGAGGTACTACTATACATCACACTAGAGCTGATAAAATAAGCTGTTCTATATAATTTTAACTTTTTCCTTTAGTTATGACACAGAGGAACATGGCATATAGAACTCAGAGAGAAGTACGCAGGAGGCCCAAATTCCTGTCTATTGATGATGTAACAAAACTGAAGGGCAGGTAATCATCAATTTTTGATATAATTTGACCACTTGTTGATATGTTTGTGGGACTGTCTACTAGATGGCTGAAGTCTACATGACTTATAATATTTTTTTTATTTATTTTTTTTAAGTACAAAATCAAGTTCCTCCAATACCACACAGAATCATCCCCTGAAGAGTGCAAATTATCCGGAACATTGGGACAAAGCATCCATGCCAGAATATGGCCATAAGGTATTTTGATAACAGTTTAATGGCAGGAGCGCATGACTCCCTGTCGTTGTTGGTTTACAGCTTCCATAATTATTTCCTTGAAATCATCTGGCAGAGAATTATTGGAAATGTAGTGTAGTAATCTATGGCAGGCGGTACTTTCACAATCTTGGTTTACCGGATATCATATCATATCACAGTTTCTGGTTTTATTTATGTCCCTTTCAAGTGCATCTGTCAAGGAATTAATTTATAAAAATGCAAAATTACTACCAAATGTTTAAATGCTTTATTTTAATTTTTTTGTGACTTCTACCTCTTTGCTGCTAGACTTGAGACAAAACCTTAAATTACAGACTGTGGATCTACATACATCCGTCTCCTCCCACTGACTAATGTGTGCTTTCTCGGGATGTCACGATTAGCATTGTAGGAGTTTGCAGTTTCATATACATCCACTGTGATGGGCATAATATTTGTATATGAGGAAATAAACTTAAAGCAGATAAATATTTTAATCTGTACATTTGGTACCAAGTTTGCTAGTGTGTTGGTGAATATATTCCTTATATATTACCTAGAGGATGTTGTATTTCAATATTTGGACAGGTACAACGTGAGCTAGGATGAGCAGATTGCTTACTAAGCAAACACACGTTTTAGGTGCATTAAAATAAAGTGTTGTTGTGCAGAATGCATTCTTGTATAACTCTTCTAAATTATATGCTGTTCTGGTCACAAATACTTAAAGGAACAGTCCAACCACTATAATTCTCTGTTGTGATCATGGTGCCTGCGTGCTACTCCCTCTTCTTCACATTGTAAGTAGTCAAACTTGTTACCTGACATTCTCAGTCATTGAGATAAGCCCTGCATTGCAGTTCTTCACTCCAGAGAGGAATTAGAAGTAGAATTAGCAGTAGAAGCAGTGCCTGCCCAGCCGCTGGTAAAAACTCAAACTGTTTAAAAACTGTTTGACTACTTACTGTGGGAGGTACCAGGGTGTCAGCTGTAGTGGTTATGGTACTTGAAGTGTTCCTTTAAAAGGTCATTTGATGTCACAATGTACTATATGCTTCATAGGTTTTGTCCTTTACTACCCTATAAACGTATCATGTGTTTAAATAAAAACTACAAAGATAATCTTTATTATATCTCAGATTTTATCAGGGTTGTTCAGTAAAATGAGAATACAAGGCGAATTCAAAATTAATTTCAAATTTAAGGTGAACATAGCCAAACTGTAAAAATTCTCTTAAGTCAGCTGTGCTTTCCATGTAGCTGCTCTGGCCTTAAAATTTTAATTATTAACTTTCGTAAATTACCCTGTATGCATTTAATATGTTGTAGAGGAAGTTTCAAGGCTTGTAGAATTTACATTTGTGCTATTTGTTTGCAAGAAAATATAAAATATAATAAAAAATTCTGCAAATGGACTCCCTAGAGTAAAAGTAGACATGTGAAATAGCTTAATACATTAGATGATTATTATTATATATAAAGCGCCAACAAATTCCGCAGCGCTGTGCAATAGGTAGACCAACAGACAAGTATGTGCAACAAGGCGTGTAGCAGGCCATGCTCAAACGAGCTTACTTCTAGAGTGAGTGGGGTAAAGTGGCACAAGAGGTAAGGGAAGGATGTAGTTCAAGTATGGAAAAAAGTAGGTTACTGGAGTAGTGTACAATGAAGGGTTAGTTTTTTTTGGATGACACAATGGCAGGAGAGGTAGCAAGGTGAGATACAGAGGTGTGAAGAGGCAAAACTATTAACAGTTTAATTGACATTCTTTTCTAAAGAAGTGGGTTTTTACTGATCCTTTGAAGAAACTGAGACTAGGTAAGAATCTAACAGAGCAGGGTAGGGAGTTCCATAGGGAGGTGGGCGTCAGAGGTTCAAGTTTGAACAGAGAATAGGTGCAGATCTTTGGCAGAGTGTAAGGACTTGGACAGGACATACTTGTGAATCAGTGAGGATAGATAGGTAGGAGCAGTGTTATGTACAGATTTGTAAGCAAGTACCAGAACTTTAAATTGAGCGAATCTTACGTGAAACCAGTGTAAGGACTAACAGAGGGGGATGCATGGGGGGTGCGGGCAGATAGGACACCTGAACCTTCCCTTTTTGATAAGACAGGAAGATGAGCCTCACCGCCACATTCATTATGGACTGTTACAGCTGGGAACGCGTAAGACCACCGAGGACCAGATTGCTGTAGTCAAGGAGAGAGAGGATAGCGGAATGAACCAACACCTTAGCCGCATCTGTCGTTATATAGGGGTGGATATGCACTTTTGAGATGGAAACGGAAGCATACTTTCAATATAGAAGTCCAGTACATTGCATGAGATAGCAGATATCAAACTATTACAACTATTATGCTAGTATAGGTGCGGTGTGAAACCGTTGAACTGAAATTGTCTCCAGGTACAGTGGTGAGTGTTATACAATTAGAGAGACTAGTTCTGAGCGGTGTGTGTCAAGAGGAAAGGAGGAATGTATGATATTGGTGGTGAATCCAAAATAACAAGTGTTGACCAGAAATCAGTCTGAGTGGATCAAGAAAGTAACATTGTGGGGTTTACCCCTGCTGCCTATAGCCTGTGTGTAGTGATCATAAGTGTGTGGATTTTTAGGAAGTATAACAATTCTCCTGAGGTAGTTATTGAGATGGAGGAAAAACAGGAGGGAGAAAAGGTAAGGAGGTGAAGAGGGAGCAAAGAAGAGGCACACCCACGAAAAAATTGTCTTAGTATACCAGTTTAAAAAGCTAATCCATAGTTCACAAGTTTGTGTATCGGTCATAAATATGCATGAAGGAATAAGTGAGTTCCTCCATGTGTCGTGGCTTCCACTTTTTGGATCTGATAGAGCGGGCTATAGGTTTATAGCAGTTAGTAGGGATAAGTAATGTAGGTGCTATGAGGAGGTGGTTGAGGAGAATGCATCTAGGTTTGGCAATCAGAGAATGGTATAAAAGAAACAGCATAGATTCTGGTGTCCTACGGACACGTGTTTCTGTGATGATGTGGAATAAGGATTCTACTCTTTCCTAGTATATAAATATATACACTGCTCAAAAAAATAAAGGGAACACTTAAACAACACAATGTAACGCCAAGTCAATCACACTTCTGTGAAATCAAACTGTCCACTTAGGAAGCAACACTGAGTGACAATCAATTTCACATGCTGTTGTGCAAATGGGATAGACAACAGGTGGAAATGATAGGCAATTAGCAAGACACCCCCAATAAAGGAGTGGTTCTGCAGGTGGTGACCACAGACCACTTCTCAGTTCCTATGCTTCCTGGCTTATGTTTTGGTCACTTTTGAATGCTGGCGGTGCTTTCACTCTAGTGGTAGCATGAGACAGAGTCTACAACCCACACAAGTGACTCAGGTAGTGCAGCTCATCCAGGATGGCACATCAGTGCAAACTGTGGCAAGAAGGTTTGCTGTGTCTGTCAGCGTAGTGTCCAGAGCATGGAGGCGCTACCAGGAGACAGGCCAGTATAACAGGAGACATGGAGGAGCAACAACCCAGCAGCAGGACCGCTACCTACGCCTTTGTGCAAGGAGGAACAGGAGGAGAACTGAAAAATGACCTCCAGCAGGCCACAAATGTGCATGTGTCTGCTCAAACGGTCAGAAACAGGCTCCATGAGGGTGGTATGAGGGCCCGACGTCCACAGATGGGGGGTGTGCTTACAGCCCAACACAGTGAAGCAAGTTTGGCATTTGCCAGAGAACATCAAGATTGGCAAATTCGCCACTGGCGCCCTGTGCTCTTCACAGATGAAAGCAGATTCATACTGAGCACATGTGACAGACGTGACAGAGTCTGGAGACGCCGTGGAGAACTTTCTGCTGCCTGCAACATCCTCCAGCATGACCGGTTTGGCAGTGGGTCAGTAATGGTGTGGGGTGGCATTTCTTGGGGGGGGCCGCACAGCCCTCCATGTGCTCGCCAGAGGTAGCCTGACTGCCATTAGGTACCAAGATGAGATCCTCAGACCCCTTGTGAGACCATATGCTAGTGGGGTTGGCCCTGGGTTCCTCCTAATGCAAGACAGTGCTAGACCTCATGTGACTGGAGTGTGTCAGCAGTTCCTGCAAGACGAAGGCAATGATGCTATGGACTGGCCCGCCCATTCCCCAGACCTGAATCCAATTGAGCACATCTGGGACATCATGTCTCGCTCCATCCACCAACGTCACGTTGCACCACAGACTGTCCAGGAGTTGGCAGATGCTTTAGTCCAGGTCTGGGAGGAGATCCCTCAGGAGACCATCCACCACCTCATCAGGAGAATGCACAGGCGTTGTAGGGAGGTCATACGGGCACGTGGAGGCCACACATACTACTGAGCCTCATTTTGACTTGTTTTAAGGACATTACATCAAAGTTGGATCAGCCTGTAGTGTATTTTTCCACTTTAATTTTGAGTGTGACTCCAAATCCAGACCTCCATGGGTTGAAAAATTTGATTTCCATTTTTTTATTTTTGTGTGATTTTGTTGTCAGCACATTCAACTATGTAAAGAACAAAGTATTTCAGAAGAATATTTAATTCATTCAGATCTTGGATGTGTTAATTTTGTGTTCCCTGTATTTTTTTTGAGCAGTGTACTTTTGTGTATTGGTTTTGGATTCTTTCACTACTATAAAAGTTGTACTTTCAGCATGCCAATAAAAAAACTGTAATTAACTCTTTGAAATATTAGATTTATAACTTCTGATTTAGTTAAATTTCTTTAGTTGCACTTGTGTAGAAATTATTAAAATAATTCATATTTAATATTGTCTTATCTATGCAAACGGTATTAAACAAAAGCCCTATTTGTCCTTTAAATATAGTATATATAATATGTATGGGTACACTTAAACAGAAAGGGTGAAAACGTAGTAGAATGAACACATGGAAATATTATTCGGTTGATCCAATTTCCCTGCTACAGACCAGTGCAAGTGCACCTATACTATACTCCCAATCAAGGCACCTACACACTACCCTAACCCTTCTTAACCTGATACCCAAATCTTAAATACCCTTCATTCCCTAATCCTTTTTGTTATTTATTTTATGCCTGGTTGCAGTTCAGCTGTTTTGCAATGAGTCTCACTACAGCAATGAGCTACATTTGAAAATAGCAGGGATCCATTTGTCTCAATTGAGGTAGCATTTGTATATTAGTGAATATATTATTATTATTATTATTATTATTTTATTATTTATATAGCGCCAACAAATTCCGTAGCGCTGTACAATGGGTGGACTAACAGACACATAATTGAGATCAGACCACTGGACGTACAGGAACAGAGGGGGTTGAAACACAGAGCATTTTTAACCCCTTAAGGACCAAACTTCTGGAATAAAAGGGAATCATGACATGTCACACATGTCATGTGTCCTTAAGGGGTTAAAGGGACGCTCCAAGCACCATAACCACTGCAGTTCACTATAGTGGTTATAGTGCCAGGAGTGCCATGGTACCCCACCACGTAAGCAGTCAAACTATTTTCAGTCTAAAAGCTGGAAGCTCTCTGTAGCGGACTGGACCCTGCACCAGAGTCTGCCCCAGTTTCCTGGAGGGGACTGCTTGCTCGCCTCCTGCCCTGTGATTATGGTCCCTGGGAGATATGGCCCTTCAAGTACAATATTTGGGCATAATGGATTATGTATGACCTTACTGGCCCTTTAAGAACCATCTGGGGACATACTGTGGAGTTACTGGGTGACCACCATTTCATGTATCAGAGGCACATGGTGAGAACAATGGATGAAGCACATGGTGAGAACAATGGATGGCGTCCATTTTAACTCACAGACATTGTTGTGACTTTTCTACACGGTGCCATCTCGCCGGTATTTGGCACACAAAGACATTGTGCAGTAGTTTTAAACTATACAACAGGGGACACATTATACAGTAATTATTTATTTTTTATATAATCTGTATATGTTCTGCGGAATCTGCATTAAACTGTATCTTCCAAACTACTGAATGGATCTGGGTGAATTTTGGATATGTGGTTCACCCAGATCCCCTGGTTCTGAGGATATACTTGGGATATATATGGGGTTATTGCATGTTTTGGGGTCCCTGTGATATTTTTTATAAACTGTATTCCTCTGCCTGTGATAATGAGATTACCCATTGTGTTCAGTAATCCTATTACAGGCAGAGGGGAGGATTTTGTGTGGGAGTGTCTGTGTGTATTGCACCGATTGATTGGTTGTTTTGTCCCTCCCTGTGGGCGGACCTGTATTCTCAACAACTGTAATAAAAACCAGGCTGGGAGTGCCAGCCTCAGTTCCTGCTTAACCCTCAAAGTGAAGTGTCGTCTCATTATTGGTGGATGATTTATTGCATGCTGTTCCAGTTTGTCTGCTAGGAGTGCAAACCTATTCGTATGGTTCCTATTCAACTGTATACAGCATTCAGAGGCTTGAGAGGATTTATATGCTTCTCAGATTCAGTGATTGTGGTGTCTGCCAGAGTGCTTGGAGTCCTCAGGAAACGCTAGGAGCATCCTTTAACGGAGGTACCCAGTCGGGGTGCCAGGCGATCCGTTACACTCTCTGCCTGAAGTCTCGTGATGAAGGGCTTAGCTCATTGGCTGACAGAGGTTAGCTCAAGCACTGCACTCACAGTTTAGTTCAATAGAACTAATGGACGCTTCTAGCCTGAGCTTCTGAATCTTAGACAGGAAGGAGAGAGGCGGTATAACAGTCACCTGGGGACTTATGTAACAGTTTAACAGGAGTTGGAGCCCAGTTGCAGGAGATGGCACAGGGAGGAGGCAAAAACCAGAAGCACAGTACAGATTAAGGGGAAATCCAAAGGCAGGGTCAGACGAGAAGCACCGTGACAGGTGGGGAGCGGTGCCACGCAGACACCAGATAAGGAGTCAAACATGCTGGGGAGTGCCAGGGCTCTGTAGTGGTTATGTATGAGTGTTCTTTTAACTTAACAAAAATTGCAATTCAATACATTTTCCATATATTTCCAAATATATATTTCCAGACTTTAATTACTGTCTTGAAACGGCACTGTCATGCCAAACTTACCTTTCCCCAATCGCTTCCTCTTCTCTCCCTCTGTCAAGATCTGTTCTTCATTTCTTCCTGTCTGCTCTAGTATTCTTTAAAACATAAGACAAAGTAGGGACTACTTTGTAGGGATCGACCGATTATCGGTTTTACCGATATTATCGTCCGATATTCGGTATTTCAGCAATATCGGTATCAGCCAATAGAGATACCGATATTGTACCTCCTAGGACCACCGGGCTCATTAAAAGCCCGGCGGTCCTGGAGGGGCCCGCAGCAAGCGCTTACTTACCTTCCCAGCAGCTCCTCCAGCTCCCCATTGTAAATCTTGCGAGTCCCGTGGCCACAGAGCGTTGGGATTTACACTGGGAGCAGAATGGAGCTGCAGGAAAGGTAAGTAAGCGCTTGCTGCCAGCCCCCTCACTGCCCAGTACATGCCACTGGACCACCAGGGACTGCTAAAGCCCCCCTCCCTGGCCAAGTATGAAACAGGGAGGGGGGACAAAAAAAGATATATATAAATATTAAGAATAAAATTAAAAGAAAAAATGCCCCTGCTCCCCCCCCCCATTTAACACAAATTACATCCCTTCACAAACACACACACAATACAAACACACACTGCATTCATTATATACACAAACTATACAAACACACACAGGCAGACAGTCATACACACACACACACACACACACAAAGGCAGACAGTCAGTCATACACACAGACACAGACAGTAATACACACAGACACACACAGAGGCCGACAGTAATACACACAGACACACACAGTCATACACACAGACACACACAGTCATACACACACACACGCAGACAGTCATACACACAGACAAACACGCAGACAGTCATACACACAGACACACACAGGCAGACAGCCATACACACAGAGGCAGACAGCCATACACACAGAGGCAGTCATACACACAATCACACACACAGAGGCAGACAGTCATACACACAGACACACACACAGAGGCAGACAGTAATACACACAGACACACAGTGGCAGACAGTCATATACACACACAGACACACAGTGGCAGACAGTCATATACACACACACACACACACAGGCAGACAGTCACACACACACACACACACACACACAGGCAGACAGTCACACACACACACACAGGCAGACAGTAATACACACAGACACACACAGAGGCAGACAGTAATACAGACAGACACACACAGAGGCAGACAGTCATACACACAGACACACACAGAGGCAGACAGTCATACACACACACACAGACACACACAGGCAGACAGTCATACACAGACACACACACACAGGCAGACAGTCATACACACAGACACACACAGGCAGACAGTCATACACACACAGACAGTAATAAACACAGGCAGAGAGTCACACTCACCTGACAATCCCACAGTTACCTGTGGAGTTCATTGTGGAGGCAGTGCAGCTCCTGGTGACTGTTTGGTGGGGAAGCAGGGACTCCTTCCTGCTTCCCCTGCAGCAGTTTTCCGGCGCTTTTAGCTCCGCCCCCGCCGCACGGTAAGCCCCGCCCCCGCTGCAAATGTAAAAAAAAAACAACATTTTTTTTTTAAATCCACGGCGCCCCCTGCTCCATGGCGCCCTGTGCGGCCGCACAGCTCGCACACCCCTAAGGCCGGCCCTGATTATATACACAAACTATACAAACACACACACACTCTGCATTGCAAACACACACACACTCTGCATTATATACACACACACACACTGCATTATATACACACTGCATTATATACACACAATACACAAACACAATCACACTCTGCATTATATACACACACTAAACAAACACACACTCTGCATTAAATACACACACACTACATTATATACACACTACACTACACACACACTCTGCATTATATACACACACTACGCACACTACACACACACTGCATTCACTTTACGCACACTACATTCAATATACAAACACTACACAAACACACACTCTGTATTCACTATATATACACACTACACAAACACTCACTGCATTCACTATACACACTACACACTAACTGCATTCACTATGCACACTACACAAACACACACACACACACAGCTCCCCTGTCTAAACACACTGCATCCACTACATGTGGCATGTATATTTTGTGCATTTACCTTTAGAAATAGTTTATTTTTTCAAAATGGTAAATGTACAGAATATCGGCAAGATATCGGCTATCGGCCTGAAAGTTCACAGATTTTCGGTATAGGCTCTAAAAAAACAATATCGGTCGATCCCTACTACTTTGTCCTATGGAGGTTTCCTACGCCTGACCATATATGACCAGCGGAGTAGCAAGTGTGCTTCATTTCCTGTGGTCAGAGAAATGTTCCCACAATTCTTACCTTTCCTCCGTATTCCCGAACGCCGGCAAAACTACAGAATTTCGCCCTAACAGAATGAGAGCAGTTCGTCCATTCGTGTTAAGACGAAATTCTGGACTTTTGTTCAGTTCGAAATTTCATTGCATCCTGCAGCTGCTTAATAGATAGCTCCCTAATTCCCACCTTATTAGGGAGCTATCTACCAAAAGGCTGAAAGACCAATCTTGTAAATATTACTTGAGAAAGGCACAGTTTAGTTTTGTTGAAAGGTTGAGTGTTTATTGGCACGTGTCCATCTCTGGTAGGCTTGGTGTAAACCATATTATTTTTTCTTTTTGTTGTCTTTGCCTATGCACTTATTGATGCTTTATCTTACTGTGAGTATTGTGTAAACATTGTCATATTAGTAAATAAAGATAATCTTGTTATATATACCCTAAATGGTTAAACACACTTCCAATGGCTGTTACATTTACAGCCACTAGAGGTGCTTCTGCTGCACTGGGTGAGTAAACTTGATTCCATATTTTCCTAAGGCGAAGCACTGTCACTCACAATGAATGCGCATAGGGTTGGCAGTGCTTTTATGTGAGGAGCATTGCATTGGACCATGTCAGAGGAGGCCATGTCTCCCTTATGGCATTGCAAGAGGAGAGGAGGTAAGTAGCACTGAGGTAACCTCGTGCTGAAAATAGTTATTTTATTATTTTTATGAGACACAAGGGGGAAACCTATATAAATAGGGACAGGAAAACTGAAGCGTTAGGGATACAGATTTGTGTTCCTTTAATGTATACATATTATAACCAAGCCTATATTTTCTGGGAGAATACTCATAAATGTTGGAGATCTTAAAATGTGCCATGGTTGTTGGAAATCCATGCTTTTTTGGATGGTGGATTGGTTTTGTCACTTCGGATCTAGGCTCTTGATACCGGTCAGTTCTTCTGTGTCATATAATTTACTGTGGTTTGCTTTCCCTTACAGCTTGTAGATATCCCCCTGACTTCATCAGAAGCCTCATCTATCCAAGACATGTTCACAAAGACGGTGTCAGGCTTTGAGGTGAAGAAGATCAGTCGTATACAGAATCCGTCCCTTTGGGAGGTTTATCAGTGGTATGTGTCAATCTCTGAGAATTATTGCTTTGTGAACTTCTAACTGCCTTTACTCAAATAATTTATTGGTATTGTGCTATAAACAGTTGTAATCAAAATTATTCAACCCCTGATAAGATCTGGTCCGAGCTTAGGGAAGATATAGAGAGATGGTGTAGTCTCAAAATTTCTTCGTTAGGTAGGATTAATTTGGTTAAGATGACTCTCCTTTCAAAAATTCAATATTTAATATTTAATCTTTTCTCAGGACAATCCCCCTTTCTGTACCTTTATCTTTTTTTTTCAAAAGGTTTACTCTGCCCTTATAGTATTTATTTGGAACAAAAAACAAGTAGGGTTAAATTATCCATTTTACAAAAGCTCAGGATCAGTGGAGGTATGGGTTTGCCATACCTTATTCATTATTATTACGCGACCAATGCCGCAATGGAAATCAAATGGAATTTGGATAACGTCCGTCCCCGGTGGCTTGAGATGGAGGCAAATAAAATTCTCCCTTATTTAATGAAAGACTTACTGTGGCTGCCTCCTTCTCAGCGCCCGCGTTTGGCAGAGATGTTTCCCTCTACTAAAATGACCCTTAAAGCATGGAATCTTTTATACAAGGAAATCCAGCCTAATGCCACCTAATGCCACTTTGCCCCTGACTGCGTTATGCTATGCCTTGCCTGATTTGGATGTTGAATATTGGCTTTTCCATTTGATTTCCCACATTAATGATTTGTTTACATCCAATAACTTGTTCTTACCTTTTAATTAATTTAGAGAGAAATTCGCCTAAGCATTTTTGATGCCCCCATGCATGAGAGATTGGTAACATGTATTAAAGAACAATTTGATGTTTCCGACTGGGGTCCGAATGAGAATAAATTGGAAATGTCAAAATTAGAAAAAGTATATTTGTCGGACCCTGACCAGAAACATATCATCTCTCTCTGTTACACTATTTTTGCAGGTGATATACAGTATTTCACAAAAGTGAGTACACCCCAGGGCCGGACTGGCCTACTGGGATACCGGGAAATTTCCCGGTAGGCCGCCGGCCCTGGGGCCGCTTTGAGATGTGGCTGCACTCAGCCACAACTTGACAGGAAAATATTTTTTTCCTGTTAGTCCGGTGCTTCTGCGGTTTGTAGTCAGAGGAGCTGAGCAAGCCGCTGGATGTGAGCAACATCTGAAAGAGCGGTCACATGGTCGCAATAGGCGTCCATAGTGCTGCCTGCAGGGGGAGTTCCTGGGCTGTCAGGCAGTCTCCCTGCTTCTGAAAAAATATAAGAAAAAAATATAAGAAAAACCAAAGAAAAAAGTTACCTGCGCTCTTTCCACATCCTTATGTATTTTTAAACAAATTGACTTTTTTAGTTACCTCCAATGGCCATGAGAGGGTATGCCCACCTGCCACGTCAAGGCAGACCTCTTAGGTGGGTCCTACTCTAACCATTTGCCTTGCTTCCTTGAGCTTCTGGCAAAAATATCTCTAATGAGACAGAAAGGGGTATTTTTTTATATACATCCGTACATGCTTATTAACCCTTAATAGGGAAAAAATATATATACCTGTATTGGTAAATAAAAAAATAAAAAAAAAAATATATATATATATATATATATGTGTGTGACAAACTGCCATTTGCCACTGGGCATTGGAGAGGACTGATTGCTAGCCTCCTGCCCTGCGACTATGGCCCTGGGATGTATTGCCCTTTAAGAACTGTATTTGGGCTTATGGACTTTTATTGTACAGTGCTGGCCCATTTAAAAACAGTGTATGAACACATGGAAACTTTTTGGACACTTTTTCTTACCCTTTGAATCCCTGGGAAAGTGTGGCTCTTCCCCTCCCCCAGCTCCATTGTTCTCCAGCAGGGCGTTGGGAACTGGTTTGGGTAGGAAAAGCCATGCTTGCAATTAATAATAAATGGACCTCAACCTAACTTTTGAACCCCTGGACGGATTCATGTGATTTTTACATATGTTGCTCCCCAAGTTATGCTGATCACAGAAATATAATAATAATATAATATTATTCGTGTGTGATGTAAAATCAGGGAGTTATAAAAATTTATAAAACGTATACGTTTTGGGGGGCGGGGCCTGACCTACAAATGGAGCAGTCGCATGGTGGAGAAGCTCCCGCCAAACAAACTGCTTCAAAGGGAAAAATTCACCGTTTACAAGCCTGTAATGACACCGGGATACCCTACCCATGTCGGGGGACACCTGGTGAATCACCCGATACCAAACTTGAGTGCATCCCACAACCGTGTAACCAAGGCAGCAGGCGGTAGCCTGCGGCGGATGGAGCTGGGGGGAGACGGCCGCTCTCCTCGCCTCTACGCCGGAGACACCAAACCACCAGCTACCCGTCCCCCCCCCCCCCCCCCTTAGGACCGGTGGGGGTGATCCCGGTCCAAACTCTCCAGGCAGCGGGGCCGAGACGAGTGCTGATAAAGGGACCGCACAGGCAGCCCTCTGCCACACGGGCCTTCAAGATGGCTGACGCCTCATGTAACCACAACCTCCAAACAGACAGGCACCAAACCTTAACCAAGCTCGATGCCCTACTCGACGCCTTCTGGGCGAAATTGGCCAGCAGAGAGCGACAAGCCAAGGCACCAGCGCACATACCCGCCGAAGAACTCGCAAGTCCCCACTGCAGACACACAGGCCCCCGCCTGAGGGGACCCTCAAAATGGCGCTGGAGAAGGAGACCCCTCCCGCTCGCGCTCAAACAGGCAAGACCGCACTGCATACACATCCCAACCAGAGGTGTCCCACAAGCCTCTCAAAGCACCGGCTTGAAGCAGAGACCCATAAAGCGACCACACACTAGCAAGCTACCCTCACAGCTCCATACTAACCTGACACCGCGGAAAGCCCCAGAGAGCCAAAGAGGGACTCCACCTACCTGTGCCATAAAAGCCCACCTCCACAACGACGGGCTGGCGAACCGACCACTGGAACCAGTGATGCTGTACCCAACAATCCCCCAGCAGGACTTCCTAACACCTCTGACACCTCTCCCTGCGCTGGACATAGGTTAAAAGTGAACTCACAAGTTGGGACTAACAGAAGTCCGTACTCAAAACCTCTGCTGCAACAGACGCACAGCAATCTCCTCAACAGAGAATCACGAGCAACGCAGAACTTTACAACGAAACCCACTGTTATGAACATTTTTATTTAGTTAGCAATATCATTATATGCGTTTCCCACATCTGCAATGCCTTACTACTCACACTACTAACGCTCTCAGAAAGCCTGTCACCCACTCACTTACCAAGGCAAAGCCCGCCTGCCTGGAAACCCTCATGTATAAACCTCTTTATACACACACGCAACTCCAAAGCATGTAACATAGCAATGCCTCATCATACCTCTTGCTATTATGCCACTTAACCCCAGGATAACCTCACCTGCTACACTAAGGGCACAGGTCAACAGGCAGACACCATACCTACGCTCACACACTCAATCAGCCCCAGAAGCTCAGCTAACCTCATAGGCTTAAACCATGATTAGTCTTGGAATGTTTCAGATCTTTCTTAACCTGTCTATCTTACTCTTCAATACTATTAGCCTGGTGGAAATTAAGGTTATAGCCAGTTCTTCCTAACCTGACCTATAAAATTTGTGCTGTTAACGCTTGCCATGCTACTGTTCATCTTGTATTATTCCATCGGCTTGTACCAGCTATCGTGGCGGTATAAGCATGTATGTAATTCAAAGCACAACAAAAATATAGAATTAAAAAAAAAAAGTATAAGTTTTAGCTTGGAGATAATTGAGTAGATACAGTAAGAAACTCAATTATCTAACAAGCAGAGGGGAGGGATTCTGTGGGATGTAACCGTTATCTGATTGGTTAATGTCTAATTGCCTGTGGGCGTCTCCCTTGCAGGGGAGCACTGCATAAAAGCAGAGTGTGTGCCATTAAACCAGAGTTCTTCTTGATCCCTCAAAACGTAGCCTTGTCTCGTTATTGGAGGGAGCTGTTATAATCACACTGGGGATTGCTATGCTCTGCCTTGAGCTTTAATCACTTAGCTCTTGTTCCTGATACGCTCTCCTAGAGGAGAGGTCTTCCCCACACGGGCCTGGAGGACAGAAGCTGATTCCAGGGTGGACGGAAGACAGCGAGGCTACAGTTAAGCTACGGCGGTTGTGGAGTCTGCGGTGGTTGTGGTGTCCAGTGCGGTGCATGTGGTCCTCGGCACAAGCTAGGAAGCGTCCATTAACGGAAGGCGTCAGTTACAGTGGTGGCAGCGGTGGGATGGCTTCCCTAGTGCGAGGAGCACCATCCTGGGAACACCAAGCAAGCCTGGAGTATTAGTATAGTCACGTACGGTTTGACGCTATACTGAAGGGGCGGTTGGAGCTCTACGGGCCTAACCCAACGGAGGAACGTGTACAGAGAATGAGGAGAAAACTGGCCGAGGGTCTGCAGAAGGAAGCTGAATATTGGGCAGAGATGGCGAAGTATTCTGTCCCTGCGCCCCAACAACAGCGTATCCTTCTTCCCCAACAGCAGTGCGAGTTACAGGGAGCAGTGGTGTATCCTGGTTTTGTGCTGCCCTAGGCAGGACAAAATTCAGGTGCGCACCACCCCCACCCAACCTTTCCCCCGCCCCGCATTCTAAATACACACACACATTCACTGACAGAAACGCATACACTAGCTAACAGAAACACACACTCGCTAACAGAAACACACACTCGCTAACAGAAACACACACACTCAGTAACAGACACACACTAACAGACACACACTCACTCACTAGCAGACACACACTCACTAACATACACACACACTCACAGGCAAACACACACACTAACAGACACACACAGTCAGACACACACTAACACACACACACTCACAGGCAAACTCACTAACAGACACACACACACTCACAGGCTAACACACTAACAGACACAGACACACACACTAACAGACACACACACTAACAGACACACACACTAACAAGCACACACACACACACATTCACCCACCCACATTAACACATTTTTAAAAATTTATTTAAACACCCCCCAGCCTCCTTATCTTTGGGAATGCTGGGGTGGGGGGTGTTCCCTGGTGGTCCAGTGGCTGCTGGGCGAGCAGCACTGCCTGGCGGGCTGGCGACTGGCGAGGGAGCACTTCCTCTGAGCTGTCTGCTCAGCTCCCTTGCGCGCCTCAGAGTGAGGCTGGGAGCCGGAATATGACGTCATATTCCGGCTCCCAGCCTCACTCTGCGGCGCGCGAGGGAGCTGAGCAGACAGCTCAGAGGAAGTGTTCCCTCGTCGGCCACCCACCAGCGCCGCCCGACCTCCCAGCAGCCCGCCGGCAGCCCAGCATGTCTGTTAGCCGCAAGGCTAACAAGACATTTGCCTTGGGCATTTGGGGGCGGCTTTTTTTGCCGCCCCCTGGAAAATGCCGCCCAAGGCAAATGCCGTGTTTGCCTCGCGGCTAATATGCCCCTGCACACACTTACTAACATACACACACACTCACAGGCAAACACACACACTAACAGACACACACAGTCAGACACACACACCAACAGACACACACAGTCAGACACACACACTCACAGGCAAACTCACTAACAGACACACACACTCACAGGCAAACACACTAAAGGAAACACACTAACAGACACAGACACACACACTAACAGACACACACACTAACAGACACACACACACACACACTCACCCACCCACATTAACACATTTTTTAAAATTTATTTAAACACCCTCCCCAGCCTCCTTACCTTTGGGAATGCTGGGGGGGGGGTGTCTCTTCCTCCCTGGTGGTCCAGTGGCTGTTGGGCGAGCAGCACTGCCTGGCGGGCGGGCGGCTGGCGAGGGAGCACTTCCTCTGAGCTGTCTGCTCAGCTCCCTCGGGCGCCTCAGAGTGAGGCTGGGAGCCGGAATATGACGTCATATTCCGGCTCCCAGCCACACTCTGCGGCGCGCGAGGGAGCTGAGCAGACAGCTCAGAGGAAGTGCTCTCTCGCCGGCCGCCCACCAGCGCCGCCCGACCGCCCGGCAGCCCAGCATGTCTGTTAGCCGCAAGGCTAACAAGACATTTGCCTTGGGCATTTGGGGGTGGCTTTTTTTGCTGCCCCCTGGAAAATGCCGCCCAAGGCAAATGCCTTGTTTGCCTCGCAGCTAATACGCCCCTGACAGGGAGCCAAAGGTGTTGTCCTTCCTCCCCAGCGGCAGTGCGAGTTACAGGGAGCCGAAGGTGTCGTCCTTCCTCCCCAGCAGCAGTGTGAATTCCAGGGGGCCGAAGGTGTCGTCCTTCCCCCCAGCAGCAGTGGGTCCTACAGAGAAAGTTGGTCTCTCTCTCCAGCAGCAGGACAATGTTATGGGAGTGGAGACAGGCGGTCTCCCTCTCCAGCGGCAGCCTGTGTTTCAGGGAGAGGAGCACAGCACCCAATTCTCCCCAGCGGCAGCTTACCCTACCAAGGGGAGACACCAATCTCCCAGACGGCGTAGATGGGACTGTGGTCTCTGTGCCTGACCTACAGGGATGCTGGACAGCCTATCCAGATCCCCAACTACCCTCACAGGGACAACAGGAGGAGTGGGTAAGTACGATTTCCCCTCCCCAGCTAACTCCTAACTTGGCCCCAGGGTTAACAGAGGAAATGTTAACCCCCCACTGACCCCTACATTCCCCTGGCTACTGAGCTGGAATATGTTCCAAGTACCCCAGCAGAAGAGCTGGCAGCTGGGCAGAGTGCAGTCGGCCTCTGCCCTCCCTGTGTCCCTTGTCCAGAGCCTGATGTCCTGCAGGCTATACCAGCAGAAGAGCTGGCATCAGGGCAGAGCGCCGCTGGCCTCTGCCCTAATGACCCCCTTGTTACAGGACTGGCCTGCAACCCCCTCATCCCAGCAGAAGCGCTGGCATCAGGGCAGAGCGCCGCTGGCCTCTGCCCCTCACGTCCCCGCAGCATGTTGCCCCATCCCCCCAGAGGGATACCCTGGTGCAGTAACTGTTTGTTGTGGGTGGGCTGCTCTGGCACTTGTTTATTGTGGGTTGGTGGATCGACTAACATAGGCACTGACCGACAGAAGGTCAGGTGCCTGGTTTGTCTTCCCCCACAGGGGAGATATGTGACAAACTGCCATTTGCCACTGGGCATTGGAGAGGACTGATTGCTAGCCTCCTGCCCTGCGACTATGGCCCTGGGATGTATTGCCCTTTAAGAACTGTATTTGGGCTATGGACTTTTATTGTACAGTGCTGGCCCTTTTAAAAACAGTGTATGGACACATGGAAACTTTTTGGACACATTTTCTTACCCTTTGAATCCCTGGGAAAGTGTGGCTCTTCCCCTCCCCCAGCTCCATTGTTCTTTAGCAGGGCGTTGTCCCAGGGACACTGCCAGACCAGTGGGAACTGGTTTGGGCAGGAAAAGCCATGCTTGCAATTGATAATAAAGGGACCTCAACCTAACTTTTTAACCCCTGGATGGATTCATGTGATTTTTACACATGTTGCTCCCCGGGTTGTTCTGATCACAGAAATATAAGTTTTATTCGTGTGTGATGTAAAATCAGGTAGTTATAAAAATTTATAAAAAGTATAAGTTTTAGCTTGGAGATAATTGAGTAGATACAGTAAGAAACTAAATTATCTCCCAAGCAGAGGGGAGGGAATCTGTGGGATGTAACCGTTATCTGGTTGGTTAATGTCTAATTGCCTGTGGGCGTCTCCCTTGCAGGGGAGCACTGCATAAAAGCAGAGTGTGTGCCATTAAACCAGTTCTTCTTGATCCCTCAAAACGTAGCCTTGTCTCGTTATTGGAGGGAGCTGTTATAATCACACTGGGGATTGCTATGCTCTGCATACTCCCTTGAGCTTTAATCACTTAGCTCTTGTTCCTGATACGCTCTCCTGGAGGAGAGGTCTTCCCCACACGGCCTGGAGGACAGAAGCTGATTTCAGGGTGGACGGAAGACGGCAAGGCTCCAGTTAAGCTACGGTGGTTGTGGTGTCCAGTGCGGTGCTTGTGGTCCTCGGTGCAAGCTAGGAAGCGTCCATTAACAGAAGGTGTCCGTTACAATATATATATATACACTGCCCAAAAAAATAAAGGGAACACTTAAACAACACAATGTAACTCCAAGTGAATCACACTTCTGTGAAATCACACTGTCCACTTAGGAAGCAACACTGAGTGACAATCAATTTCACATGCTGTTGTGCAAATTGGATAGACAACATGTGGAAATTATAGGCAATTAGCAAGACACCCCCAATAAATGAGTGGTTCTACAGGTGGTGACCACAGACCACTTTTCAGTTTCTGTGCTTCCTGGCTGATGTTTTGGTCACTTTTGAATGCTGGCGGTGCTTTCACTCTAGTAATAGCATTAAACGGAGTTGTGGCGGAACCAACCCCGCCACTTGTGCCTGGAGAGAACTACTTGCCTGCCTCTTGCCCTGCGACTATGGCCCTGGGATGTATTGCCCTTCTAGGAACTGATTTGGGCATATTGTATTTTATTATGCTGCTGCTGGCCCTTTGAGAACCATCTGGGGACATACTGTGGAGTTACTGGGTGGCCACCATGATGTCAGAGGCACGTGGTGAGAACAATGGATGAAGCACATGGTGAGAACAATGGATGGCGGCCATTTTAACTCACAGACACTGTTTGGACTTTTCTACACGGGGCCATCTCGCTGGTATTTGGTGCACAAAGACATCGTGCAGTAGTTTTAAACTATACAACAGAGGACACATTATACAGTAATTATTTTTCATATAGCCTGTATATGTTCTGCGGAATCTGCATTAAACTGTATCTTCCAAACTGCTGAACGGATCTGGGTGAATTTTGGATATGTGGTTCACCCAGATCCCCCGGTTCTGAGGATATTGCATGTTTTGGAGTCCCTATGATATGTTTTATAAAACTGTATTTTTCTCCCTGTGATAATTATATTAACCATTGTGTTCAGTAATCATATCACAGGCAGAGGGGAGGATTTTGTTCGGGAGTGTCTGTGTGTATTGTAAGGATTGATTGGTTGTATTTCAAAACCCTGTGGGCAGTACTAGGTTTGTGGATTGGGAATAAAAGAGGCTGTATGTGCCAGTACAGTCAGTTCTGCTTGACCCTCAAAATGAAGTGTTGTCTCGTTATTGGGGGAATTGGATTGTATCCTGATTGCCAGGAGTGTAAGCTGATTGTATGCTTTTCCTGTTCAGCTGTTTACAGCATTCATATGCTAGAGAGCATTTGTATTCTTCTCCGGTTTGGTGGTTGTGGTGTCTGCTAGAGTGCTTGGAGCCCTCAGGAAGCGCTAGGAGCATCCTTCAACGGAGGTACCCAGTTGGGGTGCCAGGTGATCCGTTACATTGGTGGCAAGCGGTGGGATGGCATCCTAGTGCGAGGAGAAGCAGCTCAGAGACACTGGTAACGTTTGGAGTTACAAATTGAGGGCAACACTACTATCCGTACAGCGCCCCTGGCTACAGCAGGATGGAATTGGCTAGTTTTCGGACAGCGTTCCATGAGGAGGAGGAGGAGGAGGCGGCCGCGGACTACAGGGATGCAGACAGAAAGGAACTCTGGTATGATGCCCTGGAAGATGCCCAGTGGCGGCGAGGTGAGAGTCTCCCCAGTGATGAGCAGCGGCTACAGAAGCGTGTGGCGATGCGGATGTATCTATTGGGAGATCAGCCCCTGGATGAGTGGGTGACAAAACTAGAGACCCTGGTATGGCGAGCGATCTGGCTAGACAACGCATACCAGGCCCTCTGGTGGCATACCGTTCGACTTACCCCCTGGACGGCCGAGCACGACTTACCGGAGGGGGATGATTATGATGGCCCGGGTTTATTATGGGATGCCTTGGAGGACGACATTGATCTTGGCAGCACGGAGGGGTCTAGGTTTTGGGACATCTACGACTACCGGATGGGCATGTATGTCTGGGCTGACGAATGTGAGGTGAGCAAAGACATGACCCACCTGGTAACAAGGGAGTGGGAGCTGGAGCAGGACTACCAACACCTGCTCAGCTTCGTGCAGCCCCAACCTACCCAACAAGCAGAGCCAGACCTCCTAGACTAGTCATGGGAAGACCCACAGATTGCAGGAAGACAGATGTCGTTCATATATTTAAAAATCCTTGCCTGGAAATTATAGACCTGTGAGCTTAAAGGGACACTCCAGGCACCCAGACCACTTCTGCTCATTGGAGTGGTCTGGGTGCCAACTCCCACTACCCTTAACCCTGCAAGTGTAATTATTGCAGTTTTTTTTAAACTGCAATAATTACCTTGCAGGGTTAAGTCCTCCCCTAGTGGCTGTCTATTAGACAGCCACTAGAGGACACTTCCTGCTCTATAGCACAGGTTTTCTGTGCTAGAGCGTCGCTGGACGTCCTCACGCTGTGTGAGGACCTCCAGCGTCACTCTATTCCCCATAGGGAAGCATTGAAATTCATTTTCAATGCTTTCCTATGGGGTGCGCTAATGCGCATGCGCAGCATTGCCGCGCATGCGCATTAGGTCTCCTCGGCCGGCGGGCGAGATCAGTCTCGCCCACCGGCCGACGTAAGCAGAAGGAGGAGCGGGGGAGGAGGAAGCAGCGACGTGGGACCTGTCGCTGCCTCTGGTAAGTCACTGAAGGGGATTTCACCCCTTCAGCAACTGGGGATTGGGGGGTGGGAGGGAGAGGGACCCTCCAGTGCCAGGAAAACGGATCGTTTTCCTGGCACTGGAGTTTCCCTTTAACTTCTGTGACTGGTAAAATATTTGAAGGGCTATTAAGGGATAATATTCAGGAATTCATTGGGAAGAATTTTGTTATTAGCAATAATCAGCATGGTTTTATGAAACATAGGTCATGTCAAACTAACCTAATTGCATTCTATGAAGAAGTAAGTAGAAGTATAGATCAGGGTGTTGCAGTGGATGTGATCTACTTGGATTTTGCCATGGCATTTGATACGGTTCCTCCCAATAGGTTAGTCTTCAAACTAAAAGAAATTGGTCTAGATGATTATTCTTGTTCTTGGGTAGAACATTGGCTTAAGTATAGAGTACAACGAGTTGTCATTAATGGTAAATTTTCAGGCTGTACAAAAGTGGTAAGTGGTGTCCCTCAGGGTTCTGTTTTGGGACCGCTTCTTTTTAACATATTTATAAATGATCTTGAAATGGGCATTGAAAGCCATGTTTCAGTGTTTGCAGATGACACAAAACTTTGTAAAGTTATAAAATGTGAGCAGGATATTGCTTTGCTGCAGACAGTGTTGTATCCTGGTTTTGTGCTGCCCTAGGCAGGACAAAACTCAGGCGCCTCCCCCTCCCCCCGCGCCACCCCCACCCAACCTTTCCCCCCGCCCCGCATTCTAAATACACACACACACACACTCGCTAACAGAAACACACACACACTAACAGACACACACTCACTCACTAGCAGACACAAACTAGCAGACACACACACTCACTGACATACACACACACTCACAGGCAAACACACACTAACAGACACACACAGTCACACACTAACAGACACACACACACACACACACACTAACAGACATACACACACTAACAGACACACACACACACACACACACTAACAGACACACACACACACTAACAGACACACACACACTAACAGACACACACACTGACACACAATAACAGACACAAACACTAACAGACACACACACTAACAGACACACACACACTAACAGACACACACACACACACTAACAGACACAAACACTAACAGACACACACACTAACAGACACACACACACACACACACACACTAACAGACACAAACACTGACACACACACACACTGACACACACACTAACAGACACACACACACTAACAGACACACACACACTAACAGACACACACACACACACTAACAGACACACACACACACTAACAGACACACACACTAACAGACACAAACACTAACAGACACACACACTGACACACACACACTAACAGACACACACACACTAACAGACACTGACACACACACACTGACACACACACACACTAACAGACACAGACACACACTAACAGACACAGACACACACTAACAGACACAGACACACACACTAACAGACACAGACACACACTCACCCACCCACATTAACACATTTTTTTAAAATTTATTTTTAACACATTTTTTTTTATTTTTTGTAACACATTTTTTTTAAATTTATTTTTAACACATTTTTAAAAAAAAAATTTAACACGTTTTTTTTAAATTTATTTGTAACACATTTTTTTAAAATGTATTTTTAGCACATTTTTTTTTTATTTACCACCCCCCCCCCCAGCCTCCTTACCTTTGGGAATGCTGGGGAGGGGGGTGTCTCTTCCTCCCTGGTGGTCCAGTGGCTGCTGGGCGATCGGGCGGGCAGGCGGCCGGCCGGCGAGGGAGCACTTCCCCTGAGCTGTCTGCTCAGCTCCCTCGCGCGCCTCAGAGTCATATTCCGGCTCCGCCTCCCAGCCTCACTCTGCGGCTGGCGAGGGAGCTGAGCAGACAGCTCAGGGGAAGTGCTCCCTCGCCGGCCGGCCGCCCTCCAGGCAGTGCCGCCCGATCGCCCAGCAGCCCGCCGGCATGTCTGTTAGCCGCAAGGCTAACAAGACATTTGCCTTGGGCATTTGGGGGCGGCTTTTTGTTGCCGCCCCCTGGAAAATGCCGCCCAAGGCAAATGCCTTGTTTGCCTCGCGGCTAATACGCCCCTGGCTGCAGAGGGATTTGGATAGATTGGGGGATTGGGCACTAAAATGGCAGTTTAATTTAACGTAGAAAAATGCAAAGTTATGCACTTCGGGGGCAAGAATGCACAAGCAACTTACACCCTAAATGGTAGTGAATTAGGGATAACCACACACGAGAAGGATTTGGGAATTGTTATTGACAACAAATTAGGCAGCAATATGCAATGTCAATCTGCAGTTGCTAAGGCCAGTAAGGTTTTGTCATGTATAAATAAGGGCATAAATTCTCGGGATGAAAATATAATTTTGCCTCTTTATAAATCGCTGGTAAGACCACACCTTGAATATGCTGTGCAATTTGGGGCAAAGAAGGATATCATGGCACTAGAAAAAATGCAGAGACGAGCTACAAAATTGATAAAAGGAATAGAGCATTTTAGTTACGAAGAAAGGTTAAAAAACTTAAATCTCTTTAGTTTGGAAAAACGGCGCCTCAGAGGGCATATTATAACATTATACAAATATATTCGGGGCCAGTACAAACCATTATCTGGAAATTTATTTATAAACAGGGCTATACATAGGACACAAGGTCACGCATTTAGGCTGGAAGAAAGGAGATTTCATCTAAGGCAAAGAAAAGGTTTTTTTATAGTAAGAGTAATAAAGATATGGAATTCTTTGCCTGAAGAGGTGGTTTTATCAGAGTCCATACAGATGTTTAAACTAAAATTGGGTAAATACTTGCAAAAACATAACATACAGGGATAGAATTTCTAATAAGTGGGGTAATAGCTGCTTGATCCAAGGAGACATCTGACTGCTATTTTGGGGTCAAGAAGGAATTTTTTCCTAGTTTGTTGCAAAATTGGAAGCGCTACAGACTAGGTTTTTTGCCTTCTTTTGGATCAACAGCAAAAACATTTGTGAGGAAGGCTGAACTTGATTGACGCAAGTCTCTTTTTCAGATATGTAACTATGATAACTATGATACAGGCACGTGGAGGCCACACACACTACTGAGCCTCATTTTGTTTTAAGGACATTACATCAAAGCTGGATCAGCCTGTGGTGTGTTTTTCCACTTTAATTTTGAGTGTGACTCCAAATCCAGACCTCCATGGGTTGAAAAATGTAATTTCCATTTTTTCATTTTTGTGTGATTTTTGTTGTCAGCACATTCAACTATGTAAAGAACAAAGTATTTCAGAAGAATATTTAATTCATTCAGATCTAGGATTTTTTATTGTTGTGTTCCCTTTATTTTTTTGAGTAGTGATTTTTGTGTTCCCTTTATTTTTTTGAGCAGTATATATATATATACTAAAGGGTTATATATATATATATATATATATATATATATATATATATATATATATATATATATATATATATATATATATATATATATGTATCCAGGAAAAGAGTAGAGCACTCCAGAGGACTTGTTTAAAGTAGTTTATTATAAAAAGATTTCTCAAAACGAAAATAATTGTTGCTCAAAGTAAAGTCAAGGCATTCAAGGAGAAACTCGATAGGAGGTCCCGTATATAGGTCAGACTGAATGAGGACCTGTCTCATAGCTTCTATCCCATCGGTATGGGGTATGATTGTATATAGATTTTTCACATCTACCGTTGCCAAAGTGATGGGGCCTTCCGGGAGGATGACTTGTTTGAGGTGGGCGAGAAGATCCTGTGTATCCTTGAGGCACGTGGGTATTGATAGCGTGGACATTTTGCAATGATGGTCGATAAATTTGGCCAACGGTTCCAATATTCCGCGTTTAGCGGAGACGATGGGGCGTCCAGGGGGGTTTCGAGCATCTTTGTGTACCTTCGGTAAGGTGTACAATAAAGGAATTTTAGGGTGTAAATCAATCAAATAGTTAGCAGTTTGATCGTCAAGCCAACCAGCCGTGGCGCCCCTGTTGACCAGGGCTTGTAATTTTTGTGTGATGGTCTTTGTGGGGTCAAACGCAATTTTCTTATACGTAGTCGTGTCAGATAATTGCCTGAGAATTTCCATACGGTAAGATACGTAATTCTGTATGACAATTGCTCCGCCTTTGTCGGCAGGTCTGATGATAATGTTTTTATCATCAGCAAGATCCTCAAGTGCCTTATGTTCCTTCATTGTTAGGTTATGTGGAACAGGCTTAGGATTTGAAATAATTTGATGTACATCATTCTTTAATAGACTGGAGAAGAATTTGATAGAGGAATGGGCCGTTTTCGGTTCCCATGTGCTTTTTAGGCGGAGGTGATTTTTAGACTGCGAGTACGAATTATGTACTAATGCTTGTAAATTCAAAGTGCGTTCCATCTTGTATAAATCTATGTCAGTTTTGAACACGTCAACTTTTGGAGTTGGAACAAAAGTGAGGCCTTCCGACAGGACTTTGATATGTTCAGAGTTGAGAGTCTTGGAGGATAGATTAAAAATGGGCGTTAAATCTTCCTGTTCGGTATTCTTGGCCGTGTGCCGACATATCTTGCCCCCCTGTCCTCGTCTAGTGACTTTGGGTTTCTTAGATCTTTGCGCCCTCTTGTATTGAATCCCGGAGGGTCGTTGGAATGTTGGTCCTGGGGAAAAAAAGGCGGTCGTGTGGATTTCCTAGATGGCATCTCTGAAGTGTCCTGGGATGCTCCCGCTCCCTCGGTTTCAGATGTGGACTCAGCAGAGCTGGTGTCAATTGACAAAAATTGTGGTTTGCGAACCTTCTGTTTATATCTGGCAAAATTAGGTTTGCGTCGCTCTCCACACAGCCAGTGGTAAACCTGGTGATGGGTGTAGTCAAAATTTACCCGTTCCAATTTTTGTTTTTTAAATCTGATTAGATCGTTCCTGTATCTCATGATCTCATCTTGTAATTTAACCATGTATTGGGTAGAGGTCGCAGCTGTCAACGTAGATGTATGTAGTGTCTCGAATTTGTTGATGGAGTCCTTGGTGAAGATTAGTTCACTTCTCACTTCCTCCACTACTATCAACATCCAATCTAATGAACATTTGTTCGAGATCCCGACCCATTTTTTTTACAAAATTCGGGATTCTGGCGTCCAATCGTGGGGGAATTACGGACTCTGAACCCTCTGGGGATACGTTTGGCCCGATAATAATCGGAAATAAAAATGCCATGTAGGTCCAAGTCTGTCTCCCGTCTTTTTAACTTGGTCAAATCATTATATAGATCTCTGATAGAATCTGTATGTGTCAATTCTGTCGTGGTGTTAGGCCATAGTATTTTATCTGCATCCCGTTCATTCATTTGCAGAGTTTCTGCTATTTCGGATAGGGCTCCAGCCCTTAACAAAAAATCTTCCATATTCCTTTAACAAAGGCTAAGAGTGTGAAAACACTTAATCCAGGCAGTGTATACCTCACAAAAAATACATCAATTGTGGAACTCTAGTACTGTTCCTATGGAGGTGCACAGATAGTGTATCGCCATACACTTTGAAAATATAAACAAAATGTTCAGAGTCTGGCACTCTACCTTTAAGTAGATCCACATGGGAAAAAAGCCTCGGTGCTGCAAAGCGTAAATATATATCCAGGAAAAGAGTAGAGCACTCCAGAGGACTTGTTTAAAGTAGTTTATTCCGTGAAAAAATCGACATTTCGACCCTCAGGTCTTTATCAAGATACTAAACAAAGTACAACCGTGACCTTATATACCCCAACAAATTAAAGGGTAATCACTTACCCTGAAAAAGCTGTGCGCCCCAAAGCCATGTGTGCTCGCTGGAATGTGATTGCAGAAACCGCCGTGGCGATCCCGTCGGTGTGTGATGACGTCACCAATAGTGCGACAGGACAAAAACCGTGATCATACGTCTAGGTAACCAAGGGAACCAAGTGTGGACAGATTTACGTGATATGTGTGAAGTTACGAACATTATGAGAATTAAAGAGATATGGGAATAGAATAAATTTGATGGTGAAACCGAGTACTGAAATGGACATGTATTGTATGCATAAAATAGTGATCCTGCAGTTAATAGACCCAGTGCAGAACAGCATAATATGTATGTATAGTACACATGGAATAAGTAATATAGAGGATACTGGCCACAAAGGGCAAGTGCAAGGAAGTGAAAGCTGGGTATGCTAAAGTGTATGTAAGAATAGGGAAAGGGACAAAAGGAGAGCAGAGTGTAAAGTGAGTGTGTATAAAGAACGTGATAAAACTAAACAAAAACGTGAACTGACAATTATATCCATAAACGAACCTGTGGAGAGTGGTCCTAAAGTGCTATGTGCATATATGGAAGTGTGTCAAAGCACTAATAAAGAAGTGTAGTGGCATACAGAAAGTTAATCACACACCGACGGGATCGCCACGGCGGTTTCTGCAATCACATTCCAGCGAGCACACATGGCTTTGGGGCGCACAGCTTTTTCAGGGTAAGTGATTACCCTTTAATTTGTTAGGGTATATAAGGTCACGGTTGTACTTTGTTTAGTATCTTGATAAAGACCTGAGGGTCGAAACGTCGATTTTTTCACGGAATAAACTACTTTAAACAAGTCCTCTGGAGTGCTCTACTCTTTTCCTGGATATATATTTACGCTTTGCAGCACCGAGGCTTTTTTCCCCTGTGGATCTACTTAAAGGTAGAGTGCCAGACTATGAACATTTTGTATATATATATGTATATATATATATATATATATATATATATATATATATATATATATATATATATATAACTTTTTTGTATTATTTTTTACATTGTATTATTTTTTACATATTTTTATTTACTTACTATTTATATTTTATAATAATATAAATAGTATAAAAATATAAATAGTAAGTAACTAAAAATATGTAAAAAATAATACAAAAAAGTTTTTAAAAAGAATTATATATATATATATATATATATGTAATTTTATTCTGACTGTATTTTTTATATTACTATATATATATATTTATATCAATATACACTTAAAATATAAATTATATATATCTATGTATATATAAATAAATAAAAATAATACAAAATAAATAAATATATTTATATATATATCCATATTATACATACGTCTCCCGAGTATAACAGTACCCCCCATGTGCAGGTTTTATAGTGGGTTTATTAAGTTACCCGGTCAAATATAAGGCTTGATTTTCATTTTTTTCACATTGAAATTTGCCAGATTGGTTATGTTGCCTTTAAAAGCATATGGTAGCCCAGGAATAAGAATTACCCCCATGATGGCCTACCATTTGCAAAAGAAGACAACCCAAGGTATTGCAAATGGGGTATGTTCAGCTTTTTTTAGTAGTCACTTAGTCACAAACACTCGCCAAAGTTAGCGTTCAAAATAGTTTTTTGCATTTTGAACACACAAACAAATATAAATGCTAACTTTGGCCAGTGTTTGTGACTAAGTGGCAACTAAAAAAGACTGGACATACCCCATATTGAATACCCTGAGTTGTCTACTTTAAAAAAATATGTACATGTGAGGTGTGATTCAGAGATTTATGACAGATAACAGTGTTACTATGTCACTATTGATAAATTTGAAAAACAAATATTTTGAAATAGCAATGTCCTACTTGTAATTATAGCCCTATAACTTGCAAAAAAAAAAAAGCTAAGAACATGTTAACATTGGGTATTTCTAAACTCAGGATAAAATTTAGAAACTATTTAGCACGGGTGTTTTTTGGCGGTTGTAGATGCGTAACAGATTTTGGCGATCAAAGTTAGAAAAAGTTTTTTTCTGTTGGGATTTGAAGAAGGTGGTTGCATCATGCGAACCCAGGAATATTACTGAACTGGAGGCCATTATTCATGAGCAATGGGCTAAGATTCCACAGGAATGCTGCCAGAAGCTGGTGTCTGGCTATGCATCCCATTTGCAGCAGTTCATAACAGCAAAAGGGTGCTTTACTAAGTACTAAGGATGCATGCCATGAAGGGGTTGAATATATTTTTATTATTATTATTTCTTTCTTTTTTCTTTTTTTATTTTTTGTGTGCAAGTAGGTACATAGCTTTGTCAAAACGCCACAACAGTTAGTATATATATATAGATGCATACAGGCCAGATAGTGGCATGAGTTCTGGCACATTTGTCATATATAAACAAGCTAAACACAGTTGATGGGTCTCTGCAGTGAAAACTAGTAAGTATGTGGAGTATGCTTGTGGTGCAGGAGAATAATATTATTTAAGTCAGGCTCCGTACAGACTAATATATGTAGCAACATGTGTGGCTCTCCTGTGGTGTAAACAAGATTATAACACATTAACCCCTTAACGCCGTTACGGCGTTCTATGCCGTCGCGGCTTTAAAGGGCTTTAAAGCCGTTGCGGCGGCATAGAACGCCGTAACGGCTGAAGCCCCCAGGAGGTAAGCTATACTTACCTCCGCCGCGATCCTCTTCTGGGGGTCTGCCTGAGAGCCCAGGCAGCCCCCCTCCGGCAAATGAGGCCCCCGGGGGCCATGTGATCGCTCTCAAAGAGCGATCACATGGCCCCCTATAGCTGGCTATGGATCTGCCAGCAGGGGGACTGTCTAAAATATTAGAGAGTCCCCCTGCTGGTAGGTAGTGTAAAAAAAAAATTAAATACACATGTTAAAATAAAATACAAGTATTTATATATATATAATATATGTATATATATTATATATATAATATATATACATATTATATATATGTAACGTCATACGTAATGTATTTTAATATTAATATTAGTATATATATTAGTATTAAAATACACTTAGAATGACGTTACATATATAATATGTATATATATATTATATATATAATAGATCTACATATATATATTATATATATATACGTATAATTACAATAATAAATAAATAAAATAATAAAATAAATAAATAAAATATTGAAACAAAATTTAAAATAAATTATATATTCATATGTAATTTCATTCTAACTGTATTTTGTTATTAATATATATATATTGGAAACAGAATACACTTAGAATGACATTCTATATATATCTATCTATATATAAAATACAAATAACCGCAAATATATATAGATAGATAAATACATATAATTACATGAAAGATTACATTAGTATACACGTAGAATTTAAATACCTATAAATGCATATATATTAAAATTCTACGTGTATATTTAAGTAATTTTTTAACATAATTATGTCATTTAATTAATTAAAATTTGATTGACATGCCTGACAACACAGGGAGAAAGTGCAGAGAATTTAATTCGCAAGCACTATATTTGACCCTGTAACTCTCCAAGAAACCATAAAACCTGTATATAGGGGGTACTGTTTTACTCGGGAGACTTCGCTGAACTCAAATATTAGTGTTTCAAACTGGTAAATTGTATTACAACGATGATATTTTAAGTAAAAGTGACGTTTTTTGCATTTTTTACAAACAAACGGCACTTTTATGGACTATATTATTGTTGTAATATGTTTTACTGTTTTAAAACACTAATATTTGTGTTTAGTGAAGTCTCCCAAGAATAACAGTACCCCCCATGTACAGGTTTTATGGTGTTTTGGAAAGTTAGAGAGTCACATATAAGGCTCGCATTTCATTTTTTTGACATTGAAATTTGCCAGATTGGTTATGTTGCCTTTGAGACCGTATGGTAGCCCAGGAATAAGAATTACCCCCATGATGGCATACCATTTGCAAAAGTAGACAACCCAAGGTATTGCAAATGGGGTATGTCCAGTCATTTTAAGTAGCCACTTAGTCACAAACACTGGCCAAATATTAGTTTTTTGCTTTTTTCACACAGAAACAAATATGAACGCTAACTTTGGCCAGTGTTTGTGACTAAGTGGCTACTAAAAAAGACTAAACATACCCCACGTTCAATACCTTGGGTTGTCTACTTTTTCAAATGGTATGCCATTATGGGGGTAATTCTCATTCCTGGGCTACCACACCGTCTCAAAGGTAACATTACTAATCTGGCAAATTTCAATTTGAAAATGGAACGTTCTATATTTGACCCTGTAACTTTCCAAAACACCATAAAACCTGTTAATGGGGGGTACTGTTGTACTCGTGAGACATCGCTGATTACAAATATGTGCATTTTGTTGCAGTAAAACCTAACAGTATTATGACATTTACAGCTAAAATGTGAGGCGGAACTACAAATTAAAAAAAAAAATTCTAATTTCTTACAGTTTTTTTTTATTTTATTCATAATAAATTGTTTCATATATAAATATTTTATATGAAATGAAAGCCCTGTTTCTCCTGAACAAAATGATATATAATAAGTGTGGGTGCATTTAATATGAAAGAGGTGAATTACGGTTGAACAGACATATAGCGCAAATTCCAGTTTTTGTTTACGTTTTGTTTTGATCAGAACGTGCACTATTGACTCCGTCCTGAAGGGGTTAAGCATGCTGGATTGTAAGCGAGGTGTGTGTGTATAATGGATGTGTTTTGGGGGAGACTGTTTAGGTGAGCCTGTATAATGTTGCTAATGAGATTAACCCTTGGAGTGCTTCAATGTAGTGTAAAGTGTACACAGCAGCAGTGGCGTCACTAGGGGGGGGGGGGCAGATGGGGCCATGGCCCCCCTACATCATGCTGTGCCCCCCCTTGAGCCCCCCCAAATGCCAGCAACTTGCTGGCCATGTCCTTACATTCTATTCCCTTGGGCTGTAACAGTCTGTTACAGCCCAAGGGAATGCAGGGCAGAGCAGCTGGAACGGTGCTGGGTGTTTTCAGCCCCCAAACAAAGCCCCGCCTCCCGCACATAAGCCCCGCCCCCTGCCGTTAAGCAGCAGCCCATGCTGCTGCTGGAAAGGATAGAAGATGGCTGCCTGACTCCCAGCATCAGGCTCCAGTGACAGGTAGGCTTAATGTGCTTGTGTGTGTGTGTGTCTGTCTGCTAGTGAGGAAGCGTGTGTGTGTGTGTGTATGGACTCTGTATGTGTGTATGAACTCTGCAGTCTGTATGTGTGTATGAACTCTGCAGTCTGTATGTGTGTATGGACTCGTCAGTCTGTGTGTGTCTGGACTCGACAGTCTGTGTGTGTGTATGGACTCTGTATGTGTGTATGTACTCAGCAGTCTGTCTGTGTGTATGAACTCTGCAGTCTCTATGTGTGTATGAACTCTGCAGTCTGTATGTGTGTATGGACTCGGCAGTCTGTATGTGTGTATGGACTCGGCAGTGTGTATGGACTCAGCAGTCTGTGTGTGTCTGGACTCGGCAGTCTGTGTGTGTCTGGACTCGGCAGTCTGTGTGTGTATGGACTTGGCAGTCTGTGTGTGTATGGACTCGGCAGTCTGTGTGTGTGTATGGACTCAGAAGTGTGTGTGTGTATGGACTCAGAAGTGTGTGTGTGTATGGTCTCAGCAGACTATGTGTATGGACTCAGCAGTCTGTATGTGTGTATGGACTCAGCAGTCTGTGTGTGTGTATGGACTCTGTATGTGTGTATGTACTCAGCAGTGTGTATGGACTCAGCAGTCTGTATGTGTGTATGGACTCAACAGTCTGTGTGTGTGTATGGACTCTGTATGTGTGTATGTACTCAGCAGTCTGTCAGTCTGTCTGTGTGTATGAACTCTGCAGTCTCTATGTGTAGCGGTACTTACCTTATCCGGGGGCCGGACGCGGTCCTCTCTTCAAGCCGCGCGCGGTCCTGCGGCTGCACGAGCCGACTGTTCAGACAGGAAGGCGGGCAGTGACCGCGAGAAGCGGTCACGTGTCCCGCCTGCAGCTAAGAGCGCGCCGCGAATCTCGGGCGCGCTCTTAAAGAGACAGTGGGAGCCTAAATTGCAAAAAGGCTCCCATTGGCTCCTGTCATGCCAATCACCCCATACACTTACCTGTTGGGGGAGTGGAAGTGACAGGAGCCAATCACATTAGTTTGAAGGCTACTTATACTTACCCTTTTCCCTTAGTTCCTTGCCCTATCGTGGTTTCTGCTACAGTTCCCTTTAGTGCTTGTTGTGTTCAGTTGTGTTTCTCCGTATTTGACCTTGGCTTTGTATTCTGACTTCGTTTTCGCTTTATCCTATTCTGTACTGTTTGCCGGCTTGCTGATTCCTGTGTACCAGTCCCCGGCTAGTTTTCGTTTACGCTGTCTCTTTGTGCCCTTGACCTCGGATCGTTCCTGACTCTGTCTTATCCTTTTACGTCGAGTCCGGCCACTCTAAGGTCCGGTAGACGTATCTCTCCTCTGTACTGTCTTCTGTTAGGCTGGATCCTGCGTGTAGGGGTATATACTCGTTACACTATGTGTGTATGAACTCTGCAGTCTGTATGTGTGTATGGACTCGGCAGTGTGTATGGACTCGCAGTCTGTGTGTGTCTGGAATAGGCAGTCTGTGTGTGTCTGGACTCGGCAGTCTGTGTGTGTCTGGACTCGGCAGTCTGTGTGTGTCTGGACTCGGCAGTCTGTGTGTGTATGGACTTGGCAGTCTGTGTGTGTATGGACTCGGCAGTCTGTGTGTGTGTATGGACTCAGCAGTCTGTGTGTATGGTCTCAGCAGTCTGTATGTGTATGGACTCAGCAGTCTGTATGTGTGTATGGACTCAGCAGTCTGTATGTGTGTATGGACTCAGCAGTGTGTATGGACTCAGCAGTCTGTATGTGTGTATGGACTCGGCAGTCTGTGTGTGTGTATGGACTCAGCAGTCTGTGTGTATGGTCTCAGCAGTCTGTATGTGTATGGACTCAGCAGTCTGTATGTGTGTATGGACTCAGCAGTCTGTATGTGTGTATGGACTCAGCAGTGTGTATGGACTCAGCAGTCTGTATGTGTGTATGGACTCGGCAGTCTGTATGTGTGTATGGACTCGGCAGTCTGTGTATGTGTATGGACTCGGCAGTCTGTGTATGTGTATGGACTCGGCAGTCTATATGTGTGTATGGACTCAGCAGACTGTATGTGTGTATGAACTCAGCAGTCTGTATGTATGTATGAACTCAGCAGTCTGTATGTGTGTATGGACTCAGCAGTCTGTATGTGTGTATGGACTCGGCAGTCTGTATGTGTGTATGGACTCGGCAGTCTGTGTATGTGTATGGACTCGGCAGTCTGTGTGTGTGTATGGACTCAGCAGTGTGTATGGACTCAGCAGTCTGTGTGTGTATGGACTCAGCAGTCTGTGTGTGTGGACTCAGCAGTGTGTGTGTGTGTGTATGGACTCAGCAGTGTGTATGGACTCAGCAGTGTGTATGTTTGTATGGACTCGGCAGTGTGTATGTGTGTATGGACTCGGCAGTCTGTGTGTGTGAATGGACTCGGCAGTGTGTATGTGTGTATGGACTCGGCAGTCTGTGTGTGTGAATGGACTCGTCAGTCTGTGTGTGTGTATGGACTCGGCAGTCTGTATGTGTGTATGGACTCAGCAATCTGTGTGTGTGTGTGGACTCGGCAGTCTGTGTGTGAGTATGGTCAGTAGTCTGTCTCTCTGTGTGTGTAAGGACTCAGCAGTCTGTGTATGTGTATGGACTGTATCAAGGGAAATGTGTTTGGTTTTTAATAATCCTTGGTGGAAAATAATGAATTCTCCACCAGGGATTATTTAAAAATAACACATTGTGTTGGGGGCGGGGCTTAACATGCAGCAGGGGCGGGGTCAAACTGCAGTGAGGGCAGGGTTAAATGTGCCCCCCTACTTTTGTCCCTGGCCCACCATGTGCCCCCCCTAAAAATGAATCCTAGAGACGCCACTGCACAGCAGTAGGTAGGCGACTAATGAGTCAAAGAAAACTTAAGTTATAACATAAAATAAAATTGCCGCATGGGTGTAGAAGGGCCTAGTAGAGTACCCTGGTGCCGGTTGTGACATAGAGAACTGTGTCCTTGAGGCATGTGGGTGATTAGAGTGGCATGTCCATGTCAGCCAATGCCTCAGGGTTAAATAATTTTGAGACTGGAGAAGTCATTTTAAGTTGCATTTTCAATTGAATTTGGGCTAATCACTAATCACAATTTGTTGTTTTGAGTTATTGTTGTTGTGTTCATTGCAAACAGCTGAAAGTCTGTAAGCCTGCTTTTCAGTGGGGGTTGAATAATTTTGATTAGCACTGTATGTAGTACCAGTGTGTATTGCCATAGTATCCGTTTAGACTCAGAATCTATATTGTTTATAGGAAGAAGGATCAGATGAAGAAGGCAAATAAAGGGGCAGAAGTGAATGAGAAAAGGCTGTTTCATGGGACCGACCGTACCTTCATTACACCCATCTGTCATGCGAACTTTGACTGGCGAATCTGTGGGACTCATGGTACCCTGTATGGACAAGGTAAGTGTTGAGGTCTGTAGCATGATGAAATGGTTTGGAATACTTTATTAAAGATACACTCCAACCACCATAATCACAACAGCGAGCTTTCAGTGTAAGTAGTCCACCATTGTAGAAAGGTTTCACTTCTTACCTGGTGTCTGCTAGATCTGCTCTCCATCCCATTAATTCTGAATGAAAGCCAAAAGCTGGTAAGCAGAATCTTCCTTTGGTTCTACTGAGCTAAGCTCTGGCACACAGTGTCAGTTGCTGGGCTTAGCTCGATCAGAAAGCTTTTGGCTCTCTATTGGAAGTAGTGGAGGCAGGGAGCTGCATCTGCTGGACCTCAGGTAAGAAGGCAAACCATTCTAAAACGGTTGACTACTTAAAATGGTCGAGGCATCATGGTACTCCTGTAGTAGTTATGGTGCTTGGAGGGCTCCATTAAACAATAAAGTAAGTAAGAGAACCAGATGGACCTATGTAAGTCTTTGTATTGGCTTCCCATGGTCTAGAATACATTAGCTCTGCATTTGGAATATATATATATATATATATATATATATATATATACATTCTTGCTCGGATGGTCAGCAAGTTGTAGTAGTATTTGCATGATTGCCAGATCTATTTATAATACTGCTCTCGCTTTTTACCCTACAGGAAGTTACTTTGCAAGAGATGCCTCTTACTCTCATAACTATTCACCAAAAGCCAGTGATGGTAAAAGAACAATGTTTGTGGCTCGTGTGCTAATAGGAGATTATATCACTGGGAATTCTACTCTAAGACGACCACCATCCAAATCTGGGAGCATGACCCACTTTTATGACAGCTGTGTGGACGACACATACCAACCGACCATCTACGTGGTGTTTGAAAAACATCAGATTTATCCAGAATACCTTATAGAGTATAAAGAGGAGGAGAAGAAGTCCTGCTGCATTAGCTAAACTTGACCATGTGTCAATGTCTGACCTAATGGAACAACTGTATGAAGCAAAACTATCAGGAGAATAAATACTGCAACATTATTTAAATACTTTAAATATATTTCCCGCTTTCCCTAAAGAAGTTAAACTGTTTATGGATAAATTGTGATGTTCTATAGAAATTATGAACATAGTATCTAAACCATGCTCTCCTCAAAAAATTGGCTATTGTTGCCACCATGGGATTCTCCAGTGCCAGGAAAACAAACCCGTTTCCCTGAAACTAGAGAATCCTGGAGTGCCCTCCCGCCCCCATCCCATGTCGCTAAAGGGGTTAAAACCCCTTCAGCCACTTACCTGAATCCAGCGCGGATGTCTCTCAGCACTGGGTCAGGCTCCGCCCATGCTCCTCCCCTGCCAACGTCAGCCAGCGGGGGAGACCTAACGCGCATGCGCGGCAATGGTCACGCGCGCATTAGACCTCCCCATAGGAAAGCATTATGCTTTCCTATAGGGAAATACAAATAACTCTATATATGACACAGGTCTTATGGCTTATATGCTGACTCTATCCTCCTCCTTTGTGGCTCATAAGAACACAATATCACATATGGAGGACTTGTTCAGAAGTCAGTGATCTGTGTACATAGAAACGACAAATTTAAAACACTCTCACGTAAAATAGTTTTTGAGCCTAACCGTTTAGCTGGAGAAACAGTTAACAATGTTAAAAATGCACTTAACCAAATCGTAAAGAGAGCAGGTGTTTATTATCAAAGCCTGTTGGCTAGACCTATATAA
The DNA here is from genome assembly GCF_036172605.1 of Pelobates fuscus. Classification (NCBI taxonomy): domain Eukaryota; kingdom Metazoa; phylum Chordata; class Amphibia; order Anura; family Pelobatidae; genus Pelobates; species Pelobates fuscus. Next base: position 165,322,438 of record NC_086319.1, read on the forward strand.
GAGACTGATATCCACATTATTCTGGTAATTAACATACCAAACCATCTCACCTAACTTGCATCTTAACAGTGCGATAATTTGCACTACTTAATATGGTACCCTGATATATAGGTAATCTCCTTACATTGGCAAATAAATTAATAAAGCCAGATATTGAAATTGTACTACTATAATGGTTTCCATATATCAGTCAGAGGTTTAGCCAACAGGCTTTGATAATAAACACCTGCTCTCTTTACTATTTGGTTAAGTGCATATTTAACATTGTTAATTGCTATGTCTCCAGCTAAACGCTCACGCTCAAAAACTATTTTGCGTGAGAGCGTTTTGAATTTTTTGCTTCTATTTTCAATATAGGGGTTAAGCCCAGAGACATTACTGTAGGGTCTCACTGATGATCTAATTCAGTAAGGATGAACCTGCAAGCGCTGCCTACCTTAGCTGAATGTATTTTCATATTCAGTGATCTGTGTACACCAGTTTTCCAACTGCTTAAAGACTGCACTGACATCCCTCCAAGACTACTGGCTGTACAGAATGGCAAAAGTTACAATACATGTGTCTCTAAACACCAATTATGCTGGCTATACAGAATATATACAGCTTTGATACTTTTTGTAGCAAAACTGATAAGGGATGGACCTTTCTCTTCCTGTGGCCCCACACAAAATTAGTTATATGTAGAAGGTTTGCTATAATTAAAGTATCACTATAGTGTCGAAAAACAAAGCGTTTTTTCTGACACTATAGTGCCCTGAGGGAGCCCCCACCCTCAGGGTCCCCCTCCCGTGGCGCTGAAGGGGTTAAAACCCCTTTCAGCCATTTACCTTATTCCAGCACCGGGCTCCCTCAGCGCTGGTGACCTCTCCTCCCCCCCGACGTCAGCGGAGCCGAATGCGCATGCCGCGAGCGCATTCAAAGTGTCCATAGGAAAGCATTTTTCAATGCTTTCCTATGGACGCTCTGCGCGATGGAAGCATAATATGCCTCCAGCGTAGCAAATGCGCCTCTAGTGGCTGTCCGGAAGACAGCCACTAGAGGCTGGCTTAACCCCAAATGTAAACATAGCAGTTTCTCTGAAACTGCTATGTTTGCATCTGAAGGGTTAAAACCTGGCACCCAGACCACTTCATTGAGCTGAAGTGGTCTGGGTGACTATAGTGTCCCTTTAATGAATACTAAACGAATATTGTTGAACATCTAGAGCATGTGGATCATGTATACCTGTCTTCAGCCTTCGTATAACTGCATATACCATGATGCACCCCTGGTGTCTCATCCATCAAGTGACCTTGTTCTTTTTTTTCTCACCACTGCCTTTCTACTTTGTTTTTCTTTCCTCTCTTTCGTCCTTGTTTCTTCTGTGAAAAAAAGTTTATTAAAAAGGTTATTACTACTCTATGTATCCGCGGTTTACAAGCACTGACTTGGACTGTTATGTAACCTTATTTTACTGTTTTAAAATATTTATTAAAAATAAATACAATTAAAATCTGAATGACACTTTATTTCTCAGTGAGGTTGATAGACCAAAAAAGGAACAAACTTATCTAATTTGAGATTTTTATTTGTATGACTCTTTTTATTTCTTGCTGGATACAGAAAATGACACAGAGCGCCAGTTTGTACGCTGCTGATCTTGTTTTTAATTTAAAATAACAGTTAGAAATGAACCAACTTTGGGCAACTATCGCAAAAACACATGCAAACTCATGCTACAATTGTTAAATGAATCTACACTCATAATGACATCTCTGGATCATCTTTGAGATATTTTTACACTTTGATTGGAGTCCTCTAGTGGCAAATTCATTAGATAGGACATAATTTGGAGGCACAGATCTGCGGATGGTGAAATAAATTAGCTGCATCCAAGCTTCCTAAGACCACAGTGGCCTCCATAATTCTAGCTCTTCCTAGAGCTGCCCGCCTGGCCAGTCAGTGGAGAAGGCGAGATGAGACCAAGAACACGATGGCGACTCTGGGTGGACTCCAGAGACATTGTGTAGAGATGGGAGAAACTTGCGGAAGGACAACCATCACTGTAGAACTCCACCTATCTGAACTTTATGGCAGACTGGTCAGACAGAAGTCTCTCCTCACTGCAAGACAGACGAAAGCACATTTGAATAAGTACCAAAAGCCAGGTGGGTATTATCCCAGAGTGCCAGTTATATGAGAATACACAAAGAGTAGTGGATCTGGTGTGGAGCATGGAAGCTTCTCGGACGCATTCTTTGCTCCTCTCTCTGGATGCAGAGAAGGCGTTCGACAGAGTGTAATGGCTATACTTATTTGAGTTGCTGAGCAATGATATTTTTTAGAGGGCATTAGGATGCTGTATACAGATTTGAGAGCCCAATTGATCCTCCAGGGGTGGGGGTATTACCCTATTCCATTCAGAGCATGGGACTTGGGACTCCTGTTCACCAGGAGAGCCACTGACCTAATTACAGGGGACTATATCAGAGTGTGGACCGAATATAAACAAATCTTAACTAAATGGAGCCCCCTCTTCCTTACATGGACTGAAAGTATAGTGGCAATTAAGATGTCCATACTCCCAAGGTTACAGTACATCTTCAGAACCCTACCACTTCGTATGCCGCAATCCTATTTTAAAACGGTCCAGAAGGACATAACCAAATTTATTTGGGCAGGGGTGAGACCCTGAGAATCATTGAAACTCCTGAGGGCGGGTGGCATAGCAGTCCCAGATGTTCGCACCTACTACCATGCATCCATCCTAGCATCTGCATTGCCACACTTTCTAGACAAGCTCCCCCCCCCCCCCCACAATGGGTGACATTGGAAAGACGATTGATGGAGACATATGAAATCCCCCACATACTATGGCTACCTAAACCGCTTAGGCCCCCCATGAAAAATATACCAGCCCAGATATCCCTGTTACTGCAAGTCTGGGACTTGCACAGACCTAAATTGAGCAATGGTTCTCGAATTTCCCAGGCTACTTCCATATGGGCCCTTACATATTGCTGCTCTCGAATTTACCAGGCTACTCCCACATGGGCCTTTACATATTGCATCCCCAACTTCCACGCCAAACATTGGCAGGAGAACGGCCTCACACACCTGACCCGCGTCTACGCACGAACACAGCTCAAAGACTTTACCACTGCCTGGACAACACACGGTATTCCACAAACCTCACAATTCTCATACAGACAATTGCAATTCTTTTTGCATAAAAACCAACCTCAAGGCCCCCTACAACAACAAACGGACACGAACACCCTCACTATCTGGGAGAATATATGTATCAACAAATGTTTACCTGCATCATTTAAGCCAATCTCCATGTGCTACTGTTTACTTTTAGATTACACACCACTACCAGAAGCCACAGCTGCGAAACAGTGATTACACAAACTCAAAGATGAGATTACACAACAACAGTGGGAAGACATAGTTGTCTCCCCAAAAAGACATCAAATCTGCAACACTCTTGGAACAACACATGAAATTAAATACTGGTGGTACTTAGTACCAGTGAGACTTCAGACATTATTTCCCTTTAGCCTCCCGACCTGCTGGAGATGCAACTCAAATATAGGAACCATACTGCACATATGGTGGCAATGCCCGCGAATCTAACCCTTCTGGGAAGCCATAAGAACAGTTCTACTAGAACTCACACAAATCGAACTGACTTATGATCCAGTCACTTACTTACCCCTGTCCATTCCACCAATTTATAAGCGGATGAATACGTGACAATCTCCCCTTCTCCTCACCCGCCTTCCTCTGTTCTTCTTACCCCCCCTCCTCCCTGTGTCCTCCACGCCTCCCCCCTCCCTGTGTTCTCCTCACCACCCGCCCTCCCTGTGTTCTTCTCAGTCCCCCCGTGTTCTCCTCATCTCCCCTTCTCCTCACCCTTACTCTCCACCCCCCTGTGTTCATCTTACTTCCCCCCTCCTCCCTGTGTTCTTCTTACCCCCTCCTCCCTGTGTTCTTCTAACTCCCCCCGTTCTTCTTACTCCTCCTCTTGTTCTTTTTACTCCCCTCCCCTGTTCTTCTTACTCGCCCCCCTGTTCTTCTTACTCCCCCCCCCCTGTTCTTCTTACTCGCCCCCCCCCCATCCCATTCTATTACTCCTTCCCTCACCTCCCCTTCCCTGTAGCGTGGCCGAGCTCCTATCCGGTCCGCGTTTATATTTGTCTGTATGTGAAAAATGCAAAAAACTAATTTTAACACTTTAAACTTAAGTAAATACCTTACTGACCTTTGCAACTGCTGATTGACGTTGCACATTGTTGCCTAGTTTGTTGTCTATAAAAATTCCCAAATTCTATTTATGTGTTGTTATCCCTAATTCACTACCATTAGGGTTTAAGTTGTGTGTGCCTTCTATAACCTGAAGTGCATAACATTGCATTTTTCTACATTAAATTGAATCTGCCATTTGAGTGCTCAGTCCCCCAATCTATCTAAATTCCTCTACAGCAAAGCAATATTCTGCTCACATTTTATTAGCTAAAAACAATGAAATCATCTGATTGGGGCAGCACAGAGTTTTGTCGCACATGCGCACTAGCCTCTCAAAGCTTCTTATGGGAAAGCATTGGATTCGCTAAGATCATTAATCTTGATGATCTTAGCCAAAGAGGCTGAGCTGCACACTGAAGACCAATGCTCCAAGGGATAAAAGGTAAGTAAAACTACCCTTTTAACCCTGGATGCAGAACCTCGCCCATCTTAATGGTGACCAGGGCACTATAGCGTTAGGATTACTCATTTGTATTCTTATAGTGTTCCATCAAAAATGTCCTGAAATATGTCCTCCGCTTACCACACCTTCAACCACACCACCTTAAAAGGAAGCGTTTAGTTGATTTTAAATGTTGGGAAACAATACTCAGTGTGCATAGAAAAGCATTGAATTAGTTGAGAGTGTCAAGGAGGCAAATCAGAGGCAGAGCACAAGTCAAACACAGCCCTAGCCAATCAGCTTCTCCTCATAGAGATGCATTGAATCAATGAATCTATATTAGGAAAGTTCAGTGTCTCTATGCAGAGGATAGAGACACTGAATGTCAGTACTGCACAACCCCAGGAAGCACTTATAGTATCCACATCTAGCACCTCTGGTAGCCATCCTAGGAATCTGTAGGCTGTAATGTAAACACTGCCTTTTCTCTGAAAAGACAGAGTTTACTGCAAAAAGTCTGAAGGGGTTGGTTATTCTCACCATAAAAAAAATAAAATAAGCTGTAGTTGTTCTGGTGACTATAGTGTCCCTTTAATTTTCTGATTAGACCATGGTTTGTGATTGCATTTCTGTGTGGTTTCCTTATCATGACTTGCACCAAACCTTTGCTGTTTATTGACATTTGTCCTCAAATTCACTTTACAGACTCATGGATGCACTGTTCTTTGGTATGTATTATTCTTCTGCAGGTACTCATCACTTGATTTTCTCACAATGAAATCTGGATCTAGACCCATTCGTCGGCTCAGCACCCCATCATCAGTTTAAAAATCAGATGAATTTGGTACTGGAAAGATCAAAAAGGGACATGGATTCAGTATGGGAAATCAGTAAGTTTGTAGACCATGTAAACAGTCATAAACGTTTAAAGAAACACTCTAATGTTAAAAATAATTGTGTCTTTATTGTTTTTAAGATTTTATATAGCAGTGCACCTTATTATAACATTAATGACTCGTTTTCTTTTTAAATATGATTTTTGGTCAAAAATGGCTTTATTCATACAGAAACATTTCAGGGCTTGCCCTGATCGATGTACAGTAGCATGTAAGTTTAGATTTAACAAGCAAACATAATATAATAGACACGCAGGTCCCAGCGAAGAATGCATGGACAACATTTGAACAATGGTACGTATTATACAGAAATGTTGTGTAAACATGTTTAACACGTTAGAGTCGTCATATGGGTGACCGGGTTGCGGCTTAAGGATAGGTATACTTATAGTTTGTATGTTGTGTCAGCCTGTTGGTCACTTTTAATATGTCCTTGCCGCCTTTGGGCCTCATCCCTGATGAGGTGGTGAAGGCTATCGGATCGACTTTAGTGATCGACTTTAGTATTTTGTGATGTTGTGGTAGAGGTGTTTGCCTCCAGTCTGATGTGTGAGTGTGAGTGTGTGATGCATCCGTTAGCAATCTCGGGTTGAGGTGGGCTGCATCTGTTATTCAAACAGTTTATGAATCGTTGTCGGAGAACTTAGAGGAAAGACGAGTGAGAGATAGGAGAAGGAGATGGGGGGCGGGGGGTTTAAATATGATTTTTATCTTTGGATCAGTGTCAGATGAGTTGGTTTGGTAGTTATAAATTGGTAATATTGGATTGCCAAGTTTTTAGGTGGTAACATTGGGAGATTATAATTAAAACAAGTACATTTACAAAATAAATTTTATTTTATTAACTATACAGATAATACAGCAGAAATCAAACATTGCATATAAAAAGAGATACATCCTGGTGACAATATAAATGCACAACATAAATGCACCAAAAATAATCCGAAGTACCAGATTGCACCCACAACACTTCCCATACCTGATAAATGCCAGTATTAATAATAATAAAGGACTCTGGAGGGGGACCATCTAACAAAGGCCATCTCACTATTAATAATAATAAAGGACTCTGGAGGGGGACCATCTAACAAAGGCCATCTCAGCATCCATTAGAGAGTATGTTAGAAAAAAATAACCCCCCGTTTCTTATCCCATCTTTTGAATGTCTTACCCCTATTAGTATATCTACCCCCACTAAAGTTTACTTTATCCTCCATTTTTACCCTTTGTGTCTTACACCCCCCTTGTGTGTCTTTTACTTTTCCCTTTGTGTGTCTTACTTTTCCCCAGCCGCCTTGTTTGTCTCTTACTTCCCTACAGCCCTTTATATGTATCTTACTTCGCCCAGCCCTTCGGTGTGTCATTATTCCATTCTCCAGACCCTCTGTGTGTTTCTTGATCCCCTTCCTAGCCCTTCTGTGTCATTGTCCCCTTCTCCAGCTCCTCTGTGTGTCATTGTCCCCTTCTCCAGCTCATCTGTGTCATTAACCCCTTCCCAGCACCTCTGAGTCATTGTCCCCTTCTCCAGCTCCTCTGTGTACCATTGTCCCCTTCTCCAGCTCCTCTCTGTACCCTCTCCAGCTCCTCCTTGTCATTGTCCCCTTCTCCAGCTCCTCTGTGTACCATTGTCCCCTTCTCCAGCTCCTCTGTTGCTTTGTCCCCTTCTCCAGCTCCTCTGTTGCTTTGTCCCCTTCTCCAGCTCCTCTGTTGCTTTGTCCCCTTCTCCAGCTCCTCTGTGTGTAATTGTCCCCTTCCTCAGCTCCCTGTCCCCATCTCCTCTGTGTATCCCTGTCCCCTCCCCAACTCCTCTGTGTCATTATCCCCTTCGCAGCCCTTCTCTGTGTCATTGTCTTCTTCCCCATACTCTCTATATTTCTGCCCCCCACCACTTTGTGTGTCTCTTGATCCCCTTCCTCAGCCCTGTCTCTTGATCCCCTTCCTTCACCCCTCTGTTTGTCTCTTTTTCCTACCAGCCCCTCCATGTGTCTCATCCCCCCCAACCCCTACGTGTGTCTCATTCACCTACCAGTCCCTCCATGTGCCTCATTTCCCACCTACCACCTTTTTGTGTCTTACCACCTTTCCCTCCTCCAAGTAGTGTGGCAGAGCAGACCGCACTAGAGGATATTCTGTTTCTTCTACCCAGCTCAGCCACGCTACATGGATTGACTGCAGGGGCGGACTGAGAACCCTCAGGGCCCCCGGGCAAAATAAATCAAGGCCCCCCTTACAGGCCCCACCCATGCATCACAGCAAGCCCCACCCTTGTCCCGCCTCCAGCCACACCCTACACAATCTTTAGACACAAGGAACAAAAGTGCAATAATCCCTTCGAGGCCCCAGTAGAGACTAAAATTGAGGGATAATGGGCCATGGAGGGGGGTCTTTCTAGCAGAGGCTATCTCAGTGTGTTAGAGAGTGTGTTAGAAAGAATCCCCTCCAGGCCCCATTAGAGACTACAATGGAGTCTAATAGGCTTGGAAGGGGGTCTTTCTAACAGAGGCCATCTCAGCGTCCCTGCTGGAAACAGTCGCCTCCAGGCCCCAGTAGAGACTACAATTGAGGGCTAATGGGCCATGGAGGTGGGGTCATTCTAGTAGAGGCTATCTCAGGGTCCTTTAGAGAGTGGATTAGAAAGAATTTCCTCCAGGTCCCATTAGGGACTACAATGGAGTCTAATGGGGCCTGGAGGGGGGTCTCTCCAACACTCCTATTCACAATTTAGCAACACCACATAACTCGCTGATACCTAGGCCAAGTTGGCTCCTCTTACCTTAATTACTGTTGCTGGCTGGCAGTCTGTGAGCTTGCTGGAAGGCTGTGGGCTTACTGGCTGCGGCTGGCAGGCTGTGGGCTTGCTGGCTGCGGCTGGCAGGCTGTGGGCTTGCTGGCAGGCTGTGGGCTTGCTGGCTACTGCCGGCAGGCTGTGGGCTTGCTGGCTGCGGCTGGCAGGCTGTGGGCTTGCTGGCTGTGGCATGCTGGCTGGCAGGCTGTGGCTTGCTGGCTGCGGCTGGCAGGCTGTGGGCTTGCTGGCTGTAAGCCTGTGGCTTGCTGTAGGCCTGTGGGCTGGCTACTAGCCTGTGGGCTGGCTGGCTACTGGCCGGCCTGTGGGCTGGCTGGCTGGCCTGTGGGCTGGCTGGCTTGCTGGCTACTGGGGCACTTAGATTATTTAACCCCTTAAGGACACATGACATGTGTGACATGTCATGATTCCCTTTTATTCCAGAAGTTTGGTCCTTAAGGGGTTAAAGAAATAATCCATGCACAATAACCACTACTGCTCTGTGTAGTGGTTATGGTGCCAGGAGGGCCAGGCCCCCCTCCCAGAGTAAGTAGTCAAACCGTTTAAGAACAGTTTGACAACTTACCTGGGGTCTGCTGGGATATGAGGCTGTAGTAGGGTATAGGAGCAGTGGTGCAATGTGTGAGGGGTGCAGTGTGTGTGAAAGGTTCAGTGTGTGTGAGGGGGTGTAGTGTGTGAATGTGTAGGGTGTGTGGGGCAATGTATGTGTGTGGCAATGTTAGTATGGGGGGCTGTGTGCAGGGCTCGAGTCCTGCAGGAACGCGTGGGAACGGCGTTCCTGCACTTTTTCCACAGCAGGAACGCCGTTCCCATTACTAGTCCTGCAGGACCCAGGGCTGGCACAAGCGGCTGCGAGAGCAGGGGGGAGCACAAATCCGAATCCCCTGCCTCTGACTGGGGACTCGGATTTCTAAACTCACCTCTCCCCCTGCAGTCAGTGGAGTCGTCCAGCCTCTCCTGATGATGTCAGTAGGAGGGGGCGTGACTTTCTCTGCTCTTCTCACAGGACCGCTGGGGAGCAGAGGAAGCCATGCCCCCTCCTCCTGACATCATCAGGAGAGGCCGGCTTACTCCACTGACTGCAGGCTGCAGGTTCCAGATCCTGTCCCACCCCTCCTGGCCCAAGGTAAGCCTCAGGGAGGGGGGAAGGCACTTTAGGTTTTTTTTTTGTGTGTTTTTTTTATCCCTTTCCTCAGTCCCTGTCCCTGTCCCCCTAGTTAAGGCCCTGTCCCCCCTCCTCAGTCCCTGTCCCCCTATTTAAGGCCCTGTCCCCCCTCCTCAGTTCCTGCCCCCCCCCTCAGGCCCTGTCCCCCCTCCTCAGTCCCTGTCCCCCTATTTAAGGCCCTGTCCCCCCTCCTCAGTCCCTGTCTCCCTCCTTAGTCCTTTTCCCCAGTCCATGCCCCCCTCCTCAAGCCCTATCCCCTTACTCAGTCCCTGTCCCCCTCCCCAGTCCCTGTCCCCCTATTTAAGGCCCTGTCCCCCCTCCTCAGTCCCTGTCCCCCTATTTAAGGCCCTGTCCCCCCTCCTCAGTTCCTGCCCCCCTCCTCAGTCCCTGTCCCCCTATTTAAGGCCCTGTCCCCCTCCTCAGTCCCTGTCCCCCTATTTAAGGCCCTGTCCCCCTATTTAAGGCCCTGTCCCCCTCCTCAGTTCCTGCCCCCCTACTCAGTCCCTGTCCCCCTATTTAAGGCCCTGTCCCCCTCCTCAGTTCCTGCCCCCTCCTCAGTCCCTGTCCCCCTATTTAAGGCCCTGTCCCCCCTCCTCAGTTCCTGCCCCCCTCCTCAGTCCCTGCCCTTCTATTTAAGGCCCTGTCACCCCTCCTCAGTCCCTGTCCCCCTATTTAAGGCCCTGTCACCCCTCCTCAGTTCCTGTCCCCCTATTTGAGGCCCTGTCCCCCCTCCTCAGTCCCTGTCTCCCTCCTTAGTCCTTTTCCCCAGTCCATGCCCCCCTCCTCAAGCCCTATCCCCTTACTCAGTCCCTGTCCCCCTCCTCAGTCCCTGCCCCCATCCTCAGGCCTGTCCCTTTCCTGAGGCCCTGTTCCCCTTCCTCAGTTCCTGCCCCCCTCCTCAGTCCCTGCCCTTCTATTTAAGGCCCTGTCCCCCCTCCTCAGTTCCTGCCCCCCTCCTCAGTCCCTGCCCTTCTATTTAAGGCCCTGTCACCCCTCCTCAGTCCCTGTCCCCCTATTTAAGGCCCTGTCACCCCTCCTCAGTTCCTGTCCCCCTATTTGAGGCCCTGTCCCCCCTCCTCAGTCCCTGTCTCCCTCCTTAGTCCTTTTCCCCAGTCCATGCCCCCCTCCTCAAGCCCTATCCCCTTACTCAGTCCCTGTCCCCCTCCTCAGTCCCTGCCCCCATCCTCAGGCCTGTCCCTTTCCTGAGGCCCTGTTCCCCTTCCTCAGTTCCTGCCCCCCTTCCTCAGTTCCTGCCCCCCTCCTCAGGTCCTGTCTCCCTCCTCAGGCCCTGTCCCCCTTCCTCAGGCCCTGTCCCCCTTCCTCAGGCCCTGTCCCCCTTCCTGAGTCCCTGTCCCTTTCCTGAGTCCCTGTCCCTTTCCTGAGTCCCTGTCCCTTTCCTGAGTCCCTGTCCCTTTCCTGAGTCCCTGTCCCTTTCCTGAGTCCCTGTCCCCCTCCTCAGTCCCTGTCCCTTTCCTGAGTCCCTGTCCCTTTCCTCAGTCCCTGTCCCCCTCCTCAGTCCCTGTCCCCCTCCTCAGTCCCTGTCCCCCTCCTCAGTCCCTGTCCCCCTCCTCAGTCCCTGTCCCCCTCCTCAGTCACTGTCTCCCTCCTCAGTCACTGTCTCCCTCCTCAGTCACTGTCTCCCTCCTCAGTCACTGTCTCCCTCAGTCCCTGTCCCCCTCCTAAGTCCCTTTCCCGAGTCCCTGTCCCCCTATTTAAGGCCCTGTCCCGTTACTCAGTCCCTGTCTCCCTCCTCAGTCCCTGTCCCTTTCCTCAGCCCCTGCCCCCCTCCTCAAGCCCTGTCCCCTTACTCAGTCCCTGTCTCCCTCCTCAGTCCCTGCCCCCCTCCTCAAGCCCTGTCTCCCTCCTCAAGCCCTGTCTCCCTCCTCAAGCCCTGTCTCCCTCCTCAGTCCTTGCCCCCCTCCTCAGTCCCTGTCCCTTTCCTCAGTCTCTGTCCCCCTCCTCAAGCCCTTACTCAGTCCCTGTCTTCTTACTCAGCCCCTGCTCCCTTCATCAGCCCCTGCCCCCCTCCTCAGCCTCTGTCCCCCTCCTCAGCCTCTGTCCCCCTCCTCAGCCTCTGTCCCCCTCCTCAGCCCATGGCCCCTTCCTCAGCCCATGCCCCCCTCCTCCTAAGCTCCTGTCCCTCTTCCTCAGCCCTGCCACCTTACTCAGCCCATGGCCCCTTCCTCAACCCATGTCCCCCCCTCCTCCTAAGCTCCTGTCCCTTTTCCACAGCACTGTCACCTTACTTAGCCCCTGTCCCCCTCCTCAGCCCCTGTCCCCCTCCTCAGCCCCTGTCCACCTTACTCAGCCCCTGTCCACCTTACTCAGCCCAGTGCTCTTACTCAGCCCCTGTCCCCCTCCTCAGCCCCTGCCCCTCTTCCTCAGCCCCTGCCCCTCTTCCTCAGCCCCTGTCCCTCTTCCTCAGCCCCTGTCCCTCTTCCTCAGCCCCTGTCCCTCTTCCTCAGCCCCTGTCCCTCTTCCTCAGCCCCTGTCCCTTTCCTCAGCCCCGGTCCCCCTCCTCAGCCCCTCAGTTCCTGTCCCTCTTCCTCAGCCCCTGTCCCTCTTCCTCAGCCCCTGTCCCTCTTCCTCAGCCCATGTCCCTCTTCCTCAGCCCATGTCCCTCTTCCTCAGCCCCTGTCCCTCTTCCTCAGCCCCTGTCCCTCTTCCTCAGCCCCTGTCCCTCTTCCTCAGCCCCTGTCCCTCTTCCTCAGCCCCTGTCCCTTTCCTCAGCCCCTGTCCCTCTTCCTCAGCCCCTGTCCCTCTTCCTCAGCCCCTGTCCCCCTCCTCAGCCCCTGCCCCTCTTCCTCAGCCACTGCCCCTCTTCCTCAGCCCCTGCCCCTCTTCCTCAGCCCCTGTCCCTCTTCCTCAGCCCCTGTCCCTCTTCCTCAGCCCCTGTCCCTCTTCCTCAGCCCCTGTCCCTCTTCCTCAGCCCCTGTCCCTCTTCCTCAGCCCCTGTCCCTTTCCTCAGCCCCGGTCCCCCTCCTCAGCCCCTCAGTTCCTGTCCCTCTTCCTCAGCCCCTGTCCCTCTTCCTCAGCCCATGTCCCTCTTCCTCAGCCCATGTCCCTCTTCCTCAGCCCATGTCCCTCTTCCTCAGCCCCTGTCCCTCTTCCTCAGCCCCTGTCCCTCTTCCTCAGCCCCTGTCCCTCTTCCTCAGCCCCTGTCCCCCTCCTCAGCTCCTGTCCCCCTCCTCAGCTCCTGTCCCCCTCCTCAGCCCCTGTCCCCCTCCTCAGCCCCGGTCCCCCTCCTCAGCCCCGGTCCCCCTCCTCAGCCCCTCAGTTCCTGTCCCTTTCCTCAGCCCCTATCCCTTACCTCAGCCCATGTCCCCTTCCTCAGCCCATGCCCCCACCCCCCCACCCTCCTAAGCTCCTGTCCCTCTTCCTCAGTTCCTGTCACCCTCTCCTCAGCCCCGTGCCCTTACTCAGCCCCTGCATACAAGCGTATAATTTTTTTTTTTTGGGGGGGGGAGGGGGCGGGGAGTGGATCTGGGGTGAGTTCCTGCACTTTTTTACCCAGGACTTGACCCCTGGCTGTGTGTGTATGGGTGGGCAGTGTATGTGTGTGTGTGTGTGAGGCAATGTGTGTAAATGTGTATGGTGTGTGGGGGCAGTGTGTGAATGTGTATAGTGTGTGGGGGGGCAGTGTGTTTATGGGGCTAGAGTTCACTCTCACCACTGCGACCACCAGGAATCCCTGGTGGTCGCAGTGTTGAGAGTGAACTCTAGCCCGTAGCTCCAGGGCTAGAGTTTACTCTCGCAAGAGCCGTAACGTTGCCGTGGTAACCGCGGCAATGCTCTGTGCTCGCGCAAAAAGGACCCAGAGGAGCTGCAGGCTGAGCTCCCGGGTCCTCTCTTCCTCCCTCCCCTGCCGGCTGCCCGCAAGGTGCCTGCGGACATGGGAGGGGAGGAAAGGGGGGGGATTGGACAATTGCCCCGTTGCCTCCCTGGATCCACCAGTGATATATACAATAGACTGGTGCACCTGCCCAGGATCAGAGCCGGTGCAAGGATTTTTGCCGCCGTAGACAAAAGCAAAATTTGCCGCCCCCCCCATCACAATGCCCCACCCATATGACCTGCCATATGAACTAACGCCAGTGCTGCACACAGTGTGTGTTTACATTAAAAAGCCTGCAGGGACCAGCTATAGACACCAGAACCACTTCATTAAGCTAAAGTGTCCCTTTAATGTGAGGTAAATTATAGATTAGTGTCACTAATAATATACTAGATTGCCTACTTACAACAAGATGAGGATGATGATGGGCTGCAGTTTGGCTCCACTGGTCTGGTGTAGAACGGGATCTCTGGAGGCTGTTTGCAACTGTGGTCACAAAATTCAATGTTCTGGGAGAATTGGAAGCAGCTCCATTTTTTGGGGGCCCCTTACACAGCTCAAGGTCTGGGCCCCAAGGCCTGACGGTGAGTATGCCCATAAGGCCCACTCATAAGTCCACTTATATGTTCCACCCACCCATGAGTTCGCTCACAGGGAGTGGAGTGTGTAGGGGATGTGTTATGTGTTATTGTAGAGGATCAAATATGTGTGCTTATGATATGTAGTGTATAGGGATACCAGTTTGTGTAGGTGATGCAGTGTGTTTGTGTGTAGTGGAAGCAGTGTGCATTTGTGTATAAGGGATGTATTGTGTGTTTCTGGTTGTGTGTAAGGGATGCATTGTGTGAATCTGTGTTTGTATGCATAAGGGATGCAAGGTGTGTGTCTGTAAGAACAGATAAGGATAAAGAGATAACATGGTCAGAAAACAAAGCCAAGGTCAAGTACGAAGGAACACAACTGAATACAACAAGCGCTAAATGGAACTGAAACAGAAACCACGATAGGGCAAGGAACTAAGGGAAAAAGGTGAGTATATATAACTAAACATCTATTTTGATTGGCCCCTGTCATATCCACGGCCCCAAAAGGTAAGTGTATGGGGAGTGTGGCATGACAGGGACCAATGGGAGGCCTTTTCCAATTTAGGCTCCCACTGTCCCTTTCCAGCCGTCGGATGAGTTGCGCGCGGCTCGTGCAGCAGCAGGACCGCGCGCGGCTCGAACAGAGCACCCCGGACGGCCCCTGGAAAGGGTAAGTACCGCTACAGTACCCCCCCCCTGAGGACACGCCCTCCGGGCGGGGAGGGCCAGGCCTGGCAGGAAAACGAGAATGGAAAGAACGCACAAGGCGAGGAGCGTGAACAGCTTCAGTGGAAATCCAACTGCGCTCCTCAGGCCCATAGCCCTTCCAATGCACCAGGTACTGAAGTCGAACTCTAAGGAAACAAGAGTCAAGAACAGCAGAAACTTTAAACTCCTCATGACCCTCCACAGAGACAGGAGGGGGAGGAGGAGTATGCCGGGTATAGCGGTTGCGTACGTAAGGCTTCAACAACGAGGTGTGAAAGACATTAGGAATACGCAGATTCTTAGGAAGACCTAAGGCATACGAAACAGGATTAACCTTATGCAAAATGCGATAAGGACCAATAAAGCGGGGAGCCAATTTCATAGAAGGCACCCGGAGGCGAATATTTTGCGTGGAAAGCAAAACCCTGTCCCCCACGACATAAGAAGGAGCCGCCCTGCGATGCTTGTCAGCCTGCACCTTCTGGCGAGCAGCGGAACCCACCAAAGAACGCTGAACCTGCTCCCAAGTATTACGCAAACCAGCCAAATGCTCATCCAGAACTGGCATGCCCTGTGAGGAGAAAGCAGCCGGAAGAACAACGGAATGCTGGCCATAGACAACGTAAAAAGGACTTTTTCCGGAAGAATCATGAGTAGCGTTATTCTGAGCAAACTCAGCCCAAGGAAGAAGGTCAGACCAATTGTTCTGATGGTGGGATATGAAACAACGAAGGTACTGCTCCAGAGATTGATTGGCACGTTCAGCAGCTCCATTAGACTGGGGGTGGTATGCAGAAGAAAATGAGAGAGTAATACCCATTTCCGAACAAAAGGCTTTCCAGAACCTGGAAATAAATTGGCTACCCCTATCGGACACAATAGATACGGGAATGCCATGCAACCGAAACACCTCTCTGGCGAAGATAAGTGCCAGTTCCCTAGACGTGGGCAGCTTGCGAAGAGACACAAAGTGGGCCATCTTGGAAAACCGATCTACTATCATTAGGATAACTGTGTTACCATTCGAAGGGGGTAATTCAGCAATAAAATCCATGGCCAGGTTAGACCAAGTTCTCTCGGGAACGGGTAACGGATGCAACAGCCCACAAGGAACTCTACGAGAAAATTTCATACAGGCACAAGTAGCACAAGCACCTATATAGTCGGTGACATCCTTGCGTAAGGAATCCCACCAGAAATACAGAGAAACAGCTGACACCATTTTGGAAATACCAGGATGTCCAGCAGTCTTAGTGTCATGATACAACGACAGAATATCCCGTCTCTCGGGAACATCAACGAATAGTTTATCAGTAGGCCTCTCGCTAGGGGCCATGCTTTGTTTCGCTTGTATGGCCTGCAAGAGGGACGAGGAAATAGACAAAATAGTAGTAGCTATTATCCTGTCTGGGGGAATGACGGGAGTAACATCAATCTCCTGTTTGTCAGCAGTTTCAAACTGTCTGGAAAGAGCGTCTGCTTTAGTGTTGCGATCACCTGGCCTATAGGTGAAAATATAATTGAAATGAGACAAAAACAGTGACCACCTAGCCTGCCTAGAAGACAATCTTTTAGCCTCACTAAGGTAGGATAGGTTCTTGTGATCCGTAAATATGAGGATAGGATCCTTAGTTCCTTCTAACAAATGTCTCCATTCTTTAAGTGCTAAAATAATAGCAAGGAGTTCGCGATTACCCACATCATAATTCTTTTCTGCTTTGGACATTTGTTTGGAAAAGAAGCCACAAGGATGCAATGGCTTTTCAGGCGACTCTCTTTGGGATAAGACAGCACCTACCCCGATATCGGAAGCATCAACTTCAAGAATATAGGGCAGTGAGGGGACAGGATGCTGTAAAATAGGTGCAGAGGCGAACGTAGTCTTAAGAAATTCAAAAGCCTGAAGTGCCTCGGAAGACCAGACACGAGTATTGCCATCCTTTTTTGTCATACGGGTGATAGGCGCTACAATAGAGGAGAAACCTTTAACTCCTTAAGGACCAAACTTCTGGAATAAAAGGGAATCATGACGTGTCACACACGTCATGTGTCCTTAAGGGGTTAATAAAACGTCTATAATAATTAGAGAAACCAAGAAGACGCTGAATGGCTTTCAAGCCTTGTGGTAGAGACCATTCTATGACAGCAGAAAGCTTCTGGGGATCCATACGAAAACCTTTAGCGGAAATCAAATACCCCAAAAACTGGACTTCGGATTGGTCAAATAGACATTTTTTCCAGTTTACAATAAAGACCATTAGCAAGAAGGGTCTTCAGAACTGTTGTAACATGTCTATGATGAGTGTGTAAATCTGTAGAATATATTAATATGTCATCCAAGTACACAATTACAAATGTGTGAATAAAGTCTCTTAAGACGTCATTAATAAATTCTTGAAATACGGCTGGGGCATTACATAGACCAAATGGCATAACAGTATACTCGTAATGGCCAGATCTAGTGTTGAATGCCGACTTCCATTCGTGGTCTTTCTTAATACGTATTAAATTGTATTCACCTCTAAGATCCAATTTAGTGAATACAGTAGCATGTTTGAGCCTGTCGAATAATTCAGTGATTAAAGGTATAGGGTATGCATTTTTGATAGTGATTTTATTTAGACCTCTATAATCGATACACGGTCTTAAATCACCTTCTTTCTTAGATACAAAGAAGAACCCCGCTCCAGACGGAGAAGAGGATCTCCTAATTATCCCCTTTTCTAGTGATTCCTTAATATACTCCTCCATGACACGGTTTTCCTGAACAGATAAAGGGTACACCCTGCCCTTTGGAGGTATAGTGCCAGGCAACAGGGTCGCCATCAGGGGGTGACAACCATAACGGTTGTCACGGGCCCGGCGGTCCTGGGGGGCCCAGACTGCTTTGGCAGTCCAGGGCCCCACAGTTACTTTCTGCACCTATATATAGCGATGATCGCTATATATAGGTGCAGCTGCGGGCTCCCCGGCTCCCTGTATCTGCAGAGGGGGCCCAGCGAGCTGCAGCTATACTTTCCAGCATTTCCTCGCTCTAACTCCCGCGAGACGTGCGGCCGTTAGAGCGTTGCCATGGGTTACCATGGCAACGCTCCGCGCGCCGCGCACACCACGTCTCACGGGAGTTAGAGCGAGGAAATGCTGGAAAGTATAGCTGCAGCTCGCTGGGCCCCCTCTGTGGGGGGCCCCACAATGGCACCAGACCGGACCACCAGGGATCAAAGAATCTCCCCCCCTCCCTGAACCAGGTAAGAAACAGGGAGGGGGGAATAATTTTCATTACATTTACATGCATCTACAACACTAACACATACACTGCATCCACTGCACTGACACACACACACTGCATCCACTGCACTAACACACACACACACTGCATCCACAACACTAACACACACTGCATCCACAACACTAACACACACACTGCATCCACAACACTAACACACACTGCATCCACTGCACTAACACACACTGCATCCACAACACTAACACACACTGCATCCACAGCACTAACACACACTGCATCCACAACACTAACACACACACACTGCATCCACTGCACTAACACACACTGCATCCACAACACTAACACACACACTGCATCCACAACACTAACACATACACTGCATCCACAACACTAACACACACTGCATCCACAACACTAACACACACACTGCATCCACTGCACTAACACACACACTGCATCCACAACACTAACACACACTGCATCCACAACACTAACACACACACTGCATCCACAACACTAACACACACACTGCATCCACAACACTAACACACACTGCATCCACAACACTAACACACACTGCATCCACAACACTAACACACACTGCATCCACAACACTAACACATACACTGCATCCACAACACTAACACACACACTGCATCCACTGCACTAACACACACACACACTGCATTCACTGCACTAACACACACACTGCATCCACAACACTAACACACCCACTGCATCCACTGCACTAACACACACACACTGCATCCACTGCACTAACACACACACTGCATTCATTACACTAACACACACTCTGCATTCACTACACTGACACACACACTGCATCCACTACACTGACACACACACTCTGCATCCACAACACTGACACACACACTGCGTTCACTACACTGACACACACACTGCGTTCACTACACTGACACACACTCTGCGTTCACTACACTGACACACACACTCTGCATCCACAACACTGACACACACTCTGCGTTCACTACACTGACACACACACTGCGTTCACTACACTAACACACACTGCATTCATTGTGGGGGGGTGTGGGGGGCCCAGACCTTGTGCTTTGTCAGGGGCCCCAAAATTTCTGGTGGCGGCCCTGCCAGGCAATAAATCAATAGCACAATCGTAGGGTCTGTGAGGCGGTAATTTGTCAGCCTCCCTTTTATCGAAGACAGACTTGAGAAATAAGTACTGAGGGGATATAACCGTAGACAAAGGAGGAGTAGTATGAACATTAATAGAATTCAAAGGGGTGACTTCAATAGTACAAGACTCTCTGGCAGGCTTCGCTCCATGATTTTATTTGCCCTGACTCCCAGTCGAAAATGGGATTGTGAGTACGTAACCATGGGTACCCTAACACGAGGTGTGAAGAGGGAGAGGAGATGACCTGCAACCGAATGGTTTCAAAATGTAAAACCCCTGTATACATGTGTAACAGTACAGGTTCATGAGTGACAACTGGAGAACTTAATGCAATAGGAAGCTCCTTAGCTGCTACCTCATCCAATATAGTGTCAGATAAACCTTCCATGAATGCGGTAGTTAACCCATTGTTGGTCCAATCTACCTGTGAAGCAAGGGTACGAAACTGAATAGCATAGTCAGCCACAGACCTAGAACCCTGTTTAATTCTCATTAATGCTCTTGCGGCATTTTTTGACCTTTTCGTTGTGTCAAAAGTTCTACGAAAAGCCGTAAGAAAACTGTTGAAATCATGCACCATAGGTCCATTAGCCTCCCAAATAGGATTTGCCCACTCAAGTGCTTTATCGGTAAGTTGGTGCATAAGGAACCCCACCTTAGACCTTTCTGTGGGATTCAAAGTGGAATTCTATTTGATTAATGAAACCTCTGCATGTCTTAGAGTCCCCTCCATACCTAGGAGGAGGTGTTAAATGGGCCGAAGTATTAGGCAAAGTAGATACTTCAGGAAGAAGAGGTGTAGGAAGGTTAGGTGTGGTTGTTGGAATAGTTCTAGATAAGAGCGTCTGGAGAGCCTGGGCTATGTGATCCATACGGTGATCCTGCTCTACAAATCTAGCCTCATGGGACGCCATCTGCTGAGCTAAATCTGCGGGTCCATGGCCCTATCGTAATGTAACGAAAATATACCCCAAAACACAAGATTCAGCTAAACCGAAGACAACACAGAGGGGAGATACGTCTCCCGGACCTTAGAGTGGCCGGACTCAACGTATATAGGAGAAGTACGGAGTCAGGAACGATCCGAGGTCAGGGGCACAAAGAGACAGCGTAAACTAGGACTAGCCGGGGGTCTGGTACACAGTAAACAGCAAGCCGGCGAACAGATAAGGATAAAGAGATAACGTAGTCAGAAAACAAAGCCAAGGTCAAGTACGAAGGAACACAACTGAATGCAACAAGTGCTAAAGGGAACTGAAACAGAAACAACGTGGTGAGTATATATAACTAAACATTTATTTTGATTGGCCCTCGTCATATCCACGTCCCCAAAAGGTAAGTGTATGGGGAGTGTGGCATGACAGAGACCAATGGGAGGCCTTTTCCAATTTAGGCTCCCACTGTCCCTTTAAGAGCGCGCCCGAGACCCGCGGCGCGCTCTTAGAGTCAGGCGGGACACATGACCGCTTCTCGCGGTCACTGCCCGCCTTCCTGTTCCAGCTGTCGGATGAGCCGCGCGTGGCTTGTGCAGCAGCAGGACCGCGCGCGGCTCGAACAGACGACCCCGGACGGCCCTTGGAAAGGGTAAGTACCGCTACACTCATATGTTCAATTACCTTCAAGACTATGATACCTGACAGGACCTTTCGTGTTGTATAGAGGCAGGTGATTGGTTGTGATTTAAATGGTGGTGTTCCCTTGTGAGAGATCCTCCATGGCCTTGTGTTATCTATTTAGGCTGGGAGCCTGTTGCTAGTGGGTGGTTCATTTGTGTTGCTAGGTGTTCATGCAGTGTTGTTGGTTTCTTTATCCAGTAGGCATTGATCATGTCTGGTCCTGGTGCTAACAACTCTTTATGTGGTCTATTTGTTGTTGGAAATCTCCTACTGTGATGGTGACTGCTTCCTGCTCTGGGAGCATGCAGTTATCTGCTTTCAAGTTTCAGTAGCCACTTGGGACTTGGTGTTAAGTGATGCTTCTTTCTTCCGGATGGTCTTTCCAATATTGTTTAGTCTCAGCTCTGGGTGGATATGTTGTAACGCTGCTGCTGTGTGCACACCTCAATGGTTCTTTGGTAAACAAGGCACAGTAGGTCCTCACTGCTTCTCTGTAAGAAACATTTGATTGGACCAAGATCATTAAGTATGATGATCTTATAGCTGCGAGGAGACTGTCTGATCTGAATTATACATATCAATGGTACCTGGGGCTCCTCTGAGTCTGCTGGAGCCATTTTTCGTGACCCCAGACTTTTGGTGAGCTGTTTGCAGTGCTGGAAGTCAGGGCTGCAAGCAGCTATTTTAATTGGCATTTAAATGCCTACACAGTGTGAGCAGGGTTAAATCCCTTCTTATACCTCACATTCCATGTATCAATGCCTTAGTCTGCTGGGGCCATTGTTAGTGGCCTCAGACTGACCTATGAGTGCTGTGCAGCGCTGGAAGTCAGTACTGTGTAGAGCCCTTTAAATTGATTCATAAAAGCATGATTTCTAAGTCATAGTTTTTCTGGGCTACAGTCTACTTCAGGGTATCCCAGGCTGTCCCCAGCCATCTGTGACCAGTGCTTGGCTTTGCCAGCTGCCCAGTACCCCACTCGGTGTGATCAGCTGGGAAATAGGGCTCTATTTATAATTACACATGGTGTAATTATGAAAACTGCCAGTAGATGGTGGTCACAGACCACTATCTACTGTGTTAAATAGTAAAACCAATTTTCTATAATGAGAATTGATATTAGCAAAGGGTTTCCTTAGGCTTAGTTGTGAGGTTAGAGTTATGGTAGGGTTACGGTTAGATTCAGGGGTAATAATAGTGTAAGATTAAAAAGAGTGTTATGGTTAGGGTTAGCTGTAGGGTTATGGTTAGTGTAGGTTATGGTTAGAGTAGTGTTAGGGAAAGGGTTATTGTAGGGTGTGGGTTAATGCTGTTTTAGGTTTAGGCATTTTGTAGGGTTAAGGTTATTACGATTAGTGTAGACATACGGTTAGAGTTAGTGTAACCATTGAGTAAGGAGTAGAGTGTTAGTGTGTGGATTGGTATAGGTTTAACGTTAACTATCAAAAATTAATTTAAATGCTGAACATATTAGGCATTTAACAATCAGGAATGATATATGAATCTATTTTGAGTTATTTTGAATTAGTTGCACTGGATGTGTAAAAAAACATAAGCAAAAGATTTGAAAAACGTATTTTTCAAACGTCTCGGAGCTCTTTGCAAGAGCTCCGAGACGTTTGGGCATGGATTGAAATGTATTGTTTAATAACTCAACAAATACAGCTTCACTTGATTGGCACACTGCCTTGTATCAAATGGGAATACGAGGATAGCCAATTTGTGCCTGTAAACCGAGAATTCACGTTGGATGACTAAGAGGTCTGATCTCCTGTCACGTGGCTTGCTACAAACACAGCATACCCTGAGGCAGTGCAACCTTCCCTTTGGACCAGTGGGGGATATCCCGGTCCCCACTGGGGAAACCCACACACACTTTGACAAGCTCTGCCAAGAGTTTTTGGGAATGCACATATAGGCAACCCCGCACCAATACTCTGCCTGCCGAACCCAAAGCTCGAGCTGCTGAGTCAGATCGCCGGCCCACTGTGGGCTGGAGGCCTATATGGATGTACCTATCAAAAGTTGCCTAAACCCCCGATGGACTCTCCGACATCCAGAGTAGGAGGATCCCTAGAGGTGCAGCGATGGTTTCCCATGAGGCTTGGGCTGAGGGGGGTGTAGAACCTGAATACAGCATACCTCCCACAGCTCGCAAGCATGAAGCCCGGCTAACTACCCAATACAGCGAGTGGACTTCCGATGAGATCATGCCTGGTCCGGAGATGGAATTTAAAATGGGGCCAACGAGTGGTGTTGGGTGAGTTCCTAGTGGCAAAGCTTCTGCTCGTAACTAATCCTGTTAACAGTGCAGGGGACTCCATATTGATCTTTGTCTCACTCTATTTCATGACAAGTACCCAGTGGCATTCTAACTACTTTCCTACCTAGCCTGATTACTATTCCTTTACTACTGCACATGCTTAGGCTTATAAACACGTTTGATTTATTCTATTATCCGTTGTAATATGCTAGTTTAGTTCTACATTCATGACATACAGGTCTATCAACCTGTTTCTGCATGTTTATCAAATATTTTGCTGTTTCTTGGTCTACCATACGAATGGATATCATTGTGTGTCATAATTATGCTTGCTGATGCTGTTGTGGCAAGGCAAGCCTGTATTGTTAATCTGTGCACAACAAAAATAAATAATTTTTAAAAAATATATATTTTTTTCCTATTTTAAAAATTTTATTCACATGTAATGTTGTATTTGGAATATATGTATATAGAATTTAAAATGAAAGCCCTTTCATTCCCTTTAAAAAAAAATATATATTATGTATGAGAGCACTTGAAAATAAATCCTTACATTATGTTGGAACAAATCTATAGATCAAATTCAAGGTTTTGTTTTGGTTCTGAATTGTGGACAAGTGAGGTACTATACAGCACACTAAGCTGATAAAATAAGCCGTTCTATTTATTTTCTTATACTTTTTCTTTTAGTTATGATACAGAAGAATATGGTGTATAGAACTCAGAAAGAAGTGCGCAGGAGGCCCAACTTTCTGTCTATTGATGATGTGACAAAACTGAAGGGCAGGTAATCATCAAGTTCTAAAGCTATTTTTCTACTTGTGGATGTGTTTTGTTGAACTTTCTGCTACATGGCTCAAGTTCCTCCAAAACCACACAAAATTCTCCCCTGAAGACTGCAGAGTGTCCTGAACATTGGGACAAAGCGTCCATGCCAGAATTTGGCCATAAGGTAATTGGATCACATATTAGTGTCAGCGGTGTAGAACTGATTCCTCCCAACTGTTGTTGCATTACGGTTTCCATAATTATTTCCCAGCAATGGTCTGGTATAGAATTATGGGAAATGTAGTGTAATAAAATATGACAAAAACCCTGCAAAAATGGATTGTGGAGCCACAAACATTCATCTCTTCCCATTGCCTAATAGGTGCTTTCTCAGGACTTCACAATTAGCTATATTTGGAGATTCGTTTTAGGTCGAACTGCACTTCGGATGAATTTGGTCCGAATTTCCAAACTCTGAGATTAAATATACCTCAAAAAAGATGATTGATGGCTAGGGAACAAGTCACTGATTTTAGTCACAGACCAAATGAGAAATGAGCAATAGAGAGGAAAAAGGGAGAAGCAGTAAAAAAAACATATATGTTTATATTATATTTATTCAATAAATATATATCTAATTTTTTTACTGCTCCTCCTTGTTGAAAATAATAGTAAGAATACTAATAATTCTATTCTTCTTCTCTCTTCTTATCTCGCCCTGAATCAACTCCCACACTTGGGTGTGTTTATGTCATGTCTGTATCTCGTCATCAAGCACTCACAAATACTGCTACCAAGGGTGCCGTACAGATAACAGTCCTCGCCCCTTGAACCACTTTACCACAGCAACTCGGTTCTTTCCAGAAAGTAACTTCAGAAAACATACAATATAGACCCTATGCACACAAACTGAACCCCTCACGCACTGCACCCCTCACGCACTGCACCTGCTCACACACATTGCACCCCTCACACACACTGCACCCCCCTTACACACACTGCACCCTATCACACATACTGTACTCCTCATGATACCGGAGAAACTGACGGAAGCCAAGCACAGAGAAGTGGACACAGGTTTCTTCAGGAAGGAAGAGATTCTTTATTCGATTCACCGACCGGGACTACGAGGGACTAATGTCACCAAAAAACAGCAAAGTCTGAGTCCTGATCATACAGTGTAGGTCCCTTATATAGGCATGTAGCTCCTCCCATAATCAGTTCAACCTACACATACTCTTATACATCAACCGAATAGACTAAATTCCTGTTTGACCACATGGCTTGCCCAGCACAATGGAGGAGGGGAAATACTTGTATATCCTGTATTCCTACACATGCTCCTTACACTACTGATTGTATCGTTGCCACGTGCAGCCAACCGACCGATACATCAACATATGCAAGTGCACATACCACGTGGCAATCTTGTCCTAGTAAATTCATTTTTTACCGAGCTTCCACCACACTCATACACACTGAAACCCATCTCACACATACAGTCACCCCCTGACACACACTGCACCTTCTCACACACACACACTACAACCCTCACACAGACTTCACTCTCTTATACACACTGCACCGCTCACACACATTGCAACCCTCGCACACACTGAACCCCCTCAGGCACTGCACCCCTTATGCACACTGCACATCTCACACACTGCACTTGCTCACACACACTAAACCCCTCTCACACACTGCACCTCTCACTCTCTCATACACACTGAAAACCCCTCACACATACTGAAACCCCTCACACACTGAACCCCTTACACACACACAGCACCCCTCAGACATACGGCACCTCTCTCACACACTGCACCCCACACTGTAGTCTGTGTGTATTTAGCAGTCTGTGTGTGTGTATTTAGCAGTCTGTGTGTGTGTATTTAGCAGTCTGTGTGTGTATTTAGCAGTCTGTGTGTGTGTATTTAGCAGTCTGTGTGTGTGTATTTAGCAGTCTGTGTGTGTGTATTTAGCAGTCTGTGTGTGTGTGTATTTAGCAGTCTGTGTGTGTGTTTATTTAGCAGTCTGTGTGTGTGCGTATTCAGCAGTCTGTGTGCGTATTCAGCAGTCTGTGTGCGTATTCAGCAGTCTGTGTGCGTATTCAGCAGTCTGTGTGCGTATTCAGCAGTCTGTGTGCGTATTCAGCAGTTAGTGAGTGTGTTCGGCAATCTGTGTGTGTGTTCGGCAATCTGTGTGTGTCAGGGCTCCGCGGGCAGCGGTGAGGGGAGGCTGCAATCCTCTTGCAGCACTCACCCTCGGTCCGTCGCCGCCCGCGGTCCCCTCTCCCCTTACCGATAAGCGAGCGGCGTCCTCTCCTCTTGACACGCCGCTCGCGTCCTCCTCTTCTCCTCCCAGCGGCAGCATGTCTAACGCTGCACGCTGGGAGCCGGCACTATTATCTAAGCGCCGGGGTCACTCACATGACCCGGCGTTAAAGCTACAGTGCAACAAACACAGTGGGGGGTATAGATATCCCCCACGTGTGTTTGTTAATACTGATTGGTGGTTAGCCAATCAGGATTCAGGCTAGGATTTAAATACTTACCTTTCCTGTCTATCTGTGCCCTGTTGTGGTCTTTGCTTTATAGTATTGATTCTGAACGTGTGCTTTCTGGTTACGTACTCTCTGGCTTGTTATACTGACTTTGTGACTTTCTCCTACCCTTTGACCTCGGCTTGTTTCTCGTTATTCTGTTTTCTGGTTCCCCTTACTCTGCTTGTCTCCTGACTATTCTGTGTGTGCTTAGCCCGGCCACTCTAAGGACCGGTACTGCACACTTTCTGTCTGTGTGTCTGTGTGTGTGTTAGCGTGTTGGGTTCCCCAGTATCGTGACAGTGTGTGTGTTCGGCAATCTGTGTGTGTTCGGCAATCTGTGTGTGTTCGGCAATCTGTGTGTGTTCGGCAATCTGTGTGTGTGTGTGTTCGGCAATCTGTGTGTGTGTTCGGCAATCTGTGTGTGTGTGTGTTCGGCAATCTGTGTGTGTGTGTGTTCGGCAATCTGTGTGTGTGTGTGTTCGGCAATCTGTGTGTGTGTGTGTTCGGCAATCTGTGTGTGTGTGTGTGTGTTCGGCAATCTGTGTGTGTGTGTGTTCGGCAATCTGTGTGTGTGTGTGTGTTCGGCAATCTGTGTGTGTGTGTTCGGCAATCTGTGTGTGTGTGTGTTCGGCAATCTGTGTGTGTGTGTGTTCGGCAATCTGTGTGTGTGTTCGGCAATCTGTGTGTGTGTTCGGCAATCTGTGTGTGTATATTCAGCAGTATCTGTGTGTATGTATTCAGCAGTATCTGTGTGTATGTATTCAGCAGGTTGTTTGTGTGTGTATTCAGCAGTCTGTAAATGTATTCAGCAGTCTGTGTGTATGTATTGTATGTAGTATGTATTGCACTTGTTGGAGGTACCAATAAATATAAGCTTAATTTTATCGATAATTTAAATTTGTATTCCTGTGAGTGGTTGTGTAGACAGAGCACTGCTTTGCCTAGGGGTCTATAATGCTGTTAAAGGAGCACCTGTTAGAAGGAGCGCTCCACTGCCGAATCGAAATCACTGTTTAGTAGATATACCCCCAATGCAGTCAGGCATGTATTCATTGGGGCGTACATCTTAACAGAGCTTGCAAAGGCTGCAGGTCTTATGAACTACAGGCTTAGCATGCCCTCCCCTTTTTTCCCGGAAAAGACTTGCAGTGTCTTCACAGGGAAATAACCAATCAGAGGCTTCTCATTGAGAAGTCTCTAAATTGGTGCACTTGTGCATGCGCGCGCACAGTTATGAGTGCACGCGCACACTTCTGGTCTGAGGTCTGTGAGGAGAAGGCACCTTTAGAGGAGCTAACGGATGGAGGCAGGAAACCTCCCTGGCTATTTGATCGACAGCCAGGGGGGTGTTCCTTAGCAAATTTATAAAAGTGCAGATTTCTCACAGAAATTTGCCCTTTTATAAACTGATTAAACCAGGCTACTCCTCACCCATAAATCACTTCAGCAAGCTGAAGTGCTTTTGGGGTGTGGAGCGGTCCTTTAAGATGGCCCAGGATGCAACAGAGAAGGAGATAAGAACTTTTAACCCCTTAAGGACCGGCCTGTTTTTGCAATGTTGTACGTTAACGACCAGAGTGGTTTTAACACTTTTGTGGTGTTTGTGTTTAACTGTAACTTTCCGCTCTCTCATTTACTGTTCCCATACAAGTTATATATTGTTTTTTTTTCAGGACATTATTTGTATCATGTCATATCATTTACTTTAAAGAAAATAATAACATATGGTGAAAAATTGAAAAAAAAACATGTTTTTGGACTTTTACTTGAAAAATCTTTTACTTGTCTACAAAAGCTAATGCTTGCTTTTTTTTGTGCAAGTTATATGGCTATAAGTACAAGTAGGAAATTGCTGTTTCAATATATATATTTTTAAATGTATCAATAGTGACACTGTAACACTATCTGTCATAAATCTCTGAATCACACCCCACATGTAATTTTTTTTTTTTTTTTTAAAGTAGACAACCCAGGGTATTCAATATAGGGTATGTCCAGTCTTTTTTAGTAGCTACTTGGTCACAAACACTGGCCAAAGTTAGCATTTATATTTGTTTGCATGTTAAAAATGCAAGAAACGCTAACTTTGGCCGGTGTTTGTGACTAAGTGGCTACTAAAAAAGGCTGAACATACCCCATTTGCAATACCTTGGGTTGTCTTCTTTTGCACATGGTATGCCATCATGGGGGTAATTCTCATTCCTGGACTACCATACGCTCTCAAAGGTAACATGACCAATCTGACAAATTTCAATGAAAAAAATAAAAAAATAAAATAAAGCCTTATATTTGACCCTGTAACTTTCACAAACACTATGAAACCTCTACATGTGGGGTACTGTTATACTCGTGAGAATTCGCTGAACACAAATATTAGTGTTTCAGAACAGTAAAACGTATCACAGCTAGTGACGTCGCGAACAAGAAATTTTCCGTTCGCGAACGGCAAACGCGAACTTCCGCAAATGTTCGAGACCGGCGAACCGCCATAGACTTCAATAGGCAGGCGAATTTTAAAACCCACAGGGACTCTTTCTGGCCACAATAGTGATGGAAAAGTTGTTTCGAAGGGACTAACACCGGGACTGTGGCATGCCGGAGGGGGATCCATGGCAAAACTCCCATGGAAAATTACATAGTTGATGCAGAGTCTGGTTTTAATCCATAAAGGGCATAAATCACCTAACATTCCTAAATTGTTTGGAATAACGTGCTTTAAAACATCAGGTATGATGTTGTATCGATCAGGTAGTGTAAGGGTTATGCCCGCTTCACAGTGACAGACCAAACTCCCCGTTTAACGCACCGCAAACAACCGCAAATAGTCCATTTGCACAACTGCAAACTCACCATTTGCACAAGGTTGGATACCAAGCTAGCCATGTCCCGTTCCTTGTCCTCACTGATGTCATTGAAGGTCTCTTCCCCCACCCAGCCACATACAACACCAAGGGTCCCCGAAAGGTTCAGGGTACGTGGCCTCTGAACACTGGGCATTATTCTAGGGCCAAAGGGAATCACAGCACCACGACCACGATGGCCCCTGCAGGGTGGCCTGCCTCTGCCTGTCATTTTATTTTCGATTAGTGGTACTATGCGTGCAAGCTACTGTGACAACAGATATGAGTGGCACTGTGCACTGGCAGAAGTTGGCAAAGTAGACGCTGTAGGCCTGACACACACGCTTGCAGACAACTAACTGCTATTCAATCTATAACAGTCAAAATTATTATTTTTTTTTAAATGTACACTACTGTTACACCAGATATGAGTTGCACTGGTGTGACACTGTGCCCTGGCAGGCCCTGAAACGCACACGTGTGAAGGAAACTGACTGCTATTATATTACAGTCAAAAAAGTTTTTGTTTTTTTTAAATGCAAGCTATTGTGACACCAGATATGAGTGGTGGCACTGGGCAAGTGGGCACAGTATATGCTGTGAGCCTGACACACACGCTGGCAGGCAGGCAACTGCAGTTAGATTACACAGAAAAAAAAAGCACACTGATGTTCTAGCCCTAAAAAGGGCTTTTTGGGGTGCTGTCCTTACAGCAGAGATCAAATGAGTCCTTCAGGACTGTAGTGGACACTGAATACACTAGCCTAGCTATCAATTTCCCTATCAAATCAGCAGCAGCTACACTGTCCCTCCTCTCACTAAGAATGCAGCTTCCGGGAGGCGGGGCCTAGCTGTCATGGAGGAAAGACGCTCCCTCAATATCTCACTTTAAGCAGCTATCAACAAGCGAATTTCACCCCAGAAGGGGATGACCCAGCAATGTTGCTCCTACCTGACCGACCCGACATGCTTAATAGCGGTCAGCAACTCAACAGAGTCTTACTTACCTCCGCGTGGCAAGTGTGGCCTGGTGCTCACCGGGCGGGAGAGGTGGCCGATCTCCCGATCCTGGGATGCCCAGGAGCAGCTACTTCCCGGCGGGAGCTCCGTTACCCCCCCTCGGACCGGTGGGGGTTATCCCGGTCCACCCGTGAGAGGCTGTCTGGAGCTAATGGACGCACAGAGCACAGCCGCCCAGGCTGACATACTCATCTGCGACTCTCCCATTATGGCGGCAGCCACGTGTCCTCCTGGTACCAGCAAAGCATGGCAGAATATTGAGTCTAAGCTGGACAGACTATAATCAATTTTAGAAGCAAATAACAAGCTCCACCACAGCCCCAACAAGCTCCACCACAGCTAAGCGAAGCAGTCCCCATTAAAATCCACCAACGCAAAAGGCATAGAAGACGGGACCGGAGGCACAAACAGAAATGCAGAGCCTGCCCCACGTCAAGCACTCACCTCCACCTTAAGCCACCACAATCCCGCACCGGACGTGAAGCACCACCGGGACAGATCCGACCACCCGACAAAACAAGCTTCCACCACCTCAAACCGCGAACCCGGCACTCAGCCAGAGACTTGCCTTTGTTGTTTCAGGTATCAGGGACTCCCAGGGTCTGCACCTGGCGCCCAGAAGGGATCGGATGAGCACAAGCAGTAAACAGCAGCCTGCCAAGCATGTCCCACTATAGCCGATCCTCCACACCATGCCTTTGATCACATGAACTGCTCTCTGCACATTAACTAATCGTAAAGTAGCAAGCATTTAAACATGTCATTATTTCACCTCCTAAAGAGTTTATTGTCGTAGTTCCTTACATGCCTTTACTTTAACCGTTCATGTATTATGTTATTCACTAGTCTCATGTCATGGGGCGACTCACACTTGATTTATAACTAGTGGTGGAGCTGCTGATATAAATACACAGTTGAGAACGTGCAAGCTACACCCTAAACATGACAGCCATCTTTCACAACAATGTACTGCTATATACTCATACCCTCAGTGCAACTAGCCATGATCTACGCACGTTCAGCCTAGCATGCTAAAATATAACGCACTTCTGTCTAAAAAAAAAAAGAATGCAGCTTCAGAATTAATCTACATTGTATGCTGTCTAGGAGGTGGGAGGGTCTGGGAGGAAGGGTCTGCTGCTGATTGGCTGGAATGTGTCTGCTGACTGTGAGGTACAGGGTCAACGTTTACTCAATGATGACGAATAGGGGGCGGACCGAACATCGCACATATTCGCCAGCGAACCGTTCGGGACATCTCTAGTGGTGAAGACCAATCCTCAATTTATGCATTGCAGCAAGTAATCTCAGATCACTTCCTCCCAGCACTTGTGAATGGGAATCCACACTGGAGTAGAGCAGCCCTTGGCAGCTTTTGCAGCTCCTGCCCTTGACATGTATATGGCCAACCTGCTCTCCACTGGAACCCAAGGAAGCCATCCACACCGCTAGATATACACAGAACTGCAGAATAACCCTCCCCTCATACAAATAATACGAACAGCCCACACACAAACATACACACAATCCGCACAAACTCAACACCACTAACAAACCACATACATGCACACAACCCCACATGCAGCCTCTCACATGCAATACCCTAAACAGCCCCTCACATACACACACCACCATACACACTATGTGAAATATCCATCCACACACACATTTCCACAAGCAGCCCCCATACACAACCGACATTCATAGGGATCATACACGACACCACAAACTACTTATGAACATATACAATATAATAGCTCATATACGCACAAATCCAACAATACAAAGCAACTGCAGTATAAAAGAAGCAGAATATGGCAACCTACTGTACACACCTCAATTTTAAAAAAATAGAACCGGCACGCTACGGGACATCACAATCCTATTTTGGCACAGTGCTGTTAAAAGGTTGCCTACCCCTGCACTAGAGTGTCGCCATTCACCAATAAGTAAAAAACCAAATTAAAATTAAAAAAGCAAGAATGCACATATTATAATTGTGCAAAATGTGCATTGCCTTGAACAGTTCAAATAGTCCCACTAGACTGTGCACGAATTGTTAAAGGAGGAAGAATCCAGCAGCCACTGGAGTCGCGACCACAGGGCCAGCAGTGTCTATCATCCATCAGCAATTCACAGACTGTGTGGTGGGACTATTTGGCCATCCAAATCAATGCACATTTTGCACATTCATTATTGCTTGTGAGTGTCTTTTTTTCCATTTCTCTCTGTTTTTCTGTAAATATAATAAATAGTGCCATCATTTCCTTTTTTCCTTCCTATTGTATTATAAGCCCCCCATAGATCCACTGATGTGCATATCTTGTGGTATGTATTGATTCACTTACTGGTGTCTGGTGCCATCTGGTGTACATTATAAGTCTTTGCATTGGCATCTCATGGTCTAGAACAGGGGTAGGTGTTGTGCCTAATCATTAAATTCATGAAGCAATAATCAATTACCCTAAGGTTTTTAAAGATATTGGTGGGCACCAAAACCCTATTCAGATGAGTGAATTGAGTATCTAAGTAAGGAAAAAACACTGACATCAAGTACTTGTAAATAATCAATACAAACTTTATGGACTAACAAAGACTTAATTAATAATCATTCAGCTTAAAGGAACAGCTCAAAGAAACAGCTTAATACAAAAACAGCTTAATAATACATCTCCATAAGAGAGAAACTTGCTGCACTCGACTGAGAGACACCCTCTCTTATTCTGAAATCAGCTTAACCAGCAATATGCGTCCGTATTGCAGGTGGGTAGTACTCCAATGAGTGCCAAATTCTCTTGCCTTTTTATACGTTATTAATAATCAATGGGGTGAATAGTCTGTACTTTTTTCACCAAATCTTCTTATCAGCGCAGCCCAGCAAAAACCTTGCAAAAAGTGTTGGATAGGACTTGCAGTTGGTCAGACTGTTCAGTCCCACAACAATGTTTTGCCAGATCTCTGCGGTTTTTATCTCTGTTCTCATAACTATCTAAAAAGCTAGCTCTGTTCTCATAACTATCTAAAAAGTTATGCATGATGACTGTGTACCGGCGCCATCTTGACTATCTAATAGTTTGATTTGCTCAATAGTGATCAATCATTCTTAATTAATATGGAATATTATTATCACAGGCAACCATCAGCACTCCAGATGTTGTGGACTTCAACTCCCATAATGCTCTTATGGCCATAATGGTGACAAAGCATCAAGGGACATGTAGTTCTCAACATCTGAACGTGCTGAAAGTTGCCTAACCCTGGTTTAGGATGTGTTCGCCATGTGTTTCATATATTCTTTATGTATATGTTCTTACGTATATGTATAAGGTATATGTTCACTACTACTCTTTGCAGGATCTTCAGATCTACTGTATATAGGCTGCTGATTTGATTACCAGATTAGTGAGACTGTCAAAAGGGTTATCTAATAAATCAGAGATCTTCCTAAATATGTTACAATCTATCGGAAGTCTTTTAACCCCTTAAGGACACATGACATGTGTGATATGTCATGATTCCCTTTTATTCCAGAAGTTTGGTCCTTAAGGGGTTAAAGGGATTCTGATGTGTTAGCCTCTGGATACCTCTCAGGACCCTTTTGACTGGATAAGAGGCTATGATTGGAGCTTTGTGTGGGTAAATAGTTAACATGTAATGTTGTATGCCTGTTAAGTAAAGTTTGATTGTATTGTATGCTAATTTCGAAGAGCTGTGGCAAAAAGTTGTGAATGCAACCATGGATTCTATGTAAAAAAACATTTATTATATTAAAATCACGCACAAATTTTTTAAACAGATCATATGCTCTGGTATAGGCTTTTTTAGTATTGATTGACAAACCAGCTTGTGCTAGTGACCTACTGTGTTTTAACAGCGTATTTAAGCATGTACGTTCGCTGACAGAGCGTCAGCTGCGTTGTTCAGAATGCCTGGTATGTGGATACAACATAGACAGAACTGTAGATTTGTCGCTAACCAGGTAAGTTTCCTCACCAAGTTCATTATTGAAAGGGATTAAGAGCAGCCTTTGTTGATAATGTTACATGCTGCTAAGTTGTCTGAAAAGCACCTAACTGTTTTACCTTTATATTCCTTGCCCCATATGTGTGCTGCAGCTACTATTGGGAAAACTTTGAACAGTACTGAGGTCTTGTTGAAATACGTTGCCGAAGATAGCAACGTAACCTATGGCTCCTGCTGCGTCAGTCCAAATTACAGGGGAATCTCCAGAGATGGGGGGGAATGAATAAGGACCTGCCATTCCAAGAGGATAAAAAGAGATGCCACATTCTTAGGTCGGCCCTAGCTGGTTCGTCTAAACTAGTTCTAGTGTCGTCGTCAGGGAGACCGTGTAGAAGAGAGTATTCTAGAGATGAAAGACCTTCCTTGAGAAATAATCCTCATAGTGAAGTTGAGTGACCCTAGAAGTGACTGTAGTTCTTTCCTGGTGCAAGACCCTTGTGAGTTGCAGTTTTGTTAAAATCCTATCTACCTTTTCCGGAGGAAGGCTAGCTTGCATGGAAACTGAATTTAGCGTGATACCCAGGAATGTTATCTCCCAGATTTTCAAATAGTGAAAGCATGTGATGTAGATTGCACGGTGTGAAGTGGTGTGGTTCAAAGGAGAGAAAATCGTCCAGATAGTGAATCACTACTGGACATCTGCTTTTATTAAGTAAGAGCCAAGTCAAGGTTTCTGCGAATATATCAAAGATTTCTGGGATACTTTTGGAGCCAAAAGTTAGTCTAGTAGCGAAATAATACTTATTATTGGTGTGAAGTGGTGTGGTTCAATGGCATTTCTTTATTCACTAAATACTGAAACTTAGGGAATTACATTAAAATAGCAAAACTGATGCTTTATACAAATAGTCAAGTAGAGTTAGAGGATATTTCTGCACCAGCCATTTTAACTTCCATTTTGCAATACAGATTTTATTTGGTATAATTTCCAATTAAGTGAATAAATCTACAAGTGATTTCCATATTCCATTTGTAACTCTTTTCATCGCACCATGGTCCCTTTAGTTCAAATTCCGCATCACTACAGTAGTGCGTCAGTATAGTTCAGAATACTAAAATGAAAAAAGTAGACATTGACCAATTGGCAATGCTGAGTAAAACACTGCAGGGACTCTCTTATTCAGCTATCCTGAAGATAATAGTAGCTGTAATGATGTATTTGTAATACACAAACACACATGAATCAATGTTTTAGAACAGGAATGGGTGAAATGTATGTATTTCACTCATCTAGCTATTTTGGAAATAAATGTGAAATTCCACTTCTCATATTAGTAAATAACTCTGCCTGTCTCGCCTTCGCTGCAATACATGTATGGATATTTACTAAAGTGTACATTGTAGGGAATTCAATGTGAATGTCAAATTCTAGACCAAAATTGCAGCAGTGGATACAATCTCAAAGTTGACTATGATTTAAATTTGGCTCAAAATTTTGAATTCATACCTTAGTGAATAACTATCGGTTTGTCTTGCCCGCTAGATTTTATGGCACTCTCTTCCCCTCATCACACCAATTCTGCATCTTCTACAGCTACTGTCGCAAACCCTTCTGCATGCTAACTAGATCCATTCTTTCCTTTACTCCAGATTGCTGAGCAAATTTTTCTTTAGCAAAACACAGAAATAGGAGGCGCAACATTAATCACCAACACAAAGTAAATATGTTAAATTATACTTATTCACTGTTAATCACTCATTAACAGTGATTAAGCATAATTTAACATATTGACTGTGTGTTGGTGATTATTGTTTCGCCTCCTATTTTTGTGTTTTATTATGCTTTATATTATATGGTGTCTTGTTAGTGGTTGTAGACACTAGGGGAGCGGCACTTGCACTAGCGTCAATCCACTCACATCCCACTGTATTTTGGGTTGGTGTGTGTATATACATTTTCTTTAGAATGACTGCTCTTTCTCAACACAGGCTATGTCTGCAACACTTCTGCCTATGATAAAATCTTGTTTAGAATAACACTCTAGCACTGTCTTCCATTCCAGCCCTTCCTCTTCCCAATCCCACACTGTAATTTACCTGCATTCTATCTCTCTAATTGCCCCACTCCAGATTCTATAGCACTTCTTTCACCTGTCTCGCACAGTCTGTGTTTAACCCCTTAAGGACCAAGCTTCTGGAATAAAAGGGAATCATGACATGTCACACATGTCATGTGTCCTTAAGGGGTTAAAGCAATGCATTGTGGTCAGACTCTCTATTCATCCATGATTACTATTTTTTAATGCAGATTTAGATTCAGTGTATCCCTACTGCTCATATTAACCCATGTCCTGCTCACTTCCCGGTTCTCATTCACTTCCTCTCATCCTCACATTAATTGGCTTAGTTAGTAATCCCCCATAGGTTGCTTTATTCCTCCTATGTCTCAATCCAGTCCCATCTGCTGTGCTGGGTCTCCCATGTGTCTGTTTCCTTTCCACTCAGCTCTATGTCTGCCCCCCATTTTCTCCTCTTTCCTGTCTATCTTCCTACCCCTTCCTCTCTGTGTCTTTCTTCCAGACATACCATCCTTCCCTCTCTCTCCCTCCTCTTTACATTCCCTACCTCGGACCTCCCCTCCCCCTTCTCTCCAATCCCACCCCCTCCTTTCTCTTCTTCCTCATTTCCAGCCCTGTCTTGCTAACATTAGCTGACATTTCCGGGTACAGGCTCTTAAAGGCACAGCGCCACTTTCTACACACATCATGCACCTTCCTATAATAATAATAATAATAATAAGTCCTAATAAATAATCAATCTGTATCTAGCTCGGTCTTAATTCCATCTGGCAGTGAGAGGGTTAAAAACCAAGTGAACAGGGCTAGAAGATAATAGTTGCCAGATAATGCAAGTTCTTTATTGTTTACTGTAGATACAATGAAGTAATCATCTCTATAACGAATCTTTCATATATTTTTTTTCTATCCACCTGTCTCTCATCATTTCCTGTAATTCCTTTTTGCCCTGTCTACTTCCTCTAATTTATTCTCCCTTTGTAGCAGTATATTTAACCCCCTCCTTCCATTTCCCTGCACTTCCTAATTCTCTTCCACCTTCCCCCAATACCCATCAACTCCTGACCTCCCATTCTGCCTCTTAAATAGTTTTTGTTCTGCTTGCCTTCGACCTCCTCCCTTTTTATTTTGCCTCCATTCATCCCTCAGTGCTGTCTTTTAATACCCCCCCCCCCTTAATAAATGCCCACAACTTTCTTTGTATTTCCTTGCACGTAGAATTATTCAATCTGCCTTATATTTTATGCATCCATATTGTCTCTTTATCCATCACCTCAAACTCTTCTCCTCTCTATGGTCTGAGCACCTTTTGTCCCCCCTCCCCTATAATTTCCCTGTCTTGCTTGCTTCCTGATGCACTGTGTCTTTAAGAGGCAGTGCTGAGTGCTGGGAATACACGTCAGTTTCAGGACTTGCACACTTTCAGATCAATGAGCCGGAGGGAGGAAGGGGGGAGACTCACTTCTGCCTTTTTAGTTTCTCTCTTCCAGGAAGGAAAACAGAAAAAAGGCAAAACAACATTCAACTGCAGAACACCAGAAAGGACAAGACAACTGGCACACAATCTGCTAGATATTAATTAGCCAAGCAACAGATTATTGAAGGGGCTCCTACTAATACTAATGTGGACCCCTATACTGGCACCCTGGAATACAATGTGCTAACTTCTGGTAGTCAGGGGGGGCTGCTGTGCCCTAGGCCACCCCACATAGCAGTACGTTCTTGTTTCTGGCAATGTCTTCTATACAGTGTTGCATTAAGGTAAGTCCCATGATGTTTATTTATGTCTTCTTCCTTCTCAGTCCAAGGTTTTTCAATGTCCTCTCCCGTTCACTGTGACACTGCACGGTTATTGCATTGTTTTGGCCCTTGTTTGCAGGTTGTTTTACCTTTTTAGCTGTACAAGGTGTGCAGTGTTTTTATATAATGCCTGCACTTTTTGATATAGTCTGTAACATTATTAACTGTGTGCTTCCCCATTCTCCCCTGAAAACAAAAAGTAGGTGTGATTTGAATGATCGTGTGAACATTTCTATACACATGTACACTCATACCAGAGATATGTGAGATTTTTGCTTCTATAACTTTAGATTTATTAAATACTGTGTGTTGAAGATTTTAAATAAGGCAATGCTCGTTTCTCCACCCCAAAAATATATTGTTGTGCATATACATAGGTATTCAGGTATACTTAATAAATATTATTGCCAATTTACCAGGGGTTTGCAAATTTTAGGCCAATATAACTAAGCGGGAAGAATAGCTGAGTTTTTCTGTGTTAGTCTGTGATTCCCAGTAATTAATTGTTTAGAAAATAACCATGTAGAAATTTGTTAC
Source organism: Pelobates fuscus (assembly GCF_036172605.1). NCBI lineage: Eukaryota > Metazoa > Chordata > Amphibia > Anura > Pelobatidae > Pelobates > Pelobates fuscus. The sequence goes on from NC_086319.1 coordinate 165,360,955, forward strand.
CAAACGATGCCAAATTATCACGTTAATAAGAAAAACATCACTACTGAAAATTACATCCAACATGACTTGTTGCAAATACTTTTTTGTTAGTGCATCTGTTGTACAGCACTGTATATATTATTATATACACATGTATTAAATTATTTTACTACAATAAAGTATTTGTCTATTGAAGGCAAGTTAAAGTAGCCCAGTAGAGGTGGCATAACCTACGGGACTGGAGCTGTCTAGACTAATGGACAACCTTGTTACTACAGATGTTTGTGCTCTACGTTTCCCATTATGTTAAGCAAGCTGTCGGTATGAAATATCAAGATGTCTTGAATTCCTTGAAGACATTATGATTTTCTATAGAGTTCGATATGATGTCCTATAGGGTTTGGATTGGTGTTGAATAAGGGTTAATGCTATGTTAGGGATGGCGTAGGGTTAAGGTTAGAGGTAAGGGTAGGTGTATGGTTAGTTACCTTAAGTGTAGGGTTTGGTGTTTGGTTGGTTTAGAGATGGCGTTAACAACTGAAAATTAATTTAGATCCTAAACATGTGAGGTGTTTTTAAAGGGACACTGTCACCATAACCACTGCAGCCTAGTGAGGTGATTCTGCCATCCTTAGCCTGTCCCTGTAGACTTTTTAACGTAAACACTGCCTTTTCAAAGAAAACACATTGTTTCCATTGTTGCCTAGTAACACCTCACTAGGTCAGGTTTAGTCACTCGGACTGCCACTAGAGGTGCTTCCTATTTCGGTTTAGTGCGCTGACCATTCCCCATATAGATGCATTGATCCAATGCACGTTATAAGGAGTTGATGATTGGCGTGGCACCGCATTTTGTCGCCAATGCACAATAACCTCCCAAATTCTTTCCTATGGGAATCCAATACTATGGGAAAGCATTGAATTGATTGATAATCTCAGCCTTGGAGGCAGGGCCAGCTGCGGCGGAACCAGTGCATTTATGGAGAAAAGGTAAGTTTTCATGCACTTGGTGTGGGGTGGGGTACTTGAACATTGAACAGGTAACTATAGTGTTAGTAATACATGTTTGTGTTCCATTATCTGGACTCTCTCCTAGACTTGCATCTTTTAAGAAGTGCCTTAAAACCCATCTCTTTAGGAAAGCGTATAGCCTCCAAGACTAACCTCTACCTCACATACCTGTCTCTTGCTCTCTCCTAAAGGGCAGCCCACCTTATTTGACTGCAAATTCCTCTCCTAATGTGTTTTACACTCCACCTCCTATAGAATGTAAGCTCGATTGAGCAGGGCCCTTTTCAACCTATTGTTCCCGTAAGTTTTTTGTAATTGTCCTACTTATAGTTAAATCCCCCTCTCAGAATATTGTAAAGCGCTACGGAATCTGTTGGCGCTATATAAATGGCAATAATAATAATAATAATTGGATACATTTTAACTTCATTAGTTGCACTTGATGTGTAAAATGCATTCTAAACAAAACTGTGACAAATTGTGCATTTATTACCGTTACTCCACTTTTATTTATACTTGATGTTGTGTTAGGTATACATATAGAATATTAAATACATTCCTGTCCCCTGATAAAAAACAATATATGATATGTTTGGGTGCACTTAAACTCTTATATTACAGTGGAACAAACACATTGCACAAATTCTAGTTATTTTTCTCTGCATCAGAAGTTGGACAATTGCCTCTGCCCTTAAATGGACACTTTAGGCCAGGCTTCCCCAAACTCCTGCCCTCCAGATGTTGCTTTAGGCACTATAACTATTTAATCTCATTGCATTGGTGGTAGTGCCTGAAGTCCCCTGGCACTGTCCCTCCATTCAGCAATAAACACTTACTTTGCCTGGGCGTCTAGGGGCACTCATACCAAGGGATACTGTGCATGGGCATGTGGGAGACAGTCCCACCGGGCTTACTTTTGGGGATCCTCCTATATGGGGAGTTCCCAGAGTATATTAATGGAGATATTAAGAGATCTGATTTTTGTAAACATACAGCCCTAGTTACTTGTGTTAAGCATTAATGACCCAATTTAAATTGTTAATTGTGCAAAATTACTAGTGCTGTTTTAGATAAGGCCTCTTGTATTTGTTTTAATTGAGTTCTTGATAGTCATAGGGTAACTCAATCTAAGCACGGTAACAACTATAGTCTGTGGGCCATGTGCCCTCAGTTTGTGTTGAGCAGTTTTTGAGTATTTTGACTGTCAGACTATAATTTCAACCCAAAGGTGGTTGGGCTGATGTGATTAGCTGAGCTGCATTGGTGGAACAGAGCTGTAGATGCCAATGAGAAGCTGCATTTTGTTTGTGTGAAATCATTCAGATGGTTTGACATCAATCCCGGGTGATGGCAGTAAGGCTTCTTGGACCATAACCACTATATTTAGTTATAGCGGTTATGGTACTTAAGTGGTCTGGGTGCCTATAGTATCCCTTTAAAAACAAAAAGTAATGCATATAAATTATATATACAAAGACATTGCTTAATGTTGTGTTCAAAACGCAGACAATAGTACAACCAAAATAAAAATAGTCGTGAGATAATACATCAGACACATGTCTAGGCTTCTATACCACACAGCTAACACATAAAACCCATTACAGCCAAAAATGAACCCAAGAGGCAGATTAGAAAGCGGACCATCAGTTAGACCATTAAGCCTTGGACCATGAGTTAGATAAAACTGTACTGGAAAACAAACATAAAAGAGAAAGTCCACACCAAATCCCCTAGTGACATTACAGATTTAAGTGTTTGGGCCTTCTGAGGCAGCTGGGAATAGTTTAGGCAAGTCTCATCTATGTGCTATGACCAGACCTGCCAAAGACTGCACAGACATTTAAGGAGTCTATGTACGCAGTCTTTAGCATTCAATTTTATGGAAGGTAGATTTCCTCTATATTGAAAACTCTTCATCAGAATTAATTGAGTGACAGGTCTACAAAACCAATGTTTATTAACAGAATGAGTGTGACAAAAGCTCTCTTCCACGGACGTTTGCCACAAACTCCTGGAGGAGTGTGGAAGCTGGCCTCCTGCCACCGACTGTGGTCTAGGTCTGAGACCCTGTTTGGGAGTTACCCTGCGCAGCCACCATTAGCAGCTTTCCCTCTGTGCCCCGGTTCGGCACTTTCCTTTCCCACAAATGGAACCAAACGCTAGCTCCCTAGTGGCCGTTCACATGTACGGTCCTCAACAGTACTGAGCCGCGACCGCTATGCAACTAATTTCGGCATGAGGACTTCGTGGTTCCCGGTCACCTCAGCGGAACTTGGCCGCGAATGTTATGGAACTGTTTTCGGCTAGGTGACTTTGTGGTTCCTGGAGAACTTGGCACCAAAACAACTTTAGCTTAATGAAGAAGTTTTGTTTTTACTCCGTTCTCTGTCATTTAGCAGTTAAATCACTTTTTTTTTATATAGCCTTAGTCCCACCTCCCTGCATGTGACTTGCACAACGTTCCTAAACACTTCCTGTAAAGAGAGATCTAATGTTAAAACTTTGTTTATTGCACATGCTGTTTAATGTAGAATGTCTTGTCTCCTGCCCTGTTAATAGCATTCTAGACCCTGCAGGAGCCTCCTGTGGTTGATCAAAGCCTGATTTACAGGGCAGGAGATAAAAACAAGCAAGTTAACATGTTATCGAAAATGAAACCAATTTTGTTTTCATTCAGCCTGTGTGAGTCAAAGCCAGGGGAGGTGTGGCTTTTGCTGCATTAACAAAAACAAAGGTGATTGTAACTCCTAAAAGGCAGTAACTGCTTCAATAAGCTAAAGTTGTTTTGATGCCTATAATATCCCTTTAAATAGACCATAGAAAGCTTTGATAAGTGGAAAATGACATCAGAAGGAATGTTTGTCCTGTATTTTTTTGTTTTTTTTTTGTGGGGGGATAGATGATAGAGATGCATAGTGATTCATTTTATTTTATTCCTGTTTTTTTTTTTTTTTTTCCTGTGTTCTATTTTACACTGTGGGGACCTAACTGATGAGGGGCATCAGAGCTATAGTGTTAGGAATACAGATATGTATTCCTAATGTAACAGTCTTCCTTTAAGTCTTCTAAATGATATATATATATATATTGCTAAAAAAAAAATAAAGGGAACAAAAAAATAACATATCCTAGATCTGAATGAATTAAATATTCTTCTGAAATACTTTGTTCTTTACATAGTTGAATGTGCTGACAACAAAATCACACACAAATAAAAAAATGGAAATCAAAATTTTCAACCCATGGAGGTCTGGATTTGTCACACTCAATCACACTCAAAATTAAAGTGGAAAAACACACTACAGGCTGATCCAACTTTGATGTAATATCCTTAAAAGAAGTCAAAATGAGGCTTAGTAGTGTGTGTGGCCTCCACGTGCCTGTATGACCTCCCTACAACGCCTGTGCATGCTCCTGATGAGGTGGCGGATGGTCTCATAAGGGATCTCCTCCCAGACCTGGACTAAAGCATCTGCCAACTCCTGGACAGTCTGTGGTGTGACGTTGGTGGATGGAGTGAGACATGATGTCCCAGATGTGCTCAATTGGATTCAGGTCTGGGGAACGGGTGGGTCCATAGCATCAATGCCTTCGTCTTGCAGGAACTACTGACACACTCCAGCCACATGAGGTCTAGCATTGTATTGCATTAGAAGGAACCCAGGGCCAACCGCACTAGCATATGGTCTCACAAGGGGTCTGAGGATCTCATCTCGGTACCTAATGGCAGTCAGGCTGCCCCACAAAGAAATGCCACACCACACCATTACTGACCTACTGCCAAACCGGTCATGCTGGAGGATGTTGCAGGCAGCAGAACGTTCTCCATGGCGTCTCCAGACTCTGTCATGTCTGTCACATGTGCTCAGTGTGAACCTGCTTTCATTTGTGAAGTCACTTTTCTATAATTATTGCTGCTATATATTAGATTTATTTGTGGGGTATTTGTATGTCATTTGATCCTGAGGAAGGTCCCTGCGTGGACCGAAACATTGATCTCTCTCATTTTATGGAATAAAGACTTTTTTTCATTCTAAGACCGTGAGTGCAGCCCTGGATTTCCTTTTCTCTCTATGTTTATCTACATCCCCATGGGGACTGGCACCCGGCAAGTACTACCAACTTTATGTACATATGTGAGCGTGAGTGCATGGATCCATATATTTTATATATATATATATATATATATATATATATATATACACACCATCCCCCATGTTTCATATATATATATATATATATATATATATACCTCCTTGGTGGTATGTTTTTTCCTAATTCTTGGGTCCTCTACCAGAGGCCTGGGAGTCTGGGGCTTTTGTGCAGTATCTTAGCTGTACCTAGAACTGCATTCTTCTGGATAGCAATGTCCCACTGGAATCTGTTGAAGCCATTCCCCCAATTTGGGAGTCACAGCCCTGAGTGCTCCTATTACAGCCAGGACTACTACTGCCCTCACTTTCCACATCCTTTCTAGCTCTTCTTTAAGTCCTTGGTATTTGTCCATCTTCTCATGTTCCTTCTTCCTGATGTTCTAGTCAGTGGGTATTGCTACATCCACCACATCTGCAGTTTTCCGTTTCTTGTCTACCACCACGATGTCAGAATGGTTGGCCAGTACTTGTCTGTCTGGATCTTGAAGTCCCGCAGGATCTTAGCCCTGTCATTATTAACTACCCTTTATGGTATCTCCCATCTGGAGATGCAGCTTATATTCTGTTCAGATATTTCGGTACACAATTCCAGCAACTTGGTTGTGCCTCTACAGTGAATGCTGCTTCAGCTAACATCTTGCATCTGTCTACTACAGTCAGGTCCATAAATATTGGGATATCGACACAATTCTAATCTTTTTGGCTCTATACACCAACACAATGGGTTTGAAATGAAACAAACAAGATGTGCCCTAACTGCAGACTTTCAGCTTTAATTTGAGGGTATTTACATCCAAATCAGGTGAACGGTGTAGGAATTACAACAGTTTGCATATGTGCCTCCCACTTTTTAAGGGACCAAACGTAATGGGACAGATTAACAGTCATAAATCAAACTTTCACTTTTTAATACATGGTTGCAAATCCTTTGCAGTCAATTACAGCCTGAAGTCTGGAACGCATAGACATCACCAGACGCTGGGTTTCATCCCTGGTGATGCTCTGCCAGGCCTCTACTGCAACTGTCATCAGTTCCTGCTTGTTCTTGGGGCATTTTCCCTTCCTTTTTGTCTTCATCAAGTGAAATGCATGCTCAATCGGATTCAGGTCAGGTGATTGACTTGGCCATTGCATAACATTCCACTTCTTTCCCTTAAACTCTTTGGTAGGGGGCGTGGCCTGACCACGCAACGGATACTGACTAAATTTGTCTGGGGTAGAATGAACCCGCGCTTGCCTCTATCCTTGCTACAAATGTCACCTAAAGCAGGAGGAATGGGCTTACCCAAACTTCTTACATACTACAGGGCGGCCCTACTGGAAGCAGCAGTCCGACTCCACACGCCTGCAAATACCCTCCAATGGGTGGATATGGAACAAGAAGCGTTACACCCACACTCTTTGCGGTCTGTCCTATGGACCCCAAAACCATATAGGCACCTAGAAACCACACCCTATCCCACGACTGCCCTCACTTTGCGAGTCTGGGACCTTCTCCACACAGATTCCGCTAAAAGCAAGCGCTTCGACTCTCGAGCTCCCCTCATGGCACTAGAAGCGATCTCTCAATGGATCTCATTTAAATCATGGACTGAAAGGGGTATCTATCACATCAAAGACTTATGCGGCAAAGATCACATTCTACCATTCCCCGACCTACAAAAGCAGTTCAACCTGCCAAATTCCTTTATATTCTCATACCTTCAACTGAAGAGCATTATCAACACTAAGGTTGCATTTTCATACCACAAAATTGCAAGACAAACCTCATCAATAGATGCTTGTTGACCCCGTCGAAACCTAAAACTCTATCTCTATGTTATAAAACACTGCTGGACAGCAGCCCACCACAACACTTTAAATACACCTCACAATGGGAAAAAGAAGGTATACCCAAGTTAACGACAGAACAATGGCTCAAATCGCTAGATGCCTTACGAGGCATTACAACTTGTTTCTCCCATATAGAAGCGCACAAGAAAATTGTATTTCGCTGGTATCTCACACCACACCGCCTACATCAAATCTACCCAACAGTAGCACCCGTGTGTTGGAGTTGCCAGAGCGCACCAGGACACATGACTCATATATGGTGGGAATGCAAAGTAATCAGCCCACTGTGGTCACATGTCAAAGCCCTGATTACCCTAGGCACAGGGGGCTGCCCCACACTTACTCCCAAAACTGGCTTATTACTATTGTTCTCAGATACGTGGACACGACAATCTAGACAAATAGCTACCATAATAATTCTAGCTGCTAGAAATCTCCTGGCACTTCACTGGAAAACCACATATTGCCCAACTAATAAAGATCTAACCAAAAAAGTATATCAATATTACAGATACGAATTACTCTCCTCTGAGACACATGTGAAAGCAGAAAAATTAGAGTCACAGTGAAAACCTTGGCTGACAGCCACAAACCTGGTTACCCCTAACTACACGTCGTGTCCGCAATGAACAGAAGTCCTTCCTTGTAACAACAATGAAGGTGACAGAGCACCTAACTAGTCATCACGCATACGCCAAAAAACGAAACTGAATTCCTCGCAATATCTTCAACCTCTTCAATATACAATTCTACAGGATAATGGATTTAAGAAGATAGGAGAAGAGCTCTGAGCTGTGGTCCTTCCTCCTTCCTCCTTCCCCTCTTTCCCCTTTTCCATCTCACTTCCTTCTCCCTCCCTCCCCCCTCCTCCACTCTTACTCGACATATAGCTATAACAAAAATCAACCGGCTAAGTTGTAACTTAAGAGTGACTGTATGACTCATTGGATTTGAATACCGTATGTCTTAATACCTACTGCCTTTCTGTATGAGCAACGCTGACTGTCACGCATACTCTAAACTAATTGTTACTCATTGCAATTACCCTTCTTCCTTTCTGTATCCCCATATCACCCTTTTGATTCCTGAAAATAAAAATCATATATTGCACAAAAAAAAACTCTTTGGTTGCTTTTGCAGTATGCTTTGGGTCATTGTCTATCTGCACTGTGAAGCTCTGTCCAATGAGTTCTGAAGCATTTGGCTGAATATGAGCAGATAATATTGACCATAAAACTTCAGAATTCATCCTGCTGCTTTTGTCAGCAGTTACATTATCAATAAATACAAGAGAATCAGTTCCATTGACAGCCATACATGCCCACGCCATGACACTACCACCACCATGCTTCACTGATGAGGTGGTATGCTTTGGATCATGAGCAGTTCCTTTCCTTCTCCATACTCTTCTCTTCCCATCACTCTGGTACAAGTTGATCTTGGTCTCATCTTCCCATAGGATGTTGTTTCAGAACTGTGAAGGCTTTTTTAGGTGTTGTTTGGCAAACTCTAATTTGGCCTTCCTGTTTTTGAGGCTCACCAATGGTTTACATCTTGTGGTGAACCCTCTGTATTCACTCTGGGGAAGTCTTCTCTTGATTGTTGACTTTGACACACATACACCTACCTCCTGGAGAGTGTTCTTGATCTGGCCAACTGTTGTGAAGGGTGTTTTCTTCACCAGGTAAAGAATTCTTCGGTCATCCACCACAGTTGTTTTCCGTGGTCTTCCGGGTCTCTTGGTGTTGCTGAGCTCACTGGTGCGTTCTTTCTTTTTAAGGATGTTCCACACAGTTGATTTGGCCACACCTAATGTTTTTGCTATCTCTCTGATAGGTTTGTTTTGTTTTTTCAGCCTAATGATGGCTTGCTTCAGCTGACAGCTCTTTGGATCTCATATTGAGAGTTGACAGCAACATATTCCAAATGCAAATAGCACACTTGAAATGAACTCTGGACCTTTTATCTGATCCTTGTAAATGGGATAATGAGAGATTAACACACACCTGGCCATGGAACAGCTGAGCAGCCAATTGTCCCATTACTTTTGGTCCTTTGAAAAGTGGGAGGCACATATACAAACTTGTAATTCCTACACTGTTCACCTGATTTGGATGTAAATACCCTCAAATTAAAGCTGAAAGTCTGCAGTTAAAGCACATCTTGTTCATTTCATTTCATTTCAAATCCATTGTGGTGGTGTATAGAGCCAAAAAGATTAGAATTGTGTCGATGTCCCAATATTTATGGACCTGACTGTATGTGCTGGATTGTCTCGGAGGCCTCTTTGCACAGTCTGCACCTTGGGTCTGGCCTGGTGTGGTAGACTCCTGCTTCAATTGATATATAATTTTGTTGTGTTCAGTTGAATGTATGGACCTTTTGAAAATGTTATTAAGTAAAACAACTTCTGTAGCCTTCCTTGCATTTAGGAAAGGAGGAAAAAAGTTAGTTATAGAAGATATAGTGTTCAACTGATAAAACATTTTTGAAAGTCCTACTCACAAGCTTACAGAATAAAGGTAATATTTTGTTGACCAAGCTGTATCACTAGATAATGTCTCAGTTTTGCAATTTTCCTGTGATGGAAATAAGACTTGGGGTATGAATAATATGCTCACTTTACCAGTTTCAATAAATACACTGTGATTCCAGCTCTCCCATCCAATGTGCATTTCACAAGCCATTATCTAATTACCAATGTTTTAGTAGCCTTTTCATTGCCATCGTCTTCCTCTTGTTTGTCTCAAAAGTGATGTTCCATTATTAGTTGATATGATTCTGATCAATGTCTGGTTCTTCCAAAAAGAGAATCTAGTGTTCAGCGTATTGTTCCTGTAATGTGACTGCCCTGTCCTAAAGATTCATTTTCTTTTGTCACTTCTTTTAGTATCCTTGGCTTCTGTGTTTGCTGGACATTAGTTGGAGCCCTCACTGAATTTTCCCTTGTGTATTGCGTAGCCTAATTCCATTCTCTGGACATCCCTAGTCCTCTTTTCTCCCCCTCTTTCTGTCTTCTCTCCTGTTTAAACACTGGCTGTTACAGCCTTAGACTGTGCGAAAGGGTATAGTGTGTGTTTTATGTACCAAAAAGTGTGTGAAATGAACAAAGTCTTCCTATTGCTGTCACTGTTAGCAGTTGCTCAGTATGATTGATCATTAAAGCATAAAGTAATGTTTATATGTTATTTTTAAAGTAGTCATTATAGTATTGATTTTCTTTACTTTTTTTTTTTGCCTGTTCTGCATAAACCATTAGTTGTTTTCTTTTGACCATGCGTTATTAATGACATATAGCAGCCATTGCCCAAAAAAAAATCAGCAGTTGCAGGCACAAACATTGAATTTCTGAAACCCGGTCAAGCAAATTTTGGCACTTATGGAGTAAGAGAGTAGGATAATTAAGTATTAAATAAAACGTGCCAGTCTATAATCAGAAAAATGGTCTTACATAAGATCAAGCACCATATGAAAAATGTACTTGCATGTTGAAATGTCGCAATACAGCCTGATGGATGCGGATCTATGACGCAGGTAATATCCACGTTTCCTTTACAGTATTCTACATGTTCAATGCTTTGAGTGAAAGGCTGATTTTATATCAAATGGAAATATTTGACTGATTCCTGTACTAATCTTATGACATAGTAGCCGTATGTTAGTAATATGTTGAGACTCAGACATACTTTATGTTTAAGGTGACCCTGAGAGCATATTGAAAGTTCCACAGGAATATATTGATGAAAACAAAACCTCATGTAAATTTTTAAAGGGAAGGCACAGTTGGTGGTATTAAAAAAAAAAAAAAAAAATCCCTTTCTTCAGTTACAGAGTACGTTAACTGATGGGAATTTCCATGCAATATTGTCCTTGATTGGCAGTATCTCAATTTAATAAACTGGTACTCTGTTTGATATGCGAGTCCCAACGACAAACTGTAGATCACAATTTATTTAATGGAACTTACAGTAACTTAACAGCTACTGCATCTTGATTAATAAACATAAACACAACAACACAAAAAGCAGATGTACAGGTCAGTGTTCGTTTTGTCGACTAACAATTTTAGTCAAATTTTAATTGACTAACATTTTTGAGCTTTAGTCGACTAAAACTATAACAATCCAGATGATAAATACGACTAAAACTAAAATGGCATTTTAGATGCAAGATTATGACTAAAACTAAATTCAAATTTGCTGCCAAAATTAACACTGCTCAGGCGGGCTCGGGAAGGGGCAAAAGAGACCGATAAAGGCTTTAGCTAAACCCACTAGATTTTAGTTGTCTACTGGAGATTTAGTTGACTAAAAATGTTCTGGAGATTTAGTCGACTAAAATACGACTAGGACTAAAATTGCTTGTTTTAGGCAAAAGACAATGACTAAAACTAAATTGAAATTTGCCACCAAAATTAAAACTGGTACAGGTAAGAAAGACAAATGTTTGCTCGATATATTAACAAACCTCTGCTGTTTCTGTCTGTTTCTTTTACTAAACTATGATGTATTATCAAAATATCGAAAATGACCTACCTTTTAGTAGTACTGTGCCAAAGCAAGATCTTGAAGTCCCTTGGCGTTCCAGTCCTATGTTTTTTTTTTCTCAAATTGAGGTGTGTATGTTGCTGTATTCTGTTTGTGTTTTTTTATGGGTGCTGCAGTTTCTTTGTAGAGTTGTATTTGTCCATATGTGGACTGTTATATTCATGAGTAGTTGTAGTATTGTGTACGATACCTATGAATGTTGGCTGTGTAGGAGGACTGCTTGTGGAATTATGTGTGTGTGTATATGATATGTCAAATAGTGTGTTTGGTGGTTTGTGTATGTGTGGTACTACTTAGGGCAGGGCTTGACAAATCCCGGGCGCAAGATCGCCATGGCAACCAGAAATTCTTCCCTGGCGCCTGGGAATTGTCAGCCTTTTACCTAAAGTATCCGCCCGCGGGAGCATGTAGCCGGCCGCACTGGGCTGTATGGAGGCGGCCGGCTCAGGGATCGTGGAGGCGAGAATGTAAGAATGTAGGCGGCAGACAGAGGCAGTGTGCGAGGAAGTAGTGATCTTCCTGCAGCTCCTCTCTGCTCCCTCACGCTGTGTAATGATACGGAATATGTCATCATTACGGTTTCGGCATCACTGCAGACAGTGCGAGGGAGCAGAGAGGAGCTGCAGGAAGATCACTGCTCCCTCGCACACAGGTATAGCAGCCCCACTGGACCCCAGAGAAAGTCCACTCAGCTCTCCCAAAGGTAGTTAGGCTGGGTGAATTAGAATTAAAAATATAAATTTGTGAGGGTAGAGATCACAGGAGATCCTTCCAAAATAATGGAACTACATTTTCTGTCTTTATTAAAAGAAACTGGTAGAAAGCTAAAGAAATGGAGGAACATATCATGGTGGGGGAGAATAAACACGGTGAAATCCTATATACTTCCCAGGTGGATCAACTTGTTTCGCATGGTGCCCATAGCATGTCCAGATAGCTGGGTATGATTAGCACAGACCATTATCAATAAGTTTATCTGGCAGGGGAAGTGACCACGAATTAGTGCTAAAGATTTGGAACTTAAGGTCAAAATGGGAGGATTAGGTTTACCCCTTTTAAATGCTTACCATCAAGCTTGTAATTTATCACATGCTCTTATTACTCAATCAGAAGATGCCAAGCAACAAATATGGTATAAAATCGAACAAGTATTGACCCATTAAGCTGAAGTGGTCTGGGTGCCTATAGTGATCCAGCACCAGGCTCCCTCAGCGCTGGTGACCTCTCCTCCCCCTGCCGACCACAAACACATTCAAACCGCCCATAGGAAAGCATTACTCAATGCTTTCCTGTGTACATCCAGCGTCATCTCAGTGTAATTTTCACACTGAGAATCACGGAAATGGCGTCTAGTGGCTGTCAGGGAGACAGCCACTAAAGGCTGGATTAACCATCAATGTAAACATGTTTACAGCTGCATGGTTAAAACTAGGGAAACCTGGCACCCAGACCACTTAATAGACGTCTGGGTGCCTATAGTAGTCCTTTAACAAAGTTGGTAGCTGGATGTATAGAACTGGGTATAAGTGATCCTAAAATATATATTAAACCTATTCTCAAGAAACGGGCTTTGGATTTAAATACTCCAATTAGTTGTGAAGACTGGAGGAAGTCTTGGGGGGAGACCTATAAAAACATTTACTGTCTTAATTTACTAGAGTGTCAATATAAACTTTTAAATCAATGGCATCTGGCTCCATCCAGATTGTCTAAAATCTATCCAGATAGATATCATAGTTGTTGGAGTTGTGGGGTTTGAAAAGGGGAATATCTCCACATGTGGTGGCAGTGTCCCCCTATAGGACTGTTTGGGAATATGATCAGGAGCAAGATTAAAGTGCTTACCAAAAAAAACTGTAATTGTAACCCTGGTCTGTTTTTACTACAGTTGAATGTCAATTTTTTGGGGGGGATGTGACGCCCCTTTAGTTACACATTTATTGCTAGCGGCTAAAATAACGATAGCTAAAAATTGGAAATCATTTAATACTCCAATCTGGTCTATAGTAGAGGAACAGCTCAAATATCAATTAAAAATGGAAAGAGGTATAATCAGGGTTTAATATGACAAATTGAATTAATGGATTAATCAAATAGAACTACTGTAAGATAATCACAACGTTTTACTCAGTTTTTAAGACAGGATTGGGTGTACGTTAATGATTTATACAATTCTAAGATGGAGGACCAGATTCTCCCTCCCTCCCAGACCCCTTAAGGGAAACCCTTCCGTTTTTTATGTAAATGGTAACTTAAAAAGTATGCTTGGCCATTTTAAGTGTTTTATGTTTGTACTTATTTTTCTATAAAAAATTGTATATTGTGTTCCTGTGTGCGTATGAATTTTTAGAGAAGTGTTAGAGAAAGTGTGTATGTCTGTGTGTGTGTGTGTGTCTCTGTCAATGATTGTGTCAGTGTGTGTGTATATCTGTCAGAGAGTGTCTGTTTAGGTACCTGGGGGTTTAGGTACCCCCTCCGATCACATGATTGGTGTTTTTACTCACCTTTTTTCCCACGCTGTGCTGGTTTTGCTGTAGCTTGTCCTGCCTCCATAGTTGAGATCTTAATGATCTCAGCTGAGCCAATGCTTTCCCATAGGAAAGCATTGGGAGGATATTACGCATGTTCTCTACAGGTAACATTCAGCGCCTCCATGCAGAGCACTGACACAGGAGACTCCAGTGGCCGTCTAACTGAATGTCGCTAGAGGTCTTAGTAGGCAGCAATGTAAACATTTACATTGAAAAGGCTACAGGGACAGGCTATAGGCACCAGAACAACTGGTTCTGGTTACTATAGTGTCCTTAAAAGAAAAAGAAAAAAACTGTCCCCTAACTGTTTTAGCTGGCTCCCAGATTCCAAACAAATTTGTCAAGCCCTGGCTTGGTGTGTTGCATGTGAGATGCTGCTGCTTCAGTTGCGTGTAGATTGCCAGTGGTGTTGTGTATGTGTGAGGACAGTTTGTATTATTTGTATGACAGGGAGGCTTCTCCTGGAACTCTGTGTATGTCTAAGAATGTAGGTGGCTTTCCTGGTGTCCATCGGGGACTTGGCTGGCCAAGTACAGGTCAAGGGCAGGAACTGCTCTGGGTTGCTATACTCCAGTGTGGATTCCTGTCCACAAGTGCTGGGAGGAAGTGATCTGAGATCACTTCCTCTACGTGCTGCAATGCATAAATTAAGTGTTGTTGCTCATCATCTGCAATCACTGCTTGATTTGCACTAGCAAGTCCTATTGGGACTCCTGATAAGCCAATGCCTGTTTGTCTCTGGCATTCCTGAGTGCCATGCAAAGGCTTTGAGTGCCATGAGTGGCACGTGTGCCAATGGTTGCCAACCCCTGATTTTGAATATTTTCTTTGCATTTTACAACGGCTTTTGATTGCCAACTGCAAATATTTGATAGTGGAGACATCCCTCTGGAGAAATTGAGAGCCAAGTGACCTTGATGTTAATTTATGGGTTCCTTCAAACCTGCGAGATATGGTAGCATTGAGTATGTAGCATGAGGTGTTGGTTGTTGGTATGTTTATAATTATGATGTAGTCAGAGCTGTTGGTATGATCATTCTGATGATGTATTAGGAGCTGTTTTGCTGGTTATTTGCTTTTAGAAACTATTGTAGTCAGAGGAGCTGTTTTGGTCGCTAAATAGTATTACAGGTGCTATAATGCACTTAGTCATGCAGAATGACTGCATTTCAAAATTGTTATTTTGTAATCCATTGAGCAAAAATGTTTGGAATCATAAAAGTTTATCGCAGGATATATTTCTTATTAGATAAGTACAAGTGCGTAGAGGTTACAATATTAACCTACGTTTCCTCTTTGAGAACCCAGTCAAGCCATCCATCTTTCTGACCCAAGTGAGCAACTTGGGAACAACTTGAGTTTATCAGTTTATCATCAATCTCAACAGCAATGAAACTCTCAGTAATGTACGGTATGTATGAATGCGTCATAGAGATCTTTAGTAATACAATACATAGTAAAGTTTGGGGTGTATGTATCTCAGAGCACCAGCGCTACAAAATTCACATACTGTTAAATTAGGACCTGAAAGGATAATTGACATAGGAATTACACATTATAGGCCAAAATAGTCAAGCTGAAAAAAGCACTTATTGGAACAATTTTTTTTTTTTTTTTAAACCCAGCTATTTTGGCTTTCAATTTCCTGTGTTGATTCTTCTTTCCTGGTTTAGTGAATATCCCCCATGGCATGTTTTTAAATGGTGATTTATTATTATTATTATTATGATATTTATATAGCGCCATCAAATTCCGCAGCGCTTTACAATGGGTGGACGAACAGACATGTAGTTGTAACCAGACAAGTTGGACACACAGGAACAGAGGGGTTGAGGGCCCTGCTCAATGAGTTTACATGCTAGAGGGAGTGGAGTAAAATGACACAAAGGGTAAGTATAGTATTAGACTAGTGACAGTTGCAGAAGAGGAAGATATATATCTACAAAAATACTGGCACTCCAAGGTTTTCATTCAGGTAGGTTCTTCTTTTTAACGAATTCCAGCAAGTCAACGTTTCAGTCCCTCTTGGGACTTTCATCAGGGCATCACAAGTAAAGTATTGCACTAATACAAGCTTCATATAGGACAAACAAAGGTCTTAACTCACCCCTGTTTGAAGAAGGGAGAGGGAGACATTACCCACCTACATCGAGCATAGACCCTATGCACCCTTCATACACACTGCCCCCTTCACGCACACTGCCCTGCCCCCCCTTCACGCACACTGCCCTGCCCCCCCTTCACACACACTGCCCTGCCCCCCCTTCACACACACTGCCCCCCCCACACACACAGACTGCCCCCCCCCACACACACACAGACTGCCCCCCCTCACACACACATAGACTGTCCCCCCCCCCCCCCCCCACACACACACACAGCACGTTTATAAAATAAAACAGACTTATTTATATTTTTTATTTAATTTTTGCATATAAGCATTCATTCTCGTCACAGTATGGCATTGGAAAATAAACATTAGAAACTTAACATTACTTTTCTGTTGTGGGTGCTTTGCCCTCTTTAGAACGTGGGTGAGTATGTGCCTGGTTCCCTCAATCTCCCCAAACTTAGGAACTCAGATCTCGCTGTGTGATATTGTTCTTGCCTTCCCCCAATTCTTCAGGGATCCCCCTCAGGCGGATATTGCGCCTGTGTCTGGACTCCAGGGAGCCACTGTGTGGTGCAATCTCTGGACCTGCAGCGTGCGTCCGGTGGAGTGCAGCTGTGCTTCCCGGGCTGTGTCTTTTTCTCCTCTACTTCTTTTAGCCGCTTCTGCATAAACCCCATGTCCTGCCGTATTTCCCAGAGGTCATCCTTCCATATTTCCTTCCACATAAGCACGTCTAGTCAGTCTGTCAGCCATGCCCCCAAATAAAACAGAGATGATACTCTATTAACCCCTAAAGTATTTCAGCTGAAGTGCATTAAGGTTTTGGAGCATTCTTTTAAGACCTATTTTGGAATTTCACTGCACATACTGAGTTATCTGCACTTTTGTGCTAGGAGCTAGTTGCACCACCAGCACATGTGAGTTCCGGGCTGCCTAGTGTAAATTATGTGCATAGAATATGTCAGTCGTCCGCACACTGGCAACAGACTATTGAGTTTCTTCTTGCAAGTGCAGACGTGTTTTTCTCCCCTCTCCTCCTTCCCCAATAAAATTGCTCTTTTAAAATTAAAAAGGTGACAAGAGGGAGGATGTGCTCTTGGTAGTGTGGCCTAATGTACTGCTTTATCCTCTGCCTTTTCTGAGAAAGCTGATAGCAGCGGGCATGTTGTAACTGGAGCGGAGAGGGTCACATGCACAACACTTTGTATGCACAGAAGGGCAAGTGAGGGAGAGCTGCCAGCATCAGCGTAGAACTGAGAAAGATGCCAGTGTTGAGGGAGGAGCATCAGGCACTGACACTAATTGAGTTTTCACATTGAAAAAGGTATGTGAGAAAGGGGGTAAGTTGGGGGACACTTGTCAAAGTATGATCGCTAAATAAATGAAACATTTTTTGACCGAGCCAACTTAAATCTGAATGCTGAGGCAAAAAGTTGTGGCTAAGTTGAAAATATTTTTCAAAATTAACTATTTTAGATTTTTCCACTCTAATTTAGTCTTCACTCTAATTAGAGCCGATGGTCAATATGAGCTCCTGATAAGCTGTGTATTAGTTTGGATCGATTTAAAGTCTTATTGGGAGCTGATAATTATCAGTTTGAATTTCAAAACTGGTAACTATAATTTACATTTGAATATATTGGATAAGGTGATTACATTCCACATAACACCTAATAAATGTCTAAAGTTGTTGCTAAAAAAATGTTTTCAACTATTGTTGGTAGCACTAACTATTCACTATAATTTACAACATAGCGACTAGGCAGCTGTTGCTGATCAATCACTAAGAAAATAAATGGGGGAACAAGGCAAACGATACCCCCAGTGCCCTTACCTATGGGCATCGCTTGGGGGTTTAAACTTTAAATAGGGAGTGAACAGGTCACTGTCCACCTCCACCCCCCACTCATGGCCAGCATGTGGTGGATAATAATTAAATAAACAATGGGTCTAGTGTCTAACCAACCTCCATCCTTGTTTAGTGTGTGGGGGCTGTTAAAAAAAATAGTGGCCAGTCCCCCACATCCCAAGTGGCTAGCGGTCCCCCCCAATTAAAAAAAAAGAAGAAAAAAAATCTGTTTCCTCTCCTCACCCTAATAGTAGTGAGGGAGGTGCCCAATAACTCCTGGGGGAAAAAACCAAGAAGGAAAAAAATATCACACATCTTTTTTTTTTTTTTCTTACAACTTCTTTTCCTCAGCCCCACAAAAGGCCAAATTTAAATCCAGGCATACTGACTGTACTCCCCCCTTCTATATTTTTCAATTGCTCACACCCACCAATCATGGACAGGGCCTGCAAAGACCCTAGGTCTCCTTGTTTATTTATTAGCACCCACATTAAGGTGCCCCCTGTATTGTATAAGTGGCTGGAGAGCACTTTCCAAGTGGAGTCCAGAGTGCACATGTGCGCGCAGCGAGCACTGTGAAATGACAGATTCCTGACCAGGACATGCTGTGTATTTTTGTACGCGTCTTTGCTGTTTACCTCAGCAGTGTAAACTCTTCAGTAATATTAACTAAAGGATTGAGCAACTAATTTTCAAAGAAGTGACACTTCTTTTTTTTATTGCATTATGTAAATAAATTTTAAATAATGCAAAAGAAAATGTAACTACACAAAATACCAGAAGAAAAAGCACTTGGCTGCTGAACTTTTTTCAGGTGAATGGTACTCTTCCAAATGTACCACCGGCACTTTTAATATGCATGCGCAACATAATACGCGTGTGAGTCTAAGCCTAGTCAAAGTATACATACTCCTTCCAGGCCAACCCCCGGAGCGAATAGGGAGGGGGGAGCATGACTGCTGCCATGAGGAGTTGGCATAGCAACCAAAAGGATACAGTTGGTTTTACAGTTGAAAGCATGGAATTCTGGGAAAAATTACCAGACTACTGGTGAACAATGCTGAGGGAGCCTGGCAGTGTCTTTCCTCTGGTAGTGTCTGTAAAAATGACTTTATTAAATTCTGTTTCCCTCCCTGAGGAAACCTGGCAGTGCTGTTTCCCTTTTAAAAAAAAAAAAGACAGAAATTACTTTTACCTTCTACTGGGGGTAAAGGATGGCCCACACCCCTGCTGGGTCTAGAGAGGCCCTGCTTACCCTATTGCAGGCCTTCCAGAGGACCCATGGGGCTGAATCCTTCAACTCGCTGCTCCACAGTGCCCAGGGCGAGCAGGCTGCTTAGGAGGGGCCGGTGAAGGAAGTGCAGACTAGGAGTGGACATCGGGCCCACCATTCCAGACTGCATTCCAGACTGTCCCCTAGTCCAGTGCGGAGGTCCAGGGTCCACAAAAGGGTCCGGGGCTGAGTGAGGCTGGCTCCAGGCGGCAGGATGCGGGCAGCGCGAGGCAGAGGAATGGCAGCAGGTGCTGCAGAAGTCAAGATGGCCGGGCTGGGCCTGGGCAGCAAGATGGCGGTCCCCAAGATGGCGCCAGAGGCGAGGTCACACAGTCCTCACCCTTCTCTTCCGGTGGCTGTGGAAGTGACGTCGGCGTGAACGCCGGAACTCGGACGCCGGAACTCGGGGGGGCGCGTACGTGACGTCTGCAAATCTCGCAACGCAGACGTCACAGACCCCCCCCCCAACGAATCCGGAATTCCCAGAGCTCCTTGGACTGGGGAATCGGAGGAGAAGCACAGCTGGCTCCCGGTGGTGACGTGCTGGTGGAGGATCTCACCAGCTTCTGGACCGGAGGCCAAGGAGCACCAGGGGGGGACGCAGGATTCCCCTCCACATGCCTGGCATGGACGGACTGGAACTCCCAGGGGTGTGAGCCTCCGCTCCACTGGCAGAACAGCAGGTAGGCGGACTGCAGAACCCTC
This sequence comes from Pelobates fuscus, assembly GCF_036172605.1. Taxonomy (NCBI): domain Eukaryota; kingdom Metazoa; phylum Chordata; class Amphibia; order Anura; family Pelobatidae; genus Pelobates; species Pelobates fuscus. The sequence continues at coordinate 165,380,950 of NC_086319.1, forward strand.
ACAGCAAGAAGGACCAGAATAGGCCTGGGATAGAGAGACCCCTTCTCCTGAACCGTGAGTTGGAGTGTGCTTGCGCTTGGCAGGAGTTAGGGGGGGACTAAGGGCTAGTGGGGGAGGGTCAAGGAGAATTGGTGTAATTTCTGCGCTTAGCGCTTGGCCGGTCGGCGCCTGCAGGGACCGTTGGGGCAGCAGACATGTGCAGGGTTCAGCGCTTCCCTCTGGGGCTCCCCCTTCAGGTACAAGTGAGGTGAGTACTTCAGGGGGAACTGTCTGTGACATTGCACCCCTGGGGTTACATGTGTCTTTGGAGGTGAGAGAAAAGATACTTAAGGGTGTGTATGTGGACTTACTATCCTTGGTACCATTTGACAAGGAGTAGGCGGATAGACTGCGTCGGTGTGACGCAGCTGAGGGCGAAAAGGTAAGCAGATCCCCCATACCTCAGGGAATTGGTTGCATCCTATCAGCTAGGTTTCCGGAAAAGGCCCCATCATGTTTTTTTGCATCTGGAATTGATTTGGGGGGCTTATAAGGTGTACAGGGGGCAATGCTGGTTTAAATACGACCAGCAGTTAAAAAATAAAATAAAAAATACAGCGGTTAGGCCAAACTTGGATTTCGAAAGACGGAAACCTATGGTTGCTTCTGATTAATCCCTGTCGGCCGCTGGCACTTCCGGAGGAGCATCGGCGGGTCACAAGAAGGGCATCTGTTGGGGCTCACCCAGCCGTCCGTTGTTTTAAGAGGTGAAAACCCCACCCGATGTCGGAGTCCCAAGGATTACGTTCCTTAGGGAGAGGACGCCATTGAGGGCAGAAAGACAGGTGAAGTGGCTCTCACTCTGTCTCAGGCGTTGCTCCTAGCCTGTCCTCGGTTCGGGGTAAGGAGGGGGTCCTGGCAGCCGAGCTAGGGGAGGAGGTGGAGCTGTAGGAAATCTGTCTTATCCGTCGGGGTCCTCGGTTCATGATGGGATTTCAAAGGAGGACTGTCGGGTGCGATACACTTCTTTTGATTGGGCTTTGGATTTGGTTTGTGGAGTAGTACCCGGGGGCCCTGTTGGCGACGTCTGATATCCAGTCGGCTTTTCGGGTGCTGCCAGGTCACCCAGATTGTTTTCATCTGTTGGGGTGTCAGTTTCAGGTTGATTTTTCTTCGACATGTGCCTTCTCATGGGTTGTTCAATTCCTTGTTTTTATATTTTAAGTTTCTCAGTTCCTTGTTGGAATGGATTGTGGCGTGGGTGTCGGGTTGTTCTTCTCTCCTTCACTATCTCAACGACTTCTTGTTTGTCGGTTTTCTAATTCATCACAGTGTAGTGGTTTGTCCATCTCTTTCTGCACTAGTCGGGTTCTCAGGTTTGTACGGACTTGTTTCACTTTCATAGGGTTGTGACGGATTTTGGGGTTCCAACTAGTACGATTTTTCTTCCTGGGGATTTAGATACAGACTAAGCTTCAGGTTGTCATATCTCGTGTCATATCTAGGGGGCTCCCAATTGGGCTATTTGAATAATGCAATCCCAACAGGGCCATTTGATTTTTGGCTGTAAGTCATGCCCATGGGGCGTGCTTTCAATCACTTACTTTCCTTGACTGTGGTTGGTATTCATCTACCTTTTAACTTTACTTTGCCTTTTGTGAGTTTGGAGTTTTGTTCCTCGTGGGTTACAATGGTCAGACATTTTGGCGCAGTAAAAACAGTGTCTAACTTGGCCTTTGAGCTGTTTACAGAGGCTGCAACTCAGTTGGTTTTGGTGCTTTTTTCTGAGGGCTATGATGTTGGCGTGGTCAGATTCCTTTTTGGTGCTATTCCCGATTGTAGCGTCGGCCAAGCTCTGGGTCTCAGCTTTGGCGAAGAAGCAGGTTCTTTTCCATGCAAAAAACCTTAGTGTGGTTCATGTCGTTAACCAGTTATCTTTGGGTTCTCTTCTGGGATGGGCTTTATTGCGACGGTTGGTTCTGCATTGCTTGGATTTTAAAATTTGTTTGGGTGCAGGTGCCAGGTGTGTCTAATGTATTTCCGACTCTCTTTCTCGCTTCCAGGAGGATGAATTTCAGGAGATGACTCCAGAGGCAGAAGCTTGTGGAGGGCCCTGAATTCTTCTTGAACCTCCGTTTTGGAACTTGACTGACTTGATTGAGAGATCCCTGTCTCCTAAGTCTTGGGCAGCATACTTGACGGTGTGGGATCAATTTGGTTGGTCTTCTTCAGAAAGTAGGTTGTTATCCACTTAGCCTTTCTTTCTGACTTGCGGCATCGAGGGACATCCGTGTCAGTGGAACAGGGTATGTCAGCTCTTTCAATCTTAATGCACTTCATGTAAGGGGAAGATGTGACTAAAGCATTTGTGGTTCAGCTGGTATTGCACTGTTGGAGACGTAAACTGGTGACGGTCGTTGGGCATCCTGTATTTGTGCACTTTCATGTAGACATAGGTGGGATCCTGCCTGCTATTTATGTTTTCCCATTGGAGGCAATTCTGTTTCGGGTAGCCTTTTCTGTGTGTTTTATGCAACTCTATGCGTCGGCAGATTGGGGGAGTTCTACAGCTCAGTCACCCCTTTTTAGGAAGGAGGTTCTTTAGTTTCAAAAAGAAGTGAAATTTCTAATTTGGATTAGGATTGGAGCGTCCATAATTGGAGATACGTTCCAGTGCATGCATATGGGTTATTATCAATTCACTAGAATGTTTATGTTGGTGTTGCGCTCGTTAGGAGTGGATTATACTGTATTGCGCTTGTTAGGAGTGGACTCCCAAACAAAAATAAAAAAAATGATAGTGGTTATTCAACTCATTCATTCCACATCGGTCTGACTCTGCAGGCAAGCAGGTTAGGTCTGTCAGACTCTTCCATTTGACTGCTGGGTCGGTGGGAATGAGCAGGTTTTCGATTGTATGTGCGGCCTTTAATAGGTGCCTGGGTATGGTTAATGTTCGGTTGATTTCTTTATTGCTAGATATTCTCTATATGTTTGGATCCTTGGACATTCTTTTATTTATTGGGCAGCTTGTCAGGTAGACCAGAGGTCGGATGACCAGGATCTTGGGATTACTCATCACCAGGTCAATGTTAGGTGGTGTGGGATCAGGGGGTTGTGCTGGCAGCAATTTTATCTGGAGAGATTGCTTCAGCGATATGTGACGGAACCAGTTATACTGCTGATTCTGCTGATCCACGCTGGTGGTTATTACCTGGGTCAAGAGCGCGCAACGCAAAAAGGGATATAATAAGGTGGATGTCGCTTCAACATGACAATATCACGATTCGTACAATGCTTGGGTGGATTGGTGATTCCTCATGTTGAACTAGAAGGAGATAACCATAATGCTATGCATACTAATTTGGTACATCTTACTCATGTTGGTTTGGATACATTTAAAATGTGGTTACAAGCAATAATGACACAGGCGCTGGATTTGGGGGACGCATCCCCCTCCCTCTAGTAGGGGTGGGGTCTGCGGTGGCGGGTTTCCTGCGCCAGCAAGTTGGGTAAATGAATAATGCCCGGACGGGCTTGGGGAGTCGCAGCCTGAATTTGGTTGATGACGAAGGACAGGCTGAAGAGGCTTTGGAAGAAGTTTAAAGTGTACATGTCTGCTGGGTAAAACCATCAGCTGAAAGTATTTGGTTATGCTGGTTTAAATAAAGCTGTGGCCGTTGCCATTACCCACTTAACATGGTGTTGCGTTACTTATTGGGAATGGAAGGGTAACGGGATTTGGTGATCGAAGGAGTCAGCAGTCAAGTGCTTTCCTATTGAAAGCACTTGGACCAGAGCAGCAGTCACAAGTATATTGCTTTTGGCTCCTGTCATTGTTGGTATACAAACACACATTTAATGTTCGAAATGGGAACCCAATAGTTTTTGTTTTTTCTCTTTTCTTTCACGTTAGCCTCCTTTATCTGATGTAAAGCGCTGCGGAATTTGACGGCGCTCTATAAATAATATAATATAATATAATATATGTTTATAAAAGTTCTGTCCTACAAATTAATTTTACTCCAGTTGTGGAACTTCATATCATAGCAGTGAAGAAAATAACTAAAAGACTGATAAAAATTCAGGAACATTTTCAAGAAAATGTTCAAAACATAAATAGAGACAAAAGGAAACCACTGGAGCTGAAATATTAAAGCACACATTCTAGGGAATTTAGAATTTCTGAAAGTTTAGTTTGAAAAGCAAAACACCCTCCTTGGGGACCAATGATATATCATGGGTTTCCTGTCAATTTAAAAAAAAAAATTATTTGTTTATTTCAATATTATTATTTAAAACCGTACTGTCACCAACTCAATTCCACAGAGCATTTAACAGGACACTGTAGGCACCATAATCATTTCATCTAATTGATTAGGTTATAGTGCCTGCAGTCCCCTGGCACTGGCTCTCCATTCAGTGTTAACCCATTTTAAGCTGTTTAACAATGAATGACGGTCCCTGGTTTATATAGCTCCGCCCCACTGGAGGTGTGGTTAAAGCAGAGATTACATATTACAAGGAGGGAGCTGCACGCCGGTAGCTCCCTCCTTGTAATAAACTGAACGAACAAACTAACACTGATACACAGTGATTAAGGGGGACTTATAAAGCCTTGCCCCGCCCTGCAATTAGGCTTAGAACACAATGATTGGTTGGTTTAAGCCAATCAGAGTGCTCTGTGTCATTTTACACAGCGTGGGAAAATTCAAAAGAACTTTCCCACGCTGTGTAAAATGACAGATCACTGTGATTGGATGGTTTTCAAGCCATCCAATCACAGTGCTCTGTGTCATTTTACAAGCGTGGGAAAATTCCAAAGAACTTTCCCACGCTTGTAAAATGACACAGAGCAGTGTGATTGGATGGATTTCAAGCCATCCAATCACAGTGCTCTGTGTCATTTTACAAGCGTGGGAAAATTCCAAAGAACTTTCCCACGCTTGTAAAATGACACAGAGCAGTGTGATTGGATGGATTTCAAGCCATCCAATCACAGTGCTCTGTGTCATTTTACACAGCGTGGGAAAATTGAACTACCGGCGTGCAGCTCCCTCCTTGTAATATGTAACTATAGAAGCGGCAGGGAGCAGAGCTCCCCACCACTTCATAAGCCCCCCAGGTCCCCCCTCACTCTATCGGGGTCAATATGACCCCCATAATAGCACAAGGGAGATTAAAATCTCCACAATGCCCCTACTCGCTATACCGCGAGTAGGGGCATGTCCACTAAACAGTGAGCAGCCTGTGTCTGCTCACTGTAAAAAAAAAATGGTAATAAGGGGGGGGGGGGACACCTACTGTCCTCCCCCCTGGCCCCCACCCCTGCGCGGTGGGTGGGGGCCCTGATAAAACAATAAGGGGGGGGGACACCTACTGTCCTCCCCCCTGGCCCCCACCCCTGCGCGGTGGGTGGGGGCCCTAATAAAACAATAAGGGGGGGGACCTACTGTCCTCCCCCCTGGCCCCCACCCCTGAGTTCTTTGGAATTTTCCCACGCTTGTAAAATGACACAGAGCACTGTGATTGGATGGCTTGAAAACCATCCAATCACAGTGATCTGTCATTTTACACAGCGTGGGAAAGTTCTTTTGAATTTTCCCACGCTGTGTAAAATGACACAGAGCACTCTGATTGGCTTAAACCAACCAATCAGTGTGTTCTAGGCCTAATTGCAGGGCGGGGCAAGGCTTAGCTCAGTACGCGGCGTGCCCTCCATGGGTGAACATGGATTAATTTTTGTTTGCGCTTGTTTTTTTTTTTTTTAACCCCTTAAGGACCAAACTTCTGGAATAAAAGGGAATCATGACATGTCACACATGTCATGTGTCTTTAAGGGGTTAAAGTGCGACGGGTATGATGGATTTTTATTTGGCCTTTTGGGGGGCTGAAGAAAGAAGAAGTTAGAAAAAAGAAGTCAAATGGTAAGTTTCTTTTTTTTTTTACAGGTTAGTTATTTTATTCCCCCCTCACTGTTTTTAGGGTGAGGGGGGTAGGTAGGGGATAGAATGTTTTGGGTGGGGGGGGTGACTAGGGGCTTGGGATCCCTAGTCACCTTGATGGGGGGGGGGGGGTTCATTTAGGGCCCCCACCCACCGCGCAGGGGTGGGGGCCGGGGGGGAGGACAGTAGGTCCCCCACCCCTTATTATTTTATTAGGGCCCCCACCCACCGCTCAGGGGTGGGGGCCAGGGGGGGAGGACAGTAGGCCCCCCCCCTTATTGTTTTATCAGGGCCCCCACCCACCGCTCAGGGGTGGGGGCCAGGGGGGGAGGACAGTAGGTCCCCCCCCATATTGTTTTATCAGGGCCCCCACCCACCGCTCAGGGGTGGGGGCCAGGGGGGAGGACAGTAGGTGTCCCCCCCCTTATTGTTTTATCAGGGCCCCCACCCACCGCGCAGGGGTGGGGGCCAGGGGGGAGGACAGTAGGTCCCCCCCCCCCCCCCCCCCCCTTATTACAATTTTTTTTTTACAGTGAGCAGACACAGGCTGCTCACTGTTTAGTGGACATGCCCCTACTCGCGGTATAGCGAGTAGGGGCATTGTGGAGATTTTAATCTCCCTTGTGCTATTATGGGGGTCATATTGACCCCGATAGAGTGAGGGGGGACCTGGGGGGCTTATGAAGTGGTGGGGAGCTCTGCTCCCTGCCGCTTCTATAGTTACATATTACAAGGAGGGAGCTGCACGCCGGTAGCTCCCTCCTTGTAATAAACTGAACGAACAAACGAACACTGATACTCAGTGTTAGTTTGTTCATCTGATTTTTTCTATTCATTCATTCGTCTGTCTGATGAATGAATGAATAGATGAAATTCCCGTTCGCATGTCCAGGTGTTTCACTGGGCATGTGCGGGAATCTTACAGTCTGTGTAGTGTGGGTAGATGACGTGTCCCACAGGGACTTCACCTACCCACACAAAGATGGCGGCGCCCTGAATATAGATCGGGGCAGAATATAAAGAATAAAAAATAGGTAATGTGGGGGGCTTAGGGGCATTTGGGGTTGACTAGGGGGTCGATTGGATGTAGTGGAAGCGGGAGGGGGGTTAAAAAAAAAAAAAACAGGATTCGGCATGACAGTGCCGCTTTAAATTAATGTAGCTTTGCACAAATGTATTGTTTTAATTTTTTTCTTTACTCAAAAGTAGCACTAAGTATATGGCATCTCTTATCATCAATTCAGGCAATCTGAAATACTGGAGTTGAATATAGTGTATCTCAAGTACATTAAAGGACCACTAAAGTCACCCAGACCACTTCATGCCAATAAAGTGGTGTGGGAGCAGTGGTCCTGTCATTTTAGCCGTGCAATGTAAAGTTCTGTGAAAATTGCAATGTTTACATTGCACATTTAAATACAAATCGACTAGATGTCTTCCTGCTTCAGAACCTAGTGAAACTCTGTGTTGGAATCAAATGTTGCTGATATCATATTGATTGAAGGAGCATAGTGTTTGACCGCACATGACTATTTCCAATCCAGTGTTTCTCTATGAGACGCATTGGATTGGACAAGATCGCAGAAGTCATGACATAATTGTTGTCGGAGCTAGCGGCTGTAGAAGAGGAGCCCAGGAGCTGGGTTCATGGATTGCAGGATAAAACTTACCAGGAATGGTTAAAGGATCTTAACATGTATAGCTTGGAGGAAAGACGAGACAGGGGGGATATGAGAGAAACAGTTAAAGACATAAAGGGAATCAATACATTAAAGGAGGAGACTATATTTAAAAGAAGAAAAACTACCACAACAAGAGGACATAGTCTTAAATTAGAGGGACAAAGGTTTAAAAATAATATCAGGAAGTATTACTTTACTGAGAGGGTAGTGGATGCATGGAATAGCCTTCCAGCTGAAGTGGTAGAGGTTAACACAGTAAAGAAGTTTAAGCATGCGTGGGATAGGCATAAGGCTATCCTAACTATAAGATAAGGCCAGGGACTTATGAAAGTATTTAGAAAATTGGGCAGACTAGATAGGCCGAATGGTTCTTATCCGCCATCACATTCTATGTTTCTATGGAAACGACGTGAGTTATCGCTCCATCCCACCTCTTTGGCTGAGATCATTGTGATTGCAATGAAAAAACTCTTCCATTGTGCAGAACCACAATGTATTCACTTGCAGTGCTCAAAATGGGGGGACATAAGGTGCCTATGGTTTCTCTTTGACTAATAAAAGAATATTCATTATGAGGAAAAATAGTCACTGTACACACATATATATATATATATATATGAGAAATAGATGTTAAACAAATTAGTTACACAAACAAAACAGTTAAAATAAAAAGGAGAAAATTAACAGAAAATCCTATTTACTCACTTTGCTAGTATAGTAATTGTATCTTTCCACGGTGTTCCAGCATAGAAAATGGCAACTTGCTAAAAATTCGATTTTTACTCCCAGTAAGCAATTTGTAATTTGTGTGTCAAATTTTATAGCCTTTGTGCTCATCTCAATTGTCCAAGCCGGCCCCAAAGGATGTACAGGGTATAGGGCAGACGTGACTATTTATTCTAGGTTGATGACACCTCCCACCTCACCTATGGGCAATGTAAACACCAGTTTATATAAAAAACGAAAAAATATATATTACTTGCTTTACACCAGGCACATATTTTTTTTTTTTTTTTAGATCTGTGGAATTGTCGCAATTTTTTCGTTCCAAACACACCTTAATAGACCAGTTTGCATACTTAGTGTAGTTGACTTCCCTTATTCCCTACAACGGCTTAAGGAACACTTGTCATGTATGGACCTTTTTTATTTATTTAGGAAATACTGTCCACATTCTGAATATGTATAACAGGGTATGATTATTAACCTATGGATTATTATTATTGTTTTTTGGTTATGACTTTTAGCAGAGAAATTGTCTAATGACTTACTCCGCCAGCCCCACACACACATTGGCATTAAGTTATGCCTGACCTGTAAAGGAGATCTGTGTACATTAATGCACACCTCTCAACTCCAGTGTCCTCCGAATCGGGACGCTTGTTATGCAGGCTGGACATGGAAAAGTAGAAGTGTTAGGTCTAGCTCTCAGAACACATAAATTTCCAGGAGCAATGTTACCGACACAAAATGACAGAACTCTTAAAGGACCACTATAGTGCCAGGAAAACAAACTCGTTTTCCACTATAGGGTCATTAGGTCCCCCCCGCCCTCAGGGCCCCCCTCCCGCTGGGCTGAACCCCTTCAGCCACTTACCTTTCCAGCGCTGGTGACCTTTCCTCCCCCTGCCGACATCAGCTCCGAATGCGCATGCGCAGCAAGAGCAGCACGCGCATTCAAACCGCCCATAGGAAAGCATTACACAATGCTTTCCTATGGACGTCCAGCGTCTTCTCACTGTGATTTTCACAGTGAGAATCGTGGAAGAGCCTCTAGCGGCTGTCTGTGAGACAGCCGCTAGAGGCTGTATTAACCCTCAGTGAAACAGAGCAGTTTCTATGAAACTTCCATGTTTTCAGCTGCAGAGTTAAAACTAGAGGGACCTGGCACTATTGAGCTGAAGTGGTCTGGATGCCTATAGTGGTCCTTTAAGTATCCCTCTTTAGGAGAGGCAGCACCTATTTTGGACAATAAAACTCACATTCTTATGTAATTCAGATAGCTAATAAAGCTTGCACTCTAATGTAAGTAAGATAACTAATAAAGATTGCACTATAACTGAAATACATTAAAGTGCAAGGTTTATTACCTGACTGAATTACATAATTCAGCTATAGACAACAAAAGCCATATTGACTATGTATAGAGAACAGCCATATTTAGTCTGTGAGCATATAGATGGGAGTGTGACATTATACACAGCCATATAGACTGCATGTATATAAATAGGGGCATTTTACTTATTGAGGGAATACTGTCCGCATTCTGAATATGTATAACAGGGTATGATTATTAACCTATGGATTATTATTATTGTTTTTTGGTTATGACTTTTAGCAGAGAAATTGTCTAATGACTTACTCCGCCAGCCCCACACACACACATTGGCATTAAGTTATGCCTGACCTGTAAAGGAGATCTGTGTACATTAATGCACACCTCTCAACTCCAGTGTCCTCCGAATCGGGACGCTTGTGTGTGGGAGGCCAGTGACCTGATTATGTCACTACCTCTGATCCCAAAGGCGTCAGACCTGCCTGATTGCTATGATTGTTGGGGTTAGATCCCTAGTGTCCCCAAAAGCAGGACTGCAGGGAACTAAGGCGGGCAGTGGGACAGGACTCGAAAATCAGAAGTATCCTGCCAAAATTGGTATGGTTGAGTGGTATGCATTAAAGGGCGATTGGGGAAATCAGAGCGTCCTCTTTGGCTGGTGCTGTCCTGAATAGAAGCACAGGGGAGATCCTATGATCTCCCCTGTTGGCCGTGGCCCATGGCCATAATGGCCCACCAGGCATTGGCCAATGGACAGTCTGGTCCTGTTTCGGCTGTGGGGCACTCGTTGCGTGCACTGCTTGATCTGTCCAAAAAGCTGTCCTAAATTGAAGGGAGCGTAAAGTTGACACTCCCACTCTCTTCAGTTAGCAACATTTCTGGCTGGGGCAAGGAAAGTCCGGGATTAACGAGAGCTTTGCATGGAAGTGGAATAGCACAGGATCTCATCACCCTGAATTCGGTTAATATAAAGGCCATATGAGTGCTGCATGGCCTCTGGTCCACATACCTAAGGCATCAATGGAGGCAAAACAAAACATGTCGTACGGTACTTGCATTGCGTCTCATTGGGCTGTCCCCATCTTCTCTTTACAGATTGCAGGCTCTCCCAGCTATTTTGCTGTGTACGTACACTGCCAGAGAGGACATTACAATTGGGAACAATTTGAGTTTTTGCTAGGGGGATCGGGTTTTGATGCAGAGAGCAATGCTTTTTTTTTGTTGTTTTTGTATAACTAAATGAGTGAGAACTGAAATGCAAAATGAATCATAGCCTGAGCACCAGTGGGCTGCAGTGACTACCTGAGAGTGTCACAGTCGCCCATTGCTGGAATTAATTGTTATGGCCTAGGAAGTGTGAAATCTGAGCCATGCCTCAAATGAGGACACTCATATGGTGGTAAATTATTTGAAAATGGAGGGGCGGCGCCAGGGGACTCCAGGTACTATAACCAATTCAATGAGATTAAATAGTTATAGTGAATAGTGTCCCTTCAATTTGATTTGGTGCCTCTAGTCTCCCTTTTAAAGGAACACTCTTGAATACTAAAGGAACAATTTAAGAGTTTTTGGTAGGTAGTCATATTCGTGTAGTTTTGTACTTGCTTAAATCTCTTCAGTTTTGCATAAAAAAAGCTAATGTCTTGTTGGTTTCTGCAGTGCAACTTCACCCAGGATTAGCTGCTTATTAGATACACTCTGATTACATACTTGGATCAACCAATATGATTTGATTGAACTAAATATGTCCTCTTTAATCATGAACAAGTTTGAAGTTATTAGTCTGAGGATTCTGTGCTAAACCTAATGGGACTAAGTTAGAAAGAGGATAAGTTTGATTCAAGAGTTCTTGGGTCAAAAAAAACAACAACTTGGTGTATTCTTTAATAGGTAGCTGTCTCATTACCCAAGTCTATAGAGGGGTAGGGGTGTAGAAGGTAAGATCTATAGAAGCATTTTTTTTCTCATGGAAATTCAGCTTAAGTTAGAAGGAGAATGTGTAATCAGATTTGTCTCTTGTAAAATAAATAGAAGGGGATTTAATATGGGGTGGGAAATCAAATAAAGTACAAGACCAATTATTTTGTGTTCTTGGCTCATGCTACAGTTAGCAAGTGCATAAGCTGAGTCATGTTGGCTGGGCTGCCAAAGCTGTGTCCCATGTTTTCTAAAAAAGCGTCACAAGACTGACATCCAGTTTCAAACTTTTCCTAACTTCGTGACCCACTGGCATTAGGAACATGATGTAGAGAGGTCAACAGAAGCTGGTGCAAAGCACGATGTCTGCCACTTTGTCCAGCCCCACCCCTTTCTTGAATCAATTTTATTCATAAGTGCAATATGTTCGTGAGTTTCTTTGACCTGAATTTAAGGTGGTTTTGCAAGATGATCTTATCCATGTCAGTTAGAGGTCAAAGTTTTCAACATCTGAAGGAACATTAGTGAATGCCACAGCCCCATAGGTTGGTCTATCAGAGCTTATATCTTGGAAAGTTTTTAAGTGTATTTCTTAGTTAATGATAGGGTTTTTCCAGAACATTATAACCATACTATGTTTATTACTAAAGTGTTAAAGTAGTAAAGTGCTAAAGTGTTGCTGCTACAGAGTGGCTTTCAAAATTTGTTGCAAGTTACTTGGTAGCCAGCAGAAAGATATATTATGGCACGGTTAGGCAACCTTTGGCCTTCCATACATTGTGGACTACATCTCCCATAATGCTTCTACAGCCCCCAATGCTGGCAAAGCATCAAGTGACATATAGTCCACAACATCTCAAGTAGTGAAGGTTGCCTGTTGTTTTGGTAAGAGAATTTACATTACGCATGATAAGCTTATGGAATGTCTCCATACATTCTCCTTTTAGGTTTACTATTTTCACTATGTTGTCACTATGTTATATTGCTTTTGCTGTGGTGCTATAAATGAACAATATTCCTGACAACTTGCGGCATAAAGTTAATAGAATGACTTAATCATAACAGGGATACCACCAAAGAGCAATCATCTTAAAAAAAACATGGGAGTCTACCAGAATGTCTCTGTATCTAAATTGTAATTCTGCCTGTTTGAAAATGTGTGATTTGTGTTGGCCCAACTTTAGCCATTTATTATTTGTGGGGATATCTGTGTATCTATGTATGTATGTATGTATGTATGTGTGTGTGTGTGTGTGTGTGTGTGTGTGTGTGTATATACACACAATCAATGTGTCTGTGTGTACATATGCATGTGAGTGATTGTATTCATACACTGATTTTGAATATAACTTCAAATGATTTAAACATCTAACTAATTTAAAGCAACAACTACAGCTTAATGTAGTTTTAATACAAGAAGGAATAGAAAAGGCATTATTTACATTGCCCCCTAGGGACACCTCCAAGTGGCCACTCCTCAGATGGCTACTGGAGGTGCTTCCTGGGGCAGTGCTGCACAGTAGGCAGAAGAGCCGTTCTTTGTCTCCGTGCGCTGCATGGGGATGCTGAATTTTCCTCATAGAGATGCATTGATTTAATGCATATCTATGAGTAGGTGCTGATTGGCTAAAATTGTGTTTGGCCCCGCCTCCTTGCCGATTTCAGCCAGTCCAATTCTTTACCTAAGAGAAAGCATTGGATTGGCTAAAAAACGGCAATTCTGATGTCACCAAGGAGGCTGATCGGGGCAGGCCAGCATCGGCGGACCCATGGGTCGCTGGAAATAAGGTGAATTTTCACCTTTTCTGGTGGTGGGGGAGGGAGCCAGCCACATAAATGGTGGGTTAAACACTATAGGGTCAGGAATACATGTTTGTGTTCTGACTGTATAGTGTTCCTTTAACATAGGGGTTCTGGTGTTTATAGCATGTCCTTGCAGGCTGAGCAAAAGAAAGTGTTTACATTCATGCCTAATAAAACGACTAGTGGCAGTCACTCAGATGGCCACTAGAGGTGCTTCCTAGTACAGTGTAGCGAGACAGACGCAGCATGGGGAAAAAAGTGAGTAAAAACATTTTTCCCATAGAGCCGGGCTGTTCACCTAAATCGTTTCATGAATACAAGTTTGTGTGTTAAAGTGTTCCTTTAACCCCTTAAGGACGGGTGACGGACGAGGTCCGTCATCCTGAGGATACCCTTAAAGACGGGTGACGGACCTCGTCCGTCATGCGGTAAAATTAACCCCAGATCGCCGCAATCGCGGCGATCGTGGGGTTAATGGTGCTCCGGTCTGCCGCTGTATTAGAGGCAGACCGGGAGCACCCGATAGTGCTGCCCCAGCACATGTGCCCGCTCTAACAGCATGTCAGAGCGAGCACATGTGCTCTGTATACTTACCTCCGCCTCCCTGCACTTCCGGGTTCACTGTGAAGTGCAGGGAGACGGATCAGTGCTGATCCTGCCCCCTAGTGTAAAAAAATAAAGTAAAATTAAAATCCCACCCCCGTTTACCCATTTTAATAAAAAATTAACCCCTTCCCTGCCAATTGATCACTGACTACAGTGATCAATTGGCAGGGATTACATTTTAATATGATCTGATTTTTTTTTTAACCCCTGAGGGTTAATTCTTTTTTTTTTTTTTTTTAACCCTCAGGGGTTACATTTATTTTATTAATTAATTTAAATATTTTAAAATGATAAATTTAGCTAGCTGGGGAGGGTGGAAGTTAGTGGGGAATTGGGGGATTTAGTGTTAGGCTAACTAGGGGTTAACGTTAAAAAAAGTTTTAAAATAAGCTTTAAAAAGTTTAAAAATTAAGTTAAAAAAAGTTTTAATAACGTTTAAGTAAAAAATTAAAAAAAATAAACCCTTTACCCAGTCCAAATAAAAATTAACCCCTTCCCTACCAGTCGATCACTGCCTACAGTGATTAAAATACAGATCACAGTATTATACTGTGATCTAATTTTTTTTAACCCCTGACGATTAACTTTTATTTATTTTTTAACCCTCAGGGGTTTAATTTATTTAATTAACTAATTTAAATATTGTATAATTAAATATTTTGCTAGCTGGGGTGGGTGGGAGTTATGGGAAAATGGGGAATTTACTGTTAGTGCTGCTTACTGCTAGTTAGGGGTTAACGGTAAAAAAAAAAAAAAGCTTAGAAAAATGTTAAATCTGTAAAAAAAAAGTTTTACGAAAGTTTAGGAAACTTTAAAAAAATTAATAAGCAAAACAAAAGTTTAAAAAATAGTTTTAAAAAGTAAAAAAAAGTTTTTATAAAGCTAGCGGAAAAATTATCCCACGCTAAGGTTCAAAATATGCCTTTTGAAATACCCTGGGATGTCTTCTTTAAGAAATGGTATGGCTTTATGGGGTATTTGGATTATATAGCCTGGTAAAATACTCTAAAATGGGACATGGGCACAGCGTAAAAATTTAAAGTTTGAAAAAAAATGGAAGGGCTGTGTCCCAAATGTGCCCCTCCGATGTCCACATATACCTGGCAAAGGTACATACAGGGGTATTTTTGTACTCAGCAGACATAGCTGAGCAACATATGAAGTATTATACAGTGGTAGTACACACAAGGTTTGCAAAATATACTGTGCAAACTCACTTTGTGTGTCAAAAAGGCAGAAAAAACGCTTATTACCACTACACCTGGTACAAGCTAGCGGAAAAATGATCCCACGTTAAGGATCAAAATATGCCTTTTGAAATACCCTGGGATGTCTTCTTTAAGAAATGGTATGACTTTATGGGGTATTTGGATTATATCGCCTGGTAAAATACTCTAAAATGGGACATGGGCACAGCGTAAAAATTTAAAGTTTGAAAAAAAATGGAATGGCTGTGTCCCAAATGTGCCCCTCCGATGTCCACATATACCTGGCAAAGGTACATACGGGGGTATTTTTGTACTCAGCTGACATAGCTGAGCAACATATGAAGTATTATACAGTGGTAGCACACATAAGGTTTGCAAAATATACTGTGCAAACTCACTTTGTGTGTCAAAAAGGCAGAAAAAACGCTTATTACCACTACACCTGGTACAAGCTATCGGAAAATTTATCCCACGCTAAGGTTCAAAATATGCCTTTTGAAATACCCTGGGGTGTCTACTTTAAGAAATGGTAGGCCTTTGTGGTGTAGTTTGAATTTAAAACCTGCGAAGATGCTTGGAAATTGCACATAGGCCCAGCGTCAAAATTCAAAGTTCTGTAAAAACTGATATGGCTTGGCCTCAAATATGACACTGTAGCTTCACAAAATAGTGCCAAATACATTCATTGGGGATGTATTTTTACTCAGAAGACTTAGCTGAGCATAATTTGGAGGTTTTGAACTTAGTGGCACATATGAAATATACAAAATGCCCAGCAAAAATGCAATCCGTATGTAAAAAAAATGCCCCAAATTGTTTTTTACCACATACTTTGGCATATATTGGTGAAAAAATGGGGGCATGCTAAGGCACAATATGCACCTTATGATATACCCTGGAGTGTCTACTTTTACAAATGGTAGGCCATTGTGGGGTTTTTTTGAACAGTCAAACTGTTATAATACCCCAAATGGAAGCATAGGCTCATTAAATCCGTCTCTCAAAATTCTACTGTGAATACTGAAAAGGACAGGTCTCCTATATGGCACTGTAGCTTCACGAAATGGTGCCAAAGACATACAATGGGGGTACCGTTGTACTCAGCAGAAGTAAATGAACACATAATAAAACTTTGTACAGGAATAGCACACACCAACTTTACAAAATACACATGAGAAGTTCTTTGTTATAAGTTTGTGTGCCAAAAAACCCCAAAACACAATTTTACTCCAATATTTAGCAGAGGTTGGCGGTAAAATGGCTATGTAGAAAGTGTCAAAACAACCTTAGGTAAATAGCCCGTGGTGTCTACTTTATATAAATAAATATATACTTTTGTGTGGCAATTTTGTTTTCTTTTATGGCTATTAAGCTTACAAGACAAACATACCAAATTCTAAAATCGCTCCACATTAAAAGTTTATTTTACTCCTTGTGTTTTGTGACCTGTAACTACCAAAACAAACTTAAAATCCCAGACACATTATATATTCTGTAAATCAGAACAACTAAATGAATTTATTTTTAATTACTTTCCTTAACCTGCACTAATTGTGCACACATTATTATTGCAAAAACTGTAAAAAAAAATCAAAATTTTTCATTTTTTTTGCATTTTTCTGTATTTTTTAATAATAAATAAGCATTTATGTATATATATATATATATTACATCAAATTAAAGCCCTTTCTGTCCTTTAAAAAACTGTATATAATAGGTGTCGGTGCAATAAATTAGTAAAATGCAAATTGCAGTTGAACGCAAACAGCAAAAAATGCCGTTGTCATTAAGTGAAAGATAAGCTTCTGAAGCTCTGTCCTTAAGGGGTTAAATGAACACTAGAGGGTCAGGAACACAAACATGTATTCCTGACCCTATAGAGTTAAACCCACCATTTAGTTGGCTTACCCCTCTCAGGCCCCTTAAAAGGAATGAAAATACCTTATTTCCATCGCCGTGCGAGTCCGCCGGAATTGGTCCTGCCCCCGATCCGCGTCTTGGGTGACGTCATCAGAATTGCAGATTTTTAGCCAATCCAATGCTTTCCCCTTTTAGTAAGTATGTCTGTCAGTGAGTGTCTGTCTGTCAGGGAGAGTATGTGTGTGTGTATGTCTGTCAATGAGTGTGTGTAGCTGTCAGTATGTGTCTGTAAGTGAGTGAATGTGTGTGCCTGTCAGTGTGTCAAATCAGTGAGTGAGTGTGTGTCTGTCAGTGAAAGTGTGGGTTGTTTGAACAGTATGTGTGTGCCAGTGACTGTGTATCTGTCAGTGAGTGTATGTCAGTGCATGTGTCAATGAGGGCGTGCACCTGTCAGTCAAAGAAGTGGTGATGCAAATTTAGAGAAAACACACGCACACTAGAAAAAATGAAAAAATATATACATTTAAGTACTTTTTTTTTTTTTTTTTTTTTAAACCCTCCTTTCTAATTGCACTTGCACTATAAAATTAGTTACTGCGGCAAGGAAATTACCATCAACAAAGATACAAAAGTGGGCAGTAGGTATTAAAAGGTTGACTACCTCTGTCATAGACAATCGTAAAGAATTTACCAAAAATTTCCTTAGCACTTTGAAGAATATTTAAAAAAAAAAAAAAGCAAGAGAGAGAGGTAGGAGAAACTGACCTTGACTCAGCAGCAAGGTCAAGTTTTCCTGGCAGCCTGAACCTCTCATGGAGGATGAGGGACATTACACAGTACTGGCTAAAGGAAGGACTTTTTGCGGCATTTGTGGTCTGTAGCAACATGCTGATGAGACAGCAAATATGCACAGTATTAAAATTAGCCAACCCAGATCTCTTCTGGGCTCCATTCTCTAATGACATTGCAGGAGGTAACACCTCCAACAACAAAAAGTGTTTTCTCTATATGTATAGTGTGTCACAGTGAAACGCTGCACATACAGACTCCAAGGATCATGACCATCTCAAATAAGTGACGTGGAAATGATGCTTGGAGTATATCTTTAATGTTTTTAGACAGAACAAATTTGCAGCAAAGTAATGAATGTGAAACAAAACCGATAACCCACAGGGTTCAGTAAGTGAAACAGACATAAATACAGAAGCCTCTAGTGCAGAATCAATCAGTCCATCATACCTAAAGTAGTGATTCCCAGTTTTTTGCGATACATATGTGTAAAGCTGCAGAAACCCTAAAGATCAATTTGTGTCCTGATCTAAGATTAGCTACCTGCAGGTAATACTGGTTCGGCAACACCATTTAAGTTTTGGGATCTATACGTGTCTGTAAACATGCAGATAACTTGACAAACAAATTCTCCCAGGTGTATATTGTCCTCCTTACATCCCTATAGTATGTGGACAGTAAAGCAGGGAACATATCAGTAACTCAAGAAGAATTTTCCACAAAGACATTTATATTGCAAATAATACATTTTAAAAATAAGCAAACTTATAAAGGTCATATTGTTTTGTAAGTACACACTCATGATCTATACACCAAAAGTGCTTTATTAAGGTAAAGTTGTTCTGTGCCTGTAGTGACAATTTAACCTTCCTACCAGTTCTTGAATGAATAAGCAGTAATACATGGAAACATAAATGTGCCTGGGTAGTGATGTGATCGGCTGGGTTAATGCTTTGTTGTCCCCAAGAAATTCCCCTGCTTCCTCATTCCTCACTAGCTTTGAAGATGTGTAAAAGATAAATAGGATATTGTCACCTTTTTCTTCTTTACAACTTCTCTCTACTACGTAATTATCTTGTTTACCAAGTAGTGCAGTGGCACAGAGCATAGGTCTTAGCTAACTGTGCATGTGTTTTTTTTTTTCCTGGTTGGGAGAGCTTAGATGAGGACTGGGGATGAGAATCCACAGACTGAGGGCAATAGTTAAGATATAGGATACAGTTTTAAAGGGACACTATAGTCACCCAGACCACTTCAGCTCAATGAAGTGGTCTGGGTGCCAGGTCCCTCTAGGGTTAACCCTGCCTGCTGTAAACATAGCAGTTTCAGAAAAACTGCTATGTTTACATTTGGGGTTAAGCCAGCCTCTAGTGGCTGTCTTCAGGACAGCCACTAGAGGCGCATCTGCGACGCTGGAGGCATTTAATGCCTCCATCATGCAGAGCGTCCATATGAAAGCATTGAAAAATGCTTTCCTATGGACACTTTGAATGCGCGCGCGGCAGTTCCGCGCTTGCGCATTCTGCTCCGCTGACGTCGGCGGGGGAGGAGAGGTAAGGGAGCCCGGCGGTGGAAGAAGGTGAGTAAATGAAGGGGCACCTTCACCACGGGAGGGGAACCCTGAGGGTGGGGGCACCCCCAGGGTACTATAGTGTCAGGAAAACCGATTTGTTCACTCTAGTGGTAGCATGAGACGGAGTCTACAACCCACACAAGTGGCTCAAGCAGTGCAGTTCATCCAGGATGGCACATCAATGCGAGCTGTGGCAAGAATGTTTGCTGTGTCTGTCAGCGTTTTTAATAAAAAAATAAATAAATATATATATATATATTTATGTGTTTGTTTTCCTTCCCCCACAGACCCCACACCACACAATAGCTTACCAATACATACACACTGCCCCCCCACACACTTCCCTCCATACACACACACACTGCTCCCCCATACACACACACTGCCCACCCATACATACACACAATTATCCCACCAGTCACACATTTACCACCCATACACACATTTACCCCTCATACACATACACTGCCCCCCATACACACACACTGAACCCCTCACACAACCTGCACCCCCACACACACGGTACCCCCACACACACATACACTGTACCCCTCACACAAACTGACACCCCCACACACACACTGTACCCCACACGCACACAAACTAAATCCTTCACAAACACAATGCACCCCTGTACACACACACTGCATCCCTCACACACACGCACACTGCACCCCTCACACACATATTGCGTACACCACACACACACACTACACCACTATCCCGGCAGACCCCAGGTAAGTTGTCAAACTGTTCTTAAACAGTTTGAGTACCTACCCTTGCAGGGCACTATGGCACTACTGGCACCATAACCACTACAACGTAATCTACCAGTGCCACTCCCAAGATTAGGGGGCCAGTATATGCCGCAGCGCTGTACATATATACAACCTAGACATTTTTTTTTGTCTTGGGGTGCCTTGGAAAAATATTGAAATATTAAGGGCGCCTTGAACCTAAAAAGTTTGGGAACCAATGTTTTAACCTTATAAAAATGTGCAGAAATTTTAAATGCCATATAATTGTTAATCTATGTTGACCGAATAGCTTGCACTAGCTGTTGTGGCATTGCAAGTCTGTCTGTATCATCTATGCACAATTAAAATAAAGAATATATATATATATATATATATATATATACACCAGTATTTAACAATAGGGTCAAGAAGTAAAGATGTTATTAGATATTGCTTTGTAAACTCATATCTGAAGGCATTGTAACCAACATTTGCAGTGCAGGTCAGAATGTTTGTTTATGTACATTGCAGTTGTTGGTGCAGTCTCTTTCTTTTCTCCATGATGGTCTGATTGAACTTTTTCAGCTCCTGGAACCTCATCTCCCAGGAGCCCATGTCAGTGCTGTACTTTATCTGCATTTACTGCATTTTATCTTTATGAAATACCATTTTTTGTGGCAGTGGGAGTCCTAAAGCTGCTTTAAATGAATCGCTGATCTCCATAAAACCAACAAATGTGTGTATAATATATTAAATAAATATGTGAGTATGTCACAGAAAAGAAAGTCAGAATCTGAAAGGACATTCTAAGCACTAGCGTATTGCACTGTTATGGCACAAACAATGTTTAGGTGCCATACCCCATTTTTTTTTTTTTCAAACAGTTTTTGGAAATTGGTCCTTTAATGGCTCCGAAAGCCCAGCCCTTCTGCAACTGCTCTGATAATGTTGAACTTTCACCTCCACATTATCTGTCTAAAGCAGTCCAGCAACCCAACAGAAAGCCATTTCCATTTAAGATTGGACAGCTCTCTGTTTGTAACGGGGACATGCAGATGGCTCAAACTTTGGATGCTTAGAGAGTTTGTCATAAAAAGGAATAGGGTGGCACTTAACGACTCCTGCACTATAACCACTACAATGAGCTACAGCAGGTATATTGCTTAGATTGACACACACAGCAGAGGAACAGTCAAAAGAACTATGGTATATGTGCTGTAATTGCTGTGACAGAGAGCACAATAAGGAATTTTGTCTTGTTCTGTGCTGTCAATTAATTGTTAGCATAGAGCTGGACCAGATTGTTTTAAGAAAATCTATACGTTTGCATTTACACTCAGTGGCCACTTTAATTGATATCTGTATACACCTCTGTGTTAATGCAAATATTATCATGTGGCAGAAACTCGGTGAAGAAAAGCCTGCAGGCATTGCCAAATAGTTCACGAGGTTCAAACCAAACATCAGAATTGAAAAGAAATGTGTCTAAGTGGTCTTGATTGTAAAATGATTGTTGGTACCAGACACAGTGGTTGGTATTGATACAAAAAGCAAGATAACAGCGAGTTGCATTTCTGTTGTTAAAAACACCATTTGAGAGAGGCCAGTAGACAGTGGTCAGACTGGCTGAAGGGAAGGCAGCAGCACCTGAGATAATGTTTTATAACGTGTGTAGAAGAGCATCTGTGATGGCACATTAAAATTTGAAGTGGGTGGGCTACAGCACAGAGGACCACTCCAGTTTTTTCGCCTCGGTCGGATAAGAACAGCAAACTGAGGCTTTGTGGCATTGGCGCTGGACAGTAAAAGATTGGGGGGAAACCTCTCACGGTCTAATGTGCTTTGGTTTCTGCTGTGATTTTCAGATGGTAGGGTCAGAATTTGGCATAAACAACATGAATCCATAGATCCATCCTCACTTGTGTCAGTAGTTCAGGCTTGTGGCGATGTGTTATGGCATGTGGAATATTTTCTTGGCACACAGGAAACCATTAATATCAAAAAGGGTGTTTTAAAATACCATAGAGTGAGGATATAGTGTACTCCTGTGGCCTTCTGTTTCAGCTGATCTTAATCCAATAGACCACCTCTGTGTTGGAATGGAGTCTTCACAGCATGAATGTACAGTCCTGTGTTATGCCATCATGTCATCACGGACCAGACTCTGTAAGCAATGTTTTCATCACCTTCTTGAACCCATGCCACAAGCAATTAAGTGTTCTACGGACAAACCAGGCTCCTAGTCACTATTAGAAAAGTAATACTTATTAAAGTGAACACCAAGTGTATGTATATCTAGTGAGCTATGGAGATGCTGCCTTTTCTGATATTCTAATATATACTCTGCCAAACTATAGTAAGCACGCTTGTGTACAGCACGCTTGTGTACAGCACGGGTATTGCCAGAGACAAACTCTTTCTAAACATAAAGAGATTAGACAAAAGGTCTTTGTGTACAATAAGCAGGCGACGTGTTCAGTTACCACACTCAGAATGCCATCTTTCCCCACAGACAAAGTATAAAAAAATATTTTACAGGTCCTAAAATAACACTGCTGAATTAGCACACATAAATGGAAGATACTGCAGGTGTACTTACTGCTTTATATGCAGGGCTGGAGTTACATTTTGAGCTCATGTTGGCAGGGGATCCTCCACGAAATGTTTTTTTTTTTTTTTAAATGTTTGTCTTTTGTGTGTAGATAAAAAACCGACATGTAACCTGGAGGCATGATTCAGAAGTGAGAATTATTTGGTCTGTACCCTGGTTAATAATTGGGTTATGCAACAAATATATCAAGTAAACCCCAATAACCTCGCAGTTGGGATTCATCCTTTAAAAAAAAAAAAAAAGTCTCTCTCTCTCTCTTTCTTTCTTTCTTTCGAGTCACAAATAGTATATAAAATGTTTTTTGTCAACTAACACACCCAGTCCTGTCAGTATATCAATAGTAGCTGAGAATGCATTGTCTCAGGGTGCATCTCTTAATTCATAGTTTCCATTGTTCGAACATAATGTTACTTCTGATTTCCAATTTACTCAGTAGCCAAATGGTATATGCTACCACAAGTAAAATTCAGCCAACTGCCAAGTCTCAATTTCCACTCTATTTTGCTGGGTTGTAAAAATGTTGATGCCTCCATATTACCAAGATTAAAGGTGCACTATAGTCACCAGAACCACTACAGCTTAATGTAGCTGTTCTGGTGTCTGTAGTGAGTCCCAGCATACATTTTAATGTATACCCTGCCTCTTCAGAAAAAAGTGTGTAAATTGCTGGCGTAACACTTCGAGTGACACTAGAGGTGGCCTTCAGTGTCTCCACGCTCTGCATGGAGATGCTGATTGTTCCCCATAGAGATGCATTGATTCAGTGCATCTCTATGAAAATATGCTGATTGGCACATTAAATGCTTTCCTATGGGCTGAGATCATCAAGTTTTATGATCTCAGCCATGGAGGAAGGGCCAGCCACTGTGAGAATGGCATGACTTGGGGAAAAGGTGAGTAAAATCAACTTTTTACTGAAATTGGAGGGGGCCAGTCATTTAAACAGCCACTTAAAGGGACACTCCAGGCACCCAGACCACTTCTGCTCATTGGAGTGGTCTGGGTGCCAACTCCCACCACCCTTAACCCTGCAAGTGTAATTATTGCAGTTTTTATAAACTGAAATAATTACCTTGCAGGGTTAAGTCCTCCTCTAGTGGCTAGAGGGACTTCTGTGTTCTTAGAACACAAAAAGTGTTTTAAACTACTCTGGACATCCTCACGCTATGCATGAGGCCCACCAGCGTCGCCGGAAACCCCATAGGAAAACATTGAATAATGCTTTCCTATGGGGAAGTCTAATGCGCGTGCGGCCATTGCTGCACATGCGCATTAGGTCTCCCCCCGCCGACGTCAGAGGAGCGGGGGCGGAGCCTGATTCAGGTAAGTCACTGAAGGGGTTTTAACCCCTTCAGCAACATGATGGGGGCTGGGAGGGAGAGGGGCACTGCAACTAAAAACTGATATGTTTTCCTGGCACTGGAGAGTCCCTTTAAGACCATAGTGTCATGATTACATGTTTGCATTCCTGACACTATAGTGTTCCTTTAAGCATTTATCTTTGTAATATGGACAAAGCTCTTGTGCCCTCTTTGCTATGACATTTATGGATATTTATCTTTTTGGATTAAAATCTCTCGTTATTTACAAGTTTCTACTTTTGATTATGACATTCTGTAAAATACTTGGCATAAATACTACAATATCCTTGTATCCTACCACTCACATCAGCCAACATTAAACCTGTAAGAAAATGCTCTATTAAAACACCTTTATGATCAAGGCCATTTTGGCAGTTTTACCATGCATTAATTCTACCACAATTGGTTTAAAGCTAAAATTTAGCAAAATTGGGCATGCTAGGATTACAACACTTGGTAGACACAGAATCCAAGACTGCTACATAAAAGTATATATTTATACAAAGTACATCCCCCAGGCTATTTATGGCTGTTTACCCTTGAGCATGTATACACTTTTTCATTCAACCATTTTATCATGAACCTTAGACAAAATATTTAATTATTTGTAACTTTTTTTTTTTTACATGTGTGTATTTATTTTGACAAAATTCACAGACCATTTTTTTCTCCTACTTTTATCTTGTACAATGATACCCCACATTTATTCATAATCCTACCCCTAATCCAAACCTTATCCCATTCACAATCCTAATAATCCAGCTCTTAATCTTGCTCTTAATCCCACTCCATAATCCTACCTCAGTACTGACATCACCAGAGAGATTTCCAGCTCACACAGTAGAGAGATTGCTGTGTAAGTACTCTGTACTGTGTGAGCTCCCTCTCATGCTGCAGCTCCTGAAACTGATCCGTGCTGGGCAGCTGGCAGAGCTGGGCAATTACTTTTCAGACCCTGGTGGTCTCCCTCATCGCCGGGCCATGCCCAGAATCACTAAAGCTGAGCGCAAGGTGATTTAAAGAGTTTTAAATGGCCATGTGCAGCTCTCATTTTCACCTAGCTTATCTGTCAGTCGAGTTCCACTAACTGTGGCCTCAGATGACAGAAGGAACCCTCCGGTATCGAAAGATACTTGGGGCTGCTAGTTTTAAGATGGGGGAAGCTTAGAATTACCACAGCTAAGTGCAATTGTTGAGCCGCAATATTTAAATGGATTTAAAAAGCCTATGTGCAGCAATGAGGGGACTTTTAAGTATGAAGTGATATCTGGTGTTCCTTGGTGCCAGCAGAGATTTTACTCGGCTGATACTTTTAATGCATGATGGTCTATGCTGTCAATGAGCGTTAATGCCCTGCACTGCATGACATAATAGACAGTTATGTGGTCATTAAGGGGCAAATGATATTCTCTGCATAGTATAAGGTGTTTGTCTGTTGATCTGCATGGAGTTCTTTACATGAAGTCCAGATCATGGTGTAAAAAGGATCTAAGTGTATATTTCCCCTGTTCGAGATATACCAATACAAAAGTTCTGGGGCAAAGTTCTAAAAGTAGAACACTTCCTTTCTCTCTATGGAAATGGCTTCACATTTGACACATGTTCCAGAATTGCTTCTAAATAAACCCTTTGCTTACCTCTTTTTGTGATACTTAATCAGCAGTTATTGCCCCCACCTCCCACCACCACCTTTACCTAAATGTCAACTTAAAAGACCTGAATACTTTTGGAGAAAGTGAACTTCTAATCTAAAATATATAAAGATATTTTTTTATTTGAGCCAAAAAATTAAGTTTCATAGTACAGCAGTGTGTAAGATTAATTAAAAAAAAAAAAAAAGAAGAAGAAAAAACTGGTTTGTCCAGGGAATTTTACTGGTGAGCCTGAAGCATATTTCAAGCACCAGTATTTAAAGCGCATGTCACATGGAAAGAAAAAAAATATTGCATTATTCCGTAAAAGCAGAAAACTACGTTGTGTTAGCATTTCTTATAAAAGCTATTTTGAAGATATTTCCAGTAGCATATATCCACTTTATATACAGTAGAACATGACGATTCTGTTAAGAACATCTTTATCATCATGTACTTGGTGGCTCTGCTTTGTCTTTTAAATTCTTTGTACCTTTTTGTATAACTGTCATCGTTCTTGAGATGGGGTATATGTTTGTGCCCTAAATAAATGGGTTTCTTGGCAAGTATTTTGTAATTTAGTTACTGTTGTTTATAAAGTGCTAACCTTTGGGTCAGGACCCAAAACTGGTGTGCGATTTTCAGCAGACCCTATTAATTGGAACAGTTCTATTCATGAAACTATAGCCAAGCGACCGAAATAAAGTGTTCTTTTTGTAACCTATCTGATTTTCCCAGGACAATTGATGCTCACTTTGACACTGGGAGTCTAAAGAAAGTAGACTTCAGAATGTATTGTAGAATTTATGTCACTATAGATATATTGTGTGCTGGCGAGGATGTGCTAATTTTACAAATTTAAGAATGGATCACCAAAATAATGCCGTGTACAGAATTTGTGTCACTGTCAAAAAAAAAAAAAAAAAAAAAGGATAAGAACCACTGTGGCTGATGAAGCTGCAAGAACAGGCTTAGAATTGTAAGCTTGAATGTAAATAGAGACTCCCATGTGATCAGCTCAGAAAGCTAGATCTGGGCATTTCCATGTTGACTCATGGTTCGTTCAACCAGTTTGGTCAGTTTGTTGACTTCCGTTTCTCATTGGATCTGATCCAGTGGCTGAGAGATGTAGACTCTCCCAAATAGATGGAAGACCTTTAACCCATTCATGCTCAACAAGGCCCTGAGTGCTTTACTTTGAGATGGTGGCTCCTTTGACAGTTAAGGGTTACTGTCTTATGAATATTGGGCAAATAAGAAAAAGCAATGAGCAAAATGTAAAGGGGGAGTGACCGTGCAGGAAGAATGAGAAAAAGAAACTAGGAAGGGAAAGTAAACTAGACAGAAGTCACGGCAGGGTGAGAGGGAGGTGGGAGGGTCAAGGAAAGAGGACGCGGTTGGGTTACAAGAAAGAAAGATAAAGGACATGGAGAGAAGCAGAAGAGGGTGGAGGAAATGGGTAAGGAAAAAAGCAACAGAAACCACTTGTGAAATAATAAATGAGAGGTACGGGGATGGGGGGAGAAGGGGAACTGTTGGCAAAGTAACAAGTATTAGAATAAGTGGAGAGGATTATAAATGGTTAACTCTGCAAATACCAGTTAATGCAAGTCATTTTTAGCTTTCTGTTTCTCATCCTTGGTTGTCGCAGGGTTAAGGCTTTGATTAAACAGGGGGGTGTGTGTAAAAAAAAAAAAAAAAAAATTCAGACAGAGTATGGAAGGGCATGCACACACGGGAGTCTATATAAAGAAACTTTGGCAGCTGCCGTGTTATTAAAATGCCAGGAGAGAAGCGGGTTAGAAATGAAATCATTTTATGATTGATGATGGATACACTAGATGGGCAGGGGGCAAGAAAGGCGGAATGGAAAGAACAATAAGCTTATGAAATAAATAGTATGTTACAGAATGTTATTAAACGTACACTATATAAAAGTACCAGGTGTTTAACATTGGCCTTCCAGCTGTTTATTTATTTATTTATTTTTACTTTTGTTTTATTTTTGCCTCCATTATGGAAAATGAAGTCCATAACAGCAAGACAGCCAATGTTGGACACTCGTACTGTGGTATATTTTAGCTACCTACTGAAGGACTTACCATAATAGTTGTAGTCTGCAGCCTTTATTGTGCCTGAGGTCGCATATACTTTTTTCCTGCCATCTGAAAATTAAGAGAATATAACATAGCTATACAAAGTATCACTTTAGCAAGAAGAGTGGATTACTGGCTGTTATGGAATCCAAAGTAACACACCTCTGGGATTGTAAATGTTAATCATTGATTGATTGCTTTATTTTTATAAAATTGTATTTGTCAGGCAGTTCCTTTGCACATAGCATGTGTTTGTCATAGAGAGAATCTGCATTGAAGTTTGATATCTGGAAATTTCAAAAATAGCAAAAAGTGTGTATAACCAAGAAAGCTTACAATCTAATTAGGCAGCATTGCTTGACTGTATAATAAAGAGGGCTAATTACTGTTCAGAAGTATAGGCCGGAGGGCAACTTTAAACCAGTGATCTTTCTTTGAAGATGATACTTGGCATGTTGCTTAGTCATAGACCAAGTTAATCAGTTAATTAGTCTTTAATTAGAGAAATGCTACTTTTCTGGTAGGATCTGCGAAACCTCATCATAGGAACAGACCAGCACATATTTAGCTGAAAAAATAGTGTTAAATGGGCAAATTAGTCAAAATAGCATGTTAATTCTATTAATTCTGTGGTACTATGTGAGGGCTCACATGGTCCCTCGCTCCTCTCGTGTTACAGGCACGGCTAGTTTGTCAGATGACTTGCATACAGTTGACATTGTAGTTTCACTACTGAACCCAATTATTCAGAGTACATTGGGTGCTAGTCGTTATCTGCAAGTTGGTAATCTGTTTAACAACGGGTGGGGGTGAAGAATGGTGCTTGCTGTCCATTAATAGTTTGTTTAATGTAATGTTTTGAATAATATCGAAAACGTTTTGATGCAGTTTCCTATTTTACACACACACGTCTGACACACACAATTGAATTTCACAAAACTGATGCAATATCACATTTTCAGACCTAGCTGTATTTTAACCCTAAATGTCATTAAAAGGACACTAGGCACGAAAAAAGACTACAGTTTAGTGGTTCTGGAGTAAAGAGACTGTCCTTGCAGCCACAGCAGTGTGAACACTGCATTTTCTGAGGGCAAAAAAAAGGGCAGTGCTGCATAACACCACCTCTAGTAGCTTTCACATACATTCCTGTATGTGTTACTGCAATCTTTGCAGGACTGATGTTCAGTGCCGCCAAACTCTGCACAGAGACGAAGACTGCTTTGCATAGTAATGCATTGAGTCAAAGCATCTCTATGAGGAGATGCTGATTGATGCATCGTAGCGATTGACTGAGATTATCCGCAATGATGATATCACTTGGCTAAGGAGGGGTGGCTGCAGCAAGGCCATCGCACCAGGGGACTAAAGGCAAGTATACTTATTTACTGCTTTCATTTTGGAAAATCCAATAACTTAAAGGACCACTATAGGCACCCAGACCACTTCAGCTCAATGAAGTGGTCTGGGTGCCAGGTCCCTCTAGTTTTAACCCTGCAGCTGAAAACATAGCAGTTTCAGAGAAACGCTAGAGGCGCTTCCGCGATTCTCCCTGTGAAAATAACAGTGAGAAGACGCTGGATGTCCATAGGAAAGCATTGAGTAATGCTTTCCTATGGGTGGTTTGAATGCGCTCGGCTCTTGCCGCGCATTCAGATCTGACGTCGGCCGGGGGAGGAGAGGTCACCGGCGCTGGATAAAGGTAAGTGGCTGAAGGGGTTTTAACCCCTTCAGCCCAGCGGGAGAGGGCCCTGAGGGTGGGGGGGACCTAATGACCTAATGGAGGATACATTCTCCAATGTATGTGTGCATTCCTAATGCTAGAAGGTTCCTTTAATATGCAGGCTCTGGTCCGAATTAACGTTAACTCAAAGTTTAACTTTAACTTATGCCTTTTAAATTTTGTTATCATAAATTCTCATGCCTAATTTTATTTACACAGGTCCCACAACTGTCCCAATTTCAGCAATACAGACAAGATTGTGGGGTCCTGCCCCGCTTTAGTTCACTGATGTCCCGCATCTGGGGACACTAGGGAACTGTCATTTGGTAACACAGCTCAGGCGCATCATTAGATGCGATTAGGCTGTGAACAGCACTAGGATCCTGCAGAGAGTTCATCAGCAGCAAAGTAGTGAAGACGGTTGACCAGCCAGCCAGACAGGCCCCTTCTGACCTTCAGTGGGCAGGCACATACCTCACTAGCAATTTCAACATGATTCCCAGCCAAAACTTGAAAACCAGAAATGTCCTGTACTGGTTATGATACTTGGAGAATTCATTTAAATCAAGCATGTCAAACTCAAAGTCTGGATCGGGCCACATAAACAACTCACTGACAGACACACACACACTCACTGACAGACAGACACACATACTCACAGACAGACACACATACTCACAGACAGACACACATACAGACTCTCAGACACACTGACAGATGCACAGACACACTGACAGATGCACACACTCACAGACAGATGCACACACTCACAGACAGACGCACACACTCGCTGACAGACGCACACACTCGCTGACAGACGCACACACTCGCTGACAGACGCACACACTCGCTGACAGACGCACACACTCGCTGACAGACGCACACACTCGCTGACAGACGCACACACTCGCTGACAGACGCACACACTCGCTGACAGACGCACACACTCGCTGACAGACGCACACACTCGCTGACAGACGCACACACTCGCTGACAGACGCACACACTCGCTGACAGACGCACACACTCGCTGACAGACGCACACACTCACTGACAGACGCACACATACTCACTGACAGACGCACACATACTCACTGGCAGACGCACACATACTCACTGACAGACGCGCACATACTCACTGACAGACGCGCACATACTCACTGACAGACGCGCACATACTCACTGACAGACACGCACATACTCACTGACAGACACGCACACACTCACTGACAGACACGCACGCACACACACTCACTGACAGACACACACATTTGCTCACAGACACACACTCACTGACATACAGACACACATACACACACACACATACTCACAGATAGAGACACACACTGACAGACACACACATTTGCTGACAGACACACATACTCACTGACAGACACACACACGCAGACACACACATACTCACAGACACACACACATACATACTCACAGACAGACACACACACTGACCCAGACACACACACACACACACACACACACTTATCTCCTTCCTGCTCCTCACTGCTCCCTCGCGCGGTTTAGTGATGCTGGGTGCCGAAATATGACGTCATATTCCGGCGCCCGGCTTCACTTCAGACGGCGCAAGGGAGCAGTGAGGAGCAGAAGGGCTGAGCTCCCTTGCTGCTGCCAGCGTCCTGCTTCCTCCCCAACCGGGTAAATGTTAGTAGAGTAGGCACCTGCAATATGGGGAAAGCAGGTGCCTACTCTGCTATAACACCAGCATGTACTCGCGACTCGGCGGGCCGCAAAGACGGTCCTTGTGGGCCGCATGCGGCCCATGGGCTGCAAGTTTGACATGCTTGATTTAAATGATCAAAACAATAATTTCACACCATTTATCCTTTTTTTATGAACTGTTGATCAAAGTTAAGCTTTTTGTGGAGGTGTCTGTATGCTCTAGTCAGTTTTAAAAGCAAAATCTGATTTCCTAGATGCTTAATGTTGTTTGGCAGTGAACTCTCTACTTCCTCAGTTTTACCAGATTACTCTGTGGAGACAGGAAAAACAAACTTAGTTCCGTCTTTTAAATAAAAACAATTTACCATCTTCTTAGATAAAACATGAGGTTGTTCTTTGTATAAAACACCAACATATATAACGTCAATTTTGTAGGTTATAAAGAGGCTGTTGCAAATTTAAATAATAATTAAAAAAAAAAATGATCAGTAATAGTCCACTTTATATTCCATTGACTAATATAAAGAGAAACTATCTTGTTTGAGATTAATATTTTTAATGTAGAATTTCAAACTGTGTATGGCTCACATATATCTGTACATATATCTGTACTTATAAAACTATGCTTCTTAAGACACAGTAAGGAAATTTTATGCAAATTAGCTTCCTTTCTTTTTTTGCATTTTGCTGAATATCTCAATTCCCATGCCGATTAAGTGGGTTTGTCAGCATTCCTTTTGATGAAGGGCTGCAATTTTGAGCCCAAGTCATGAAACTTTATTTCTGGGGGAAATGAGGAACCACTGTCAAATCCCCAAAAAAGGCAAAATTACTAATCCGCCATCAATTCATTGTACTAGACAAAAATAAAGTTGCATGTATCGCCTAGCCTGTAACATTTCAGGAAGACAGTTGTGATGTTAGAGTGTAGTATTATAAATGCATTTTTAGAACGACATTGCCCTATTTTTCATATGCAAATGTTGACTTTAAAGGACCACTATAGTGCCAGTAAAACATACTCGTTTTCCTGGCACTATAGTGCCCAGATGGGGTGCCCCCACCCTCAGGGTCCCCCTCCCGCCGGGCTGGATGGAGAGGAAGGGGTTAAACTTACCTCTTTTTCCAGCGCTGAGGAGCTCTCCTCCTCTTCGGCTGAATGCGCATGCGCGGCAAGAGCCGCGCGCGCATTCAGCCAGTCTCATAGGAAAGCATTTACAATGCTTTCCTATGGACGCTGGCGTCTTCTCACTGTGATTTTCACAGTGAGAAGCACGCAAGCGCCTCTAGCGGCTGTCAATGAGAGAGCCAGTAGAGGCGGGATTAACCCTAATATAAACATAGCAGTTTCTTTTAATCTAGGTTAATCCTAGAGGGACCAGGCACCCAGACCACTTCATTAAGATGAAGTGGTCTGGGTGCCTATAGTGGTCCTTTAACATTTTTTAATCTATATTTGCTTCTCTATGTTTGTATTATGCATGTGTGTATCGAGTATACGCAACTATGAACCATGCATTGTGGGAAAATAAAAAGTCTGAAGGCAAAGCAAAGTGGTTTATGGATGGCTCTAGAGCGCATCTGATCTTTGCAACAACTACAAATAATTAATTCCTTCTATCCATACTGATATATCTGTAGAAGATCTGGGAAGACAGCACAATTCTGTCTCCCTAGCTACTCACCTGGCATATCAGTGAAAGGGAAAGAGCCAAAGAGTAAACTGCAGCTGTTGCTTAGGAGTGTACCACAAACCAATCTTGGGCATGTCAAGACACGTATGTTCCAGTGTGCAAAAAGTTTGTGTTTTTTTTGTTTTTGTTTCTGTTTGAAAAAAGTCTTGCAGTGTAAAAGATGCATAACCTTGAACAGTCCATTATAAAATAATACCATCTCAGGGTTCCGAAAATGTTCATATACCACTTCACCTTCAGTTTTGTAGTTTATCATCTCTTCTGAACATGAGGATGACATTATTTATCCATAATTCATACTTCACCATTATTTATACTCCCTTCCTCTCTACCTCCACATTATGGATATGTGTGGGTTTGTATGGCACAACCGTTTTTTGGGGAAATTACTGTTAACTTCTTTTTAATCCACTGCGGTCAGGCAATCCATAAAAACTAGAAAGAAAATAAACCCTTCTGTTTTAACCCTCACTTTGTTTTTGTCTTTCTTTTTCATGTTCCAGCAGGAGCAGATTTCTTGTTCACCCCCAGAAAGCCCTGGGCAAAACTGCAACACGTCCTCACCCTCCCTTCTCCATGCACCTGGGGCACGAGTTTACAGGATGGAAGAGGATGCAGTCAGGCTGCCGGCACACCTGCGTGAGTACCACCGCCCACCTAGTCTACATATTTGCAAGAGCTCACTTATTCCAGTCATATGTACAGAATGCCTCAAGCTATGTTCCCTTTTGGAAATTCAAAGCTGCTAACTTTCAAAATTAGATCACATTTGAGCCAAAGAATTTTGCTGTAGTAAATATATTTATAACTGGAAAGGACACATTTTAAAAAGTTCATACAAAATTCTAGTAATACATTTGGAACTTGTCACGTCCATAGTAGAATGACCCCTGCCAAACCAATCATAGCAAGCCAAGAATGTTAACTACATTTTCTATAGCAGAGCCAAGCATATTCCATAACGAGGGCCTCGTCAGTACAGCAAGGTTTTTGGAGTTTGTCGTTCAATTGTCCGCTTTCTCCAAGTGTAAGCCTATAGATCAATGGCAACTTACAGAAACCCAAGTTTTAAAAACATGTACAGCAGTTGTTTTAGACGAGAAGAAAAGATGGGTGAAAAAGTTTGGGTTTATAGAGCAAAACTGAGCATATCAAAACTAAATCAAAAAATATCAAAGTAAAAAAAGTTCCTTTCACTCTATTTGTATGCACACTTTTAAACAGAAGGGATTTAGTATAGTGACCTTGAGGTGTAAGCTCACTTGCCAACTGTAATGCTAACCTATGAGTCCTATTTCACTCTGGCTATCTGCTCAAATATAAAACCTCTAATGAGACAAAAGTGGAAATTCTTATAACCCGAAGAATATGCCTGTTGGAGCCAGAGTGATTGACTTAGGTAGGTGAGCGTAAACTTTGGCTATAACAATGGTACTTTTATATGTTGGAGTTGAATATTATAGCCATTGTAACCACTCAGTAGTGACAGGATTTAGTGTTATGCCTAATATATAAGAGTAAAATATCATTGTTCAACCCTTCACAGGGGGAACATGTGTACAGTGATATAAAAACTATAGCATTGAGAATAGATGTTTCCATTCCTAACTCTATAGTGTCCCTTTAACCACACCCACATATAAACAGTGACATATTCTCTTAATTGGAGGGCTGTTAAGTAACCATTGATCAGCTAATGAAGCATTTCATTGGTTGAATGCAAGTACAGGATGTATTAGCTGGTTTTAAGAACTATTGTCATTGTTTAGGGGAGAATGCATTTGAAGAGGGGGCTAATATCCGTGAATAAATAGAAATGGGCCCAGTTTGTCAAACATGTATTCCTAACAATATAATCCTGACTGTTTAGGTGACTGTCCCATTCTGCTCCCAGTAAGAAGGCAATTTTGCTCACCTTTTATCTCACACTGCACCAGTTACGCTGGCAGCTGGCTCCACCTCCAAGGCTGAGATCATCCAACTTGATTATCCCAACCAATCCAATGCTTTTGGGAGGCTATTGCACATGTGTGGCAAAACGCCTCGCTGCGCAAATCAACAACTACGCATAGAGATGCACTAAATCAATCTTCTGCAAAAAGGCAGAGTTTACATTGCTGCTTAGTAACACCTCTAGTGACAGTCATTCAGAAGGCCACTAGAGAGTCTTGGGTCACGCTGCATGGAGGCTCTGAACGTTCCTCATAGAGATTCATTAATTTAATGCATCTCTATGAGGAGATGCGGATTGGTACATTTGCTGCGCATGCACACAATCCTCCCAATGCTTTCCTAAGGGAAAGCATTGGCTTAGCTGAGATCATAAACATTGATAATCTCAGCCATGAAGGTAATATCAGCCATGGCAAAACTGGCACGGCATGGGGAAAATGTGAAAAAAGGTGAGTTAAAAACACCTTCCTCATGCAATCTGAGGGCACACACACTGACAGGCTCACATACACACTCATGCTGACGACAGGCTTGCACACGAATCTCTTGACAGGCTCTCACGCACTCTTGACAGGCTCTCTCACACACACACATATACTCTGACAGGTTCTCTTACCCCCACACACACACACACTCTCTCTCTCTTGACAGGCTCTCACACACACTCTCTTAACAGGCTCTTACACACACTATTTTGACAGTCTCAAACACACTCTCTTGACAGGCTCACACACACTCTTACGCTGACAACAGGCTCGCACGCACAAACTCTGACAGGCTCTCGCTCACACACACACACACACACACTCTTTCTGACAGGCTCACACACACATTTTTGTTTTAATTGAAATCCACTCAGCCTCCCTACCTTTGGGTAACATAAACCCCTTAAGGACGGCGGGCGTTCTTTGCCATCCTTTTTGGTGCAGTACTAAACGCCGGCGGGCGGCATAGAACGTACCTACCGTCCTTCATACTTATCGGGTTCCCGCCGATCCCATGCCGGCGGTTGTGATCCTGGGGTCTGCCTGGGACAGGCAGACTTCCTCTCCCTGATCTGCCCCCCCCCCCTCCAGCCATGTGATCGCAGAGGAAGAGGAGGAAAAGGAGCAAAGCCAGTGAACCACTCATGGACAGCTGTTTCGTTGTTAATGCAACTCATCAGCATTAGGTTGGTTACTGGCTTGCAATGGAGCCTTGGTGTTACTTGAGTTGCATTAACAACGAAACAGCTGTCCAAGATTGGTTCACTGGCTTTGCTCCTCTTCCTGAGTTGTGTTTCAAAGCAGTTGTATACAGCAGACACATACTCCAAGGAATCCATGTACAAAGTGGAACTATGAGGAAAAAATGTGGTTCTTTGTTGAGCTCATTTGCATACGCCTAACCAGAATCCCTTGCAGTAGTGCATATATATATAAATATATATATAAACACAAATATATTTATATAATATTTTTACGTAATTAAGTCATTTTATTAATTACAATCTGAGGGACCTACCCGACAACCCAGGCAGAAAGTCCAGAGAATTTGGCTCGCAAGCCCTATATTTAACCCTGTAACTTTCCAGGGCACCATAAACCTGTGCATTAGAGGTACTGTTTTACTCAGGAGACTTCGCTGAACACAAATATTAGTGTTAAAAAAAAACAGTAAAACATATCACAAAAATGCATTTTTCACACACACACTGTACTTTTACTGACGATATAATTGTTGTGATACGTTTTATTATTTTGTAACACTAATATTTCTGTTCATCGAAGTCTCCCGAGTATAACAGTATCCCCATGTACACGTTTTAGTGTTTTCAAAACTTACGGAGTCAAATATAAGGCTTGAATTTCCTTTTTTATTTATTTATTTATTTTTTTGCCAGATTGGTTATGTTGCCTTTTAGAACGTATGGTAACCCAGAAATGAGAATTACCCCCATGATGTCATACCATTTGCAAAAGTAGACAACCCAAGGTATTGCAAATAGGGTATGTCCAGTCTTTTTTAGTACCCACCGCTTTGTTTTCCTGACACTATAGTGATCCTTTAAGGGGTTAAAAGGAACATACCAAATATTGTATGTTCCTTTAAATCCTTTTCGCTTCTGTTCCACTCACCTTGTGCAGATGATGGAACCTTAATATAACAAATACAACGAAACAAGCACGTGTGGATTTTTATTTTTTTTCTTACAAGAAATTATATAGTGAAAACTATCAGTAGACACTGATAATATTTTTGTTTCTCTTACCTAATCTATTGTAGGTATTTGCATTTATATAGCACCGATATATTCTAAAGAGCTGTACAGTTTGAATATAGGAATACAACAGAAAACAAATAAGAAACACATTCACAAGCTTTAACCAGAAACAGGAGATTATATTGGGGAGTAAAAATATAAAATAAAATAAAACTACAAGAAGCAGGTGGTAGTTGGAAGAATGAAATAACTCATTTTTAAAACAATGTATAATCTCTCTGGTCTATATAATGGTATCTATATGGTAAATGTACAGATCTAGTCTCCGGTGTGAATTTTTAGATTGCCCACAAATACAGCATTTGTACTCAAAATGCAGTGCATCTGTAAATCATTGCTCGAAAGAGATTTAACATTATGCAGTATTTTAGATAGGAGATAAAACTGATTTTTTTTCAAACACTTGCAAAACAAGGTCCCTTTGGTGGCTATTTGATTTAAGTCTGTAAATTGCGCAGTAAATGTCATTGTGTAACCCAGTGAAAGCCTTAGGGACCAGCACGAACCGTGCTTTTAGAGCTTGCTAGTATCTAAGAATTAGGAATGTCATTGGTTTTTGGTTTACTGCTGTGCTCTCCATCTTTCTAGTTAATGAAATGGCTTGTATAATATACAAATTCAAATATTTGTAGCTAGGGACTGAAAAAATCTACAGAAAGAATAGTTATATAACCTACAAAGATACTGTTATATTAAACTCCAGGTTTTATTCTGTAACCACTGAATTGCAGTGAGCTGAAAAGCAAAGTTCCTTATTTAGGGCAAAATAGCCAAATTGTGACTACAGCAGAATAATTTTCTTTCTATTTGGAGGCTTTTGAATTGACACCTTGTGGTTTGAGCAGTCTCATTTCACTGACTGATATCAAACAAATCACATTTCAGCTTTACACCTTGATATCATTAGTGAGGTAATTATATCACACTCATTTTCATGTTGTTGTCATCTGTTCTGCCCTTTTGATCATTGTCCACTGAATGGGAGCAAGTAATCAAAATTAATATTTTAGCTTTGGTTGCTAATAAAGTACTACCCCAACTCCCCCTTCCCTCTCCCCCCCCCAGATACACATGCTTCTTTGCAGCAACCATATGTCACAAAGTAGTGAAGCAATAATAGTTTAAATAAAGCAATAATCGTTTAAATAAATATACCATTAACAATGTAGAATTAATCTGTAGATAATCAAAATATGTAGATAATGATAATCAATTCCGCGGTCAATAAATATATTTAAAGGGATTCTATAGTTTATAGAATGCAAAGCTGTATTTACCCCCCTCCCCCCTCGCCATTGTTGCAAGGATTTAAAAAAAAAAAACTTCTGACACTTGCCTGATTCCAGCACCGATCTGGGTTGGTGCTTTTCCTCCCACAGCAAACTGGGGGGTTAATGTTTATATGCTGAGAGCACATTTGGCCCTCCCCATAGGACAGCATTGCTTTAATGCTTTCTTATTGGGGATTTATTTGACGCTGAATATCCTCATGTAGAACCACCAGGAAGTGTCTCTAGCAACTGTCTGATTGACAACCACTAGAGTCAGTTTTACTCCTGCAATGTAATCATTGCAGTTTCTCAAAAACGCTAATGATTTACATTGCAGGACTAAGTGTCACTGGGACACTGCACCTAGACCACTTCAATGCGTTGAAGTGGTCTGGGTGCCTATTGTTGTGCATACAATTGGTTACCCTGTTTCAGGTAAAAGGGAAACTTCTTTATAGGAGTTATATCTCTGAAAGCAGCATGGGAAATAGCACATATTTTTTATAGTAGACATGCATGTGAAATCCATATACAATGCTCAGAATATGTCCGGTATATGTTTAAAGAAAGTGACTGTATTCTTCTTATGATATTGTGCAACTTATTAACACGACATACTTTGGCATGCCCATAATATACCATGCCTGCCTCAACGTCCTCCATAGCAAACCCCTTCTGCTCTCTGTAACAGTCATGCACCAATCTAACCATTTTCATTCAGAATCTCTCATAGCTCAGGCCGTATGAAAAGGGGAATTTTTAGACTAGAGAAATTGCACAAGTTCATGGGAAAGCTTTTTTACAGAACTTTTCTCCTGAAGGGGAGGATGTTTCTTAACTCTTTATGATACTCGGTTTTTACAAACTGTTATATATTTTATATACTAATCCATCATATGGATAACAGACCTTTACTCAGAGGGTTCTTTATGGTGGATTAAATACAGATTTCAGATTTAATCGGCCAAATTTATCCAAATAAAATCATACCACTTAAATGTAAATGTGGTAGCTAGCACAAGAGAACATGGTCTGAATTTGGATGGAGGGATTAAAGGTTTAGGTTTAGTGCTTTTCACTCAAGTAGTTGTAGATGTCTTAAAATATCTTCCAGTAGAGGTGGTAACAACCTAGGATAAGAGTTTGAGAAAGTTTGGCATACACATGCTGCTGTCTAGATGGATCGATAAACAAGATCAAGAATAAAGCCTGTGCTTTTAGATGGCCAAGCTTGACTGTTAAATTCGCTGTTATTTTTCTTATTAACCTTGTGTATAACTAAGCACTGTGTCCAGTGTCATTCTGAGATCGCCATGGCTCCGTGGCCCCAAAAGCATGGAATCTGAAACCTTGCTGCAGAAAGAGAGAAGCAGTAATGATGTAACGATCTATAAGGAGCGCCGATGGAAATATGCGATCGAGTGACAGCTCGCCTTTCTAAGAGCTTCTGCAGCAGCTTAAACTTGTGAAATCTTAATTTTCCCTCTAAAGTTGTAGATTGTGTATAGCTCTGTTAATATATTGATTGATAGGAACTGGTGACTTTTCACTGTCATTAAGATTTAATCCTTTAATGATCAGAATTTGCCTCTGTGCATATGTAACAATTTAATATTGTTGGTTGAACGTTAAATGGTGTTTATTTTGAACTGTACCATTAAACTCAATGCTTTAATAGTTGGACCTTGCCAGGTTGATGGAAATACGTAGAGAATTGCTGAAACTGGAGGCTTTAGGGTTTAGAGTTACTTATCCAGGTTAGTCAGAGAAACCTTTGTTTTTAAAGTATACTCCAACAATCAACCATGACCACTTTTACTTTCAGAAGAGCTTTTCAGCTTGAAACGCAGCACATATAGAGATA
The DNA here is from genome assembly GCF_036172605.1 of Pelobates fuscus. Taxonomy (NCBI): domain Eukaryota; kingdom Metazoa; phylum Chordata; class Amphibia; order Anura; family Pelobatidae; genus Pelobates; species Pelobates fuscus. The sequence continues at coordinate 165,421,267 of NC_086319.1, forward strand.
TTTGTAATAGTTACACATAATGTCAATTCTTTGCTAAATTTAGGTCAACGTGGCCATCAGCATTGCAGTCAGGGCACCTACGAGGTTTGTTATGCAGATTCTGTTTAATATGTCTGTTATATAATTTTACAAAAAAAGTAAATTGCTCTAAAACTTGGATTTAATAATGATCTCAGCCACGGATGTGAGGTTGGCACATCGTGGGGTAAAAGGTGAGTAAAATCATCTTTCCCATTCGATCAGAGGGGGGCCAGTCACCTAAACGCAGACACATTGACAGACACACACACACTGAGACATACACAAATTGTTTTATTTTAATTTAAAGGAACACAAACACAAACCCTTAAAAGATGCGCTGATCTGCTGGTGCTGGCCACGCCCCTATCTCTATCTGCCTCCTTTGCTGACCTCATTAGATTTGATGAGTTAAGCCAATCTGCATTGGATTGGCTGAGATCAGAAAGGAGGTGGGATAGGTGCGGGATCAAACACTGGCTTGGCCAATCAGACTCTCCTCATAGAGATGCATTGAATTAATGCATCTCTATGAGGAATGTTCAGCGACACTGAATGTCCCAGGAAGCACCTCTAGCAAACATCTGAAAGTGTCCCCAGGGGACAATGTAAGCTGCAAAAAGCCTACAGAGACTGACTATACTCACCAGAACAAATACATTAAGCTGTAGTTGTTCTGGTGACTACAGTGTCGCTTCAAGTCTGCCCAGCCCTAACTTTAGAATAGGTGGAGTGGTTCCTTCCCCTGGGTTTTTAGTGGAGCTGCTGTGATACTGTAATCTTTATGCTCTTCTTGCTCTGCTCCGTCACGCACTCTTTCGTGATGCCGGAGCTGGAGTGACATCATATCACAGCAGGATGCCTGAGGGAACAGAGTAAGATGAGCGTGAAGATTACAGCTCCCTCCATTTCTCACAAATGCCCACCTTCGGGTGACTGGTGACCGGTGTTGAACGGACTGACAAACACCAAGGTGCCAATACAAAATTCCTAGTCACCTTAGCGACCAGGCGCCTGGGATTTGTCAAGCCATGCGTTAAAAGTTCCATGACCGGTACCCTTTAAGAGGTTGTGTGGATTCTAACTGTCCAATTTCCTTTACATTATGCTGTTTCACATTTCCTGCTGGCATGACCTAACCTGCATTTGCTTCATGTTATTTTGTTCCTATTACACCGCACTGCATGACTTGTGTGAAATTCTGATCACTGCACGCTTTTGGGTTTCTTTAATGGCTATTGCAAGAAATATCCCTGCTGTTTCTATGCTTTTTTGTTTATTTTGAGTATGTAATATACACTGAACAGTGTAAATGTGTATAGTCATTTATATTACATTGCTTTAAAAACAAGTGTCAGTTAAACCTGTACGATTCGCTTCTTTTCACTTCTACTTATTTTCTTACATATTATACTTCTGCTTGCACTCTACTGTTCCTACTCACAATAAAAATGTATTGTAAAACAAAATAGGAAGCTCTGGTCAGCACCATGTGTCTCCATATACAGTTAATTACTCTCCCCTGTCTGTGCAAACGCAGACTAGGTACAGATAGGTGGCCCCCCTCCCCCACCTTCTTGTCCCTTCTTTTGGAACATGAGGGAAATTTCCTATTTGGGGAATTTGGAGTGCAAGGAATTTCCTGTGTGGGTTGATGAGGTTTCCGGCACAGCGGTTCTTGGAACGCGGTAGCGTTTCCTAACTATATGACGAATTCAAGTCACAACTAAAAATGTGCATGGCAGCCTTTGACTAAAATTAACTCCTTCACCAATGTGCAGCAGGAATCACCATCCTTAATATAAACAAATCAGATATTGCAAACCTTCCTCGCAACTGCATACTGCAAACTGTATCTATAGTACATTTCTTTTTCTTTTTTCTTTTTTTTTACAGGTTCTTAAAAACTAAAGAAATAAAATGACTGTAACTTGGGTATTATTGGATTCTATATAAATATACACCGTGATAATGAATTTCTCAGGCACTAAGGAAAGTCAGATAGGTGCCTCCTGAGATGGTTTTCATAAGGCGTTCCGACCGTTTCAGGCTGCTTGCCCAGCATAAGAGAAATAGGTCATCACGGCAAAGAGGATTAGCAAAAAAAAAACAATTACGTTTTAGGGGTAATTTCAGCAGTCGCCTGCAGACTGCACATTGTCCGTACAAGCCATTTTATGGGGGGTGCTTATAAAAATACACACTTTACATTTCAAATTGTATTTAACAGAGTCCTACAATCTGTGACAGAAAAACTACTTGCTGGGCACTGTAATTTCATTATATTTCTTACTTTTGCATTCATCGACATTTGCCATCAATTTAAGACACATGGGTCAAGTCTGATTCGGCCTGCAGGAGATGTTCTTACATAAAGGAGTCTGTGACCTGATGTCTTACAAAAGACCAAGCTAAGTCATTTGAGTTCACTGATCACCGTCTAACTGTCGGGAGTTTCCCAGAAAATGTCACTAAATTGTAATTTCTGGGTGTCACCTTTCCAACCAGTAGAGCCACCCAACACTTAGCAATGCAAAAACATCTCTGCCATATATCTTCTATGTCCTTGCTATTCGAGGCAGAACTCTATAAGCTACTATTAATGATATATATATTTTGTTTGTTGCTTCAGTGATGGCTGTGTATTTCTAAAGTGTCAAGGCAATAAATCCACCCAATCATCCATCAAGCCTTTTTTTTTTTGTCTCATCTTTATTCTCATTTCCTCTTATTTTCTTTTCTAACTTTTCTGTGTTTCGGAAACAGTGGAGTTAATTTGTTTTATTTTGTACCAGCACAAAAACGGCTTAGCCACTGGATTCTAAAGCTTAATTGCATAAGTACTTAGATGACTCTCTGCAGACACGAGGATTCATTGATGGTAATTCTGAGATTGTCAGTGGAAACCACTAAAGTCACCCTTACCATTTTATCTTAATGAAGTGGCATGGATGCAGTGGTCCAGTCATATTAGCCCTGCAATGTGAATCATTGTAGTTGTTTTTATAAACCACAATGTTTACATTGCAGGGTGAAATACACTTCTGTGCAAAAGATGTTTTATTGTTTTTTAGGCCTATATATATATAGTGTAGCGCTCATGAAAACTTATTTAATACTATACATAAAAAAACATCCAGTTAGCCTACCCTTTGTAAGTTATATAGAGAGGCGCAGTATATGAAAAACACAAAAAGAGAGAGTGTATAGTGCAGAATGGTATTAAATGTACAGGGCAACTGGATGTGAAATAGGAACACTCATAGTACTGAGCCTGATAACACCTTCCCTTGTGTAGCAGTATAGATCTCCGTATATGTAGAAAGAAAATACATACAAACAATGGTGTAGCATGTATGGAAGCTTATATACTAAATGGTTAATTTTTAAGTTAAGCTCCCCTTGAATAGGTCCTTAAGGTTTGAGTCAACTTTTGGGGTGATACAACCCCTTTGGATGGATGCAGAAGCAGGAGAGGTAGGCTAGACTTGTAAGTGGAGCAAATAAAAACCATTTATTGATAAGCAAAATAAATATTAAAAAAGATTATTAAATCCAGTATTTGTACTTAGTCCCAGATGGTTCTTGTAGCGGGACCACCACTAAACTGTGAATTGACTGGGTTGTTCTGTGATGTGTTGTTTCGTGTATTTTCCCTATCTTAGTCATGTATTTCACTCTATGTGTTCGTCTGAGCTGCCTGCTCCCTGTTCGGGAGTGCCGCCACGTAGGGACTCCATTCACCTCCCGAACGGGGACCACCACAAAACCTCATTTAGAATAACGAGGTGTCCAAACCGCATGGGAAGACTCGGTGCGTGCCTCCCCTGGGTGGCAGCCCTTCATTAGACGAACGTCACCCAGGGGGTGCATTTGCAGATCGATTCCCACCTAGTTTGGTTTCTGAATGAGGACCTCCCCGGCACCCATTGGAATGTTCACCCCAATCAATTAGTAAGTTGGAACTCACAACATAGTGTGAAACCACAAAGGCAGTAATTAATGAGTGCTCCTCTGGGTGGCCGCCGTTCGTACAGATGAGCGCCGGCCAGGGGGAGCATTCGTGTCCCAAAAGGAGGCACTTCCCTTGCCGGGTTTCAAACAGGGACCCCGCGAACGGTGGCTGTTCGTGACGGTTAACATTCTGGGGGTCCCTGAGATTGGTGGAGACATCCTTCGGGGACAATGGCGGAGGTTGGCAGGCTCTCCCACGCCCCCAGGCCCCCAGATACAGAGACTTCTGTGAAGAAGACCCCTGGGAGAAGGGAGGGCCCTAGGAGGGGCACTAAGTGGCGGGGACAAAGGGACTGGAGTTCCGTTTCCGTCAGGGACCCCTGGGAGTGGGAGGGCCCTTGGAGGGGACACGGAGTGGCGGGAAGAGGGGACAAAGGGACTGGGGTTCCGGTTCCATTACACGACCCCTGGGAGGACATTGTCTTCATGTGTGATCCACCCTTTGCATGGGGAAAGTATAAAGCCGAGTTTGGCCAATAAAGTTGTTGTTGTACCCCTGGAACTGTGTGTCGTCCAGTTTCTTGGGGGGAAATGGATCTCTTCATGCATAGAGGTAACCAGCTGGGTTACCCAGGGTCCGCAACAGTTGTAGTCAATTGCCAAGATGCATTTCGCTTATATAAAGCTTCCTCAGTCGGCTGTGTGTGTTGTTCCCAACCATCTGGGACTAAGTGCAAATACTGGATTTAATAATCTTTTTTTTTTTTTAATTCTTTATTTTTGTAGTGCACGCATAAATTACAGGTAGGCATGAGGTACCCCGAAGGCAATCCTCAGGCTTTTCCCACGCGAGCATGCGGGGTATATTCTTAACAGGCACAATTTTCTTTTTTGTCAGGCTTAAAAGACATAGCATTAAGGTATCGCTTTACATGGGTATAGGTGTATAAGTCTTACAAACATGTTTAAATTAATGCGGTAACTGTGGGAATTAGTAACATGCTAGAACTAAATAGATTACTTCCACATAAGAGGAACGGTTTTAGCGTATATGCTAGCAAATTGGGTTCACTCTGTAGAGACAGGCATATTACCGGTGATGATAAGGATCTCGCTTAACGTGCTTTAGCATGGAGACCGATTTGCGAGATAGGGTAAAGATTATTTAGGCGTAACTTAGCGTATTAACATCTGTTAGTCTGTTTAGCTGAAACATTAACTTAATATTGACCATGTCTAACTTTCATCGAAGTCAGCGCTTATTAGGTATTGTTGTAACAAGAATAACAGGCTGGTCCGTGGTGCCACGCCAGCGCAACAGACATAACGGACGGGGTAGGTATCAGTTTTCGTTGCAAGGCACATTACAGGGATGCACATTTTTGTGGTATAATAGACATGCTTGTAACATGGTGTTGCAAGAGCCCTATTCAGTAATGCTACTTGCAGGTCATATCAAGCTAGAGCTTATGCAGGACGTGGATGGTAGAGCCACAAAGGCAGTCTATGTGAGGTACTCATGTGTTGTATGATTATGCTATATGGTGTGTGTATGAGTCACAAGTGTGAGAGGGGCACAGGGCTTAAATGAGACGCCAGGCAATCTGACCTGTCGGCTCGGAAATGGAAGGTGGCAAGCTCTCTGGAGTTATGTCTAAAAGACATTATAGTGCTATCCAATAAGCTTGGGTAGAGATTGCAAAACAAATAGCTAAACATTAGGATCATGCTAAAGTAGGCGTATATAACATACTACTCGTAGGCACATAGTGATTTTGGTCACATATTGATTAGTCAGTGGCACATATTTATCGTTACATATCTCTCTGGGGGTTGCGCTCTGCATCTTGGTTTGGGTTAGTCCTGAGTGTCTCTGGGCTCTGCTCGTGTTGTGAGCGGCTGCTTCCTGTGCCGGTCAGCCGACCCCTCTTGCGGGCCATGATGGGGATGTCTCCGCGCTGCAACCTCCTAACAGTGCAGGGTTCCGACGTAGATCAAACCCCATCAGGTAACTTGGAAGGTTGTTGCGGTGGCACAATGACCGGTCTGATCTCCCTGTCCCACTTCGTGCAGGGATCACTGCCCCGGGTCCTTGGGTTGTTCCTCTCAGCTTGGTGGGGCCGCGTGCCTTCTGGGGCTCCGGTTCCTTGGAGTCCCTCAGGGTGTGCGGACGGTGGGACTGACTGTGGTCCTGTCGGGCTCCTCGTTCAGAGGGAGGTTTGCCTCTCCGGGCAGGTGCTTGGGGCCTCTGTTTGCCGTGCAGGGTTAGGCGGCTTCGTTGGCCCTGTGGGCGCTGGGGCTGGTGCACAGCTGCCATTTTGTATTGACCTCGTGGGTGCTTTGAGGAGCTGACACCATGTTTGTTAGCAGGGTGATGCTGTGTGCGCCGTTCAAGTTTGTGCCAGAAAGCTTCGAAGATCGCTTCTAGCCTTGCCGAGTAGTCTACTTGTTCAGTGTAGCTATCGGTCAGTTTCTCCACCCCCACCTCAGGTTGCTCAGGCTCCGTTATGGTGGCAGCCTTGGAGGTACTGCGTTTCTGTTGAGTTACAGGCTTAGTTGTGGGGGTAATCGTCCCCAGCGAGGACCGGGATATCCCCCGCCAGTCCATAGGGGGGGGGGTAGCAGGGCTGTGCTGGGTTCTCGGGAGTGAACGTGTTCCACGCCGGGGGATCGGCCGCTTCCCCCAGGCGCTAGGTCCCTCTCCGGGTTAGGCCGCATGGCCGGTGCTGACAGTCTCATACCGTATCGAGACATGACAGGTATCCGTTCGTTCCTCGTTCGATTCTGTGTCACTTCCTGGGCACCATGAGCTGCTGTCTGCAGTATGTGGGTCAGAAAGAGCTTAATTGGGCCCACTGGTGCTGGAGCTCTCAGTAAGTGCGACCGGCCATCTTGGCTGTCAGGCCCCGCCCCCGGATTTAATAATCTTTTTAATATTTATTTTGCTTATCCATGTTTTTATTTGCTCCACTTACGTGTCCAGCTTGGTTCTGCTGCTTCTGCATCCATCCACATACACTAATATTTATCATACACGCACAATATATATGTGTGTATGTATGTATGTATGTATGTATATATATATATATATATATATATATATATATATATATATATAAATAATCGACAGAAGGTTAAATGGCGCAAAGGGAGGAAAATATATATGTATATCGAGCATACACAATATAAATAGAAACAAATAGCTGCAACTCACTGGGAGTCCTGGTGAGATCTCCTAAGTGCTAAATAGGTAATAAGTAATGGTGAGTGCGCTTACAATAAATAAAATACAGTGTTTATCACACTTAAAAAAATCTGAAGGGCATATAACACATTTGATTAAAATGCAATAATACCAAAGTGCTATAGTGCTTTAAGAGATTTACAAAATATGTGAAGTGCCAAAGTGCATATATGTGCAGACAAGGGATATCCAATATAAATAAAAAAAAAAAAAAAGGACTGATATACTTGCAGAGCTTCTGGAACAAAAAATACACGGCTCTGTAATACAAATAATACAACACCTAGTGCAATATGTTTGTGCAGTGCAGAATTAACAATAAATAAATATGTATCTCACTCAAAATAGGTTCATGGGCTTGCCTTCCCGTTGTTGCCCGTCATCTGTGCCCAGACGAGGTTGCTTGAATTCTACAGCATGGCGCTGATTAAGAAGCAATGGGTGCATGATAGGGCTTGGCATTAGTTGAATGACCCGTGGATTGTCCTGTCTTGGGCTGCTAGGTTTGTTAAGAGGTTCAATTGGGCAATGGTTGGCTTCAGCAGGGGACACAGATAGTGTGAGTGAGATACATATTTATTTATTGTTAATTATGCACTGCACAAACATATTGCACTAGGTGTTGTATTATTTGTATTACAGAGCCGTGTATTTTTTGTTCCAGAAGCTCTGCAAGTATATCAGTCTTTTTTTTTTTTTTTTTAAATTTATATTGGATATCCCTTGTCTGCACATATATGCACTTTGGCACTTCACAGGGTGCTACTGGGACCAAAATACAAAAAATATACAAACCAGTGCACTCGCTTATTAACTAAACAGAGATTTCAAATCCTAAATAGTACTATTTAATAACACCTCACCTAGGTAGAAAATAATGGGGGTTTGGTTACATTATATGATCATACATTGCATAAGCCTGCCAACTGCATCAAAGTACCCCATTCTTGGCAGTTCCTACTCTAGCAGCCTAATGCTTGCTCTTATGAGATTAATCCACTTACTTGGGAAATGCTTCCTTACTGGGACTCTCTGCAAGTCAAGGCTAAATAGGGTCCTGGAATGAGACACCTGTGACAGGGAGGGGTGCAAAACCCAGGGGTTGGCCTAGACCCCCAAAATTATAAACAAAGTCAGGAGGGCTGCACTCACCTAAACATGCATATATTACAGGGTGCTACTTGGACCAAAATACAAAAAATATACAAACCAGTGCACTCGCTTATTAACTAAACAGAGATTTCAAATCCTAAATCGTACTATTTAAAAACACCTCACCTAGGTAGAAAATACCAAACCCCCATTATTTTCTACCTAGGTGAGGTGTTTTTAAATAGTACTATTTAGGATTTGAAATCTGTTTAGTTAATAAGCGAGTGCACTGGTTTGTATATTTTATGTGTATATATATATATATATATATATATGTGTGTGTGTGTGTGTGTGTATATATATATATATATATACACATACACACGTGTGTGTGTATATGTATATATATATATGTGTGTGTGTATATATATATATATATATATATATATATATATATATACACACACACACACACGTGTGTGTGTGTGTGTGTGTGTGTGTGTGTGTGTATATATATATATGTGTATATATATATATACACACGTGTGTGTGTGTGTATATATATGTATATTTGTGTACGGGATTATGGAAGGGGCGCACACTAAACTGTGTGTAATTTAATATATGAGAGTCGGTTGAGGTGTGCCGAAACCGACGTGAGGTTAGGCCTGCAAAAGAGGGCCCACCCAGGTATAATGATAAATGAAGAGGGTGTGGTGGGAGGGAATTTCCGAAATCGTCGCAGACAGGTGAGTGAGGGGAATGCTGGGTTTAAATAGGCCTAAATCCCTCCCACAATTTCAGGCATATGCCTTCTATTTGTGTACGGGATTATGGAAGGGGCGCACACTAAACTGTGTGTAATTTAATATATGAGAGTCGGTTGAGGTGTGCCGAAACCGACGTGAGGTTAGGCCTGCAAAAGAGGGCCAAAAAGTGTGAGACATTATTAAACATAATAAATTACTTAGACGTATTATAGAAAGCGAGCCTGATTCTTCTGGATTTGGAATGTATCGGTAGTATGCCGAGGACTTCCAGCGACCCATCTTCTTGACAAGATGAGTTGGAACTGGACGACTTGAGGCTGCTGTGGCGGCCCTGATGCGGAAAGTATGTCCCGAGAAGGAATTCGGATTGAGGCCAAGACTAACAAACAAGGAGCGAATGTATAGCATGAACTGTTTGAGAGATGTGGCAAAAAATTGTACGAGCAACCATAATAATCGGAACGCATTTAGTAACTTGCACCACGTACAATACTTACGCATATCGTAAGCCGCAGAGTGTGTTGGCTTAGTATTAGTAGACAAGCCTTACCTGCATAGCCTCTAACTTCAGGCATGATTGATACCTTTTTTGACCTGCGGAGGAAATCTGGACCGCGTGTACTTTTATCTCAACCATTATGCTTAAGCAAGGTCCGACTTCAGGGCTTCGGAAGTGGCGAAAGCGGAGGATACCGCAGGGGACTTGAGACGTCAGGGTTAGCGTTTATTAAAGATAATGCTATACCTGGAGCTAGTTCTTGTAGTATGCTGTGAGGGGGAGGAAACGTAATAAGTTTAAATTATGCAAAACTCGGAAGCCCATTGAGCTTACTCGTGTAGAAGAGCTGCTAGCTAATGGGTACCGGTAGGTGAGGATAAGGATTATCCCGTAAGAGTTGAGGCCGTGCTAGTAGCCCTGTGTTTGAGAGAAGCTCCACCTACGATTTGGGCCATGTGGACTTGTACCATCTATGCGCGGCAGGGTGGAAAAGCGTAACCTGATCGTACACGTGCGAATACCTGCATTAAACCATAGCGAAGAAGGACTGTAACCGCGCCTGGCGAGACAGCCGTGATGTAAAACAAGGAACAGAATGCCAAGCCGTGACCCACCGTAGGGAAACGTTTGTACGAGAGAGGAACCAGAAAAGAAGCTTTGACTAAATGAAGACGATATGTGCTCGTATAGCAAGTACCCTATAGCGGTTACTTGGTAGGCACGAGAACGTAAAGGATTGAACTACAGGATGCATGAGGTGTTACGCCTTGAATCTGAACATCCAGTATGACCGAAAGTAACTCCCGATGAGCTACTTAGGCTTACATCAAGGGAAGCGTAAACGACGACAAATGCGTGACGAATGAATTGACTGCGCATGGAGGACCCCGTGAATGTCGGGCGTGCAGACAAGTCCCTAATTAGCAGATAAGGATTCGAATAATATTGGTTTGGCCAAAAATGGAGGCGGAGTGATGCTTCGGTGTTCGATATGAAACAGGTGGGAATTCCGTTCACCCGTTCGATCAGATCGCTAAAGCTTGTCCTGCATAGCCCGTATAAGCGACGCCGACGTGAAAACTGAGTGATAGTATGAGTCGAGAAACGGTAATTGAGAATACGGTGTGCAAAAAGTGCCGCCAAAACGTTGTGAAGAAACAAACGGTATATCCGTGATACATGAGTCCGGAAGCAGTTACTGTACGTCACGTCAGCGCCTGGCGGACCCGACGATGGTCCGATACGAGGCCAAATCCG